>NC_135813.1:14881231-15481231 GCF_964213995.1 Mustelus asterias
GCCGTTGCAGTCTCTGACCCCGCTCTTTGGAGGCTGCAGCGGCGACTTCAGACTTTTATTTTGCAGCGCGGACGCGGATCGGGCCAGAAGATGGTAAACTGGGATTTGGCGGTAGAGTTGGGCGCGCGGTTTATTAAGTCGATTTAAATGCATGCAAATGCATTTAAATCGTTGCGCTGCCCGATTCGGCGCGGGCCAGACCTGTGCCCGAATCGGTAAAGCCGCGATCTGCTCAGAATCGGGTGCAGATCGCGGTATAGGCCCAACGCCCAACTTTACCGCGATTTCAGGCCCAATATCTATTTACCCCTTCAGACAGCTGCACTCTTATCAATTTCTTTTTCATCCCATTCTTCAAACTTTATCTTATCCAAGCTTCTTTAATCTTTGTTTCCCATTCTTAAATCTTTACTCCATTCAAGCTCTTGACACTTCAAAATAGATTTGAAGACTTTCCCTGCTGCTGATGTCAGGGTAATAGTTCTGTGATTCCCTATTTTCGCTCCTTCCTTTTTGAAAGAATTGGGTTACATTTGCTATTTTCTAATCTGCAGAAGAACCAATGCATCCACTATCTCTACAGCCATCTGTTACAATGCTCTGGGATGCAGATCGTCAGATCCAAGGGATTTACCAACTTTCAATCCCACTAATTTCTCCAGTACTACTTTTTTACGAATACTGATTTATTTCGGTTCCTCCTTCTTGCTAGTCCTTTAGCTCGCTAATATTTCTGGGTGATTTTTTAATCTACTTTTCTGAAAAGAGACACACAGGAATTTTCCCATCCTGCCCACCATGGGAATCGTAGTGGGTGGGACAGCACTATGCAAAGGTCCGTTGACCTCAGGGGGGATTTTCCAGTCTTGGGAAAATCCCACCCAAAATATTTGTTTACTTTTTCTGCCATTTCCTTATTCTTCACTATATATTATCTTGCCTCTGCCTGTAGTGGGCCCACTTTTGTCTTTGCTAATACTTTCCTTTTGACACACCAAAATAGAAGTTTTTACAGCCTGTTTTCATTAATTTGTTCTCATATTCTATTTTCTTTTTCTTTATCAGTTTCTTGGTCCTTCTTTGTTTAATTCCAACTGCTCCCAATCTTCAGGCTTACTACTTTGTTGGCAACTTTATAAGACTTGTCCTTTGATCTAATACAATCTTTAACTTCTCCTTCGCCATGGTTGGATCACTTTTCTTGCTAGATTTTTGTACTTCAAAAGAATGTAAATTTGTTGTAAACCATGTATTAAATTTTTAAAAGCTAGACATTGTGTGTCTATTGTCATATTTTTAATTTCCCAATCTACCACAGCTAATTTTCCCCCTACTTTCATAGATTTCTTTGTTAGATATAACATCCTAGTTCTTGGCTACAGAAAACTGTATCTATCTTCCTTACTATCACTACGTTTCTATTAACTCCCCTCACTTGACTAGCTTCCTGTACCACAATGGTCAATTCACTCATCCACCCTGCAGTCCCTAATTTCGATCATACAAGCTGCAAGAGCTCAAACCAGTTGGACAATTGCAAGAGCTGAAGTTTCTCCACTTCTACCTTCTCTACATCCATCCTGCCTCACCCACAGTCAAACCCTCTTGTCCCTGACTATGGACCAAATCAGATAACATTATCGTAAAAGAGTGTGGCCACCTCCTGGGACAAAGTGTCCAGGTAACCTTTCCCCTCCCTGATGTGTCGAAGTGTCTGCAGTTTGGCCTTGAGCTCACTGACTCTGAGCCAAAGTTTGTCCAACTGTCGACACTTAATGCAGGTTTGATTCCCTTGGATCACCACAGGTGTCCATAAGCTCCCACATTCTGCAACTGCCATACATTACCTGCCCTGCCATCTTTATAGCATCTAATTAATTAATTATTTTACTAATTGAACTTTAGTTAATGTCTCTAACCCTGATTGTACATATAATCTTAATATTTCAAGCACCCGATTGAAATTCCTCAATTAAGGTAAATAGGAAATACTCACCAATCTAATAAGCTTTGCTGCTATATTAAGCTTATTACTACTGATAAAACATTGCAATTGTTAAAATTGCCCAGGTTTCGAAAAATAAATGAGAAAGTACTCACCGACCAACTTGTTTTTGCTGTGACATCATATTTCGTTTTTCTTAGAACTTGATCAGTCTGCTGTGGAGCCATGGATTGAATAGCTCTTTTAGGTGCTGCTGGCTGCCTCCAGGATCTCCCGTCTCCCTCTTATTTTTTTGATTTGTATCATACGTTGGTTAAATTGACTTTCTTGTCATCACTGTTTGTCAGCATATCAATGTTATCTACACTTGTGGCTGCATGGCCTCAGCTATGAAGAGATACTAGTTCATCTACTTCAAAAAATTGCAAATTACAAAGCTATGTTTTATGATGGTAAACCTGACATATTTGATGGATTACTATACAGCAGAGCTATTCAATTGGCTTGACTATAAGTCTACTTTCCAAGATAGTGAGTGAATTTGCAAGTGGTCTTTACATCCCCAGCTGAAGGTGGATGTAGGTATGGTTTTGCCCCTGCTGTTAGTCTGATAGTCTGTTTGCTTTTCTATACAATATGGCCCAGATTTCTGCAGAGTCGTGGAGACTCTGCGGACCTTTAAAAATGACGGACAGGACCAAGTTTAAAAGGCACACCCACATTTCTGACAGATCCCATTTTATCAGCAGGGGAAAGGGGGTAGGGCAAGACTCATAATGAGATAAACCTGAACTCAGCAAGGCTATTTAAACCAACCCTATTCAAACCAACCCTATTTTAACGGTCAACAAGGACCATAACCTAAAGTATGGGAGCCACAATATAAGGAGCATGCATAAAGACGCTTGAAGAGTGGATAAAGCCTGTATAACTGCCATGATGTGAAATTATTTAAATACTCAACCCAGTAAAAAATTAAAAAAGACAAGCTGCTTGTATCAATGAAAGTTGAAAAATCTCTGTTGTAGTAGTTATTACAATAGCTGTTGGTTGACATTTGCCTAAAGGCTCTATATGAATGCTTGGTTGCTTTCCACAAGCTACAATGATCTCAGCAGGGTGGGTTCTACATTTACAGTTCAATTAGCAGCTCAACGAGGGTATTAAAGGATTAATTGTCTATGATGTGGGGTTATGGGTAAAAGTTTGTTGTATAAAGGATTAAGCACTTGAAGAGATTTAAACATTTGTAATGGGCTTTTATGAATGGGAATGTTTTAAAAAATATAGTGAAGGTTGTAATAGATATTTAAAGCTTTATTTTATCACAACATTGCTCCCGATGTCTGCCCATAATGGGTGCTGGGTGAGTTGGCATGGAAGGTATAAGAGCCAAGGGTAATGGGTGAGTTTGGCATGGGCCTGTAAGGAACCATGGGAATGGGTAGGGGCATGAGTTAGCATTAAGCTGGCACAGGGTTATAAGGGTCCATGGGGATGGGTGGGGACATGGGTAGGCATTAAGTTAACATGGAGGCATGCTGGTGCCATGGTGACGGTTAAGAGAAAGATTATGTGTATGCACTTGAGGATCTAACAACTGGGGAAAGTGCTAAAGAACTGAGGAAAGCATTTAATCAGCTCGCCTCACAGCTTGGTCAGCCCTGTGGCCACCACTGATCTGTTTCGGTGGATGCCACCTCCCTGGGATAAATCTGGTGGGGAGGGGAGTGTGGGGGTAGCGGGGGGAGGGGGGTGGTAGTGACAGGGGGAGGGTAGGGTGCACTCTACCATAGAGGCTTTGGAGAGGCTACCTGCCTCAGTCATGAAAAACTGGGCCTATAACTCAAAAACAAAAGGGAGGATTTCAACTAAACTTGGTACACAGATAAGGTATAACCCAAGCAAAAGCTGATTAGGTTATTGTGAAGATGCAGATCTGGATTTGAATCCTGGAACTTTTTAAAGGATGTGTTAAGATTGGGAGATAGTGAGAATTGACTTTTTTATATTATCGTGGATTGTTTGATTTTGAATGTTGTTGCTTGCTTTAGAATGTTGTGGATTGTATCAGCTTTTGTGCTGGAATTTGTCACAGCTGTCAAAATATGAGCAGCGTTTTTAGAGCAGGTTGTTGGATGTGGATTGGCCTGAAGCCTCCTCAGTGAGATGGGAGCTCTTAATAAAAAGATTTAATTTTTCAGCTTTGTAGTTCCAGAGCATTAATCAGGCAGAGAAAAAGCCCATTGAAAAACTGTGTAATTGTAATGATGTTAAGATAACACAGCGTGGCAGTGGAATGTGCTCTACCGAGTGTCATCTGCATTATTATTTATTTTGATTGTACATTAATATTGATCAATAGGAGTTCTGCTAATTGATTATCGCATTCTTTGTGTTACTAATGTTTTCCCAATCACACTCTCAATAAATCTTGAACTAGCTAATTCCTTCACAACCTTATTATTTTGAAAGTGTTTGCTTCACTTTCCAAGATCCAAATCTTATAATGAAGCCTGTTCCAGTGGTGGGTCATTTCAGATCTCGAAATATTTAGGAATGCTCACATAGTAATTTTGAGGTTCCATTGTTTTATTTGTATGATTTCAGAGCAGAAAGATAAGAGATATGAAAGGCTTTTGTAGTAATGTTTAACATTTTGTCAAATGTTTCATCACTGCAGTAGTTGTACAATCAAGTCCTTTGGTTTATCGCAGCTTTGGATTACAGTTCAAGCACATTAGTTTAGCTTTCGGTTTCTGGGTAACAATAAAAGATGATCACTTGTTCATCTATTCCTAAGTGCTCAGTTTTTAGAACCCATTTTTGTCATTTTCCTTGTCAGGTTCAGGCTTAACTTTGATGCCAGCTACACGAAGACTTTGTCAGTGTTTCAAGCTAGGATCTTTAATGTTTGCTCTAAACTGTAAATTTAAATTTATTCCTGCATGTACCAGGCTTGCTTCCCAATGTACAAGTGAGTGTAAGCTTCAAACCTACTTACTACTTGGTATACAAATTAGCTTATACATGTTTGCTTCTCAATGTACTTACATTACAATGATAATATGTTTAGATTTAATCCTCCATGGACTTACACTGGAAATATACTTAAGGTGACATCTAAATGTATACATTTTGGTAGGAAAAATGAAGAGAAGCGATATGAGTTAAATGATTTAAAGAGGAGTGATGTAGGATACGAACGACATAGGAGTACATATACACAAATCTTTGAAGGTGGCAATTTGAGAAGGCTGTTCAAAAAAGCATATTGGAATGTTGACTTTATTAATAAAAGAATGAGTACAAAACCAAGGAAGTTATGCCAAAACTTTATATAACACTAATTAGGCCTCAGCTATACACAATTTAGAAAGAATGCCAAAGCTTTGGAGAGGGTTCAGAAGAGATTTACTAGAATGAAACCAGGGATGAGGGACCTCAGTTCTATGGAAAGAACTGAAAAAACTGGTGTTCTCTTTAGAGCAGTGAAAATTAAGAGATGTTTATTTATTCTATGAAAAACATTCATGTTAAAGAGAAATGATTTCCACTGGCAGTACGACTGGTGACAAGAAGATAAAGATTTAAGATATTTGGTAAAAGAACTGGAGGCAACGGCCAGGATTCTCCTAAAAGTTTCTAAGTCCTCAATTTACAGGAAAATGGGAGCAAATCCCACTGTTTTTTAGCGTGATTTCCAGAATGAATCTCCAACACATTGTGCATCACACAGTGCCCTAGCGGGATTCCCTCTGGAAGTCAGGGGGCAGGGCCTATTCCTGCCCGAGAGACTGGCAGCATAGCGCTGAGCGGGCTACTGCACATGTGCTGATCTGTCAGAGTGGAGATCGGCGCATGCACAGTGGCCCCGCATTGCTGGCCTCCAGATCATTGGCCTTCCCAACCCTCGATCGCTGGCCAGACCTGCAAACCCCAATTGCTGGACGTTCCAGAGTGTCCCTCCCCCCGATTGCTGGCCTGCTGGACCTCCCCGGGCAAGCCCTAATGTTCCCCCCACCCGCGGCCAGCCCCGATGTCCCGATTTCCCCCCCCCCCACCCGAATGGCCAGACCCGATCACCTCATCCCTCCCTCTGCCTGCGATCCCAATGCAGAGTGGCAGTGGAGCCCTGCCCCCTCTGGCCCCACCCCCTTCGCACTGCCTGATGCCGGTGGGCAGTGCCAGTTTGCCTCTTGGGCAGTGCCAGGGTGCCAGCTGGCAGTGCCAGATTGGCACTGTCTAAGAAAGACACCCCCCCTTACCCTCAACCGCCTGGGGGGGCCTCAATGGCCTCTCTTCCCTCCAGCGGGGTTGAGTCGCCTGTTCCCTGTTAGTGGGGAGTAGGAGTAAACCCTCATAGAGTGAACCACTCCCAGCAGGGAGCAAGACACTAGTGGTCCTGGAGACTTCAGTCCTGGGCCTGCTAATGAAACGGAAATAGCAATTTTCATATTGTAATCATCTCTGCACCGATTTCCGCCGTGGAGCTAATTACTCTGGAAATCTTAGGCTGGGAGACTCGTGAAGGCCGTGGCGCCCAGCGGGAAGCCCGTGAAACGGCTTCCACTGATGTCTCCCGGCCCACTGCGCTACTTCGAGCAGTGGAGTGGGCTGGGAGAATCGCCCCCAACATGAGGAAATATATTTTCTCCACCAAGTTGTTATTATCTGTTGGAAAGGGTGCTGGAAGCAAATTAAATAGTAACATTTTAAAGAGAACTGAAAAAAATCCATGAAGAGAAAATATTTACAGGGCTCTGGGGAAAGAGCAGGAAGTGGGATTAATTGGATAACTCTGACACTTTTTGCTCTTTCCCTTCTGCCAAAGGCATGTATAATGGGCCGAATGGTCTCTTCTTGTACTGTATCATTCTTTGTTTTATGATCAATGGGTTTACATTTGAATTTATTGTTGAGCGAATTGAAACGTACTGAATTGCAATGTAAAAATGAAACACAAGCTTCTGTTTACTTTTGTGTTAAAATTGAATAAAAATGGTGTCTTCTCATGCTATCTGAAAAATTCTCTCCCATTCACCCATCTTGGCCTCACTTTTAAGTCTCTTGATTTCATATATTCAATTCCATGTTGTTCTTTCCAATTGCTCTTTTAGCAGCCTAATCTTTTTTTCATATTTCTCGATTGACCATCTCTATATTCCCTCCTCATGGCCACACTAGATCTGGAGCAGTACAGTTGAGAAAAGAGAAGCTATGCCATTCCATTCCTGTCTCGCTCTATTCCAGCCTGAAGACTACTTTTTTCTGATCTGGATTAGATTTCAGTTCCCAATATTCGACTCCAATGCAGTGATTGGCATCAAATCTGATGAGATCTGGATTTTAAGATCCATGGTCCACAAATCTATTACAATTGTTTTCTTTCTGTTGCAAAGTTTCTCCCTTTAACCTTCCTCCCTTGGAGGCAGTTACTTGGGTGAAGTAAACAGGTATCTGCAGCACTTTAGTAACATTCCCTTCATGACCAGTCATTTATGTACACGTTGAAAATGAAACGGTTATTTGATGTGTGAATCATCAGTCATAGTCTACCAGTAATTGAGTTATGAATGAAACTACAGCCAAGACTGACCTTTCTTTGCCCAATATTCCTATATGCACACTTCCTAGCAGCAGCTTCTTGATAATTTTGTTCTAATAGTCAGGAGTGTGAAAACTAAACCAACTTAACACGTGTACCATTACCCTGATTGGGATTCACTAAGAGTGGGCAAACAAAACTTAAAACAGTCACTTCCGTGATATCTAATTGACTGCAAAACTGATATCTAACACTATTTCCTCCACGTACAGGCGGATCAGTGAAATAACATTCTTAATGGAGATAATATTAGAAAACCTCTTTAAACTGTAGCTATGTGCAATATTCAACCAAGATACAGTAGTTAACATGCAGCATTGCTGGATTTTCCAAATAATTAAATGCTTCAATTGCATCTTCAAACAGTAGTTAGGAAGCTACATGTTTTAAAACTGCTTTGTTTGATTGTATCCTGTTTTACACGTAGATGAGGAGTGTGTATTATGTCATCGGCACATCCAGTGGAACTTGTGATTTCGCTCTAACAATAAATGCCACAAAAACTATATCAGGTCAGTAGTTATTTTATGGCCTGGTGACATTTGTGAATTTTTAAATGTTTAAGGGTTAATGCTGTTTTGTTTAATATTGTTCATGTATGTGTGTGGTATTTCATTGAAATAGCAATTATTAGTAGTGAATTACTTAATGTAGACAAAAGGGCTGGCATGATCCCAACTCCAGAATGATTAGGCCCATGGTTCACTGAAAATGGTTCTTGGAGCTCTTATACGTCAGATTGGAAAGTAGATGACTGCTGAGACTTTCCAGACAACTCATTGATAATTTAAGGCCACTGAGCAATGGTCATGCCCCACATGTTGTTCTTGGAAGAGTATAAGAAAACAGGAGGGAATAGTATGAATAAGAGAGATCAGCAATTGACAAGGTGAAGGGTGATCAAGCGAAGCAGGTGATCTTTTCTTAATGGACAAGCAGGGTTAAATGCTCCCTTGTACAGTATTGTTATTTCAAGCATGTGAATTCCACTGTAGCTGTTCAATGTTCAGTCTTATTGTCTGCAAAAATTTGTTTTCTGCTGCTATTATTGCATATCACCAATATTTTTGTTAAAATACATATTGCTTATAAGCTAAACAAGTAATTTTGATTTGGTCAACTTAACTTTTACTAATACTCCTTAAATGCAGATACACGTCCTCCAGGAGTTGAAACAGTTTATCGCCTAGAAGCTTGTGCAAGGTAAGTCTTGTGGTGGGGATACATGGGACAAAGGTTTGAATAAGAAGCACTAATAACTGAGTGATTGTAAAATTACATTGTAAAAAGAAAATGCTAGAAAGACACTGTCGGGGGTCAGGTGGGGGACCCATCAGGAAAGCTCCGATGCCACGACCTGTATCAGGGAAGGGGTGGGGGAACATGCCGTCACTAATGTGGTGATGGGGGGGGCGCGAGATCTGTGGGGAGAGGAAGGGGATCTCCCAGTGCACAGTGAGATCGGTGTGCCCTTGCGCAATGGCACCCGCGCGTTCTGAAGCCGGACTCTCCGGTGTGATTAGGCACCCCCCAGTACTGGCTTGGAACTCCCAACTCTCCAAAAATGTGACTGAGTGTGGGAGGGTTGTGGTGTGACACGCGCCAGAGAGACCGGCATGGAGCACTCCATTATTCTTGCCATTATGATACTTCGAATTGTGCCTCTGGCGTACACTCTGCCGTGTTGGTCTCCTTACCTAAGAAAGGATGTAATTGCTGTAAAGGGAGTGCAGCGAAGATTCACCAGACTGATTCCTGAGATGGCAGGATTGCCATATGAGGAGAGATTGGGTGGACTAAGCCCTGGACTAAAGTCACTGGATTTTAGAAGAATGAGAGAGAGTCTCACTGAATTTATAAACTTCTTACAGGGCTGGACTAACTGAGTGGAGGGATGATGTTTCCTCTGGCTGGGAGGTCTACAACAAGGGGTCACAATCTGAGGATACAGGGTAGGCCATTTTAGAATGAGATGAGAAGTCAGGAGTTTAATGGAATACTCTCCACTTGCCTGGATGAGTGCACCTCCAACAACACTCAAGAAGCTCAACACCATCCAGGTCAAACCAGCCCATTTGATTACTACCCCCTCCACCACCGACGATCAGTGGCAGTATCACCGACAAGATGCACTGCAGGAACTCATCAGGGTTCTTTGGGCAACATCTTCCAAGCCCATGACCACTACCATCTAGAAGGACAAGAGCAGTAGATACCTGGGAACACCACCACCTAGAGATTCCCCTCCAAGTCACTCACTATCCTGTCACTGGGTCAAAATCCTGGAATTCCCTCTTTAACAGCACTGTGGGTGTACCTATACCTCAGGGATTGTGGTGGTTCAAGAAGGCAGCTCACCACCACCTTCTGAAGGGCAACTAAGGATGGGCAATAAATGCTGCCCTAGCTAACGATGCCCATGTCCTGTAAAAAATTAATTTTTTAAAAATGAGCGTACAGGGAGAAGCAGCATGAGAACACCATTTGGCCTCTTCAGCTTGCTCCTCCATGCAGATTGACCAAGGAAGATTGTGTTCTCCTGATTGCCACCCGCTCAATTATACCCAGGTCTCTTGATATCTTTATCATGCCAAGAAATTTCAAGGTTACTTTGGAGATCACTCAACTGAGACTGCCATACCCGCTGTATGGGTTACTGAGTTGCAACTACTCTGGGCATTCCAACCACAGAGACTCCTATAAATCTCAGGACATCCTAGCCAAGGTGGACATCTTTCCTGCATAAACCCTGCAAAGGCCTGTTAACAGCCTCACAGTCTTTGATATAATCCAGCATTCTCATCTCTCTCAGAGAGAGAGAGAGAGAATCTTGTTTTAGTCAGGAATAGTTAGAAGGGATTTACTCAGTTTGTTAATAGTTTAGGTAATTTGTTCACTGTTAGTTAGATAAATAAATTGCTATGTGTTGATTTTAGAGAGAGTGCCAGGGATTTATTTTGTTAGAAGATTGAGAGTTTGAAGTGGCTGACACACATTAGGTGTGTCAGATATCTCACTTGCTGGTGAGTGCTGCAACCAAAACTCCCGTCTGACATCCTGTGCACTTGCACACTCAAACTACTTGGTGCCCTAATGAGTGTTAGTTTGCAGCGGGAATAGATGGTACGCTTACCATGGTGGAGCGTAGTAATCATTCATCCACTTCCAAAACTGCTGGGCTTTCTCTGCTGGGTTCCAGAGGAACAGAGCGCATCCTGCTGCCATCTAGGGGAAACCGCACCTCCTGTCTTTCCTGGACAGCCTGGAAGAGAGTCTCCAGGTCTCGCTCACCTGTGGGGCCACACATTGCTTCCTACTCTGGACTTTAAGAGACAGCCAGACTGAAGTTCCTGTCCTGTAGTGAGAGAATGGCTGTGTAAGTACCAATTAAATATGGTACCCAGACCTTAAACCCCATAAGGATAGTTACTTCCTGCCTGCCCAGCCACAGTATTCGCTGTGCTTTGCATGAATGTATGAAGGTAATGAGCTGACCAGTGCAACATCAAATTTCCCGATTCTGCCCGTTAATTCTGTTTCTTTCCACAGATGCTGACTGACTCGCTGAGTATTTTCAGCATTTTGTGTTTTTAGTTCAAATTCCCATCATCTACTGTATCTTGCTTTAGTGTTAATTGGCTACTTGCTGCTTGCAGGCCACTAGCTCTTCTGCCGCCGATCCTGAGAAAATGCTCTGAGGATGTGGATGGTGGTGGAAAAAAGCCCATTCCTCAGCAGTGGAAAATTACGTACTCATCTATTTCAGTTCTCGCCCTCATATTGGGGCACAAATTCAGCCCTTTATCTCATCTGATGCTGGTGGGAATGAATTTGTCAACTTGCAGCATTTCCAAATCTTCCCGTGGGACACTGAACTTCAGCAAAGACTTATGAAAATAAGAAACAGCTGGAGATTTGTATAACAATCTTTCATCAGTCACATTTCCATTGTAAAATACTTGAAAATTTAGTCCAATATTACTAACATATCAAAAGTACATTTTGTAGACAGGCAGCAGGAACTATTAATGAACTGCCAGGGTTGGTTTATTAAATGATGTTTAATTCTTTTTTAGATATAACCCTAGATCTGAAGAATCTGTATTGGAATCAGAACATTCTGTAATGGAGATAACATTGAGCACAGGCTTAATAGCAGAAGAGGAAGATTTAAAAACAGTTAAGCACTTATAAATATACAGTTTCATAATTAAAACTTCAAAATTTAATGGTTCTAATATTAAACTCTGTTTCCAACTTGTTTCAGATATTATATGGAGTTGATGGCTTGATTAATGACTACAGAATATCAGATAAAAGTGTCATTCTTCAAATGGATACTGTAAGAAATTTGAGAATCCCATTATTGTTTTCTTTTGTTTAAATTTTGTACTGATTTTGATTTGATTTATTATTGTCCCATGTATTAATACATAGTGAAAAGTATTGTTTCTTGCACACTATACAAAGCATACTGTACATAGAGAAGGAAAAGAGAGAGTGTAGAGAAAGATCAACTTAATATAAGGTAGGTCCATTCAAAAGATGGCAGCAGGGAAGAAGCTGTTCTTGAATTGGTTGGTCCGTGATCTCAGACTTTTGTATTTTTTTCCCCGATGGAAGAAGGTGGTAGAGAGTGTGTCCGGGGTGCGTGGGGCCTTGATTATGCTGGCTGCTTTTCCAAGGCAGCGGGAAGTGTAAACAGAGTCAATGGAAGGGAGGCTGGTTAGGGACTGCCACAATAAGCAACATGTTCTCATTCCAGTGATTGCTACAAGTGCTACATATTCAGGTAAAATATGTCAAGAAAGCAAAGAAAAATGTGAATGCTGAGACCTGAAATTACTGAAAGTATACATGCAGTAAATTGTCAACTGAAAAATAATGCTAGATTAACAATCCAGATAAGAACGTAAGGAGTAGAATTAGGAATGGGCCAAATTGCCTCTTAAGCCTACATCACCACTCAATAGATCATGGCTGAACTTCTACATTAACTCTATTTTTCCGTCATATCCCCATTTTCCGTTAATGGCCAAAAATCTATAAATTTCAGTTTTGGAGACTCTCATTCACTGAGCATTCATAGCCCTCTAGACCACTCTGAATATAATTCTGTTTATCTCACTCCTAAATGAACAAGCCCTCAGATGTGACCATTTAGGAATCCCAGCCAAAATGTTACCCATTTCTAGCATTTTCTGTATATGTGAGATAAAGGTCCAATGCAATGAGGATTTCCCATACTTTGGTTGGACAAACTACCTGAACCTTAAAAAGAAAAAAATTTAATTTTATACAAGTTCAGTCCACCTTTGTCAAATAAAGTTATAAAAATTAATTTCTGTCCTGTAAACTCTTACTTTTCTATTTCCATCAATGATAAATAAAATCAATTGGAGTGTAAAGCAGGCAGCTGATTCTCTATTGGATGTTTTGTGCTATCATCCAAGATCAATGTCACCCCCCCACCCATTTAATTCCTCAAAATGTTGCAGGTCTTAAACATACACATTGCTTTTTATTTCAGATTCCATCAGACAATTATTTCTGTGTTGGCTTCCATGTTTATGAAATGATGAAAGTTGGAATGATAACCGCAGTTCCTTTCACAGTCTATAGCTATCATTCACCAGGTAAACCTCAGTTATTGTGTTATGCCTAACCAAATAGAGTAAGAAGTCTCACAATAAAGTCTAACAGGTTTATTTGGTATCACGAGTTTTCGGAGCGCTGTTCCTTCATCAGGTGAGTGAAGAGGTTGGTTCACAAACACGGAATATATAGACAAAGACTCAATTGCAAGATAATGGTTTGAATGCGAGTCTTTACAGGTAATCAAGTCTTTACAGGTACAAACAAAGCGAGTGGAGAGAGGGATAATCACAGGTTAAAGAGGTGTGAATTGTCTCAAGCCAGGACAGTTAGTAGGATTTTGCAAGCCCAGGCCAAATGGTGGGGGTTACATGTGGTGTGACATGAACCCAAGATCTCAGTTGAAGCTGTCCTCATGCGTGCAGAACTTGGCTATCAGTCTCTGCTCGGCGATTATGCATAGTCATGTATCTTGAAGGCCGCCTTGGAGAATGCTTACCGAAGATCGGAGGCTGAATACCCTTGACTGCTGAAGTGCTCCCCTACTGGAAGGGAACACTCCTGCCTGGTGATTGTCACGCGGTGTCTAATATACCAATTGTTGTAACATCTGCATGGTCTCGCCGATGTACCATGCCTCGGGACATCCTTTGCTGCAGTGTATGAGGTAGACAACGTTGGCCGAGTTGCATGAGTATGTACCGTGTACCTGGTTGGTGGTGTTCTCACGTGTGATGGTGGTATCCGTGTCGATGATCCAGCATGTCTTGCAGAGATTGCCATGGCAGGGTTGTGTGGTGTTGTGGTCGCTGTTCTCCTGAAGGCTGGGTAGTTTGCTGTGAACAAAGGTCTGTTTGAGGTTGCGCGGTTGTTTGAAGGCAAGTAATGGGGGTCTGGGGATAGTCTTGGCGAGATGTTCTTCTTCATCAATAACACGTTGAAGCCTCCAAAGAAGATGGCGTAGTTTCTCCGCTCCAGGGAAGTACTGGATGATGAGAGGCACTCTGCCGGACGTGTCCCACGTCTAACCAAATAGAGATCAGCTGACCATTTTAAAATTAGTGGTATCCAATAAGTGGGCATTAAATAGGAGTAATTGAAAAGAAAAAGGTGCAGATATCCATACTTACAGATCTTCTTCCTACAATGTACCATACCCAAGATTCCAGTAGTGATTTTCAACAGTGCTAAAAATATCCGTTGGTTTGCAATTTCCAGTTAGTCTTGCTAACCTAATGTTTCATATATCTACTCTTACAAAGGGTTCTTTGGTTACAGAGTTAGATTTAAAGTGTGCTTTCAAATTAGTAGTATTATTTGATTTATCATTGTCACATGAATTGGTGTACAGTGAAAAGAATTGTTTCTCGTGCGCTATACACACAAAGCATACCATTCATAGAGTACATAGGGGGAAAGGAGAGGGTGCAGAATATAGTGAGCAATATTAGAGTTTAAGAGCTAGAGTTCAGTTTTAAGAGTATAGAACAAGAGTAAAAGATTGAATTTAAGGGTATGCTGGGGACAGCTCACAAAAAGTCTTCTCACTCCAGTGCCATCTTGAACACACATTATTTAGAAGCATGAATATTTGGAAACTACATTTATGTTTTATTTGCCACTTACCTGATAGCCTTTGAGGCAGTTGGGCAGCCCTTGTCATTTTTTTCAGATTTGACTGCAAAACAGTGGGTTTTCCCATGGAATTCTCTTGTACATGAACTTCTTGGAGAAAGTTGGGAGTCAGCTGAGGGCTGCCAGGTGGATCAGGCAGAGGCATACATGCTTCAGTTGTTTGTGGAGGCTCTGATTTATGAGGGAAACTACCATATGTTCCAAATTAACCTGCAGGCATGCTTTTTCACAGGAATGACACCACCAGTAGCTGTTAAGGTGACAATTACCAAAAACTTTTATATTTCAAGATTATTTCAGGCTGCTACAGGGGACTTCAGTAATGTAAGCCAATTGGCTGTCATTAAATGCAGTAAACAAAGTACTGATGTTTTAACTGTATGATCAAACAGTTTCACCCCTTGTCAGCAGCATGACAAGGAATTGCAGGTTTTACAGGATTTTGCAAAGTGGCAGGATTTGTATAGGTCCATGAGATTGTAGAATACACCCAAATGACCTGTGTTTCCTCGCGTTAAATTAAGTTGTGTTTGCAACTGCATTATGCTTACTTTCCAAAGAATTATCACAGTGCTTTAAAGAAATCCATGATGCTGCTAATATTTAACCTACAAATAGAAGTGACAAGGCGGCAACTTTCTGCAGCCCTGTTCATGACACCTTTACGTTAGCTGAAACAGATATTCATACTTCCAAGACAGTCATCACAGGAGGCACTACTGCCTTACTGAAGCATCATATCAGGTCTTTAGACATCTCTGGGAACATCCTGTAATGAAGTCTGGTTATGCGTCAATGGCTGTTCTTGTCAGCTTGGATCTACTATCTCTCTCTTCTAGGGCTCATGAATTGGATTAAATTTGAACTTGAATTGATTTTTGGAGCAAGCAAGGAGCTGGATTAAGAGTTTGCCCCGTCCACTCTGCGCTTGGGCTTTGTATCAGTAAGGAAGGAAAAAAATAAAAAAAGTCTGGTTAGGTGTCAGGATCATGACATCATCAGGAAGGTTCTTGAAGAGACAGTCACACAATTAACTTAAACGGATCAGCATGAGAACAGTAAGAACCTGAAGAGTTATAAGGAGAGACTGGATAGACTGGGACTTCTTTCTCTGAAGCGTAGGAGGCTTAGGGGTGATCTTATAGAGGACTATAAAATAATGAGGGACAGCTGGATAGCCAATATCTTTTCCCAAAGGTAGGGGAGTCCAAAACTAGAGGGCATAGATTTAAGGTGAGAGAGGAGAGATACAAAAGGGTCCAGAGGGGCAATTTTTTCACAGAGGGTGGTGAGTGTCTGGAACAAGCTGCCAGTGGTAGTAGTAGAGGCGGGTACAATTTTGTCTTTAAAAAGCGTTTAGACTGTTACATGGGTAAGATGGGTATAGAGGGATATGGGCCAAACGCGGGCATTTGGGACGAGCTTAGTCGTTTTTTACAAAAAGGGCAGCATAGCCTAGGGGCCAGTTTCCATGCTATAAACCTCTATAACTCTATGGAGTCTATGGCCAGCTATATGAATCTTTTGGCATGGTCACATAGAAGGACCCTCTCCTAACAAGAAAATCTGTCCACTGTAGTAATAGTCCTGTTTGCATGTTCTCTATTAATATGCTTTCAGCTACAGTAACTGAACTTTGCCTTATTTGGGTAGATATAATGGGGGGAATTTTCCCGTTTTGCCTGCCACGCGCGGCGGAGAAACGATGCAAAGGTCCATTGACTTTGGGCGGGATTTTCCGGTTTTGGGGCAAGCACGGCTGGGAAATCCCACCCAACGTTTTTTTAATATTCTGCAAGTAGAAATTTCAGACAAACATCACAAGAATCATCCCGGCATCGAGCATTTTTATGCTTATTCGATTTTGAATGTTTCTGGTTTGAACTCATGGTACATAGAAAAGCATGATTAATCAACATATGTAATTTACTTTTTGGACTATCTGAGGTGCTTCAGATTTTGCACGTATCTCTTGTAATGACTTGTTGAAAGAGAAGTAGCCCAGAATGCCATTTTACAATTTCAATAGGGATTTAAAATAAATCTAGCTATCACCGTGAAATTAACTGGGTCATGAAACCCTTAATTGCATATTCCAATTACCTACAACATCTTTTAACTCTATTTTTATTGTTTATTGCTGCTATTAAATTTAATAATATTTGGTGACCAAGTAGCTCGTTGAGGAAACAGTAAATACCTAAAAGGGTTGTTAATATGAAATTAATTCATTAGTCATGACATAATAGATTCCCATATTCAGTCAGGATAATATTATTCAGAATTATACTCATACATATTAGATGTGAAATTCCATTTGTTTTATTTCTGTAGACAGAAGATGCACTATCTTTTACAATCCAACTGGAGATGAAAAACTTTTAAAGGTCTGCAGTGGAGATGCATGTAAATGTATGAAAGGTAAAAAAAAATTCTTATTTGGTTGACTATATTTACAAATATTATCCAGGAAATTATATGTAAAAATAGGCCTACATTTTTAGGATGGTGTGGTCTTGCTTCCCGCTATCCTAAGAATTGGCAGGGTACACATCCCCAGCAACTCCGAGTGTCCCACAACCATTTCACACTTCAATGAGTGTTTAGTGGCTGCAGATGAGACCTCTGCCCCTCATTCGGGTGGAAGTCCCACCTTAGAGAGCTGCCGGCCATTCAGATTGGCTAGCAGCCCTCTAATCCCTGCAGCAAAAAGAGCTACAATGAACTGAAGAAGAAGTGCATGAGGATGCCTGAAAGTAAGTCTAGCCACCAGAGGCGAAGGTAAGTTCAAGGGGAGCACTTGACTCCCAGGACCGGGAGGAAAGGTAAGACCTGGGTACAAAAAGTGGCGATCGAAGTCTTGGGGGAGAAGCCAGGATGGAAGGAAGGCCCAGAAGCCACCAAATCTTAAAGGGGGGGACGGGGGATGCCCAATTTCAGAAGGGGTCTTCTAATGGAGGCGCCCCTCCTCCTCCTCCCTCCCTTCCAGCCTGAGATCCAAATCCATTCATTTATGGGCCTTCCCCATGCATGGGCAATCCTCCTGCCAACCTATAGAAGTCTTGATGGGAAATGGCCCTGTTGGCCACTTAAAAGCCTCAATCATGACAAGGGTGGACTTCCTGTCTGAGGCCTTGCCTGCCCCAGCATAAAATCATTGCATGGTCAGGGTGGGTGGGACCCCGAGGGAATCCCATTCTTTCAATTTCACACTTCCCCCTCATAAGAACATAAGAAATAGGAGCAGGAGTAGGCCATCTAGCCCCTCGAGCCTGCCCCGCCATTCAATAAGATCATGGCTGATCTGAAGTGGATCAGTTCCACTTACCCGCCTGATCCCTATAACCCCTAATTCTCTTACCAATCAGGAATCCATCTATCCGTGATTTAAACATATTCAACGAGGTAGCCTCCACCACTTCAGTGGGCAGAGAATTCCAGAGATTCACCACCCTCTGAGAGAAGAAGTTCCTCCTCAACTCTGTCCTAAACTGACCACCCTTTATTTTGAGGCTGTGTCCTCTAGTTCTAGCTTCCTTTCTAAGTGGAAAGAATCTCTCCACCTCTACCCTATCCAGCCCCTTCATTATCTTATAGGTCTCTATAAGATCCCCCCTCAGCCTTCTAAATTCCAACGAGCACAAACCCAATCTGCTCAGTCTCTCCTCATAATCAACACCCCTCATCTCTGGTATCAACCTGGTGAACCTTCTCTGCACTCCCTCCAAGGCCAATATATCCTTCCGCAAATAAGGGGACCAATACTGCACACAGTATTCCAGCTGCGGCCTCACCAATGCCCTGTACAGATCCCCCCCCCATCTAAAAGCCTACTGGCATAGGAGCATGAAATTCTAGCCATGGAGTACCATAGAACAGGCACCTTGATATGAAGAAAATTAGGCACTAGTTCCAATTTCTACAAGCCATTAATAGGATCCTGTTTTACATTTAATAGTTGTAGTATTTTGTGACCTATAAAAAGACTGCAATGCAAATGAAGATTGTAAATCAGTTATATAACTTACCGTGTTTAATTCCAAATTAAATTGAATATTTAACTTCTAATTATTATTTGAAGAGTATTCTGAGAAAAGTTACATTATTTTTACTTATGGTTGTAAATAGGATGGCACTAATATTTTAACACTAATATTTCTTTAACCTGTTTACAATATGATTTTTAAAAACTTTTCTCCATGGTTCAGCTGAGTGCAGTGAAATGCAGCCACCATTAGATATATCTCTCACTGCCCAGGATAAACTTGAAGCTGCGTGCAATAAAGGGCCAACTTATGGTGAGTGTTTTGAAATTTTGACTTGCTGTTTATTCTGATTAAAAATATTTATTATTTAGCACCTATGTTACAAACGAATAGAACATTTTTAAAGCCCTCCAAGTTATTTGGCATGAACAAAGATTATCTGGGTTCACTGAATTTTCTATTTTACTTTATTGCTTAGTCTGTACAACACTGCAGACTTTTGTGGTTTCCACTTTTTGTATCATGACTGTCGCAACTTTAAAAACTCCTATTGGATGTAGCACTGTTAAGATGCAATGCACTGCTCTCCCCATATTCTTGTTGCCCCAAAATACCTCTCTGTAACTCCAAAATGGTCCCTCCCCACAATGGCAATACCATTTTTCATGTATTTTTCCTTAGCAGTATAGTTTTGTACAACAGTATCCTCTTGTGACTGGATTTGGACTGTCCTAACTTATGTCTTGCGTCTTAGGGTTTCATCCAAGCTTGTCAGGAGAATGTGCAAAGTTGCACATCTCTGCAGCTATAAATTTCTTAAGCTTAATTAAGATTTTAAAACCAATAAAACTTTGACTCTAATGATTTCTACAAAGATGATCTGGTGTAATGGGCGCTGCACATTTGCTTCGACAGATAGTGTGGCAATGTTTGACAATAATTTTGGAGCAACTGATCAAAGAACTGAAGCTGTACCTTAAGCTCTCAACATGATAACATCCATTCAACAGCAATCCTCTTGAGTTACTGGAGTCAAATTTAATTGGTAAAAATGCAAGAACATAGTTCCCCATGCTTCAGTGTCTCAAGAATGTATTAACATTTAAGTGTTGAAATTGATTTTGTTTTTTGCAGCCTACAAAGTACAAATTTTGTCTTCTGAGGAACAGATTAATTTCATCAAGTACAATGCCACAATTCTGAATGCATTTATGCAAGGTTGGTACTTATTTTGGATAACATTTGATCTGTATATTCACATGGCTGCCACTCAACACTAAACAATATTTAGGTTCTTTGCTAGTTTGTCAGTTATCAGCCAGGAAGATAGCTGATGTATGCTGATTTCAATAGGGCAGTGGTGTAGATAGTACAATTGTGCTTAATGTTTCCAGGCTTGGGTGAGGAAAACCCAAGTTCCTGAATGGCATCCAGTGATGTATGTCCTGTATGCAAGAGGACATGAGGCAAAAGTGGAAATAAATACATGATATGCCACCTTTTACTCACTAGAAATTAGCAAGGATAGGAATTTCAACACCCAAAAAAGGGCAGGATAGGCTATAATTACCTGAGTTTGAATACCACTGCTTCCCCCTCTGTCTAAACTCTAAACTCACAAATGGAGGGATAAATTTTCCAGTCCCACCCGCCACAAGAATCGTAGCAGATGGGGTGGAAAATTTGGCGGACCATTTAAAGGTCCATTGACTTCGAGCAGGAATTTCCAGTCTCAGGGCGGGGGCAACTAGAAAATCTTGCCTGTGGAGTGATTACTTGGGAGGTTTTTGAGTGCCATGTCCAGTATGAGTCACATGAGAGGAAAGGTCAAAACTGTGTCCCGCAGTGGGATAATTATACCTGAAATAAGTGATGCATTGAGTATACGAAAAGAACAGACAGGCAAAGACCAGCTGATCACATTCCGATGAAATAGCAATGTTAACCAGCACTCGGAAAAGAACATCTTATTCCTTTGGGCTGCAAAAAGAAATAAAACCATCCTGAAATCTAACCTAGTTTAATTGCTTATGCAATTCTATACATGTCACTCTGTTCTCCCAAGCCTATCTAATTTAAATAATCTATCCGCATGGACACAATCTAATCCCTTTATTATTTTAAATTCTTAAATTAAATCACCTAAAGTCTATCCTTTTCTAAAGTAAATATACCCATTTCTGAGTTTATCATGTTAACGAAAGGTTTTTAAACAATGCATTGATTATAATGGAATTTCTGAGAACTTTTTCCAGGATTTCCATATCACCCAGCATGGAGGAGAACCAGAACTGGACACCATATTCTGGATGAGTCCCGACCAGTTTTATATAAGAGTACTATGGTGCATTTTATATTGGATTGATGTTGGTGACCAATTTAACAACTAACCAGAGTAGGCCCGACAAAAATCCCCATCCTCAATGATGGGGGAGTCCAGCACATCAGTGCAAAAGACAAGGTGGAAGCTTTTGCAACTATCTGCAGCCAGAAGTGCCAATTGGATGATCTGGCCTTCTGAGTCTCCAGTAACACAGATGCCAGTTTGCAACCAATTAGATACACTTCATGTGATAGTAAGAAACTTCTGAAGGCAGTGGATGCAGGGGCCCTGATAACATCCTCAAAGTGGTATTGAAGACGTGTATTTCAGAACTAGTCACATCCAGAGTCAGTACAATTACAACACTGGCATCTACCCAACAATGTGGAAATTGCCCAGGCATCCTATCCGCAAAAAGCAGAACAATCCTAATCTGCCCAATTACCATCCCATCAGTCTACTCTCGATCATCAGCAAAGTAATGAAAGGTGTCCTCAACAATGCTACTAAGTGACACTTGCACAGCAATAACCTACTCACCATGCTCAGTTTGGGTTCTTCTACCACCACTTGGCTCCTGACCTCATGCCTCCTTCTGGCCTTTGTCTAAAAATATTGACATCGAAGCAGCATTTGATCAAATGTGGCATCAAGAAGCCCGAGGAAAATTGAAGTCAATGGGAATCAGAGAAAAAACACTCACTAATTGGAATCATACCTAGTACAAAGGTTGTGATTGCTGGAGGACAATCATCTCAGCCCCAGGCCATGGCAGCAGGAGTTCCTCAAGGTAGTGCCTGAGGCCCAACTACCTTCAGCTATTTCTGACCTTCCCTGCAACATAAGGCTAATCGTAGATGTTTACTGCAGATTGCACAATATTCAGTACCATTTATGACTCCTCAGATACTGAAACAGCAAGTCCTGGACAACATTCAGGCTTGGCTGGTAATTGACAACTAACATTTGTGCCACACAAGTGCCTGGCAATGATCATCTCCAAGAGAGAATCTAATCATCTTGCCTTGACATTCAATGGTATGACCATCACTAAATCCTCTACCAACAAGCACCTGGAGGTTACCATTGGCCAGAAACTGAACTGGACTAGCCATAAAAATACTGTGACTACGAGAAGACAGAAGCTGGGAATTCTGCTGCGAGTAATTCACCTCTTGACTCCCCACTTACAAGGCGCGAATTAGGAGTGTGATGCAATACTCTCTACTTTCCTAGATGAGTGCAACTTCAACAACACTCAAGAACAGAACTGTTTTGGATATTTATCGTTTCAGTTTGTTCTTGCCCACTAAACTTACTTCTTCCTATCTTGACTCTGTGGGCGGAATTTTTCTTTTTTTTTTCTAAGTGCTGGCTCAAATGAGAGACATAGCGTGCAGCTTGCCAACTGCAGAGCCAGCCTTTCTCACTATGTTGTACAGCACTTAGAAGATAAGAATCCTGGACACGTACCTCACACCATCTCACTGGCTGGGCGGGCCTGAAAAAGCCAACAACGTCAGGTTTGAAAAGGGCACCACGTTTTAAAAGAAAGAGGAACACCCCCAACCATGCATAAGGAGACTCCCACAACACACACACACACACACACACACACAGGCAACCCCTCCTCCTCCCCATCATGTATATAGAGCACCCCCCCATACACGGGAACTCCTCCCATGGAGCCCCCTAGAGGGCCCCCCTTGACACTGTATCCCGGCAATGCCCACTGGGGTGCAGTGTCAGGGAACAATGCTAGGGTACTGCCCGGGCATGTTCCTGTCTCATGAGGACTAACCTGTGTGCTCCTGGCGGATTCATTGGCAATGCAGTGAGCCCAAATGTGGGGGTCAGTACAGGGGGAAGCGCAAAAATGAATTGGAAATGTATTTAAATGAGGTTCCCAAGCTTCCTGGGTGGGTACCCCATTATGTCAAAGGCAGGGAGAAAACGGACAATCGCGTCCCGAGATCTCAGTGAGATTCTCAATTTCGGCGCCTCATGGGAATTTGCCCCCACGTCACCATTTGCACCTGTGTTTAAATCCCAGTCTATGTTTCTCCTCTTGCCCAGTTTCTTTCCACCCAGGTCTGTGATTCTTCTGACACCTTACACCATTTCAACAATTTCCAGTTCTCTGGCCCAAACTACCACCTCTTCACAATGGACATTCAATCTCTTTATAACTGCATACTCCACCAGGATGATCTGAGAGCTCACCTTTTTCTTTAGCGCAGAAGGAGGCCATTTGGCCCATCGAGTCTGACCACAATCCCATCCAGGCCCTGTCCCTTAACCTCAGGTATTTACCCTGACAATACGGGGCAATTTACCATGTCTAATCAATCTAACCCGCACATCTTTGGAGTGTGGGAAGAAACCGGAGCACCCAGAGGAAACCCACACAGACACGGGGAGAACGTGCAAGCTCCGCACGGACAGTGACCCAAGCCGGGAATCGAACCTGGGTCCCTGGCAATGTGAGGCAGAAGTGCTAACCACTGTGCCACCGTGCCGCCCCTTCACATCCTTTGATATGCTAAAATAGAAACAGATTTTTAAAATAATTTGTTGTTAATAAATCCAATTTTTAAAAATAATTATAAATTTGAGAGATTATTAATCTGATGTTTTAGGAAAAGGAATGTTTTACAAGTATTGTTATAGTAGTACTTTAAAGAAAAAAGCTTGTTTAAGTTTTCTTGAATTTGTCTAAATATTAAGGCATTAGTTTCAATTACTATAATACCGGACTAAAACAGTGTCTGTTTTTATTACAGTTGATGCTGTTGAAGAAAACTCAATTATAACTTTGATTAAGAAGGACACTTGTTCTGATGTTAACTTAATCATTGATCAAATATACTTGATCATGGGAAAAAATAGCCTGAAGTTTCATTCATCAAGGAGATTTGTGTAAGTAAGCCCTAGTTCAGGTCACTTAACCTATATTTCCTAATGTATCCCATTTTCTTTTCTACTTTTCAATATTAGTGTCTCTCTTGTTAAGGTACAAGGTCAGAAACCCCAAGGTATGTTATCAAGTTAGGCGAGACCCCAACTATTTGCTATTTTGGCATAAATGTGAGGATAAGGTGTTTCACTCCAGATGTGGTTTTATTGATACACCAGGAAGCTTTTATCAAAACAACTTTATTTAACAACACAGTTTCACTATAAAAAAGAATTAGCTTAATATTTACCAATTGAATAATACTTAAACATGCCGAGATACAATTCTTAACTTCTAACGTATTCCTATGAGTTCCAATTCAAGCAATATTCCTCTTACAGACTTAAAACCCCTCTTCAAAATCAGTAACAAACCCCAGGCTTATGTGTTTGTACTTGTGAACATTCTTTAAGTCTTTTGAACACCTCTGGAGAGAGAGAGACAGAGAGACATCTGTCTTCTGACAGCCCCAAACACCAGCCTCCAGAAAGAGACAGAAAGATACCTCTTGCTTTTTTTCAGAACCAGACAGTAACTGAACTGTTCTAAAATAAAAGAAACTGTGTATCGTCCCTGCAAGATTAGCTCCTCCCACAGTACATGACTTTGTCTCTATCAATCAGCCTAATCAAAACCCTACTCTGAAACCTGAAGGGAAACTTAAGTAAACAAAAAATGCATTAACCCATTTTAAACAAACACATCCACAGCTAAAATCAATCAGTATCTTTCGTTCTCAACATTTGAGCTGCCTTTTACCCAGACAAATCAGCACCATGTAAAACAGAACTGAATTTTAAACATACCCCTTACAAGAAACATGATTAAATACATTTCTTAAAAGTCATAGTATTATCACATCCTCCACTATGGATGATTTTTTTTCTAGTGGCGGCATGACTGGGTTTTCTCCCATTAGATTTATCAAGTTTAAACCAAGTAACCATTATGCTTTTTTAAAATGGATCAGGAGGGAGCCGGGTCTAGTGTTCCCATGGCATTTGGCGGCTGGTCCTTCAATCCGGAGGCAAATTGGACCACTAATTTGGCTAATTAATGGCTAATTAAAGGCCTCTTCCCAATGATACTGACATTTTACCAGCAGCGGGTTCTGCCTCACATGGGAAGAACGCATGGTGAACCCTGGTGGCCTCCTATGAGTTCGGAGCAGAACACCTTTCAGATAGGATGCTTACCAGCACACAGAGGGTTGTAACGTTATAAACAATCCTCCTTGGCTTCACCAACCACCACCCCCTCCCCTCACAAGGCCCTGATAGGCATTGACAACCCCTGACCCCATTTCCCTTGTTCAGAGGATGGTGTTCATGCTGATACCTTCAGCTGGATGCAGTGCTAGCAGTGGCCTCCAGTTCTGAAGATGCTGCTGGGACTGAAAAGCTGCTGGCCCGCTGGTTGAATGGCAGCTCCTGGAGGCAGGATCGTCTCTGTTAAAGGGACAGGAGCCCCAACACCAGCACATTAACTGCCTGACGGATAAAATCTGGTTGGGGTTCCCCAAAATGAACAATGCAGGTTTGCCTGGTCACCACCATCTGATGACATGGGCCTTGACCACTAACTTGAGAGGATGGGACCCTGGTGTTGCTTCTTTTTGGGAAGGTTTAGGGGCAGGAGTACGCCATTCAGTCCTACAAGGGGGATCACAGCAAGCACAGAGGGGTGGCTCTCAGTGGTCCTCCTTCCTAATGCTAGATCCTTCAATTAGGCATTACGTGCTTCCTCAGCACCCAACAAGATTTGTTTTTCAGGCTTCCTACAAGTTGAGTGCCCTGCCAGCAACTGGGTGAATACCAGCTGCAGTGGGATGCCCTCAAATGGGCATTAATTGCCAATTTAAAGGCCTCAATTCGCAGCAGGGCTGAACACGGGCATTCCCACCACAGACTTAATCAGGGCAAAGGTGGGAAAGTGGCGGTGTTCCCTCCTGCCACCTCCCGCCCAATTAAATTAAATGCCCCCCACCACCAAACTTGTCTTGGGCAAGAGCATTAAATTTTACTTAGTGTCTGAAGTACTTCCTTTTTCACTGTAATTTTGGCATCATCTTCCTTCGTAAAAGCAGATGCAAAGTACTGATTTAGTACATCAGCAAGTCCTCTGCCTCCATGCCTGTATCCCATTTTTAGTCCCTAAACAGTCCTATTCCTCCTTTAAATACCATTTTATTATTTATACGCTCATAGCATAGTCATTTTCCCTTCTATATTAGCTCTGTCTCTTTTCATGTTGTCTCGTTGCTTCTCCTATTTCTTTTTCACGGCCCCTCTGTACATGAAACCTAGTTCTCATTTATACTATCAACCTGACACAATGGGTGGGAATTTACGGCCTCACTTGAGTGTGACCAGAAATTCTTGCCCGAGGTCAATGGACATTTCCCTTGTTCGCCACTCGCCCGCTCCGATTCCATGGTGGGTGAGGCGGTAGAATTCCAGTGATTTTATACATGCCCTTTCTCTGCTTCATCTTGCTCTCCATCAGTCATCATCCAGGTAGCTCTGGCTTTGGTAATATGCTGTCTTCATAGTTGGATGGTGCCACAAGTAATGTTTTTTTATTGCAGAGAATATTAAGAAAAACATTTTTGTATTTTTATATTAGGTACGAATATCCTTTGGACTCATCCAACTGGATAGAAACGTGGCCTTCTGAGAACGAATGTTCTGGAGATGCATGTGACATCTTCTTCCAGCAAATGGATGATTTTACAATTTCTCTTTTAATAAATGGATGTTAATGGGTGTGAAAACGAGCTGGAGACATGTTTGTATCTAAAATCTTACTTATGTTACTTTAGTGATTCAACTTGCTGTTTTTCTGCTGAAATAAGTAACCATTTCTCTGAACAATTTCTTGACAATAATGTTCCGTGTATTTTATTTGTTTCAGTAAAAATATATTCTCATAAGCCTCGAGTGGGATAGTTATTTTCAAACAACTGCATCTTTCAGGCTACAACTTGATCAATAGGGATTTTATAGAGGTAGAAATCTTTATTCACAAACATTAAGTGTTAAGCATTGATATCTTTATTAGCCATTTCTAGAACTTGGTAGTGAAATGTGCATTGTTCAACCTTAATGTACCTCATGGGTATGAAGAAAGTGATTCTTAGATGTTCATCCAATTTGAGTACAATGCAGCAAAAATTAGGATAAAAGGTCTGTAATGGCTCATTCCATTGTATTAGTTCCAATGAAGTATGAATGATCAAAATCTGTCTCAATACTATTTTCTGATTAAAATAGCTACAGTTTTTTGCCAGAATTTCTTTTGTACTTTTTAAAAACTCTGCCAATGAATGAGGTGAAAATGGGTTAGATATTTCTGCCTCTGCCCGAGTACTAGATGAGAGGAAACAAATTGCACTGCTCCTTCCTAGATCCACGAGTACCTACATTTTCTATCTTGAGTGGCAGGGGAGGAACTACCAGCAGCAACAATGGTAAATTGAAGTCTCTTCTCAGCTCTTTTGTGCCTGAAGCTGAAAATCTGGCCTCCTGGTTACACATCTACATCCCCAGTTAACAGAGGATATTCTGTTTTTGGCAAACACTTCTGCAATTTTCTGGTTTACTTAAAATTGTCTATCATCTTCAAAGCCAGCTTCTTCAATCTTTTTACCTGAAGATGCTAGATTGAAAAGTGATTAAGACATAAATGCAAATATTTGTATGGTGAGATGGAGCTGGAAGTAGTTCCACTAAAGTCAAGCCAACATTTCCGATGCCCATCAACAGACTACCAAAAAGTCATATTTCTATAAAATAGAAAAATGGACCCAACCCCTCTCGATCACCAAGAGGCTACTCCAGTGATTTTTTTTATGGCCTAAGTAGCAGCTGACACCACAAAGGTTACCTTCCGGAGGAGTCAGGAGGAGCAAGATTCCTTGAAGGCCACTGCCAACCTGTGATTTTCCTCCCCTTCCTTCCTTCTAAAATGTACTGCAAGTTGCTCCCAGAGAGGCAGCCTCCCAAATTTGAGCTAGTCCCATACCAGCTGCCCTTATTACAAAGAGGCCCAATCTGTGTATGCTGTATGCACATAATCAGTTATGTAACAGAAAGTAGGCTATAAAAAAATTTTTCTCCAATGTCATTGAGAGGGTTTTCGCACCGGAGGACTAGGCAGGATCTTGGTCCACATGGAATGGCTTGACCAGGACTCCCTCTCCTTTTACTTCATCAACCACCTATCTGTCATTACCCTCACAGTCTCTCCTCTTTGCATCATCATCCTCCTCAAATTAAAATGCTGGATCTGCAGAAAAGAAGGATTCAAGCTAAGAATGAGTGTGAATCATGCCCTTAGAATTGTGGCGAAAGAAGGGGGATAGAGTTCTCTGAATGTCTGTTGCTTCACAGGGTTGCTATACTGACAGTGTAAGTGTGCAACCATTAACCTTGCACTGGCAATGTGTCCCTGAACTCAGTAACTACTACAGCAAGAACAGAGTGATTTTCAAGAGATTTTAAGATTGTGCATGCAAGTAAGTATGGTTTGGGGAAATTATTACCATTACCGTAAGATCCCTACTATGCATTGCCTCGAACCAGAGATTAAAAGTTCATTGTACTGTTCCTTACTTTTGAAAATAGCAAACTGATAGTGTACTGGTGCCTGTGGTTTAATGGGTTAATAGTAATGGTAATGAGTTTCTGGTGTGCATTATGATGTAACTGACGTCAGTAGTCATGTGCTGGAGACTGGAGAGCAGATGGAACAGTCTGTACTGTGATAATGTACCTTTAAGAGATTTTTTTTTAGATCATGATCTCTGCAGCTCTCACAGTCAGTGTGTCTCATGCTCACAACCTTAGGTGATGTCATTGCTGGGAGGAGAAAAAAATCACTGTGGGCAGCTCAGGTGACAAGGGTTTTTTCAGTTTGGAACTGCAGGTTTGAGTTTTTTTGTTTTTAGAAGGGACAGCAAGCTAAAAAGAAGTGTTTCCCCTCTCTCCCTGTTTTTTTCCTTTGGAAATTCTCTTGTTTTCCTGAAGGGTGAAAATCTTGTTGTTGGGGGCTGAACCAGAGTCTCTCTGGTGTTTTGGGAAGCTATCTTGTCTTCAAACTGTTCTGAGTGTCAAGAGCATTTGACTGCAAAATTCAACTAATGGTCTCAACCACATTATCGCGTGACCAGTAGATTTTGCTGTACTGAACCTGTTTAAAGCGTTTTGTCTATGGCAAGGGTTTTGGTTTAATTGGAACACAGAGATATTCATTAAGAGTTATACATTATAGTGGTTGTTTTGTTTCTTGTTTGTAATTGATAAAAGTTCCCTAGTGGGTCTTTTGAATCACACCTGAAGTGGAACATTTCGTGCTTATCCTACCCAAATTCAAGATGCAAAATCTATGATTCAGATGGGCTTCATAACACATTTTGGAGTTTCTGACCTGAACCATAACAGTACTCAAGAGAGATGTATCTACTCTGCAGCCCTATTGTATATAACAGTGGTGAACAACCTGAGGCCTGGGAGCCACATGTAGCCCACCTGGGTCCTGAATGCTGCACCACAAGACATTTTGTTGCCTGTGTGCAAGGACGCCATATTCTGCTGATTTCCATCTGTAGTTTTTTTTCTACCAGTATGACTGAAGTGACTTGCATGTAAAGCAAGGGCAAGTGAAGTGAGGTGCATGCTGATTACGCACAACATTGACTGAGAGCCTCTGCATCTAGAATGCATTTATATTTATTTTTGAGGCCCACTCATTAGCCTAGGTTGCCCACCACTGGTATATAGTGTTAATAAAGTAATCTACCTGAGTCAGATTGGAGTTAGTCATGGTAGGAGGGAAACCTTCCCAGTACAGGATATAGACCACAAAACAGTACCTCAAGGAAAAGGGCCAATGTGATACATTGCTTTGGTCAGGTCATGATGTGGAGATGCCGGCATTGGACTGGGGTGGGCACAGTAAGAAGTCTCCCAACACCAGGTTAAAGTCCAACAGGTTTATTTGGAATCACGAGCTTTCGGAGTGCTGCTCCTTCATCAGGTGAGTGGACATTGGTCAGGTTATTACATTTATTGTGACTTGTCTCTAGTTTATGAGGTAGTGTTAATCCTCAGTTTTAGTGTCATTTCAGGCATCTTCCTATGAGGACAGAGTTTTAGAGATAAGTCACTAAAATGTTGACTATCCTTTAACTGTCAACTTCTCCAGTGAAAGACCTCGAAACGTGGGGCAAAAGCACCTATGAGCCATCCAGGTCAGCTACCAGCCAGTGAAATCAGTGATCCAAATGCTTACCTATTGCACCGCGATTTGCTGCTTAAACGTTCAACCAGATTGGCCTTTTCATGGGCGGACTCTAATCTCCAGACGCTGCAGAACACGCGATTTATGCTGGACATTGTCCACTGGATGCGCAAAGTCGGCTCCATGAGCACAAATCGAGCGCAAGGGTCAATTAAATGGTGGTACAAAAGGATCCGTTGCATTTAGAGCCTTTAACTCGGCGCCAATTTAATACAGTCAGAGCTCTTGACATTAGTAATTTGAGTGATAGGCAATGAGCGATTTGAGGCGCCTTCCACAGCTCTGCAGCTGACAGGTAATAAATAGTCTCCTGTTACAGTTTTTCAGCAGCCAATGAAGACTTTTGCAATTGCAGTGCAGGCATGTGATGTGGGGGAATTCCAGAAGCTGCAACTGACATTCTTTTGAACAAAATATCAGTTGAGTTTCACTCTAGTGGTTTTTACAGAGAAGTCAAGGGTTCTAAGAAAGCAGAAGGCTGGTTGTTGCTGCAGAAAGTTTGAAAAACAGGTACGTCTATTTTTTTACTAAATCGATTTTTGCGTACATTCTGTAAAAAGAACTCAACACATAGCATGCAATTCTGTTTCGATCTTTCCTCCACCAGTTGTATGACGTCTGTGTGGCATCCCCTAAAAGTAATTACTTTGAGATTAAAGAATCATTGGGAATAATTAATTATACAGCAATGCTCAGGTCAAGAAAATGAGCTGCAACTTTAAAATACAAATAGTTTGTAATGAGCTCTGAGCCTTAAGGTCAACATTTAATAGTGGAATCATTCCATGATATGTCATTTTAAATACATGCTGCAATGTTCCTGGGGATAGAATCGTAGAAACCCTACAGTGCTGAAAGAGGCCATTTGGCCCATCGAGCCTGCACCGACCACAATCCCACCCAGGCCCTACCCCATATCCCTCCATATTTTACCCACTAACCCCTCTAACCTAACGCATCTCAGGACACTAAGGGGCAATTTTAGCATAGCCAATCAACCTAACCAGCACATCTTTGGACTGTGGGAGGAAACCGGAGCATCCGGGGGAAACCCACGCAGACACGAGGAGAATGTGCAAACTCCACACAGTGACCCAAGCCGGGAATTGAACCCATGTCCCTGGAGCTGTGAAGCAGCAGTGTTACCGTGCCGCCCACGGTTTCTAATTCTCTTCAACGCAATTCATGCATTCCACGTCAATCTAACACACAAGGATTAAGAATTGTGGCAACTGGAAGAATGCTGGGACTCATTATTTCCCAAGTTCTGTAACCATGTGCACCAATCAGTCACGAGAGGGCCTTGGCAGGTAGGATTAAGGAAAACCCTAAGGCGTTCTATAAATATGTGAAGAGTAAAAGGATGAGACGTGAAGGAATAGGGCCTATAAAAGGTGAAGGCGGGAAAATCTGTACGGAACCAGTAGAAATGGCAGAGGTGCTTAATGAGTATTTTGCGTCGGTTTTCACAGAGGAGAAGGACCTGGGTGGATGCACTGCGGGCTTGCGGTGGACTGAAAAGATTGAGTATGTGGACTTTAACAAAGAGGTTGTGCTGGAATCTTTGAATGGCATCAAGATAGATAAGTCACCGGGTCTGGATGGGATCTACCCCAGGTTACTGTGGGAGGCGAGGGAAGAGATTGCAGAGCCTCTGGCAATGATCTTTGCATCGTCGATGGAGACGGGAGAGGTGTCGGAGGATTGGAGGATTGCGGATGTGGTTCCTATTTTCAAGAAGGGGAATAGGGATAGCCCAGGGAATTACCGACCGGTGAGTCTAACCTCAGTGGTTGGTAAGCTGATGGAGAAGATCCTGAGGGACAAGATTTATGAGCATTTTGAGAGGTTTAGTATGCTCAAGAATACTCAGCATGGCTTTGTCAAAGGCAGATCGTGCCTTATGAGCCTGGTGGAGTTCTTTGAAAATGTGACTAAACACATTGACGAAGGGAAAGCGGTAGATGTGGTTTATATGGATTTTAGCAAGGCGTTCGATAAGGTCCCCCATGCAAGGCGTCTGGAAAAAGTGAGAGGGCATAGGATCCAAGGGGCTGCTGCCCTGTGGATCCAGAACTGGCTTGCCCAAAGGAGGCAGAGAGTGGGTATAGATGGGTCTTTTTCTAAATGGAGGTCGGTCACCAGTGGTGTGCCCCAGGGATCTGTTCTGGGACCCTTGCTGTTTGTCATTTTCATAAATGACCTGGATGAGGAAGTGGAGGGATGGGTTGGTAAGTTTGCTGACGACACGAAGGTTGGTGGGGTTGTGGATAGTCTGGAGGGATGTCAGAAGTTACAGAGGGACATAGATAGGATGCAAGACTGGGCAGAGAAGTGGCAGATGGACTTCAACTCAGATAAATGCGTAGTGGTCCATTTTGGCAGGTCAAATGGGATGAAGGAGTACAATATAAAGGGAAAGACTCTTAGTACTGTAGAGGATCAGAAGGACCTTGGGGTCCGGGTCCATAGGACTCTAAAATCGGCCCTGCAGGTGGAGGAGGTGGTTAAGAAGGCGTATGGTGTGCTGGCCTTTATCAACCGAGGGATTGAGTTTAGGAGTCCGGGAATAATGATGCAGCTATATAAGACCCTCATCAGACACCATTTGGAATACTGTGCTCAGTTCTGGTCGCCTCATTACAGGAAGGATGTGGAAAAGATTGAAAGGGTGCAGAGGAGATTTACAAGGATGTTGCCTGGATTGAGTGGCATGCCTTATGAGGGTAGGCTGAGGGAGCTCAGTCTTTTCTCCTTGGAGAGACATAGAATGAGAGGAGACCTAATAGAGGTATATAAGATGTTGAAAGGCATAGATCGGGTGGACGCTCAGAGGCTTTTTCCCAGAGTGAAAATGGCTGCTACGAGAGGACACAGGTTTAAGGTGCTGGGGGGTAGGTACAGGGGAAATGTTAGGGGGAAGTTTTTCACACAGAGGGTGGTAGGCGAGTAGAATCGGCTGCTGTCAGTGGTGGTGGAGGCAAACTCAATAGGGTCTTTTAAGAGACTCCTGGATGAGTACATGGGACTTAAGAGGATGGAGGGTTATAGGTAGGCCTAAAAGGTAGGGATATGTTCGGCACAACTTGTGGGGCCGAAGGGCCTGTTTTGTGCTGTAGTTTTTCTATGTTTCTATGTTTCTAATCTCACAAATACCTGGTGAAGCTAATAAAAACCAACAACCAACATATTTACCCAGCATTAAATGTTCATACTTCCCAATGTAGAATTTGTCAAGACTATATAGTGATTTATAAAATATTTACATGTATCTTAAGGATAAGTAATATATCATAGAGTGGGGGATTATTTGTTCTGTTTTGCCTGTTCTCTGTAAGATCAAAGCGAGTCCCACTCCCCTGACCTTTCCCCATACCCCTGCAATTTATTCCTCTTCAAGTACTTATCCAATTCTCTTTTCTCGAAAGAGAATGAATCTCAATTACACTCGCAGGCAATGCTTTGATTTGATTTATTATTGTCACATGTATTAGTATACTGTATTGTTTCTTGCGTGCTATACAGACAAAGCATACTGTTCAGAGAGAAGGAAAGGAGAGAGTGCAGAAGGTAGTGTGACAGCCCTAGCTAGTTTGCAGAGAAAGATCAACTTAATGCGAGGTAGGTCCATTCAAAAGTCTAATGGCAGCGTGGAAGAAGCCGTTCTTGAGTCGATTGGTACATGTCCTCAGACTTCTGTATCTTTTTCCCTGTGGAAAAAGGTGGAAGAGAGTATATCCGAGGTGCATGGGGTCCTTAATTATGCTGGCTGCTTTCCCGAAGCAGCAGGAAGTGTCAACGGATAGTGTCAATGGATGGGAGGCTGGTTTGAGTGATGGACTGGGCTTCGTTCACGACCCTTTGTAGTTTCTTGCGGTCTTAGACAGAGCAGGAGCCATACCAAGCTGTGATACAACCAGAAAGAATGCTTTCTATGGTGCATCTGTAAAGATTGATGAGAGTCATGCCAAATGGGCACGGTGGCACAATGGTTAGCACTGTTGCCTCACAGCACCAGGGACCCGGGTTCGATTCCCCGCTTGGGTCACTGTCCATGTGGAGTTTGCGCGTTCTCTCCATGTCTGTGTGGGGTTTCCTCCGGGTACTCCAGTTTCCTCCCACAGTCCGAAAGACGTGCATTGGCCACGCTAAATTCTCCCTCAGTGTACCCGAACAGGCGCCAGAGTGTGGCGACTGGGGGATTTTCACAGTAACTTCATTGCAGCGTTAATGTAAGCCTGCTTGTCATTAATAAATAAACTTTAAACTTTCTGAGAAAGCAGAGGCGTTGGTGGGCTTTCTTAACTATAGTGTCAGCATGGGGGTCCAGGACAGATGGTTGGTGATCTGGTCACCTAAAAATTTGAAGCACTCGACCATTTCTACTTTGTCCCCATTGATGAAGACAGGGGCATGTTCTCCTTTACGCTTCCTGAAGTCGATGATAATCTCTTTCATTTTGTTGACATTGAGGGAGAGATTATTGCTGTCGCACCAGTTCACTAGATTCTCTATCTCTTTCCTGTACTCCGTCCCATCATTGTTTGAAATCCGACCCAGTACGGTGGTGTCATCAGCAAACTTGAAAATCGAGTTGGAAGGGAATTTGGCCACACAGTCATAGGTGTATAAGAAATATAGTAAGGGGCTGAGGACATAGTCTTCTGAGGCACCGGTGTTGAGGATGATCATGGAGGAGGTGTTGTTGCCTATCCTTACTGATTGCGATCTGTGGCTTAGGAAGTTCAGGATCCAGTCGCAGAGGGAGGAGCCGAACCCTAGGCCATGGAGTTTGGAGATGGGTTTCGTAGGAATAATGGTGTTGAAGGCTGAACTGTAGTCGATAAATAGGAATCTGACATGGGTGTCTTTGTTATCTAGGCGTTCCAAGGTTAAGTGTAGGGCCAGGGAGATGGCATCTGCTGTGGACCTGTTTCAGCAGTAGGCAAACTGTAGTAGATCCAGGCAATCTGGGAGGCCGGAATTGATTCGTGCCATGACTAACCTTTCAAAGCATTTCATATTGATGGATGTCAGAGCCACTGGCCGATAGTCATTAAGGCACGCTGCCTGGCCTTTCTTTGGTACCGGGATGATGGTCGTCTTCTTGAAGCAGATAGGGACCTCAGATTGTTGTAAAGAGAGGTTGACAATGTCTGTGAATACCCCCGCCAGCTGGACTGCGCAGGATCTGAGTGCTCATCCGGGTACCCCACCCAGGCTGTCACTTTCCGTGGATTGACCTTCGAGAAAGCTGCTTGATATCTGCAAAGGTGATCTCAGATACAGGTTCATCTGAGGCTTCCGGGGTGGAGGGCATGCTCTCGCTGATCTCTTGCATAGAATGCATTGAGCTCATCAGGGAGGGGTGCGTTGGTGCCAATGATTTTACATGCCTTCATTTTGTAGTCTGTTATGTCTTGCAGACCTTGTCATAGTCGGCGGGGTCCGTGTGGCTAGCCTGGGACTCTAGCTTGGTCTGGTACTTTTTTTTGCACCATTGATAGATTTCCTTAGATCATATCTGGCTTTCTTGTATAGTCATGATGTGGAGATGCCGGCGTTGGACTGGGGTGAACACAGTAAGAGTTTTAACAACACCAGGTTAAAGTCCAACAGGTTTATTTGGTAGCAAATACCATTAGCTTTCGGAGCGCTGCTCCTTCGTCAGATGGAGTGGAAATGTGCTCTCAAACAGGGCACAGAGACACAAAATCAAGTTACAGAATACTGATTAGAATGCGAATCCCTACAGCCAACCAGATCTTAAAGATACAGACAATGTGGGTGGAGGGAGCATTAAGCACAGGTTAAAGAGATGTGTATTGTCTCCAGACAGGATAGCCCGCAAGTCCAGGAGGCAAGCTGTGGGGGTTACTGATAATGTGACATAAATCCAACATCCCGGTTTAGGCCGTCCTCATGTGTGCGGAACTTGGCTATCAGTTTCTGCTCAGCGACTCTGCGCTGTCGTGTGTCGTGAAGGCCGCCTTGGAGAACGCTTACCTGAAGATCAGAGGCTGAATGCCCGTGACTGCTGAAGTGCTCCCCCACAGGAAGAGAACAGTCTTGCCTGGTGATTGTCGCATTATCAGTATGTTGCATTATCAGTATGTCACATTATCAGTAACCCCCACAGCTTGCCTCCTGGACTTGCGGGCTATCCTGTCTGGAGACAATACACATCTCTTTAACCTGTGCTTAATGCTCCCTCCACCCACATTGTCTGTATGTTTAAGATCTGGTTGGTTGTAGGGATTCGCATTCTAATCAGTATTCTGTAACTTGATTTTGTGTCTCTGTGCCCTGTTTGAGAGCACATTTCCACACCATCTGACGAAGGAGCAGCGCTCCGAAAGCTAATGGTATTTGCTACCAAATAACCTGTTGGACTTTAACCTGGTGGTGTTAAAACTCTTACTGTGTTTCTTGTATAGGTCAGGGTCACCTGACTTGAATGCCTCCGACCTAGACTTCAGATCCTAACAACTAACTATATAAAAATGTTTTTTCGCCACTGTTTCTTTTTCCATTTACCTTGTGTATCAGTGCCCTCTGAATCTTGACCCTTCCGCCAATAAGTGCAGTTTCTGGCTATCTAGACCCCTCAACCCCAGTTTGTTTAATCCACCCATGTAACTGAAATCAATTTTCCTTGGAACCATTCTCATAAAACTTTTCTGAATCCTCTTTAAGACTTCGCAGCAAATTGATTTTCTTGGTGTAAAACATCTGAGCCTGCTTCTCAAAATGTTGCTTTCCTGGACACATTCAGAAGTTAAACTAGTAGCTTTGAGGGCACAATGTAGCATGTTGTGGTACAGACTTGAGTTGCACCTTCTGAGTTTTCAGTCAAATGACTTCACAACTATGACCGGGCCGCCTGGTTCTAGATGAGCTGAACTGAAGTGCAGCTCCCTACTGAAGGAAAGGAAGATTGGAAGGTAGTACATTAGACAGCAACAGTACACTTTCTTGGTTTACTTGAATTTCTGAATCATAGGAACCTTACAATGCAGAAGGAGGCCATTCGGCCCATCGAATCTGCACCAACAACATTACGGGGCCTTATCCCCGTAACCCCAAATATTTACCCACTAATCCCTCTAACCTACGCATCCCGGGGCACCAAGGGGCAATTTAGCATGGCCAATGCACCTAACCCGCACATCTTTGGACTGTGGGAGGAAACCGGAGCACCTGGAGGAAACCCATGCAGACACGGGGAGAACGTGCAAACTCCAAACCCAGGTCCTTGGAGCTGTGAGGCAGTAATGCTAATCTTCCTGCAAGGTTTTGTGGAGCTAGATCGACCTTACCCAGAGCTAATGTGATTACTTTGAGATTTCCAATAACGAGGATGTGATGAATTTATGGGGAAAGGAGCATGCTAGGTATAAGTGGGCAGGAAATTCCTGCAACCTGTTCCTGATTCTCTGGCATTGTTTCACTGGCAGTTTGACAGAAATACTATCTATTCATATAAATGCAGTTTCTGCTAAAATGAGATAAGATCCGAGAATTTCCTGGTCAACAAAGTTGTTTTATATATTTATTCATTCTTGGGATGCGTGCATCACTGGTAAGGTGAGCACTTATTGGCCGACAGTAAATGATACAATCATCTAAAAACCCAAAAGTGTAAGAAAGCAGATTGAAAACAAATAACATGACAAAACTGCTGAAGTATCGAGTTTCCAACTATGTCTACACCGACATGTTTGTAATTATGCAAAAATACAGCTTCTTAGGAAGAGGCAAGCTTGAATTCATCACGAATTTCTGAAACGGGATTCAGAGATTTTGTTGTTGAGAAAATAAGCATGATCTATGCTTTTACTTGGGAGCTTCTATAGTGTTGAAAATAGTCATGCCCATTATCCCCCAGACCCTCCTGCCTTTCCATGGGGATGTAATGTTATTGTGGGAATTAAGTTTAGAATTTGATTTCACAGAACTATTGTGAGCATTCCCAAACAAAGCAGCATTTCATTACTGACGGAGCGAATCAGAATGGGCAATGGCACACAGGGCAGAATAGAGCTTTGTTCATTTTTAGTACATCAGGTAGTTTACAAATTGCCATATACTAAGATGCAAATGAGATCAAGCCTTGGAGGAGGAAACCTCCGCCTACTCCAATCAGCTTGGCTCATGTAGATCAGGCCCAAGACAGGGTAGGGATTGCGTACCCTGTCTTGTCAGCTTGGATCGTAAATGTCTCAACTTGTTGAGACTCTGAATTGGACTTGATTTGATTGAATTGGAAAAGTATTTTTAAAAATTGCCCATATGTGTGCAATGCACATGTGCAAACATTACATTACATAGAATTCAAAGCACAGAAACAGGCCATTTGGTCCAGCTAGTTATAGTTCACATTATTAGATTTATGATATGGGGCGGCATGGTAGCACAGTGGTTAGCACTGCTGCTTTACAGCTCCAGGGACCTGGGTTCGATTCCTGGCTTGGGTCGCTGTCTGTGTGGTGTTTGCACATTCTCCCCGTGTCTGCGTGGGTTTTCTCCGAGTGCTCTGGTTTCCTCCCACAGTCCAAAGATGTGCGGATTAGGTTGATTGGCCATGCTAAAAAAAAATTGTCCGTTATAGAGTCCTGAGATGTGTAATTTAGAGGGATTAGTGGATAAATATGTAGGGATATCGGGGTAGGGCCTGGGTGGGATTGTGGTCGGTGCAGACTCGATCTGTACTGTAGGGTTTCTATGATATATCTGTGATTAAATTGAACAGTACTTTCTGAGCAAATGAGACGTGTCTCATCAATCTACTTTGCCACTTCCACAATGGATTTGTTTTATGATGCCTGGTTGCTATCCCTTGGGAGATTATATATAAGCTTCAAATACAGTCATTTATGTAAGAACAGGAACAAAAATTTTGATTAATCAAACAAATGGCATTTTTAAAAATTCATCCATTGGATGTGGGTATTGCCAGCTGGGCCAGCATTTATTGTCAATCCCTAATTGCCCTTCGTGGCTTGCTAGGCCATTTCAAAAGGCAGAAAAGAGTCAACCACATTGCTGTCAGTCTGGAGTCACATGTGGACCAGACCAGGTAAGGATGGCAGATTTCCTTCCCTAAAGGACATTAGTGAACCAGATGGGTTTTTATGACAATCGACAACAGATTCATGGTCGTTATTAGACTTTTAATTCCAGATTTTTATTGAATTCATATTTCACCATCTGCCATGGTGGGATTTGAACCCGGATCCTCAGAGCATTATCCTGGATCTCTAGATTACTAGTCCAATGACAGTCAAAGAACAATCTTTCCTATAATTCTATGTTATAGATACATTTAGATAAGGCAGCGATTCAGGGGTTTAGAAAGCTGCAAGTCTCTTGAAATAAATCTCAGTTGCATTTGTATTAATTATTCAAAGATATGCTTTGTCCTACAATTTTTGCACAATTAAACATAACCACATATCTTTGTTGTATGTGGACAGCTGCTAAAATATTGCAGTGAAGAACATGGAAATGCACCTAATATGTAAATCCTGCATTAAAAACACAGATAAATGCCTTTCTAATTAACAGGATTGTACCATAAGAATTTAAACCTAGGAGTCAGAAATCACATTTGTTTACATTTTTGTTAAATGTTTACCTTTTTTAAAATGTATATTTTCCCGGCTTTGTTCTTTCTTGACCACAAAACATCGGTAGCTGATGTTTCCGCTTGTAGGAGAATCCAAATTAGGGTCTATACACAGTAAACAGTTACTAACAAGTATAATAGGGAAATAAAGCAAGATTTCTTACTCATAGAGGGATCATAATGTGGACCTTGATACTTCAACAAGTGGCTGAGCAAATAGCTTGGATTCTTTCAAAAGGAAACTTGACAAGTACAAAAGGGAATGGAGAATAGGAAATTAATGCTGAAAGGGTGAGATGAGATAGATGGAATGGGAGGAGACTTGTGTGCAATAGAAAAGATGGGCCAAATGCCTGTTTCTATGCGGCATACCCTGTACAATTATAAGGCCTTAAGTCTCTCTAATAGAGGTATTCAATATCTTGAGGAGTTTGGACAGGGTAATTAGTGGAGCAATTGTCCTCACACAAGAGAACAAGGAGGGCACGGAGTCAAAATAATTGGCAAAAAGAGTAAAGTGATGTGAGGAAAACTTTTGGTCAAACTTCCTGAGAGAGCGATGGAAACAGGTTCGATCGAGGTATTCAAAAGGGAATCAGATTGCTTTCTGAAAAGAGAGAATGTGCAATGTTCCAGGAAAGCAGGGGAGTGCGATTAGGTAGAGTGCTCTGTCAGAGAACTAATACAGACTCGATGGCCTGACTGGCCTCCTCCTGCATCGTAAAGATTCTGTAAATTCTTTTTATATTTGGACTTGGTTTTCTTGTTCTTCTGAAGTATTTGCCCCCTCCATTTCAACAACATGTTTTTTGTGTCATGGTGAGCATATAGATTTAGGATGGCCTTTGCAAAACTACCATGTTGGATTAGAACAAGGTGCTTTGAGGAGTAGATGGTAAACTGGGTGTAAATGCTGTGCTTTAACATCTGAGACTTCAGTTCACATCAGGACTGGCTATTTTTCTTTCTGGTAATCATTAGTGCCTTGAAAGCGAAGCTGACCTATGCTTCTGTGATAAATGTTCTTTACAAAAGGAGGACAGTTCAATAAATCCTGGGAAGTTTATTATGAGACCAGGATGCTAGTGTGTCCTTGTATTGAAACGAAACTCTTCCACCTTCTTGTACCCTCCATCAGTACAAAAAACTGAACAAGTGATGTTTGATGCATTAATTGTAAAAGTCATGCTCTAGCTGCTAGTCTGGGATTGCTGAAGGTGGTGAGAGAACCAACAAGAGGGAAGCACATACTTGGCCTCATCCTTACCAACCTGCCTGCCGCAGATGCATCTATCCATGACAGTATTGATAGGAGTGAACCACCACTCGGTTTTTGTGGAGACAAAGTCTCAACTTCACATTGAGGATACCTTCCATCATGTTGTGTGGCACTACCACTGTGCTAAATGGATAGACTTCAAACAAAAACCAACTCAAGACTGGGCATCCATGATGACTGTAGGCCATCAGCAGCAGGGATCAGTGTTGAGACCACAATTGTTTACGATTTACATAGATGATTTGGAGTTGGGGACCAAGTGTAGTGTGTCAAAATTCGCAGATGACACTAAGATGCGTGGAAGAGCAATGTGTGCAGAGGCTGCTGAAAGTCTGCAAAGGGATATAGATAGCCTAAGTGAGTGGACGAGGGTTTGGCAAATGGAGTACAATGTTGGTAAATGTGAGGTCATCCATTTTGGTAGGAATAACAGCAAAATGGGCTATTATTTAAATAGTAAAAAATTGCAGCATGCTGCTGTGCAGAAGGACCTGGATGTCCTTGTGCAAGAATCACAAGGAGTTGGTTTGCAGGTGCAGCAGGTAATTAAGAAGGCAAATGGAATTTTGTCCTTCATTGCTGGAGGGTTGGAGTTTAAAAACAGTGAGGTTATGTTGCAGCTGTATAAGGTGCTGGTGAAGCCACACCTGGAGTACTGTGTACAATTTTGGTCTCCTTCCATAAGATAGAAGCAAGGAAGTTGTTTCCACTGGCAGGTGAAATTAGAACTAGGGGGCATGGCCTCAAAATAAGGGGAAGCAGATTTAGGGCTGAGTTGAGGAGGAACTTCTTCACACAAAGGGTTGTGAATCTGTGGAATTCCCTGCCCAATGAAGCAGTTGAGGTGACCTCATTGAATGTTTTTAAGGCAAGGATAGATACATTTTTGAACAGTAAAGGAATTAAGGGTTATGGTGAGCGGGCGGGTAAGTGGAGCTGAGTCCACGAAAAGATCAGCCATGATCTTATTGAATGGCGGAGCAGGCTTGAGGGGCCAGTTGGCCTACTTCTGCTCTTAGTTCTTATGTTCTTAATTGTACTCAAACATAATCTGTAATCTCATGGCCCTGCATATCCCCCACTCTGCCTTTAATTACCACCAAGCCAGGGGATCAACCCTGGTTCAATGAAGAGTGCAGTAGAGCATGCCAGGAGCGACACCAGGCACACTGAAAAATAAGATGTCAATCTGGTGAAGCAACAACATAAGACTACTTGCATGCCAACAGCACAACCAACAGATTAGATCTAAACTCGACAGTCCTGCCACATCCAGTCATGAATGGTGGTGAACAATTAAACAACTCACTGAAAGAGGCTCCACAAATATCCCCATCCTCAATGATGGTGGAGCTCAGGACATCAGTGCAAAACATAATGCTGAAGCATTTTCAACAATCTTCAGCCAGAAGGGCACCATGGTGGCACAGTGGTTAGCACTTCTGCCTCACAGCGCCAGGGACCTGGGTTCAATTCCAGCCTTGGGTCACTGTCTGTGTGGAGTTTGCACATTCTCCCTGTATCTGCATGGGTTTCCTCTGGGTGCTCCAGTTTCCTCCCACAGTCCAAAGATGTGAGAGTTAGGTTGATTGGCCATGCTAAATTGTCCTTTAGTGTCAGAGGGATTTGCAGGGTAAATACATGGGGCTACGGGGATGGGCGTCGGTTGGATTGTTATCAGTGCAGGTTCAATGGGCCAAATGGCCTCCTTCTGCACTGTAGGGATTCTATGATTCTATGAAGTGTGGAGTGGATGGTACATCTCAGCCTCCTATGGAGGTCTCCAGCACCACAGATATGAGTCTTCAGCCAATTTGATTCACTTCATGCGATATCAAAAACGGCTGAAGGCACTGGATGCTGCAAAGGCAATGGCCCTGACAATATTCAGGGAATAGTCCTGAAGACTTGTGCTCCAGAACTTGCAGTGCCCCTAGCCAAGCTTTTCCAGTACAACTACAATACTGAAATCTACCCAGCAATGTGGAAAATTGCCCAGGTATGTCCTGTACACAAGAATCAGGACAAATCTAACCCAGCCAATTACTGCCCCATCAGTCTACTCTCAATCATCAGTAAAGAAATGGAAGGAGTTATCAACAGTGCCATCAAGAAGCACTTACTCAGCAGTAAACTGCTTATGGACACTCAGTTTGGTTTCCACCAGGGTCACTCAACTCCTGACCTCATTACAGCCTTGGTTCAAACATGGGCAAAAGAGCTGAACTCCAAATGGGAGGGGAGAGTGACTGTCCTCAAGGCAGCATTTGACTGAATGTGGCATCAAAGAACCCTAGCAAAACTAAACTCTGCTGGTTAAAGTCATGCCTGACACAAAGGATGATGGTTGGAGGTCAATCATCTCTGCTCCAGGATATCACTACGGGAGTTCCTCAGGGTAGTGTCCTTGGCCCAACCATCTTCAGATGTTTCATCAATAACCTTCCCTCTGTCATGAGGTCAGAAGTGGAGATGTTTGCTGGTGACTGCACAATGTTCAACACCATTCGCGACTCCTCAGATACTGAAGCATTCCATGCCCAAATGCAGTAAGACCTGGATGATATCTAGACTTGGGCTGACAAGTGACAAATAATATTCAGGCCATACAAGTGCCAGGCAATGACCATCTCCAACAAGGGAGAATCTAACTATCGCCCTTTGATGTGGGTTTCCTCCGGTATCCTCCCAAATCCAAAAGTGTGCTGGTTTGGTGCATTGGCCATGCTAAATTCTTCCTCGGTGTACCCGAACAGGCACCAGAGTGTGGCAACTAGGGGATTTTCACAGTAAATTCATTGCAGTGTTAATGTAAGCCTACTTGTGACACTAATAAGTAGAACATTTAATGACATTACCATCACTGAATCTCCCACTATCAACATCTTGCGAGTTACCATTGACCAGAAACTGAACTGGAGTAGCCATATAAATACTGTGGCTACAAGAGCAGGTCAGAGGCTAGGAATCTTGCGGCGAGTAACTCATGTCGTGATTTCCCCAAAGCCTGTCCACCATCTACAAGGCACAAGTCAGGAGCTCTTTCTCTTTGCCTGGATAAATGTAGCTCCAATGACACTCAAGAAGCTCAATACCATCTAAGGCAAAGCATCCCACTTGATTGCTATCACTTCCACAAACACTTACTCCCTTCACAACCAGCGAACAGTGGCAGCAGCGTACCATCTACAAGATACACTGCAGGAACTCACCAAGGCTCCTTTGGCAGTACCTTCCAAATCCATGACCACTACCATCTAAAAGATAAAATCATCATAATCCCAGGCGACCAGAGGCTGCTCTCCCTTTGAGGGGGAGAGCTGACTGGTGGTGATTTAACCTGAGGATCACCACAGCTCAGGTGAGGGGCAAGGTTGAGAAGGTGGGCTTTAATGAATAACCTCAGTCCGTACAGGAATTGAACCCACGCTGTTGGTGTCGCTCTGCATCACAAATCAGCCATCTAAACAACTGTGCTAACTGACCACCTCCTACCATCTAGAAGGACAAGAGCAGCAGATATCTGGGAACACCACCATCTGGAGGTTCCCCTCCAAGTCATTCCCCATCCTGACTTGGAAATATATTGCCATTCCTTCACTATCACTGGGTCAAAATCCTGGAACTCCCACCAGCACTCTGGGAGCACCTGCACCTCGGGGTCTGCAGCAGTTCAAGAAGACAGCCTACCATCACCTTCTCGAGAGCAACTAGTGTTGGGCAATAAATGCTGACCTAGCCAGCGAAGCCCACTTCCCTTAAATGATTGTTAAAAATTGCTGCCAGCACAACTAAAATTGCAAGGATTAAAGGTTTTGTTTTTTCATTGATGTAGCTGTTTTGACACAAACCGACAGTATGTAAATATCAACAGTGGTGGTGTAAATGGGGAAAACAAGTACCATCATTCTGATTTGAAAAATTTTAAAGGCTTTGAACTGTGTTCGCTAGCCAATAGTGCCACTTTACTCTGATGGAAGTTGTACTTATGTTAAAGTGAAATACCTGACATTCTTTTTAATTAAGTATCTTTTTGATTATCATGCTGCCTCAGACTCTCAGCTAATGGACAAAAGAAAACACCATTATTTCATGCTCCTATGTTCTTTAACTCTAGCTCAGTAGGAGCTCATGACGATTTGGCCAGACAATCCAGCTGAGGAGTTTTGATATGACAAAATATCGACACATAAATGGGAGAAGGTGCAACAATTCTTACTTCCTTCATGAATAATGTAACACCCGGTGTCTGCAGAGAGGGAAATAGCCTCATCACAATAACTTAATTCAGTGAATGCTGAATTCCGGGAGATTAAGACATCATCATGTACCATGTCCGTGCATGACCATGTTTCAGATGTGAGTGCAGGTTCCTGAAGACAGTGACGTCCATCTCACTACATCAGACAGTCATTGGTAAATTCAAGTACCTTTTTCAGTTAAGGGTAAATATATTTTTGGGCCCAAAAGATGTCTCTTACAAGAACACTCATGAATATTGGACTTGGTATAAGGCCCAGGAGCTGAATATTTTATTAAAGCTCATTGTCCAGAATTCAGAATGGAGATTTGTTTTGCAAGTTAATTATATTCCCATTTTTCTTCCACCTTCACTTTTTTTTCCCCTCTCTATATTTGTCTTTCCTTCTGTGAGGAAATTAGAGGTTTCCTTATTAATTTTTAAATGTTCTTTTCCTGATTTCTGTAGAGCTGCAACAATGGTTTTGTCTTTTTGTCAAATGCGCGCACAGTGGTTAGCACTGCTGCCTCACAGCGCCAAGTACCCAGGTTCAATTCCCAGCTTGGGTCACTGTCTGTGCAAACTCTGCATGTTCCCCCTCCGCACCCCCACCCCCACCCCCGTGTCTGCATGCATTACCTCTGGGTGCTCCGGTTTCCTCCTGCAGTCCAAAGATGTGCAGGTTAGGTTGATTGGCCATGCTAAATTGCCCCTTAGGCCTTGATTTTACTGGCACAGCCGCCCCGAAATCGGGGCGGGCGAGGCTCGCAGAACGGCATTCCCCGTTGGCTTCAGGTGCAATCTTACAAGCCTTGGGCGGCTGCGCTGGTAAGGCCAGGGCCTTGGTGTCGGGGGGACTAGCTAGGGTAAATGCATGGGGGTACATGGAGAGGGCCTGGGTGGGATTGTGGTCGGTGCAGACTTGATGGGCCAAATGGCTTCCTTCTGCACTGAAGGATTCTATGATTCTATGAATGGCCTCTTTGTGAACTGTAGGGATTCTATGATTTCCACAACATTATTTTAGCTCATCAATTGCTAGATATTGTTGCACGTTAAGGCGGTAAGGTGTTTGTAATTTCATTTTTAATTGGTTTAATTGAAGAACAATTCAAAATTACCGAGGCTTAGCCAAAGGTCCATGTTCACTCTGTTCTCAGAGCAAAATAGGTTTGCTCAACAACCATCATATCCCCTGTACCTATTACCTGTCAGCTGCTGCACTCGTGTCAGCATGGTTCAATGGAAAGCATCGCGGAGACAGTGGCCTATTGGTGATGTCATTGGACTAGTAATCCAGAGGCCTGGCCTAATGCTCTGGGGACATGGGTTCAAATCCCACCAATTTGTTATTCAAAACATAAATCTGGAATAAAAGCTAGTCTCAGTAACAGTGGCCTTGAAACTATCATCCATTGCTGTAAAAACCCAAATGGCCCTTTGTGGAAGGAAATCCGCCATCCTTACCATGTCCAGCTGGTATCCCTGTGATTCCAGACCCACTGCAATGTGGGTGACTCTGAAATAGCCCTAGCAAGGGCAAATAGAGATGGACAGAAATGCTGGCCTTGCCAGTGACACCCACATCCCATGGAAGAATAAAAAAAATTCTGGCTCTAAATCAGAAGATTATGGGTCAAGTCTTATTCAAGGTTAAGCATATAATGCAGGCTGATACATTAATCTTTACTGCATCGTCATATGTGCCCTTTTTTGGTCGAGACATTAAACCAGGGTCCAGCGTGCTCCATCAAATGGACATAACTGATCTCTGTGCTTGAAGAAGAGCAGGAGAACTTTCTCAATTTTCCTGGACAATAATTATCTCTCAACTAACATCACAGTTGGATTGTCTGGCCATCATCTCATTGCTGCTTGTGGGAACCTTTTCCTACAACAGTTACTGCACTTCAAAAGTAATTCATGAGCCGTGAAGCACTTTAGCAGGTCATGATGTAGTGAAAGGTATTACATAAACATATGTACTTGTTTCTTCCTTACTAATTCTCTAGTGGCCAAAGCAGTTTCTTTTTCTTGATTATCCACTTTATTTCAGAATATATATCTATTTCAAATGACCACAGACATTAGTTCCATCCCGTCTTCCAATTACAAAACTACTTAATCTGTTTCTTGTCTGATGCACGCATGTCTGCTTTGCCCAAACACAGGTCCTTGGCTTATTGTCTGCTGTGCTTCATCCTGAGCCGCCTTCTTGGCAGTTTTTGTCACTGGCCGTTTTCCTTATCTGATATAATAGGCTAAAGGGAGATACCAACACTAGAATCATAGGCTGAAACTCTACCCTTCTGGGGCAGGCGAGATTCCCAGAACGGAAATCTCCGTTGGCCTCGGGCAGGATTTTACGATCTCATCCGAGCAAAGCTGTAAAATCCCACCCATAGAGTCAGCACAGACAGAGGCCCTTCGGCCCATTGTGCCTACACCAGCTATCAAGCACCTATCTATTTCTAATCCCATTTTCCAGCAATAATTCCAGTTAGACTACTTTCAGTAATACAGCTATTAGATTCAAAAATAGCCGCGAACATTGTCTTATAGACTGAAAGTAGCATTTTCTTGTAGTTTTTATACAGAAGGAGAAATTGTATTTATATAATGTCCTATCACATTGCAGGGTGGTTTATAAGCAATGAATTGCTTTTGAAGTAGAGCTATTATTGTTCTATAGGCTAATGCAGTGTACCACCTTTTCAGAAAATGAATGAATCACCATGCAATCTATTTTTCTGGGTGATTTGAACACAGAGCATTATGCAAGAGAACTCCTTGTCCTTTTTCAAATCGTGTCATGAACCCTTTTACTGCCACATGAGTTGACAAATGGGTTTTTGTTTAGAGAAAATGATTGCATTATTATCGTGTATTTCACAATCTCAGGATGTCCCAAATTGCTTCACAGCCAATGCAGTTCTTTTGATGTGAAGTCTCTGATATTAAGTAGGTAAATGTGAAGGCCAAATTGTGTACAGTAAGGTCCCACAGATACATCATAGAATAGCATGAATTACCAGAAAACCTGTTTGAAGTGATGGTAACTAGGGGATAAATACCGGGAACGGCACCAGGGCAACTTCCTGGTCTTCTTTTGCCAACAACCCACCCAAACATTTGGGAGAAAATTCACTCCCAGGATTTCTATTTGCTGAAATTCACCAACGAAATTGATGCAGTTCCAATTAACTTCCGCTAGGGGTCTTTCACATGTACAATATTTACTGAGTGAACCAGCAAGATTGTCAAGAGCCTCTGTGTTTTTGCTTGCGCAATAATAATGACAATCAGCTGAGATCTAATGCGGACTTTTCTCTTAAAAATAAGTCATTGTTAGTCATTGTTATCAGGAAGTGATGCTCTGTATTGGTTTCTCATCTCACTGGCTTGAATGCAGGTTTGTGCGTGCAATTCTCCGTAAAGTACATTTCCAGAAAGCTCAAGTGGAGATGAGAAAGTGTCGAATACCGAGGTGTCCCACTCCATTCTGACCTGGCCAAAGCAGGTACTGGGAGGGTCTGAAAGAGGGATCAAAAACTGGAGGTGATGGGTCAATAATTAAAAAGATGTTCTTTTAACAGACAAATTAAAACCATCATATAAAAGTTTTTGAAAATGTGCTTTAGTTTAATGTGTGAAAAGCCATGATAAGTTTATTTATTAGTGTCACAAGTAGGCTTACATTAACACTGCAATGAAGTTCCTGTGAAAATCCCCTAGTATCTAAACAATGAAGTAATTCAATTGGTTGTCGAATTGCCTATTTATAAACAAATGGAACAATCTTTATCACTATTATTTTTTAGCTGTAGTTATGCATAGCATTCATGATCCAAGCAAAATATTGTTGGCCATTTACTTCCGTCCAGGACCAAGCTCCAATATCCTTCGTTGACACAATTGCTTCCATTCTGTGAAATTAATACTAATCCAACAGGTGGTGCTGTGAGCTCCCAGAGAAAGCTGATTGGGAGGAAATGTTTTTTGCCTCTTTCACTCACCCTCCCACATTTTTGAATGGTATTTTCTTCCTCTTTCCCATGCTAGGCAGCATTGCTCGATAAGAAGGACTGGTGCTTGGGTTCTTATTGATGCTGTTCAGAGCTGACTAGTTTTTTTTATCAAGGAAAAGACTTTGCCTAAGATATAGTAAAGATGGAGGTTGTCTGGATATACAGGATGCGTTAAAAATAAAGAGGCATTCCAAAGGCTGGTGTTGATAAGTCATGCATTTTGAATGGGGTGCACCTTAGGTTACATTTCTAGATTACAAAAATGATTATTCTTCCAAAGTACTTCATTGGCTGCAAAAGTCATGAAATGTGCCAAATAAATGCAAGTCTTCTTTGTTCAGGGAAGTGTCGAGATTGCAGACATGCTGGTCACAATTTTCCACTGCCTCTTTGATACGGGGGGTGGTGCCATTGCACATGTTACACCATTGTTCACAAAGGGCAAGAAGAATAACCTGGCAATGATGGGCCACTCACCTTAGCATCAATTATAGAGAAGCTTTTGGGGGAAAAATAATCCAGGAAAAATATTAACAGCCACTTGGACAAGCATAAGCTTCTAATGGAGAGCCAGTATGGATTTGTTTATCATGTTTTTGAGCCAATTTCCCAACCTGTTATACTGGTGGTGCAAGCTTGAATTGGGTGAGTTGGTGTGGGAGAAACAATTAAGCAGGTCGACTCCAATCAATGAGATGATCACTTCAGTAATGCTGCACCTAAATGTACAAATAGTCCTGTTCACACATGCACAATTGAGTTGCCTTGTGCAGTATCCCCGCCATTCTCCTCCACCCTATCTCAACAGTAGTGTGCATCTTTCTATTTATTTCTTCATCTTGCGGTGAACTCTCAGTACACAGTTGAAATAAAATCAACGTCTTTTTTTTCCCGACATTGTACATTTGTTTCAGGTTCTCCTCGCCAGTACTTCCTCCTTGTGATATTCTACCACTGAACTGTGTATCTCTTCTAATTGCTTCCCAGTGAGAGGGTGCAACACAGTTACTGGCTCTTGGAAGTCAGTACCTATCTTCTTAAATAGATGTCAATAACTTGAAGCAAGATAAGCATGTGAATAAGAGTTGAAAAATTTCCTGCATGCTTTACATGTTGCCTCAGTGATAATGCACCAAGTTGAGACTAAATTCTTTGTTTTTTTAGGTAAATTCTAACTACCCACTTTTACTATCTACCCGAGCCCTGAAATCTTTATCTTTATTTACTCATGTGACTCATGAAAATAAGGGTTAACATTCATTTGACTTGTTACTCATCATAAGCATTGTGAAAAAATCAACAATGGCCCTGTTCCTCTGTACAACCTCTGGAGCAACACCTCGTATTCCAAAGAGACACTCCTGTTCCTATGTTTTTCACCCTTGATGATACAACAAGGAATCTTGCACTTTGCAGGTATTTAATATCTTTTCCACCCTCAGAGCAAGCGGCAGCCCTTTATGAGCCTCTTCCTCACTGGATATGCCGTTCCCACAATCAGAAAGTTTCTGGTGCTTGAGCCAGTCCACATGTAAACCTCGTGAGAATTGTGGCAAAAGGCTGACCTCAAGAATTTCCACAAAGTAAACTCTGCAGGAGCAATTTGGACCCAGTGGCAGTGCATTGGAACCAGTGCCCTTCTTAGAACTGATGTTGAGTTTGCTATTCTTTATCATCCACAAGATGTTTTGCAGCAACTTGCCAAGACTCCTTTGCAGCACCTTACAAACTCCCAGCCTTTACCTAGGGAAAACGGGGCACCGGGATGTATAAGAACACCAACATCTGAAAGTTCCTCTCTGGGACACACACCATCCTGACTTAGAACTATATCGTCATTTCCTCACTGTCACTGGGTCAAAATCCTGAAACTCTCTCTCCAATAGCACTATGGGTGTACCTGAGACACGTATGCTTTCTGGGATTAATTAAAGTCATGTAGTACCTAATGATCTGATCTGATGATGCCATCCTTATTTACTATTACAGATTGTGCAGACAGGACAATATCATAAGGCCACACAAGATGTATCTGTATAGAACCATGGGAAGCAAAGTCAGGGTCTACAGTAAAACTTAATGAAACTATTGAATCCTAACCACGCCAGCAAATATCACAATATCTACATTGAAAATGAATCTAATTTGTACAACTGTATTAGACATCAGAACACACATCTGAGCTTTCATTACCAGACCTTGTATCAGCCTCAAACAGTCTGACTTTGAGTCTCAGGCTCAGACACCAGATTTTTGTCTCGCCTTGCTTGCTTTAAATGAGCTACATCCAAGCTACACTTAACCACTGAATAATATATTTTTCCCTTGTTGTCTAAGCTTTGCTACAGTTTCAGTATTTGAAATAAAGCAACAACAAAAAAATTAACCATCAGCAAAAGAAAATACCTGCATGACTGTTGATCTTTTTACAACCAGTGGCTAGCCATACACATATCCACTGGAAAGTCCCTGCCAAAGATTGCTCTGTTTGCTTGGTACTTAATTTGAATTTGTCTGCACCCTATTTTATGTTGCGTTCACTGCAGTTCAGCATCTATGTCAGTAAAATATTGTGTATTGCTTCCATCACCTACCTGTAATGTTAGGATACCTGATGCTAAATGTTTTGTACATCGTAAAAAAAATTTCTTCAATGTCTTAGTGATTGGGTAGGTTTCTTTACTGAACTGACAAGTCAACATTTCAATGAGTCATTTATTAATAACAACAACTTTTATGAAGACAAATTACAGTGAATGCTGGAACCTGAAACAAAAACAGAAAATGCTGGAAAATCTCAGTAGGTCTGACAGCATTTGTGGAGAGAGAATAGAGCCAACATTTCGAGTCTGGATGACCCTTTGTCAGAGTCGGGAGCATTGCAAATTATGATCCATGCCACATAAGGAGATATTAAGTCAGATGATCAAAAGCTTGATGAAAGAGGTAGGTTAGGAGTGTCTTAAAGGAGGAAAGAGAGGTGTAGGGAGAGTATTTCAGATCCTAGGGCTTGGGCAACTGAAGGCACAGCTGCCAAAAGGAGAAACAGTTAAAATTGGGGTGCTGAAGAGACTAGATTTAGACAGATGCAGATATTGTGGAGGGTTGTGAGGCTGGAGGAGATGAAAGGAGGCAGGCAAGGCCATGGAGGAATTTGAAAACAAGGATGAAAATTTTCAGTCAGTGAGTACAGGGGAGGTTGTATTTGCTGCAAGTTAAGACACTGGCAGCATAGTTTTGGATGAGCTCGAGTTCAAAAAGGATAGAACGTGCGAGACCAGTTAGGGATGGGGAAGGATTAATCTTTTCGTTCAGCTAGAATTAAAGCGATGCCAAAGTATGTATCACTAGAGAGTACAAACTCTAAACTACAGAGTATCAGTTTGCCTATACAGCTGCTTGTTAAAAAATTCCCAGCACTTGGCTGCGTATCAAGTTTTGCAAAGTCATTTCAAAGCACCTGAAAACTTCATCCTGTTTTTACTATTTTTCTTGGAAATGGATGTTATTTTTCATTCCCCTTTCAGGACACCTAGATGCTCCTGGAGTGACCGTTGACACCACTGTGTGAGTGGAGGACGGGGTGGGATTTATGGCAGGATTTGCAGCAAGCATGTGGCAATTTATTTACTTAACATACAAGAAAGCAAACAAAATTACCCAATCATCTCTATTCTGATGGTGGACTGTATGCAGGAGGTCTTGTGGCATAGTGGTAGTGCTGCTACCTCCAGACTAGAAGTTCCGGGTTCAAGACCAATGCCAGGACTTGTTGGCCATGAATGGTGCATTCATAACGCGGTTCAATGGGTTGATAATCAGCTCAGGAATCCTCCCATCACTTCCCCAATTATTCCCCAAAGGGAAAAACAGCGTGGCTGTGAAGGTAGGCTGCACACGATTATTTTTTAGCCTTTCTCCATACTGCTGGAAGGAAATGGGGAAAAACCCATCTGGTTCACTAATGTCCCTTAGAAAAAGATATGTCATCTGGACTGGCCTATAGAAATTGGCACACAATTTCTCATGGAGACCAAAACCAATTGCATGCAGACTTTTAGGAGTTTGAAATAGACCAAAGTGATTTCTGCTTGTATATTTTAATGTGCTCTTTTGGTGAGCTGGAGAGAGGAACTATTTTGGTCAGGTAATATTGTACCCAGGTGGGAAAGAGCAGCTAACACGGGAGAGCGGCAGATGAAGTACTATTACAGAGGACAAGTGGTTTCTTTTACAACAGCAGCCTGGAAATTTGTAATTCTTCTTATGTTTTTGCTCACACAGGTTCATATAACAGATGTGTACATAGGGTATAAAGATCATAAAGCAAAGATGGATGTGGGGATATCAGGACAGCTGAAACTACCAGATGCTAAGGTACTGAGGAGGAGTTTCAAGTAAAAAGAATTAAGGCTCTTCTGTCATTTTAATTCTTATAATGCAGTGTATGTTTTAGTTCAAGGGTAACAATTAAATACCTTCTCAGTTCTATATACACTGTTCTACTTGTGTTAGAATCACGCAATGCAGAAAAGGCCTATTGAGTCTGCACCGACATGTGAGAAACACCTAACCACCTACCTGATCCCATTTACCAGCACTTGGCCCATAGCCTTGAATCTTATGATGTGCCAAGTGCTCATCCAGGTACTTTTTAAAAGATGTGAGGCATCCCGCCTCCACGACCCTCTCAGACAGTGCGTTCCAGACCGTCACCACCCTCTGGGTAAAAAAGTTTTTCCTCTCATCCTCCCTAAAGCTCCTGCTCCTCACCTTGAACTTGTGTCCCCTCGTGACTGACTGTTCAACTAAGGGGAACAACTGCACCTTATCCACTCTGTCCATGCCCCTCATAATCTTGTACACCTCAATCAGGTCGCCCCTCCGTCTTCTCTGCTCCAATGAAAACACCTGAAGAAGGAAAGCTTGTGCTGCCAAATAAACCTGTTGGACTTTAACCTGGTGTTGTGAGATTTCTTACTGTGCCAACGAAAACAACCAGAGTCTATCAAACCTCTCTTCAAAATTTAAATGTTCCATCCCAGGCAGCATCCTGGTAAATCTCCTCTGGACCCTCTCCAGTGCAATCACATCCTTCCCATAATGTGGCGACCAGAACTACACATAGTACTCTAACTGTGGCCTCACCAAAGTTCTATACAACTCCAACATGACTTCCCTACTTTTGTAATCTAAGCTGCGGTTGATAAAGGCAAGTGTCCCTTTTTCACCACCCTACCAACATGCCCTTCCGCCTTCAGAGATCTATGGACAAACACACCAAGGTCCCTTTGTTACTAGAATGGTGCCAAAGATGAGCATCATCCATGTACTGCACAGTTTGTATTCTGCCTCCCTCCTCAGTGGCGGAGACTGTGTCTGGGTTTGTTCGACAACTCTGGAAATCCGACTTTGAAATTCAGAAACCCGTTACAAAATCACATCGAAGAAGTGAAGTTTTCTGTCAGTCTGACCCTGCCTCTCAATAGATACAAGTTTACTGCATGCAACTCATTTGACTTTCATTTGGTTTTCTCACCTCAGAATATCCTGTTTTGACATTGTGAATAATATATAACAATATTGTGAAGATACGGGGCCGGATTTTCCAGCCATGCTCGCCCCAAGAGTGGAAAATCCTGTCAAGATCAACGGAACTTTGCATGGTCTGTGTCCCGCCCGCTACGATTCCTGTGGCAGGAAAATTCTGCCCACCTAGTTTCATGGTAAAACTGCAGTGTGTTGGTAATGTATCAGTACCCCCCCACCCCCATATAGGAGCCAACTAGAGCCACAACTTCAAACTGCTTAGTACTCAAAATTGAAGATAATGGAGCAGAAGTACTATTTATTAATAGATTAATGAACTTCTTTTGCAGCTTGATGAGTCTGAAGACAAAGGTTACAAAAAGAAGAACAGCTGTTGTTTCAGAGCAGTAGGGTGCAGGTTTAAGGTAAAGATAAGCTTGAAATATATTGATAGAATGTTACAGAAATGCTTATTTTTCAAAATCCTGTTTTGAGAGCACAATATCTAAGCTGCTGGATGTGCCGCTTGCATTGTTAAATAAAATGTTTCATATGGCATGAGTTTCAGCCTTGCAAATGTGTCCATCGAACCTCTTCCATAAAGCTGCCCCGGGAATAAAACCCTGCTTGTGCCTCTGCTGTATTTGTTTTGTTGCTATGGTTGGCTTCAATCAGGGTGAAACTTGAGTGTTTCAGGAAACAAAACAGCTGGAGAAGACTTGGCAAGGTGCCAAAGGTTGGCAGGGGCCCCCTTGCTGCTGAAATAGCCTTTTATTGTTTGGATCAACATTTGATGTGAATGCCCCCATCAGATTTAACAGACTTTGTGGGTATGAAATCTTTTTATTTCCTCTTAAACTATGTTCTTTGGTTCTTATACATTTCAAATTTTAACAATTGCCATTTAAAAACACAAAGGGTCTGTAAAAAGTCAACAGGAATTATGCTTATGTGCATTCATATGCCTTACGTCATTGTACCTTGTGACTTCATGGTTCATATATTATTCAGTCAGATTTGCTCATTAGATAAATTAAATGTTTCCACAAGTAATTAATGTATCGCACATTTTCTTGTTAGATTGATGTGACCACAAGTGTTTCTGCCCTATACCAACAGAATTTTTTTTATTTTTTCACAGTAACTGACGTTATTTTTATAGTTTTTTTAAAAAATCCCAATAGAATGTGGGTGAAACCAGGACTTTCTGCCTCCACATCATGGGAGGAAAGAATCTGCTGAATTTGGACAAATACACAGGGGACTGTTCATATTCTAAGCAGAGGAGGATGCTGAGAAAGTCCAGAACATTTTATTGGGAGGGTGAATCTATTACTAACAAAGGAAGCACAAATGCAGAAGGGACTGTGAATCCACTTCAGAGTAATGTAAATGACATGATCCATATAATTGAAATCACTTGCGAAGCTCTGTTCACTCGTCATTTCCAGAAAAATACATTGAGCAAATTAACATAAATTCAAGGACTTATCCTTGAGAAAATGTCATAGCCTAAACTACAAGAGAATTGCATTTTGCACACATGCTCACATTATACCTCCCTTAATTGCTCTCATCTGCACAGCAGACTATTCCTCTTAGACCGCCACTCCCAGGACCCACCTTGCCACTCATCCATTTTCCCTTTGATGCTGGGTGTTTTCCCTATTTATATCTATCACAGATAAGCTGTACCTGCAACTATATAGCTGTTATCTTCCTGTGCCACTCACCAGCTCTGCCTGCACCACCAGGCAATGGTAGGTATGAGATATTAGAGGGAAAACAGGGAGCAAGTGGAGATATTATACCTGTGGGTGGAATATGGCATTAGGCAATGCTAGATTGTGAGGGTGTATACATCAAATTATGAAGGGCAAGAAGAGTGCTAATACTCTGCCCTATATCCCACTCCTTTGATGGGAATATCTTCCCTGTGCTCTGAACATTGATCCCACATACTACTAATCACAAAACACCCCCATCCCTCCAAACCCCCTCCTGTGCAGCCAAATGCAAGGCACCTTTAACATAATAAAATGTCCCGAAACATTTCACAGAGGTATATAGTAATGAGCCACATATAATGAGATATTATGGAAAATGACAAAAAGCTTAGTGAATGAGATATTTTTTAAGGAGTGTTTTGAAGGAGGAAAGAGAAATAGAGACATGAAAGATTTAGAGAGGGAATTCCAGAGCTTAGGGCCTTGGCAGCTGAAGAGATGGATACCAATACTGATGATTAAAATGGGTTGATCAAGAGGCTAGAATTAGAAGAATATCTTGGTTATGGGGCTAGTGGAGGTTGCAAAGTTAGGCAGAGGCAAGGCTTTGGAGGAGTCGGAAATCAAGGTTAGCAGTTTTAAAAGGGCATGGCTTCACTGGGAGCCAATGTAAGGCAGCAAGCACAGAGATGATGGGTGAATGGGATTTGATCCAAATTAGGAGACAGGCACTTTTGGATGACCTCAGATTTACTGAGGATAGAGGGAGGTCTAAAGGGTGGATGAAGTTTCAAAACAGATGAGCTGAGATTGAGGTGGAGTCAGTCAGGCGGCAATGTTCCAGAAGTAAAAATAGGGGGGGGCAATTCTCCCAGAGCAGCGCAGCGGGCCGGGAGACTCTCGTGGAGGCCGTGTCGCGGGCCTCCCGCTGGGTGCCACTATCTCCACGCATCTCCGGCTGCCGGATTTCTGGCGCCGTCAGCTCTACGCCAGAAATCAGCATGGAACTGAATAAATTATTATAATGAGGATTTCAATATAATTTACATTCAATTAGCGGGCCCAGGACTGATGTCTCTAGACACGTCCAGGAGGTCAGCGATCGGGGCGTGATGGGGGGTGGGGGGGGTCGCACGGCCAGCAATGCGGGGTCATGGGGCTGACCAGCAATTGGGAGGCCGGCAGGCACATGTGCCTATCTCCACTTTGACAGATTGGTGCATGCGCAGTGGCCTGCTCAGCGCTATGCTGCCGGCCTCTCCAGTGGGAAGAGGTTCCACCCACTGATTTCTAATGGGATTCAAACTAGTGCTCTCTGTGACGCATAGAGTGTGGGAGATACTTTTTGAAAGTCACGCTTGAAAAAAACAGCAGGATTTACTCCAGTTTATACACGAATTTAGCACTTCGAATATTTTTGGGAGAATCCCACCCAGGGAATCTTAGCAATGGCATGGATATGTGAGTTGCCCAAGGGTCAAATGTGACACCAAAGGCGTTGACAGTTGCAAGGTTACAGAAGTCACAGACTCCTCAATCCTTCCCCTGCTCTCACCTTTCGCACATGTCCACATCCAGTTCCTGGTGTTGCCAGACATTACAATTTATTCCATCCATTCTGTAAAACCTCCAGGATCTCTCCTTAGTTAGTTCAAACCTCAGGAGCCCCTGACTTGTGCAACCAAATGCAGGACTCCGTCCAGTAGCACAAAACACCAATGTGCTCCCTATATATGCCAAATTTTACAATCATCTTCTTCCCCAAGAAGCTTTCCCCAACAAAGACATGGGTCATCCTCTTCCATGGCTGTAAACCTTTTGATACAATAAAAAACCAACGCCTTTTTCTGTTCTAGGGAGGGAAATCAAAGATTCAGGAACACGAAGCTGGAAGTGTTAAACAGCACCTTAATCTTTTAATGGATGAAGTCATGAAGCTCAATCAGAAAGCAATCTCTGCCAGTTTGCCACCAGATATATCAAGAACTTTATCACAAATGGAGGCAGAAGCTAGCAAGGTCGAGTTGAGAATCACAGCCTTTCAGAAGGATCACCAAATAAATGAAATCTGCAAAGAGCTGCAAGAGTTCTGCAAGTTATTGGAAGAAACAAAACAACGTGTCACAATTGTTGAGACTAAATTGACTGCCTTGGATGACAGACTGACAGCATTGCCAAGGGAGATTAACAAGTGCTCAAAGATTTCTAGTACTTTGAATAGACAAATAGAGTTCAATAACCAACAGTTTACTGATATAGAAGACAAGGTCAGTTGACTCATTTAATTCCCTCATTTTAATGGGTTTTTTTTGTATAGAAACCATATCTGACAGCTTAGATGAACAACCGTTGACTTTGGTTGCACATCATTTCTTTGATATTTGCTTTGTACCATTTTAATTGGGTATTGTATTAGATTGTGGCAATTTGATGTTGATATACTGTTTTCAAATCAAAATATGATTTGGTGCTTTGAGCCCTTCAGATTTCAGCCAACCTAGTTTTAGAATATTCCATTTAGCGTAATTATTTTCCATCCAAAAGATGTACAGGTTAGGTGGATTAGCCATGGTAAATTGCCCCTTAGGATGGGATTTTCTGGCTGTGTTCGCCCCAAGACTGGAAAATCGCACCTGAGGTCAATGGACCTTTGTATGGTCCTATTGGGAAAATTCCACCCTTAGTGTCCAAAGCTATGTAGGTTAGGTGGGTTAGCCATGGTAAATATGCAGGGTTGCAGGATTAGGGCAGAGGGAAGGCTTGTGTGGGTTGCTCTTTTGCAGACTCAATGGGCCGGATAGCATTTTTCTGCACTGTAGGGATTCTATCTGGTTTTTCTCTCCTCCTGCCCACATATACCTGGATCGATATTATCCTTGCTTTTGAAAGCAAGAGGTGGCATAATTGGTTAGTCTGCCAAGAGACATTATTTTACAGTGTGAAAGAAGGAATCCTCCTCTGACCAGTTTCCTGTTTCTTTTCAAAATGGTCAAGCCAAGAAAAATATTGCACTTTCTGTATTTCCTCTAACCATTTCCCAAGCCTCATGCAGCAACCAAAGTTTCAGGGGCACACTGGCTAAAGATCCTTAGAACGTTCCCAAAGAGCCCATCGTCATGGTCTATAATATACAGGGTGATAAAGCAAGAGTGGAGCAGTGGAATTAGTTTTGGATTGCTCTCACAAAGAGGTAACATGGCATGATGGACCAGTTACCTCCTTTTATCATTGTAACTGGTACTGCGGAGAAAATGGAAACAAAATTTCTATTTAATAGTGCTTAATTAATAGTGATATTTCAATAATTTTTCTATTTAACGTACTCTACTGTTTCATATAACAATAATGCAACTAAGACAAAATGATTAACTGCGCTGATTCAATAAACATTTTCTCTTAAGAATGATTTCTTTTGATATTATTGCTCCCTAAAGCTGATGAATTGTCAGTCTAGATTGCATCGAACTGAGCAGGTTATAGAAGAGACTGAAGCAAAAATGATGACACTGGAAACAATGACACAGACTGGCATATTTATCTGGAAAATTCCACAAATTAAAAAAAGGTTGCAAGAAGCTATCGATGGAACAACACCTTACTTGGATTCCAGTGGTATGATGATTGCATCAATTTCGGTAGCTATATGTGACAATCCTAGTTAATTCTAATAGTTTTACTTCACTCCATCTATTTTCAGTAACTTTCTCTTCAATCCTCTTCCACTGGTACCTTACTAAAATAGCCAAGTGAACCTGAACAGGCTATTTGATGATGGAATAGTATTCAAGAGCCTTTCCTGTCCTTAATCAATGTTTAATCGTAGATATTTGAAGCAGTGGTAAAGGACTATGAAGAGAGAGAGAGTGGGGAATTAAGTTTCTTTTGGATTGCTATACTGCAATCACAATGGATCAAATGACCTGCTGTGCTATAAATTTCTGCAGTTCTTCTCTGTGTACTTCCAACAGGGGTCACAACAATCAGGACCAATATTCTCAGCCACACCACAGGAAGTTTACAGCCACATCCTGTTGAGATTAGCTAACTTTGTTGTTAGCTTCAAACAAAGATCCACCCCTGATTCAATTGAAAGGTTTTCTTTCTAAAACAAATCGTTTTTTAGGTTTATATGTGTGGGGAGCTTCAGAAAATATAAATATGCTCTCAAGGACCGCCCTCTGTTCTAATTTCCAAAATAAGGTATTAACTTTCTGAAGGATAACAGTGATATTACATAAAATATTCTCCATTTATGTTAATAGTATATGTCCTGTGGTATTTATTAAAGAATCAGAGCATACTCTACTTAGATGTATTATATCATGTTTTTGTAATGTGTAAAATATTACTTTCAAGTCTACTTTCTGATTGAGTGAAATTGTTTTTCCTTTCGCTTTGGAGATCAAATTCCTCGAGTTTTGATTTTACAGTGAAAAGCTCAGACCAGTGGACTAGAGGATTATTATGTTTTTTTAAACATGTTTACCAAATTTTGATCTCTTACCTTTTGAAAATGAATGACAGGAATACTGTAGGAAAGATGCATTAGGAGCATGAATGTCTTTTCCTGTCATTTTTCTTATGTTAATGCTCTGAGACATACCTGCACTTTGGTAGAATTGAGGGAGGCTAGAATGTGCAGATGGTGGGGTTCTGGGATTTGCTAGAACTTTGTTCAAGGTGCTAGGTTTCACAGTATAGCTGACAGACCTCGACCTAAGACCTGAGGTCTGCTCTGATCCCATTTCTTCATTTGTTATGGCATCTCCTCAGGGGAAAGCTCTGAATATCAGAAGCACTAAGGGAGATCATTATGAGGTTTGGTTGTGCTTTAGTAGTATCCAAATGTTTTGAGCCACCAAAGGATGTGTCATATTTGGATGCAGAACAGATGAGAAGTTTCCATAAAAACACCCAAAAGTCAAAAGAAAAATGGCAGACTTGGTGACTTGTCATGGCACCACCTAGTGGCCAGATCCCTGCAACTGCAGTATGACCACAAATCATTTCATAGAATCCCCACAGTGCAGGAGGCCATTTAGCTCATTGCGTCTGCAATGACAATAATTCCATCTGGGCCATTGGGGTCTCTTCCGGGGCAGATGGGACCTGTACAAGAAGGATGGATTGCATCTAAACTGGAAGGGCATAAATATTCTGGCCGGGAGGTTTGCTAGTCTCACACGGGAGGATTTAAACTAGTTTGGCAGGGAGGTGGGAACCAAAGCAAAGATGAATTAGCTGAAGGGGAACCAGAGAGTAGGGCCAGTAAGACCCAAAGAAACAGCAGGCAGGGTGGGGTTGCTAATCAAAGAGGGTCTGGTGGACTGAAGTGCATCTGTTTCAATGCGAGAAGTGTAACAGGTAAGGCAGATGAACTTAGAGCTTGGATTAGTACTAGGAACTACGATGTTGTTGCCATTACAGAGACTTGGTTAAGAGAAGGACAGGATTGGCAGCTTAACATTCCAGGATACAGATGTCTCAGGCGGGATAGAGGGGGATGTAAAAGGGATGGGGAAGTTGCACTATTGGTTAAGGAGAATATCACAGCTGTACTCCAGGAGGACATCTCGGAGGGCTCATACAGCAAGGCAATATGGGTAGAGCTCAGGAATAGGAAAGGTATAGTCACAATGTTGGGGGTTTACTATAGGCCACCCAACTGTCAGCAGGAGACAGAGGAACAGATATGTAGGCAGATTTTGGCAAGGTGTAAAAGTAACAAGGTTGTTGTGATGGGAGATTTTAACTTCCCCTATATTGACTGGGACTCACTTAGTGCTAGGGGTGTGGATGGGGCAGTGTTTGTAAGGAGCATCCAGGAGAGCTTCTTGAAACAGTATGTAGATAGTCCAACTAGGGAATGGGCCATACTGGACCTGGTATTGGGGAATGAGCCCAGGCTTTGGAGAGGGTACAGAAAAGATTTACCAGGATGTTGCCTGGTATCGAGGGCATTAGCTATGAGGAGAGGTTGGAGAAACTTGGTTTGTTCTCACTGGAATGACGGAGATTGAGGGGCGACCTGATAGAAATCTACAAGATTATGAGAGGCATGGACAGAGTGGATAGTCAGAAGCTTTTTCCCAGGGTGTAAGAGTCAATTGCTAGGGGGCACAGGGTTTAAGGTGCGAGGAGCAAGGTTTAAAGGAGATGTACGAGGCAGACTTTTTACACAGAGAGTAGTGGGTGCCTGGAACCCGTTGCCGGGGAAGGTAGTGGAAGCGGATACGGTAGTGACTTTAAAGGGGCGTCTTGACAAATACATGAATCAAATGGGAATAGAGGGATATGGTCCCCGGAAAGGTAGAAGGTTTTAGTTCAGTCGGGCAACATGGTCGGTGCAGGCTTGGAGGGCTGAAGGGCCTGTTCCTGTGCTGTAATTTTCTTTGTTTGTTCAGGCCCTATCCCCATAACCCCATGTATTTACCCTGCTAACCCCCTAACACTAAGGGGCAATTTAGCATGGCCAATCATAGAATCATAGAAACCCTACAGTGCAGAAGGAGGCCATTTGGCCCATCGAGTCTGCACCGACCACAATCCCACCCAGGCCCTACCCCCACATATTTTACCTGCTAATTCCTCAACCTACGCATCTCAGGACTCTAAGGGGCAATTTTTAACCTGGCCAATCAACCTAACCCGCACATCTTTGGACTGTGGGAGGAAACCGGAGCACCCGGAGGAAACCCACGCAGACACGAGGAGAATGTGCAAACTCCACACAGACAGTGACCCGAGCCAGGAATCGAACCCAGGACCCTGGAGCTGTGAAGCAGCAGTGCTAATCACTGTGCCACCGTGCCGCCAATACCTACAATACCTACCAATACCTACAATCAATCTAACCTGCACATCTTTGGACTGTGGGAGGAAACTGGAGCACCTGGAGGAAACTCACGCAGACACAGGGAGAACACGCAAACTCCACACAGACAGTGGCCCGTGGTTAGAATTGAACCTGGGTCCCTGGCACTGTGAGTCAGCAATGCTAACCAATGTGCCGCCGTGCCGCTCATGTTGACAAAACTTCTGCCATTATAAAATGTTGGCACCGATGTTGGATTCTGCTATTACAGTGTTGACTTAAAAGCGTGACTAAAAATGACAGAAGGTAAGCTTAAAGTGGGCAGAAAAATTCCATCAAATCAAGACTTTTGCTGTACATCAGATAAAGATAGATAAAATATATGCTAGGAAGACAAATATAGAAACCCAATGTCTGATGGGTAAATGATCTCGCAAAGATTCTAAGGTATTTCATGGATCACATGGACTCAGTTTTAAAATGTTTCAGTCCTCATTGCCAACAATTATAATATAATACAGAAAATCTAGTAGCTGGGAGAACTAGCATTATTGCATAAGACAGATTTAATAATTAAACAGTACCACACAACATTCCTAAAGATAGTTCACATTATTGTATTTATATAATGTTCATCCTTCCTTATATACTTGATATTACTTAAATTAAATAGCTTATTTACAACTTGTTTAATTGATCTGTTTTCCAAAGTCTAAAAAATTTGTTGTTCTGCTGACAGAACATGGTTCCAACAAATTACAACTTGCATTTGGAGTCTTGTATTTGATTTGTTGTACAATGAAACTGTAAACAAAAAATACATTGCACCAAACAAGGGCTCACAGTGTGATGCATTTATATATACCAGACGTTACATATATTAATACACAGGGCCCTGTTCTTTGCAAACAGAAAAAACATGTACACACATTGCGCCTGTTTCAGCTATAGCAAATAAGTGACAGCCATTCGCTTGTTCATTCACAGGGCAATGCTTCTACCAATCAGAGTCAAGCTGCCAGGTTTAAATTTCAAACAATGCTTGACAGTTAACAGTCAGTCACCAGCAACTTGGCAGTTAACTGTCAGTCACCATTCTCCACGGCAATGCCTCGACAAATCAAAAGTCCATTTGCCAACCAATCAGTACCCTCTATTCATACAGTATAAATTTGTTGATTTCCCTTGAATTATATTCTTGTAAATATTCTGATGAGTGCAAGAGGAAAGGCTTTGACAAAAATGTATTTTTTTCAGCAATACTGAAGAAATTGAAAATTCAGAGCAGCTACATTAACTATTTACTTTTTTGTGAATGAGGAAAAAATATATGAACACATGGGAATGCTGTAGTTGCCTCTCAGCAACCTAGAGTTGCCCACTGTTTAGCAAACCTTTTAGAATTAAACTGCGTTATTCTTGACCTCGAGATCTCCCTATTGCTTCTATAAGAAACTAGCCCACCTGAATTATAGATATCTTGATCAGAAATGTCATTACCATGCATCACTACACAATTGGGGTAACATTTTCTCTGTACAATAAATATACTGAAATTGAAATCTTATTGGAGAGTTTTGCAGTTTTTAAAAACATATTAGTAGTTATCCCATGGCATTACTCGTGGTGAATGGGATGATATTACAATAGGGGTGTTTTACGATGTGGGGCATAATATTCTGCTTCCATCACACCACTGGCAGTCACTTATGGCTGGGCCTTATCTGCGGGAAAGGATATTGCAGAATGGAATGTCATATCAGAAAATGTGACAAATTTGAAATGCTAACTGCGAAAATATTACTAGATTAGTTGATTGTTTACAGAGGAAATCTTCCCCTGATATTGTTACCAATTGAAATCATTGAGTTAATTGCCTTTCAGTTCTTTAAAAAATTGCAGCTCCTAGTTTTGTGAATTTCAAATTAAGCATCATTAACTAATGAACTAATTGTAGGAAAAAAATCTTTGAAATATGAGGTACTTGAGATTTTCCCCACATGGGCTATTTTATGCAGTAAATCCATGCCTGCTTTCTGTGAAAATCTGTTCTACTTTGACTGCTAAGAACATTTAACAAGATGTATAACATCATTACAATCTTTAGATAATTGCCACTTCTTGCTCACTGCTGTCAATTTGTTCTTGAAAATCTATTTAAGGCAGAATTTATGAATTTGGGGAACAAGGTTGATTATTCTGTTTGTTGCATGTGTTGGAGGAGTTGTAAACAGCTCCACCCAATAAGCTGATCTCATAATATAGAGGTATAATGATAATAGGTTTATAACCGCCATGAGCATTGCTTTTTACTAACCCTGTCTGCAGAGATTTTTACTGTGAGGGAGGGTTGAGGTGAATGAGATGATGGAACTTAAGTGTGATAATTAGATAAAATAGTGGGAACAATTATTTGATTCAATCTTTTACTCAAAAGCTAGTCTTTGTGCTAAAAATGAAGATTATCTAGATTTGAATGAAATGGTTTTAGAAAATAAATCGGGTGAATTATAAGCATCAGTGCTGACTCTATAGACAAAGAAGGTAACAGTCTGTAACCTCCAGAGTTTCTGCACAGTCTAACTCCATGCCACCATGCAAACTTACACTCAAATAAGGACCATTTAAAATGTTGCTATGCAGCGTAAATTCTAAACTTTGCAGGACTTTGTAAAGGAACAAGATTGATAATTAGGAAGCTGTTTTCTTCGACAGTAGATCCTGAAATTATCCCAGACAGATTTCAAGGAAATTAGTTTATTTCTCAATAGCGCTGAGCCCATCAGATATAAACCTGACTTCAACTCAGGAGAAAAGAGTTCCATATTACACTTTCATATTCTATGGCTATAAACAAGTCACAAGGCCAGACTTTAACAATATTTGTATACCTAGACCTGCTTTTACACAGGGGCAGCTTTATGTTGCTTTGTCCAAAGTGAGAAATGTTGATTTTGTTGAAGTCTTTGGTGAAAGACTATTCCAATAAATATACTGATTTCACTGCAAATGTTTTGCAGGTCTCTGCTAGCTATTATGTATTATAGCTCAGAAACTGGTCTATGTTGGTATTGGTGCTCCAAGCAAATCTCCACCCATCCTACTTCATCTAATCCTGTAAGAGTGTCCTTTTATTTCCTTCACTCTCAGTACTATTTAGCCTCCCCTTAAACACATCCATGCCATTAAGGAGCAAATATCAAGAAATCTGAGAAATACAAATTATAGAAGGTTAGGAAAAGTAAGAGGCAGTATGAAAGAAGACTGATCAACATAAAAGGTAACAACAAGGAATTTTGTAAGCATATGAGAAATAAAAATAGTCTGGGATTTTTTTTATTCATTCGTGGGACATGGGCATCGCTGACTGGTCAGCATTTATTGCCCATCTGTAGTTTCCCTTGAGAAGGTGGTGGTGAGCTGCCTTCTTGAATCATGTATATCATAGAATCCCTACAGTGCAGAAGGAGGCCATTCGGCCCATCGAGTCTGCACCGACCACAATCCCACCCAGGCCCTACCCCACATATTTTACCCACTAATCCCTCTAACCTACGCATCTCAGGACTCTAAGGGGCAATTTTTAACCTGGCCAATCAACCTAACCCACACATCTTTGGACTGTGGGAGGAAACCGGAGCACCCGGAGGAAACCCACGCAGACACGAGGAGAATGTGCAAACTCCACACAGACAGTGACCCGAGCCGGGAATCGAACCCGGGACCCTGGAGCTGTGAAGCAGCAGTGCTAACCACTGTGCTACCGTGCTGTAGGTTGACCCACAATGCCATTAGGGAGGGAATTCCAGGATTTAGGAACAGTGATATATTTCCAAGTCAGGATGGTGAATGGCTTGGAGGGCAACTTGCATAGGAGTGATCATGGGTTTGCAAGGTGCTGTCTAAAGATCTTTGGTGAATTGCTACGGTGCATCTTGTAGATAATATACACTGCTGTTACTGAGCGTCGGTAGTGGAGGGAATGGATGTTTGTGGGTGTGGTGCCAATCAAGTGAGCTGCTTTGTCCTGGATGGTGTCAAGCTTCTTGAATGTTGTCGAAGCTGCACCCGTCCAGGCAAGTGGGAAGTATTCCCACTGGACGGAGAGATGAAATTGCTGGGCCTCTGACGGAAATCTTTGTCGCTTCTTTGGGCACGGGTGAAGTCCCTGAGGATTGGAGGATAGCGAATGTGGTCCCGTTGTTTAAGAAGGGTAGCAGGGATAACCCAGGAAATTATCGGCCGGTGAGCTTGACGTCCGTGGTAGGGAAGTTGTTGGAGAGGATTCTTAGAGACAGGATGTATGTGCATTTAGAACGGAACAATCTCATTAGTGACAGACAGCATGGTTTTGTAAGAGGGAGGTCGTGCCTTACAAATTTGGTGGAGTTTTTTGAGGAAGTGACAAAAACGGTTGATGAAGGAAGGGCCGTGGATGTTGTCTATTTGATTTCAGTAAGGCATTTGACAAAGTCGCACATGGCAGGTTGGTTAAGAAGGTTAAGGCTCATGGGATACAAGGAGAAGTGGCTAGATGGGTGGAGAACTGGCTTGGCCATAGGAGACAGAGGATAGTGGTCGAAGGGTCTTTTTCCGGCTGGAGGTCTGTGACCACTGGTGTTCCGCAGGGCTCTGTACTGGGACCTCCGCTATTTGTGATTATATATAAATGATTTGGAAGAAGGTGTAACTGGTGTAATCAGCAAGTTTGCGGATGACACGAAGATGGCTGGACTTGCAGATAGTGAAGAGCATTGTCGGGCAATACAGCAGGATATAGATAGGCTGGAAAATTGGGCGGAGAGGTGGCAGATGGAGTTTAATCCGGATAAATGCGAAGTGATGCATTTTGGAAGAAATAATGTAGGGAGGAGTTATACAATAAATGGCAGAGTCACAGGAGTATAGAAACACAGAGGGACCTAGGTGTGCAAGTCCACAAATCCTTGAAGGTGGCAACACAGGTGGAGAAGGTGGTGAAGAAGGCATATGGTATGCTTGCCTTTATAGGACGGGGTATAGAGTATAAAAGCTGGAGTCTGATGATGCAGCTGTATAGATCGCTGGTTAGGCCACATTTGGAGTACTGCGTCCAGTTCTGGTCGCCGCACTACCAGAAGGACGTGGAGGCGTTAGAGAGAGTGCAGAGAAGGTTTACCAGGATGTTGCCTGGTATGGAGGGTCTTAGCTATGAGGAGAGATTGGGTAAACTGGGGTTGTTCTCCCTGGAAAGATGGAGAATGAGGGGAGATCTAATAGAGGTGTACAAGATTATGAAGGGTATAGATAGGGTGAACAGTGGGAAGCTTTTTCCCAGGTCGGAGGTGACGATCACGAGGGGTCACGGGCTCAAGGTGAGAGGGGCGAAGTATAACTCAGATATCAGAGGGACGTTTTTTACACAGAGGGTGGTGGGGGCCTGGAATGCGCTGCCAAGTAGGGTGGTGGAGGCAGGCACGCTGACATCGTTTAAGACATACCTGGATAGTCACATGAGCAGCCTGGGAATGGAGGGATACAAACGATTGGTCTAGTTGGACCAAGGAGCGGCACAGGCTTGGAGGGCCGAAGGGCCTGTTTCCTGTGCTGTACTGTTCTTTGTTCTTTGTTCCATCACACTCCTGACTTGTGCCTGGTAGATGGTGGACAGGCTTTGGGGAGTCAGGAGGTGAGTTACTTGCCGCAGTATTTTTAGCCTCTGACCTGCTCTTGTAGCCACTGTGTTTATGTGGCGAGTCCAGTTGAGTTTCTGGTCAATGGTAACCCCAAGGATGTTGGCAGGGATGGAACCAGAAAGTCCAAAGGGGCCATCTTGGATTACTATGAGAATATGGAGTTGGGATAACTGATCAGCCATGATCTTATTTAATGGAAGAGCAAGCTTGAAGGGCTGAATGGCCAACTGCAGCTCCTATTTCCTATGTTCTTATATATCTACATTTATTTACAGTATTTTCCATTACTTTTGCAGAATTTTACTTTTACAAATATGGGTATAAGATGTGCCTTCGAATATATCTGGATGGCTGTGAGGAAGCTCAAGGAACATACATTTCACTTTATTACATTTTGCTCAAGGGGCAGTATGATGCTTTGACTCAGTGGCCTTTTAAACAAAACGTAAGGAACCACACAAGCTTTTTTCTGCAAACCCCATATTCTTGTACTTACCTTTGATAGAATTATTAGCAGAGGAATTTCACCCTCCATTTATTTTAAATATTATTTTGAATGGTATTGTTTCTGAAAATGTTATGGTTTACAAATTTGAGGCTTCTCCATCCATTTTCCAGATGCAAAATAGGTATCCAAGCATCCAATATTGTGGACACTGCACGTTCCCATTACACACTGCACACCATAATGCCAAAGGCAGAGAAATAGGTAGCTTGTGTTCCTACCTGAAACTGGCGTTAGGTTCTTTGTGTATGCCTGGCTCTGGAAGCAAGGGGGCTCTTTTAATCCTGTGAGCCAGGAAACTGGCACTTTTTCTCCTGTCGAGTTGCATTCGCACTGCAGATGTAGCATTCATTAAAGCAGTATCATGTGGCTATGAGGGTTTGAAACCTCCTGCCATTCAGAGTCATGGCAACCCCTGATAGAGCGCCAAGCCCAAACCCCACATTTAGAAACACTGTCCTACAGAATGCAAAGCTGATTGCATTAGACTCCATTACAGCTACACTTATAAAAGAGGAAGCAACAACATTTGCATTTATTTGGTATTTAATAGTAAGTAAACACATGCCAATCAGAAAGGGAGGTATTAAGATGGGCAATGAAAACTTGATTTGAAGAGATTGGTTTTAAGGTTTTTTAAAATATGGATAGGGATGGAGGGGTTTAGAAAGAAAGTTCCAGAGAGTCAGACCAAACTACAAGGACTGAGACGGTGGTAAATAATATTGCTGATCCATGACAGAAAGGATGGAGTAGATTTTTGAGTAAGGGATGATGATAGTAGTTATTGAGGGAAGAACTGTGTGCCTGGGAAAAGGGAGCTGGAAAGAATCCAATATGGCCATTTGAGGTAGCAAATCATCTATTGCAGCACAAGATCACATTGCAACAGCTAATTTGACATCTACATACACCAAGATGCCAAATAGTGGCATAATACTTGTGACTCCACATTTTCTGACATGTATTTACTTTATAACAGTAACTTAAATGCAATCCAACAAGACTTTCAGCTCAGATTGTGTCTGTCTACTTTTTTTGTCAGGTGAAACTTGCCTTACTAAACCTAAATGATCGACAGCAGTCCATTCTGAAGATCTACGTTCCAAATGAACAGGACCTAGCTTTACAGAGACCTGTCGAGAGTATGAACGCACCACGCGGATTCCCCATGTTTGCAACTTCATCTGAATTCAACCAGCGCTTCTCTGAGTTTGTGATGGGTGATGAAATGTTTGTCGGTGCAGAGGTCATCCCTGGAAATTGATTAGAAAGTTCAACATTGGAAGCAGTTTGGTGCTAGGTGACATAATTAGTCCTTCGCACTACATGGGTAAAATGCGACATATTAATCATGTCACTGTGCCAACCTGCTCCTTTGTCATTATGGGATAATACAAATTTTAATGATCAGGATATAGTCACAGAAAATTAAGTAAGAAGACTTTGTTGAATTAAGTAAGAAAGTAAGAAAATTAAGTGAGAAGACTACGTTGTTTAAAAAAGGTTCCAAAAGAAATCCGGGAAATTATCGACCAGTAAGTTTGACGTCAGTGGTGGGCAAGTTATTGGAAGGTGTGATAAGGGATAGGATCTACAAATATTTGGATAGACAGGGACTTATTAGGGAGAGTCAACATGGCTTTGTGCGTGGTAGGTCATGTTTGACCAATCTATTAGAGTTTTTCGAGGAGGTTACCAGGAAAGTGGATGAAGGGAAGGCGGTGGATGTTGTCTACCTGGATTTCAGCAAGGCCTTTGACAAGGTCCCTCATGGGAGGTTAGTTAGGAAGGTTCAGTCGCTAGGTATACATGGGGAGGTAGTAAATTGGATAAGACACTGGCTCAATGGAAGAAGCCAGAGAGTGGTTGTGGAGGATTGCTTCTCTGAGTGGAGGCCTGTGACTAGTGGTGTGCCGCAGGGATCGGTGTTGGGTCCATTGTTGTTTGTCATCTATATCAATGATCTGGATGATAATGTGGTAAATTGGATCAGCAAGTTTGCTGATGATACAAAGATTGGAGGTGTAGTGGACAGTGAGGAAGGTTTTCAAAGCTTGCAGAGGGATTTGGACCAACTAGAAAAATGGGCTGAAAAATGGCAAATGGAATTTAATGCAGACAAGTGTGAGATATTGCACTTTGGAAGGACAAACCAAAGAAGAACGTACTCGGTAAATGGTAGGACTCTGAAGAGTGCAGTTGAACAGAGGGATCTGGGAATACAGGTACAGAATTCCCTAAAAGTGATGTCACAGGTGGATAGGGTCGTAAAGAGTGCCTTTGGTACATTGGCCTTTATAAATCGGAGTATCGAGTATAAAAGTTGGAGTGTTATGGTAAGGTTATATAAGGCATTGGTGAGGCCGAATTTGGAGTATTGTGTACAGTTTTGGTCACCTAGTTACAGGAAGGATGTAAATAAGATTGAAAGAGTGCAGAGAAGGTTCACAAGGATGTTGCCGGGACTTGAGAAGCTGAGTTACAGAGAGAGATTGAATAGGTTGGGACTTTATTCCCTGGAGCGTAGAAGATTGAGGGGAGATTTGATAGAGTTGTATAAGATTTTGATGGGTATAGATAGAGTGAATGCAAGCAGGCTTTTTCCGCTGAGGCTAGGGGAGAAAAAAACCAGAGGGCATGGGTTAAGGGTGAAAGGAGAAAAGTTTAAAGGGAATATTAGGGGGGGCTTCTTCACGCAGAGAGTGGTGGGAGTGTGGAATGAGCTGCCGGATAAAGTGGTAAATGCTTTTAACATTTAAGAAAAACTTGGACGGGTTCATGGATGAGAGGGGTGTGGAGGGATATGGTCCAAGTGCAGGTCAGTGGGACTAGGCATAAAATGGTTCGGCACAGACAAGAAGGGCCAAAAGGCCTGTTTCTGAGCTGTAATTTTCTATGGTTCTAAGAAGACATTGGCAAAGACATTTTTCTTTAAAAAGGATGCATTTTGGGAAGAAAAAGATAATCATAGTATTGTATTCTCAGTATGATGTGCTCCTTTTTAAAAAAGGTCTTTGTGATCCAGGAAGAGGACTCCACAAGGATACCATGGGCCTCCTCATTCTGAGCTTTGATTATTCCCAACCCTCCTGCTCTTTTCTGCTTACATTGCTAGGGATCATTTCAGTGATAACCTAGCAGCAGCCTCCCCCTTACTCTCTCAATTCCTGCCAGCTAACATGTCATTTCTGCCAGCTTCAAGTAGAAGTTAACCTTTGCACATGTAAATAATGAGATCCTGGAGTTCAAATCTCTTGTGCTTCGTGCTCTGGGGTGGCGGGGGAGGGGGGGGGAAGGGGGGTGGTTTTGGTGGTAGTGTGCTTGCTTCAGTTCTCGCACATTTGATTCCCACCTCAAATTAAAATCAATCCCTTAAGCATTGTGCTGACAACGCGTTACAATGTCAGATGTTCAATGCTTCAAACGAGATATTAAAACACAGGGCATGTTTAAGAGGACATTAAAAGACCCATGGCACTACTTCAACAAGACCAGGGAGCCTTCCTACTCAACATTGCTCCCTTAAGCACCATGACTAGAAAACAGATTGGTTCTTCATGCCATTGTTGGTTATGGGATCTTTCTTTGTGAACAGTATTTGCAAGCATGTGTAGTCAATGCACATCAGAGCCACTTGTGTGTCGTGCTTTGAGCACATATGAGAGATGTGATAAGGTGCCATATAATGGAAGTCTTTTTTATGACATGCAAACATGGCACAGAAATCCTTTTGAATAATTAGACCTCATTCTCTGTTGAATTAGTTCATGGGACGTACATATTGTCAATGACTCTTAGATTTGGTGTTCTTATTGTTTTCCTGATCTAATTGAGTTACCACAAGTTGTCATCATGCTGATATCAACAGCACAATTTCAACCTTTTGAAGAATAATTCTTAAAAACCAATATTCAAAAAGTGTTTTATAAATCATATGTTTTCCATATGCTACAGCTAGACTGTGTGATACTGTATCAATAAAACCATATTAAATTGAGCATGTCACCAGCCTTGAAGATTATTTGTTTATTTCTCTTCAATTTTTTTCTTAGTCATCATTGTTTCAAAAATGACTTATTTTAAGAATTATTTCACATTTGCTTTAATAGTTGTGTTTTAGAGTTAGGACATAGCACTTTAAAATGTGAGTCAGTGCACATTCTGCTTTTGAGTTGACCTCCTGTATATAAAACAGGATATAAGTTAATTCTTAGACAATCATAATTTGTTTCCTTATCTAAAATTCAAAAAACCAGCAGCAATTACTATGTATTAAAAATGCTGTAATCACCTAGCAGATCAGGCAGCATCTGTGGCAAGAGACAGAATTAGCACTTTAAATCGAGATGACCTCATAGACAGATGCAAGGTCATCCTGATCTGAGCGATTTGCCGAAATTTCCCGGCTGTTCATGCCGGCAGGATCTTCTGGTCCCACTGACATCATGCCCCCACCACAGGTTTCCCGATGGCGTTTGGTGCAGTCAATGGAAAATCCCATCTTGCCACCTCCCACCACGAGAAACACACCACAGATAATCTCCCTCATTAACTCGGTTTCTCTCTCTACAGGTGCTGAGTTTTTCCAGCACTTTTGTTTTTATTTCAGATTTGCAGCATATGTAATATTTTGCTTTTGTGCTACATAGTTGGGAATTAATGAAATACAAGTTTAAAAATGTGGGAGATTTCCAAACTATATAAGTATACAAAAGCTGATATGGCACATATTAACCTAGGCAGCTTTTCATTAAAGGTTAGTTACTATATAAATGTAGATCTAGTGCCAAAATAATTGCTTTAATAGTAGAATCAAAACTCTTAATATTAAATCCACAATGGAATTTTCACGTCAATAATTTCAGACCTTTCACACTCATCGTTTGTGACATATGTGTAATTAATAAAATCACTGCTTTTGGTGGGTTTGTTTATTTCTTGACTTGGGTCATTAAGAGCTTTCATTCCCATTGAACTCTGTGACATCAAAGTTAGTCCCTTTGGAAGTTGCACTGGAAACTAAATCATCGAAAATACAACTGCCAAGTGACGTCTATCTAGGATTCGGTGTGTTGGTTTAAATGGTAAGGAATTAAGGGAAGGCAGTTTCATGCCTCTTTCTATTTAAGAGCTTGTCTGTGTAACCTTGTGAAAACTTTATTGTCACTCTGGTACATTTTCATATTCACCTTCATTCATTTGTCCACATAAGGAATGCGGCATGATCTTTTCAAAACTTAATTTTCTCACCCTATAAATGTTCTTTGCTTTGACCTGACCCACAGACGGTCAGCACCATAAACAAGTTAACTAATTAGTTTGTGCTCATTAAGAAGTTCAGTTAGGATATGCTACCCATCTCAGTTAGCTGTTGGTGAGAATGATTTGCTCTGGCATTAACTGCAGCAAAATATCAGAAATGATTCAGGATATGGATAAGACTGCAATCTTAACACTTTCCAAAAATGTAGATATTTCACTAAAACAGCGATATTGCAGGTATCCGTGCCGATCTTCTTATTTATCCAGAAATAGCCAGAGCATCTCGAGCAATGGCTTCTTTTCCAACCCCTGCAAAGTGAACTCCAGAGTTTCCCTGTCCTCTGCCCGATCTACATACTGCCTCCCAGACCAGAATTCTTCCCAAAAATTTCTAAGCATCATACTGGCGAGAATAATGGAGTGATCCGCACTGGTCTCTCAGGCGCACTCCGCACCGCAATCCTCAGTCATTTTTTTTTAGAGATTGTGAGTTTTGTGTGTGTACTGGGGGGGGGGGGGGGGGGGGTTGGGGCCAAAGCATGTCAGTAAGCCCGGCTTCTGAATGCTTGTGCACCGTTTTGCAAGGGTGCCCTTATTTCAGAGTACATTGAGAGACCCCTCCCTCATCCCATGGACATTGGGACACCCCACCTCATCAGCGGCATGTTCCCCCACCCCCTCCCCGATGCAGGTCACCGGAATCATGGCCCTCCCGATGGGTGCTCCTGCCCAACCTGACATGCTTTCCATCAGGACGACATTCCCCTCCCATCAAGACTGCCTTCATGATCCATCCCTGCACAAATCCCCCTCCCCCCACACACAAATAGCACCTCCGTCATGGCCACCCCCTTGGCATTGCCCCTAGCACACTGGCGGTGCCCAGCTAGCGCTGTCTGATGGCTACTGCCAGGTGTCCAGTGGCCACTACTGGGGCACCGCCTGTGTGCCAGTTGGGCACTGCCAGTGTGCCAGGTGGGCCTCGCCAGGTGGCCACTGCCTGATAGCACTGCCTTGCCATGCCCCTGACCACTTGGGGGCTTCAGTGGCCTCCAAGCCTCCCAGCGTGACCATCGCACCAGGTTTCCACTAGTGGAGACCAGTAGTTATTTTCGCCGTTATTGGACCACGCCCTAAGGCCGGTGAATTCTGTGCACTGGGAATTGAACAGGCTATGCACATTTTAATACTACTTTAAATCTGCTAATCAGACTCGCACCCTTTCTGGGTATGGTCTGGTTCGCACCATTAGAAAGGGGCCAGGAGAATCGCGAACAGACATTGAATCAGCCTACGCATGTTCCAACGACATGGAGCTCTACTTCTCAATCACCTTTCAACTCATTCAGAAATACCAGAAAGCTTGTTCAACATCCTGAATGTATATGTGTGCTCAGCTGGGGTCCCTCAACTCAAGTGAGATGAGGAGGGTCTGTGCTGTCAGTAACTAGCATTTCATTTCTGTTTCTTCCATCACACAGAGTGGAGTTCTCGGCCCTCACATATGGAGCTAGTACCTTCACACTGCTCAAAGATTTAATGCATTCGATCTTGCAACGTATTTCAGGGATACATGTTGAAATAAATGGTAATATAGAAGCAGAGGCATTATTCTGACTCCATAAATGCTCAAGCTTCAAGAGCTTCTCCTGAGGCTCTCTACCTGATTATGGGGTTCTTGAGTAGGTCCCTGACCACTGTTGAGTTTTAGAGAAAGCTGGAAATACTCAACAATTCTGGCAGCATCTGTGGAGAGAGAAACAACTTGTATTTATATAGTGTCTTTCACATGAAAGGAGCTTTGCAGGGAGTTACAATGCAAAATTTGACAGCCTAAGAAGACATAAGGGCAGATGGCAGAAAAGAAACAATGCGCAGGACTACAGGGAGAAAGTAAGGGAGTGGCATTATGTAAATTGCCCCATTGAGAGCATGCACAGGCACAACGGGCTGAATGGCAGCCTTCTGTGTTATAACAATACTGTGATTCTGTGACCAAAGAATCAGAGGGGAGATGTGAAGAGGTGTTCTTCCATGATTATGGGGAAAGAGCAGGGGAATGGGATTCATTGGACTGTACTCTACTGAAGAGCTAGCACAGGCACCATGTTCTGTGCTACATCATAGCCTTAAACCAGGAGTTCCCAAACTGGGGTCCGCAGACCTCCAGGAGCCCACAGAAGGCTTCCAAAGGGTCCACAGAGCTAGCGGCCACAACGTGACTGGCAAACATTGGTCCGAAAGGAGTAACCGACCAATTTCAAAAATAATTACAGCAATAGGCCAATCCTGGAGCACTGCTGAAGGGCTGAAAAGTTCTAATTCCTAATCTATGCAAAGATATAGCTAGAAAAGATTTGTTTAGATTTGATTTCTGTATCCGTTTCTATTTCGCAGCAAAAAAATGCTTGGGGTTCCCCGATGCACTTGGGAGGTCACTAGGGGTTCTTTGATTCAAAAGGTTTGGGAAACCCTGGTTTATAGGAACCATAAATGTCAATTATCATGCATTGGCAAAAGAAGCCAAAGAAAATATAAGTTTTTTTGGATCTATCTAGGTAGAAACATTCAACATGACTGGGATTACTCCATGCAGCCACCTTTAGCCCTGCCGTACATGGGATCAGAATTTATGATAACTGAGATTCAGCAGGCACTTTGGATGTGTTCATTAATTTGTTGATGTTATTGATAGAACATAGAACAGTACAGCACAGAACAGGCCCTTCGGCCCACGATGTTGTGCCGAGCTTTATATGAAACCAAGATCAAGCTATCCCACTCCCTATCATCCTGGTGTGCTCCATGTGCCTATCCAATAACCGCTTAAATGTTCCTAAAGTGTCTGACTCCACTATCACTGCAGGCAGTCCATTCCACACCCCAACCACTCTCTGCGTATAATACCAAAATATAATTATAATAAAGCTAAATTTTCATTTTTATTCCAACTGTTCCTGTGGCATGTTAGGAATGAGGTTCCATTATAAACCACGCCCACTGTTTGCAATTTCACTCTTTGCAAAATCTCGAGGGAATGGAACTCCCGTGAACAACGCAAGTTGACTGTACTCAAGATAAAAGCAAATTACTGCAGATGCTGGAATCTGAAACATAGAAAAAAATGCTGGAAAATCTCAGCCGGTCTGACAGCATCTGCGGAGAGAGAACAGAGATAACGTTTCGAGTCTGGATGACCCTTCATCAAACTGTACCCAAATTCTACACTACCATACGACTATTTCCTCCTCTAATCTGGCATCCCATTTCTTTAACTATTCTCTTACTTTAACATGTTTATAAAATATTCTTGGGTTTCCTTTAATGCTATCCGCTAATCTTTTCTCATATTCCTTCTTATATCCTTTTTCCATTTCCCTCTCTAATGAAATCGACTTGATGTATTTCTACATGATAATTGTTCTATTAATTGGTGATATTTTATAACTGGGCTGAATTGGAATTATTTCCCACTACCCCCAACTGTTTCTTGAAAGGATCGCTATAACTAAAAACTATTGCTGCCAGTAATTAGCAATCTGGCCAATCCAAGAAAGTGGGTGTCAAACCGGGGTGGGGGGGGAAATTACTGGGAGCTTCCTAGTAATGAGCTCACTTTAACTGGCATCGCATGTAAATACATGAATGATGTCATCAGTAGCTTATCCATAAAGAATTTAATAGACCGCAAACATCAACAGGATTGCGAAAACTATAAACTAGTGTTTCTAATGTGTCTGGATGTGGTGTGTAGTATTTCTCATGAAGTACAATCACAGAGTATTGTTTGATGCACCATCGTTGAAACTATTTCATTGGTGTTGTAACAGTTATAAACCTTTTTTAAACGTAGGGGATTTTAGAACCATCAAATGCTTAATAACAGATTAATCATGTTTTTGTACTTTAGGAAAGTCCCACGAAATGAACAGCCCTCCCTTACTTCCTGTTTCCTCTTTAATCACGCCCCTCCTAATAATTGTGGTTTCAAGGTTTGTTTCACTGACATTTTCATGGTACTGAATCAATTCAACCGCTTAATTAGAATTGATATTCTCCAAGCAGGAGAGTCACATGCTGGGGCTGGAAATGGAGATCCGATTCTACCCAGAATCTGGCTACAGGGGAGATTTGGGAAACTAATTCTTCTTATTTTTCTTTCCCCAGTTCATCTCATACTGTAAACTATCACTGGTAGAAAGAACTAATATTTGTATCTCATTGACTGAAGTAGTCTGGGTTCACTGATTTCCCTCTCCTCACATGCAAAGGAAGATTCGTCCTCAAGAGATTCAATGTTATGTAATGTAATCATGAAAAAAATGTGCATTTGATTTTATTGTTAAACACAGGATTCACAAGTACGCACCTGCCCAATGTAGCTGATTTAACTATAATCAATGCCTCAACACTGGGACTGTTGGCCTGAAAGAGGACACTGATATTAGAATTGAATTTGCAAGGTTTTGCAGAGGTGTCGCTGGTGATATTTCTCCAAGGAATTAAGGAGCCCTATTTTACCATTTTGATTCTGAGTGCTGGGCGGACTTAAAATTGGGAGTGTTTCAGATACAACTTTTAGACCCGTTCTCAGGCGCCCCCATACGGACTGTGCCTACAAAAATATCAGCGATTCCGAATCATGCTGCACAAGCCTGTGGGTGGGGCTTAACGCGCCCAAAACCCTGCAGCTCCGATCGGAGCCTCCAACTGCACATGCGCAGAAAAAAAAAATAGAATGCTGCTCCCCTGCCACATCCCTCCTGGGCTGGATAATGCCTCCCCCTGACCCCACAGACATTGTCCCACCCCCACAACATTACTGACCCCCTTATCCCCCCACCCCCCCAAGACCAATTGCGGGCCCCTTCTCCCCTTCATCCCCACCAATCTCAGGCAAGGTGGCAGCAGACCCCGCCTTTCTCCCCCACTGATCTGAGGCAGAGTGGCAGCAGGCCCCCATCTCTCCCCCCCACCCATCTCAAGCAGAGAGCCACCGGACGCTATGCATCCACCTTCTCACTAACTGGAACGCCCGAATCGGTAGGGCCGGTAAGGTTGGGCGTGCAGCCCATTAAGTATATTCAAATGCATTTAAATGGCTGTCGCGCCCGTTTCGGGCACTGTACCAATTGCGGCCATTTCCAGGCCTTGGGAAATGGGGGGCTGGCACGGAGTGGGTGCAGATCATGCTACTCGCCTCACGCCCGACTTTATCAAGTTTTTGTGCCTGAAAACGGGCGCAACGCGATGGTAAAATCGGGCCCAAGGTGTCTGCTGTAAGTTGTCCATGTCTCTGACTCATACAGGAGACCCGGTAACACTGCAGCCCTGTAAACCATGAGGTTGGTGCCTTGTTAGAGGGTCTTTGTCATCAAGCACTCTTTTGTCAATGTCTGCCCTCACTGAGAGGAGGCTCCCAAGGTCGGAGAAATGATCAATGTTGTCCAATGGTTTTCTGTGGATCTTGACATTTGGGGCAGGGTTGCACGTCGGATGCAGGCTGGTAGAGGATGTTTGTTTTCCGGATGTTTAGCTTAAGGCCCATTCTTTCATAGCCTTCCATGAATATGTTGACGATAGTTTGGAGCTCAGCCTCTGAGTGTGCGCATACGCAAGTTTCATTAGCATACTGCAGTTCCATGATAGAGATTGACGGATCTTGGTTCTGGAATGGAGGCGTTGTCGGTTAAGTAGCTTTCCACTTGTCCTATAGAGTAGCTCCATTCGAGTGGTGAACTTCATGGAGATAAGGTGGAGTGTTGTAATGAGGAAGATAGAAAAGTATTGGTGTAATGACCCCAGTTTGCACTCATATTGGGCCTGTGGCAGATCTCCAACACAATCGAGAGCAGAAGCAGAAGCCAGAAACAAGGTTATTTTCCCCTTTGACAATAGGTGGCCGGGAAGACCAGGGGACTGGACAGAAAGTGTTCTTATAACTAGTTTTAAGAGAAATATAGGGTGGGATTTCCTGCACAATCGGCCATGTGTTTCATGGTGGTGGAGGCGGCCTGCCATTAGCCAGCAATGGGATCTTCTGGTCTCACCGTTGTCAACAGGGTTTCCCATTGAATGCTCTCCTCATCACTGGGGAACCTATGGAAAATTCCAGCCAAAGGAAATAAAGGAGAAAAAAACAGCTTCTGGTTTGGTAACAACTGGGGAAACATTTATTAGTGAATAGCAGATTGCTCTGAACTACAGCGAGCATGCTGAACTCCAACTGATTTCCAACAAATTTCTTCTTCTGTATTTCAGGTAGCACATTGGCATCATTGGTTAGTAGTTTGTTGAAGCAGTCATCTATTGCCTCTCATCTATTGGCATTATCCACATGTAAGGAACTGGATGACCAGAATTCAAATGTAACACAGACTGATTAAATGAAAGGCAATGCGGTGAATTTTACCGTCCCGCCCGCCATAGGAATGGTGAGGGACGGACCATGGAAAAGCCCGTTGACCTCTGTTGGGATTCCCCGGTTTCGGGGCGAGTGAGGCTGGAAAATCCCACCCAATGTCTGTTGGGAGCTTTAGAAACAGAAAATTTTTGCACAGTCCTTCTTGACTGTCTGCAACCTTTGGCACAGTCAACCAAACCATATCAGAGATGGATAGGTTCTTGCTTAATAGGGGGATCAGGGGTTATAGAGAAAAGGCAGGAGAATGGGGATGAGAAAAATATCAGCCATGATTGAATAGTGGAGCAGACCCGATGGGCCGAGAGGCCTAATTCTGCTCCTATGTCTTACAGTCTTATATCCTCCTCCAAAGCTTCCCACTGTTGTCCAGCTGGGTGGAGCTGCACTTTCCTGGTTCCATTTATTTCATCTTGTCAGAGCTAGCTGAAAACGTTATCCAGCCTAATCGCATTTTCAAGCTCCTGGGTTGAAACCTTATAGCTTACCAGTGTATATCCAAGTAGTTTATGTGAAATGAGATTGAATGATCAAACTAGTTCAAACTGGGCAATCACCTACATCATAAGATGATTTCAAATTTGGTACCAATTTGGCAATTTCACTCAAAGATACCACAGATGCCTGGTGTTGAAAATTGAATCTTGTCATACTTGGGTAATGCAGAGCTTTTCTGAGATTGGGGCAAAGCATGTTGTTGGGATCGAGTAAAGGGAGCTTTGCTTCAAATTTGGTTACTTGGAAGGATTCATGGTGATGTTGGGTGCCTGAAATCAAAGTTTCATTTCCCTAAACACTAAGCTTCTCAAGCTTCAAAAAATGTCCTTCCTGCTATTTAAATAAAAAAAGAGAAATTATGCAGGTGCATTAAGAGTAAGTTTTCCTTTCTCTTCTTCACAATATAGGTCAATCAGCCACTATTCCCCCACACACTTCTCTCCGCTTCTGAGATTTGGATAACCTAAAGCAGGCACCTCAAACCATTAGAGAAGTACCACCAGTGATGTCTTTGCAAGATCGTCTAAATTCTCAGGCAAGAAAGACAGTTGCACAACTGGCTCCTTTCCCGAGCCATTTAGATAGTTACATGGGTACGATGGGTATAGAGAGATATGGGCCAAATGCAGGCAATTGGGATTAGCTTAGGAGTTTTAAAAAAGAAAGGGCAGCATGGACAAGTTGGGCCGTAGGGGCTGTTTCCATGCTGTAAACTTCTATGACTGTGACTCTAATTACTTCCAGCATTGAGGCACTAATCAGTACAAACCCGCTCTACTGGGCAGGAAATGTCATTTACATGCCTGACATCAGATTCCTGAAGCAACTGCTTTACCTATAACTTGGTCACAGCAGGAGGCTCCCAGGACAGTGGAAATGCTTTAGGGATATCTTCAAAGTGTCACTGAAGGTGTCAAAGATACCCAGCAACTCATGGGAGACACTGGCTTGTGACCAACCAAAATTGAGAATGCTCACTCAGACAGGCATCAAACTCATGAGCGATTTTGTCGGGAGTGTGCGTAGGCGAAGTTAAGGCATTGGAAGGATTGCACAAACCTCTGAACAACCCATCTAGCCAACCCTTCAATTACCACTTGTCCCACAATGAGGATCATGCATTGGACTTACCAGCCATCTCTGAACTCATCAAACCAGAAGAAAAGCAAGTGATCCTCAATCCTAAGTGACAACCTAAAAAGGGGATAACAGAGAATATAGGAGGCATGGTTAATAAGTTTGCAGATGACACTAAGATTGGTGGCATAGTGGACAGTGAAGAAAGTTATCTCCAATTGCAACGGGATCTTGATCAATTGGGCCAGTGGGCTGATGAATGGCTGATGGAGTTTAATTTAGACAAATGCGAGGTGATGCATTTTGATAGATTGAACCAGGGCAGGACTTACTCAGTTAATGGTAGGGCTTGGGGAGAGTTACAGAACAAAGAGATCTAGGGGTACACGTTCATAGCTCCTTGAAAGTGGAGTCATAGGTGGACAGAGTAGTGAAGAAGGCATTCGGCATGCTTGGTTTCATCGGTCAGAACATTGAATACAGGAGTTGGAATGTCTTGTTGAAGTTGTACAAACACTTGGAATACTATGTGCAATTCTGGTCACCCTATTATAGAAAGGATATTATTAAACTAGAAAGAGGGCAGAAAAGATTTACTAGGATGCTACCGGGACTTGATGGATTGAGTTATAAGGAGAGGCTGGATCGACTGGGACTTTTTTCTCTGGAGCGTAGGAGGCTGAGGGGTGATCTTATAGAGGTCTATAAAATAATGAGGGGCACAGATCAGCTAGATAGTCAATATCTTTTCCCAAAGGTAGGGGAGTCTAAAACTAGAGGGCATAGGTTTAAGGTGAGAGGGGAGAGATACAAAAATGTCCAGAGGGGCAATTTTTTCACACAGAGGGTGGTGAGTATCTGGAACAAGCTGCCAGAGGTAGTAGTAGAGGCGGGTACAATTTTGTATTTTAAAAAGCATTTAGTTACATGGGTACGATGGGTATAGAGGGATATGGGCCAAATGCAGGCAATTGGGATTAGCTTAGTGGTTTTAGAAAAGAAAGGGCAGCGTAGACAAGTTGGGCCGAAGCGTCTGTTTCCATGCTGTAAACCTCTATGACTGTGATTCTAATTACTTCACCCATCCTGAGTAGTTCTTTCCCATAATCTCTGTATTACTAACTCCTTTACCCTTCAAAAGTCCCGTACTCTGACCACATTTTGGCTTTCCCCCATATCCACTTTCTTGTTTTATTTTAGATCATTTTACTATTCATTGTCAATTTCTGTACAGCTGCACTTTAAATCCTTGATCAGTACAGCATCTCAGGAATCCCTGTGTCCAATAGCCTTGGTGGGTAGGTTACTGCTGAACTTGGCATGCACCATGCCGCTGTTTCCATGAGCATGGGTCACTTTACCCCAAATTACACGAGTCATGTTTGGTTTACCCCCAAGAGTGACGGTGGGCGGAATTTTACAAGAATGATTCTAAGAGCGTGAAAATGGGAGAGTTCCTGATCTGTTTTTTGGGGTGAGTTTTCATGTCCAATCTTACATACTTAGACTTTGAAAAAATGTTGTAGACTGTTTCTGGCTGCGGCAGGCAGTGGGCAGGGCTTAATTCACCAGCCAGCCTGTAGAGAGAGCTAATGTGCATGTGCAAACCTCTGATTCTGCACATGCGCAATTTCAACAGCAGGGGTCTGACAGACAGAGAGAGAGCTGTCAGGCCCCTGCTGCTACAGGCAGCCTCACAAACTCTTCTCTCCCCCCCCCAACAAAACCGCGGGGACCCGCTGTTGATCACAAGCCCCACAACGCACAGATATCTAGCCCTCACCATCCAGACCGATTGCGCCCCCCTCCCCTGATATGATCACATCTGCAGAGTACGCAGTAGCCCCTCCTCCCTAACCCCCAGTCCAATCGCATCTGCAGACTGCGCAGCACCCCCCCCCCCCTCCCGATCGGACCACCCTTTCAGACATCATATAAGCCCTGCCTGATGGCCCCACCCCCATAGGGCCCACCCCTGGTCCCATCCCATAGCCCCTGCCCCGGCACTGACCCATAGGCCCTGCCTCTGGCACTGCCCCCATAGGTCCTGCCGCTGGCACTGTCCAGTGGGAAGTGCCAAGGCGCCAGGCCAACATGACTGCTCCCCGTTAGTGGGGGGGCAGGTGTTTTCCTCGTCGGACAGAACTTCTCCCGGTGTGACCATAAAGGCAAGTGAGCCTGGACGATTCAGCGCCGGGTTCGCTAAAGACATGTTAATCAACATTTAAATAAATTTAATAAATAAATTTCTTGCCCATAAAATCGCGGAAACCGAGAAATCGGGCGTGATCCTTATTTCTCGGCTCTCACGCGATTTTACTGGCCGCTCCAGGGCAGGGCGAGCCAGTAAAATGCCACCCAGTGTTGTTCTTTGCTTTGTAGACGTAAGCACATCTCTTGCCCAGGTAAAATTCTGTTTGATCACGGCATTAAACGAGCAGTGCGCTCTCTTTGGTTTCGAAGGTCTCGTTTGTAGCCAGTAAACACAATTTTGTAGCATAATATTTCAGGCATTGTGAGATTGCTCAGGGCAGCTGGATCACCCGCCCCTTTTCAATCCTGTTTTATCCACCTGGTTAAACACTGTAATGACTTCATTATGAGGAAAAAATTGGAAATGCAAGTTGTTGTAGATGTTTACCACAGGAAAGCACAGTTCCAGCGTTAAAGGTTGTGTTGCTTGGTAATTAACAAGCAATCAATAGGAAATGTGTACTTTTCTTCAAAATTACATCAACTGATGACATTAATTTGCTTCAGTTGAAGTGAAATCTGGTGAATTACCACAATATCCCTTCCAAAGTTATTGTATCTTCTGATAAATGATTGTCAGCCTGAAATATTAACTCTGTTTCCGTCCACAGATGCTGCAAGATCCATTTTCTGGCATTTTCCCTTCTAATTTAGTAGTGAAGCAAACATTTGGTCTCCACCAGACCGCAGGAGTTTCATGGATTCTGGGGGTTTGTAAAATGGCTCATTAACATCATTGCTCTGTGCGAGTCCCCAGCCCAGATTTCCAATAATATGGGGAAAATCCCCACATAATGTGCCCACCACAAATATATATTCTTCGAAGACAAAAGAACCCAACAGGAAAGGTAAATTAACCCCGGCTAACATAAGAAATTAAAAATTGCATTAGGTCAAAGCAAGTGGCTTAACAGTAGTAAGCCTGAAGATTGGGAGAAATTTAGAATCGAGCAAATGAGGGGCACAAAACTGAGAAAAGGAAAGAGAAGTTGAATGCAAGCTAGTGAGAAATATAGGGTGAGATTCTCTGGTCTCCGCTCAGCATTTTTCTAGTGGTGGAAGGTGGCGTATTGTTTGCTGGCGACAGGATCCTCTGGATCCATTGCTGTTGATGGGAATTCCCATGGAAGCCATCCCACTCAGGAACCTACGGACCAGAAAACTCCGCCAGTGTGAACGGCCAGAGAATTTTGGTCATAAAGGTGGACAGTAAAAACTTCTGTAGGAATGTGGATAGGAAAAGATTAGACAGGGCAAATGTGGGTCCATTACAGGCAGATACAGAAGAATTCATAATGCTGAGTAGGGAAATGGTGAAGAAACTAAACAATTACTTTGTGCCTGTCTTCACGGAGGAAGATCCAAAAAATCTCTCAGAGATACTAGGGAACCAAGGGACTTGTTACTGAAAGAAATTAGTATTAATAAAGAGATAGCATTCAAAACATTAATTGGGTAGAAGGTTGATAAATTTCATGCACCAAATGAATTATATACTAGAGTGTTGAAGGAGGTGGCTCTATAGATAATGGATGCATTAATGGTTCTACAGATTCTGGAAAGGTTCCTGCAGACTGGAAAGTAGCAAATGTAACTCCAATATTTAAAGAGGGAGGGAGGGAGAAAACAGTAAACAGAGACCTGTTTGCATGATGTCAGTGGAAGGGAAAATGTTAAAATCTATGGTAAAGAATGTGATAACTGGACACTCAGAAAATAATGATATGATTGGGCAGAGTCAACATGGATTTATAAGAGGAAATCATTTTTGACAAACCTGTTGTTTTTTGAGACTGCTTCCTCTCGCATAGATAAAGGAGAATCAGAGAATGTGGCGTATTTGGATTTTCAGAAGGCTTTTGGTGAGGTCCCAAACAGGAGGTTAGTAAACAAAATTGGGTGATTGGAGGTAATATACTGGTATGTATTGAGAATTGGTTAATAGATAGAAAATGGGTAATAGGAATAAACAGGTCATTCTCAGGATGGCAGGCTGTTACAGGGATACTGCAAGGATCAGTGCTGGGACCACCACTGTTTACAAGCTATATAAATGATTAGGATAATACTTCCAAATTTGCTGATGACATAAAACTAGGTGAGAATATGATTGAGAGGAGGATACAAGAGGCTTGAAGGGGATTTGGATAGGCTGTGAGTGGGCAGGAACATGGCAGATGAAATATAATGTGTACAAGTATCCACTTTGGTAGAAAAAATAGAAAGGCAGAGCATTTCTTAAATGGTGACAGATTGGGAAGTGTTGATGTCCAAAGAGATCTGGGTGTCCTTGTTCACAAGGGACTAAAAGTTAGCATGCAGGTTCAACAAGCAACTGGGAAGGTAAATGGTATGTTGGCCTCCATCGTGAGGGGATTTGAATACAGGAATAAGGATGTCTTGCTGTTGTTATATAGAGACCTCACCTGGAGTAATGTGCATAGCTTTGGTCTCCTTATCTAAGGAAGGATATAACTCACCATAGAGGGAGTACAATGGAGGATCATCACATTAATCCCTGGCAGGATTGTCTAATGAGGAGAGACTAAAGAAACTGGGTCTGTATTCTCTGGAGTTTTGAAGAATGAGAGGTCACCTCATTGAAACTTACAAAATGCTTATAGGGTGTGACAGGATAGATATGGAAATGATGTTTCCCCTGGCTGGTGAGTCTGGAATCAGAGGATACAGTCTAGGAATAAGGGGCAAGCCATTTAACATTGTGATGAGGAGGAATTTCTTCACTCAATGGGTGGTGAATCTTTGAAATATTCTATTCCCCAGAGGGGTGTGGAAACTCAGTCACTATCAAGACAGAAATCAATAGATTTCCAGAGACTAATGGCATCAAGGGATATATGGATGGTGTGGGAAAAATGGCGTAAAGGTAGATTATCAGCCATGATCTGCTTGAATAGCAGAGCAGGCTTGACAGGCCAAATGACCAACTCCTGCTCCTATAGCCCCATGTTCCTTCCACTACGGGTCTACACCAGATGGCAATGTGGAACATCGGGATAAAGCTGGACAGAAGGGGAGAGTGAGGAAGTGAAGAATGTGCAGTAAATGCTTTTGTATAAAATTTAATTGCATGGAGCGGATTTCAATAGATGGTGCAATTTGTGAAACGTATGTTCCTAAGGGAGATTTAAGGGCCTCTTGCCAATGAGAAGTTCTACCAGAATTAGGGTAAGATTGGGCAGCTTCATATTCTTGAGCCTCTTCACTATGCTTGCTGGAGTCAGGTCCACATGCGACTTTCAGCATGTGGGTGGCTAAGACCGCAGGCAGATGTCGCACCAGAACATCTGGGCTGCTAATGTCACCAGAGACATCCCTGAATCTGTCTACCTTCACAGCTGGAGCCTCTTCACCAGCCACGTCACCAAATATCATCACATTGAAATTTGGATTTTGAATCAGCAGCTGCATCAGAATGGCCATCACAGAGGAGAGCTCGTGCTGGAGACAACCATGTTCCAGAGACTGCAAGTGCTGTTAGAAGTCAAGGAGATTATCTTTCCACTTGCCTTTGTGAATGTCATAGTTTGGGTCCATGCTTGAAGAAAACATCATCAACACGCACACCACTTGGGAGGGTGAATTCCAGCAAGTGTGGTTTAAGTTTTAAATGTTGCTCTTGAGCACAAGAATTTAGGCTCACTAACACTCCAGTGCATTATGAGGGAGTGCAGCACTGTTGAAGGTGCTTTCTTCCCAATGAAACAATAAATCAATTGCAAAAGATGAAAAGGCACCATTTCAAAGAGCAGGGGCGGTGAATGCAATGGTTATCACCAGGGGCGTAGCCAGGTTCTAAAGTTAGGGGGAGCGAGCACATAAAAAAGGCGCCTGTGTGATTCTGCACCAAACTGCGGGAGGTTTTTAATTCATAAATCAACATTTATTTATCTGCTGTTTTAATCGCCTGAGGGAATGAAATGTAAATATCAACATGCTGCCAGTGTTTTGGGGACATTCCAGCTGGCTTTACGGGAGGTGGCTGGGGGTTTCTGCCCGATGAAAAGGGTCTGAGCTGAATGAGGAGCGCTCCACCAATGACCCTCAATCATGTCCTGGGAGCCCAGTGGGACGGGCATTCAGGAGAGAGACAGAGAGGGATGCCAACTGCGGAGTTAGCGAAAGGAATAGAAAAGGTTTTAGCCTCAGGTTGTTGTGGTGATTCATGCAGGGCAGAGACGACAATAGATTGTACATCAGGTGTGGTGAAGGATGAAAAAAAACACACTGAGCTCATCCTGGAAATTTCTAGAGCAGGTGGAGTCCCGTTCTCTTCAAACTTGGAAAAAGTATTTATGGCAAACTCCACTTTATCCAATACATTTCACCGATTTTTAATAAATCCCTGAAATCGGCCCTTTCAATAATTTGAAACGAAAAAACAATCCATTCTTTTGGCCCAAAGACCATTTCCACCCCAAAAGCTGTCGTCCGCATAGTTGGATTTCAATGAGATGTATATTCTATTCATCACCTAATAACCTTTATAGAACATGGAACATAGAACAGTACAGCACAGAACAGGCCCTTCAGCCCACGATGTTGTGCCGAGCTTTGTCTGAAACCCAGATCAAGCTATTTCCTCCCTATCATCCCGAAGTACTCCATGTGCCTATCCAATAGCTTCTTAAATGTTCCTAAAGTTTCTGACTCCACTATCCCTGCAGGCAGTCCATTCCACACCCCAGCCACTCTCTGAGTAAAAAACCTACCTCGGACATCCTTCCTATATCTCCCACCATGAACCCTATAGTTATGCTCCCTAGTTACCGTTCCATTCACCCAAGGAAAGTCTTTGAACGTTCACTCTATCTATCCCCCTCATCATCTTATAAACCTCTATCAAGTCTCCTCTCAACCTCCTCCGCTCCAAAGAGAAAAGCCCAAGTTCCCTCAACCTTTCCTCATAAGACCTACCCTCCAAACCAGGCAGCATCCTGGTAAATCTCCTTTGCACTCTTTCCAGTGTCTCCACATCCTTCTTGTAGTGAGGTGACCAGAACTGCACACAATATTCCAAATGTGGTCTCACCAAGGTCCTGTACAGTTGCAGCATAACCCCACGGCTCTTAAACTGAAACCCCCTGTTAATGAACGCCAACACACTATAGGCCTTCTTCACGGCTCTATCCACTTGAGTGGCAACCTTCAGAGATCTATGGATATGAACCCCAAGATCTCTCTGTTACTCCACATTCTTCAGAACCCTACCTTTGACCCTGTAATCCACATTTAAATTTGTCCTACCAAAATGAATCACCTCGCACTTGTCAGGGTTAAACTCCATTTGCCATTTTTCAGCCCAGCTCTGCATCCTATCTATATCTCTTTGCAGCCTACAACAGCCCTCCACCTCATCCACTACTCCACCAATCTTGGTGTCATGAACTGGTGGTAATTCTGTGAGAATGTCAAGTGGAGGAGACTGTTTTAGATAGGATCTCTGATAAGTTATTAAATATAATTTTGAACCTGTCTCTTTTAACTCCGTTCCCACACTGTAGGTCGCTGTTGGGAAGGGAAGTACTTTCATTGTAATGTAATCTCCCGTTCAGATCCCCTGGATCTAATTTCACTCACGCTGATAGCATTCATCAGCAAAATGCTGATAAAACAAAATATGCAACTTAAGCCTGATCATAACTGGGCTGTTGAGAATGCTGAGGAGGAAAGTGAAGGATTACCTGGAGCCTAGCAGCACACATCGCAGATCTGAGGGGCCCGTGAGGAACACCCCGTTGAAAAGGCGCCACTTTTGAAGAATGTGCTCAGGGGGAGCGGTCGCTCCCCCTGCACCCCCTCTAGCTACACCACTGGTTATCACTGGTGTCCAGATGTGTACTTGCATCCTCAATCAACATCACAAAGTTGGGCCCTGACTCCAGCAAGCATATTGAAGGAGGCTCTCTGGTTGGTGTTCATGCTGGAGCTTGCTATGCGTGAATTGGCTTTCCACAAAAGGTGATCAAAAAAGTACTTTGAACCATAGAATCCCTATAGTGCAGAAGGAGATCTTCGGTCCCTTGAGTCTGCACCGACAACAATCCCACTCAGGCCCTATCCCCATAACCCCACATATTTACCCTGCTAATCCCCCTGACATTAAGAGGCAATTTGGCATGGCCAGTCAGCCTGGCCCACCCATCTTTGGACTGTGGGGGGAGGCGGGAGCGCCCGGAAGGGACCCACGGCGACGTAGGGAGGATGTGCAAACTCCATGCAGTCATCTAGGGCTGGATGAAATTGAACTGGGGTCCCTGGCGCTGTGAGGCAGCAGTGCTGACCACTCTGCCACCGTGCCGCCCATAAATGAGGGGGACCTCATAGAAACCTATAAAATTCTAACAGGACTAGAGAAGGTAGATGCATGAAGGATATTCTTGATGGTGGGGAGAGTCCACAACCAGGGGTCATTATGTGAGAATACGGGGTAAACCTTTTAGGTGTGAGATGTGGAGAAATTTCTTCAGAGAATGGTAAGCCTGTAGAATTCGCTACAAAAAGCAGTTGAAGCCAGAACATTGTATGTTTTCAAGGCAGAGATAGATATATCTTTTGGGGCAAAGGGGATCAGAGGATATTGGGGGGGAAGATGTGACCATCTGATGAGTTGGATAATCAGCCATGATGGTGATGATTGGCGGAGCAGGCTCGAAGGGCCAAATGGCTTACTTCTGCTCCTATTTTCTATGTTCTAATCCCTCTAACCTACACATCCCGGGACACTATGGGGCAATTTAGCATAGCCAATGCACCTAAACCGCACATCTTTGGACTTCATTGACTGTAAAGTGTTTTGGGACATCCTGTGGGTGGGTGGTGAAAGGCGCTACATAAATGCATGTTCTTGATGATCAGAGTAGATTTGTAAGACCTGTTAATTTTGGGGAAGCTACTTTCCCCTCAGCTACAGGAAGTGCCTGTTCAAACTGCTTTGTGGACATTCGAAGCGGGAACACTTCAAATCTGTGGAACGAAGATTTTAGGTAAAGTATGCGACCTTTTATTTGTTTACCTTTTAACTCGCCAATGTTTGTGTGGAGCAACAGAAGGCACTGGAAGAGGGGTCTGCCGGATTTTCGCTTCAAACGCGCGACGACATTTCTCTCACAGCGACAGGCTAATTCACTGCCGCGCTTCAAAGTAAATATGTATTTTTTTTCAAAATTATATACTGAACAGTAAAATGCGGTTCGTTTTGCCTGAGCTTTTTGGTCGCCGTCCTCACAGTCGGGTTTCCATCCCGGGCAGTCGTTATTTTTGAAATTTTGAAAAGAGGCGGCGTTCCAACGGCCGCCGGGGAAGGCCCGGAGCCTCTGCACGAGCCTGAGGAATATCCAAGACACTATTATACTGCTTAAATTCACCGAGCGCGGATTAAATGAGAGTTTAACGTTTTGAAGCTTGGGAAAAAAAACGACGCTCCTGGAAATTGAGCTGTTGCCTTTACGCCCCTTTTGTTCCCTTTTTATGTTTAAATTGAAAGTTCCTCTTCCCATCTCCCTCCCCCCATTTCTCCAAATTGTGAGCAGTTCATATAACATCCCCCGTTTCTCCAAATTGTGAGCAGTACAGGGTAGCACAGTGGTTAGCACTGCTGCCTCACAGTGCCCAGGGACCCAGGTTCAATTCCTGGCTTGGGTCACTGTCTGTGTGGAGTTTGCACGTTCTCCCCGTGTCTGCGTGGGCTTCCCCCGGATGCTCCGGTTTCCCCTCTCAGTCCGAAAGACATGCTGGTTAGGTACATTGGCCATACTAAATTCTCTGTGTACCTGAACAGGTGCTGGAGTGTGGTGACCAGGGGATTTTCACAGTAACTTCATTGCAGTGTTAATGTAAAGCCGACTTGTGACACATAAACTTAAACTCATTACATTCCTCATTTCTCCAAATTGCGAGCAGTTCATACATAACACGGTGGCACAGTGGTTAGCATTGCTGCCTCACAGCGCTAGGGACCCAGGTTCAATTCCCAGCTTGGGTCATTGTCTGGAGTTTTCACATTCCCCCTGTGTCTGCTTGGGTTTCCTCCCACAGTCCAAAGATGTGTGGGTCAGGTTGATTGGCCATGCTAAATTGCCGCTTAGTGTCAGGGGGACTAGCAAGGTAAATACATGGGGCTATGGGGATAGAGGCTGGGTGGGATTGTGGTTGGTGCAGACTTGATGGGTCAAATGGCCTCCTCCTGCACTGTAGGGATTTTATGCTTCTATCCCTCATTTCTCCAAATTGTGAGCAGTTCATATATAACATCCAGTTGTTCACTGACTTACCTCAGTCTCTCTTGTTATGTAGAGCATTTTACCTAAATAGCAACAGTTGATATTTTCAATGTCCTGTCCAGTATTCATTGGAAACCTTGGCACATGAAGGAATTTGCAAATTTTTCAGATCAGGATAAATTTTGTGGTTTTAGATGTTTTAATGTTACTTTTTTTGAAAATTCAGAAAACAAAATTATGCCATCATTTGCCAATGTTTTAGAATTGGATCAATTTTGTGGTTTTAGATTTTTAAGTTCAACTTGATTTTTGATGTAGAAAAATACGATATCCTGTATTATTTGGAGATGTTTTATTTTGTTAATGGCTTTATTCATGGAAATACTTTTTGAAGCATCCTGTTTCAAATGTGTATATATATTTATTATGCAATGATTATTGTGGAGGTTTGTTTAGTTTTCAAATTGACCCAGTTTTAGCAGACTAAAAGGGAGAGGGAATAAAACATTTTGCTTTTAAGATGTTATTTTCTGTCTTTCCCTTCTGGAACCATATGCTCCTTTTGCCTCTCTGCTGGTGGATTCTGAGATGTACAGCAGTAAACAGAGTGCAAGATATTGACTGCCCTGTTTTCTCCTCCTTCCCTCTTGTCTGAATGTGCCTTCTTTCATTAAGGCACAATTAAGATACAAGCCAAAAACTTGTACATTTTTATTCCTAACTTAATGCTTAGCATCATCAAAATGAATGGCGGAGCAGGTTCGTAGGGTCAAATAGCCAATTACTGCTTCTGTTTTTTATATTTCTATGTAACTTGGCAAGAGGATGGGAACCAGGATGTAACATAAAAAGAATGACTTGACCAGCTAACATCTCAAAGCGCTTACCGACAATAAATTATTTTGAAGTGTGGTCACTGTTGTAGGAAATGTGGTAGCGAAGTTGTGCCATGCCAACTCCACAAATAGAAATGTGATAATGACCAGATAATCTTGTTTTCAATATTAATTGAGGGGATAAATATTGGCCAGGACACCAGGGATAACTCCCCTGTTCCCCTTAAAAATAGTGCCATGGGATCTTTTACATCCACCTGATCAGTTGGCTGAAATGTCAGTTTAATGTCCTGTCCTAAAGACAGCACCTCTGACATTGCAGTATTTTGTGCTCGAACCCTGGAATTGCTTTCAAAAGGGATTGGATAATTATCTCAAGAGAAAAAAATTGAGGGCTACAGGGAAAAGGTAAGTTGTGGGACTATTTAAGCTGCTCTCACAGAGAGTCAGCACAGACGCGACTGTCCAAATAGCTGCCTCATGTTGTAACTATTCTATGATTCCATGACCCGAACTTTGTGATACACTTGTTAGAATTACAGTGGACTGTGTTGCTGTGCTTTCTTTTACTAAGCACTAACTAATTGGGCAGTGGTTAATGTGTAAATGTCAACCCATATTTTTCAGGAAGAAATTTATCTGATTCTCATCAATGATTAATGATGGCGTAACAAAATGAATCTTTTCTCTTATGCTATGAATTATTTTGAGATCTTATTAACTCACTTTGTGCTTGAGAAGGTCAGTAGTAAGAAAAGGCAATTGTGAACCTTTAGCCTCCTTGCTCCTGTATGTGGTGTAGCCTTGTACATTTGTACCTGTGGGTTTTTTGTATCATATCTTCCATTGTCTAACCTTTAAATTTACCCCTTATTTTGCGTGAGTTTGTGGGAGGTCTCGTACTGGAGGTGTGCAAATACATAGAGCAGTATTTAATGGTGACAATGGGGGTCTCCTCTGCTGGTTGAAGATCCTGCTGTATTAAATATCAATCAGGCATTTAACTAGGCTGTGGCTGGCATTACACAGCCACAAAGAAGCGAGGGACAGAAGTCTTTCCTGCTGAGAACTGCCTGCCAATCAGAGGCTGACAGCTCTTCTTTGCTCACCGGGATGGTGGTGGCTGTTGCTGGTACTGCACCCAAACAAGTCCTAGGATCACCATGGACCTATCACAAGTGAGTGATGGTGGGAGGAGGGAGGACAATCGGTGGCTCTCAGTGGGTTCCCCCACCCTTCCTAATTTCAGTTTCCTGGAAGCCCGAAGGCCAAACACACCAGGGTTCGCTATTCAGGCTCCCCATGTGGCAAACCCCTCACTGGCCCCTGGATGAGCAGTGGCCAGATGAGTGGGTATTAATTGCCCACTTAAGGTGCTCAATTTGCAGTGGGACAGGAAGGTTGTCCACGAGTCTTCCTGCTACTTAATCAAGGCAGTGTCGGATTTCCCACCTGCCACTTTCCCATCCAATTAAATGCCCAGTGCCACCAAACTGTCCATGGAAGAGGACATTAGAATCTGCCCATTGCAGTTGATAGCGTTTTGCAGTGGAAAAGTTGCCACAGTCCCAGATGACCATAGGCTGCTCTCTCTTTCAAGGGGAGAGCTGACTGGTGGTGGTAATGTAACCTGAGGATCACCACACCTCAGGTGAGGAGCAAGGTTGAGAAGGCGGGCGTTCATGAATAACCTCACCCACTCCACATCACAAACCAGCTGTCCTGCAAACTGAACTAACCGACCCCTTTATATTTATATTTGCAACATAAAGGACCTCCATTAGTCTGATTACAATTTCTGTCCAGCCACATAGCTAGCAGTGGCAATGGGACAGTTAAATTAGGCAAATGACTCTTAAAGATCATGATCATTGACCACACGCAGCTCCCCACACCCTATGATTTTAGCTGTGCGAAAGTGCCATTATACTATCGCAATTCATTCTCGTAGCTCTCCAATTCTTGCTGTGTTTCTGGACCTTTTCATTTTCTGGTCTAATGCAAAGCGTTTTGGAATCAGGCAACAATAATATGACAATTCTGAGTTATATAGTGCTTTAGAAAGCACCCTGTTTAATAATTTAACAGGCTACCAAGAACCCGAGAAAGTATGTGTGAAGAGGGGATTCACAATGATGCATTTTAAGTAGTTGCCCAGAAGGGTCAGTTGCTGGGAATCATATTCAGTATGGTGGCCAATGTGAAGAACAAATCTTATTTAGCATGCCAGTAGGCTGTTTTATAAATTTTCATGTTTAATTAGATAATCTTTTGGGGATTACAGTTGGGCATGTGATATTTCTTTTGGCTGCATCCCAGTCGACTGCAAAGACTGAGGAACTGAATTTGACCACTCCTTCTCATTATTATTGTTAGCTATGAAAACTTTGCCATCTTAACTTTGATATTCTCCAATATTTCTCAATATATTTGTTCCTTACAAATAGATATTTGAATCTTCCTTTTAAGCATTTTGAACTGTTCCTTGGGATGTAGCAAATGGAATCTGCAGTTATGATGGCCAATTTTAACTTGTACCCAAAATAAAATTTAGAAAATAATATCAGGTGATTGTGTTGTTAGTTGCTGCTTTAGGCTGCTGGACATGTATTAATTTGTAGCTATTATGCTGTATTTTAATATATAAAAGCTCAGTTTCAGTTAGTTACATTTGTTTCTTTGCACTTTTGTTTTTAAAAGCATGTTTCGGTTCTGGGGTCACTAAAGTGAATAGCATGTATTAATAGTTTAGAAATGACATAGAATATATAACCATTTGGCTGACTTGCACAGAAAATCTCTTCCCATTTCGCCTTCCCCCATCTTAAACTTACGGCCCCATCTTTCTCTTCCTTTTCTACCAAATAGTCACCTGGTTTCCCTTTGAAAGCATCAATCTATTTCACCACTCCCTGTCGTAGTAAATTCCACGTGCTAACCACGCTCGGCAAATGAATCTCTCTGCATTTCCCTGTTGGATTTATTAGTAACTATCTTGTAGAAACATTCTCCTCATGTGTACCCTACCATATCCAACCCATTCTTAATTTTAAAGATCTCTGTGAGATCACGTCTAAGCCTTCTCCTATCTAAATTCTTTCCTAATAAGTCTAAACTCAATTCTGGGGCCATTCTTCTAAAAGTATGGTGAAAGAGGTAGGTTTTAAGAAAAGTCTTAAAGGGAGAAAGTGAGGTAAGGAAGCAGAAACATGGAGGGAACTTGGGGCCTTGACAGCTGAGGGCTCAGCCGCCAATGATGGCATAATATAAGTCCAGGAAGTTCAAGGGACCAGAATTAGAGGAGCGCAGATATCTTGGAGAATTTTGGAGCTGGACTTTAACTCTTTCTCTTTCCACAGATGCTGCCAGACCTGCTGAGGTTTTTCCAGCATTTTCTGTTTTAATTTAAAATTTCCTTCATCCGCAGTATTGGATGTCGGACAGACAGTCTGTTAGTTTAGCAACAGTGGAGGAGTTGAGAAAGGTGATGATCAGCTAACACTAGGTTTTATCAGCATACATGCAATGTTGTGCTTTAGAATATTGTGGATACACCCTGTGGATAAGGAATAGGAGACAGCCAAAGATAGATCCTTGCGCGACATCAGAGGTCAAAGTGCAGGAGCAGGAAGAGAAGCCATTACAAGTGATACTTTGGATATAGTTCAATAGACAAGAATGAAACCAGGTGAGAGCAGTCCCAACCAACTGGATGACAGTGGAGAGGAGTGTGGTTAATCATGCCAAAGACTGCAGATGGGTTGAGAAGGACAAGGAGAGAAAGCTAATCTTTGTCACAGTCACATAGGATGTCTTTGTGAACATGGTAAAAGCTTTCAGTACTGTGGTAGGAATGGAAACCTGATTGGAGGGATTCATAAAGTTCTGGGAAAAATGGGAGCAGACAGTGGCAATTTGAGGAGGATGAGAAGCAACAATACATCAAGGATTTTAGAGAGCATGGAGAGGTTGGAAATGGGTCAGTAGTTTTCAAGGAGCTATTGAAAGATGTGTTTTTAAGGCTAAGGTAGAGGAGTGCATTGGAGGAAGTTGGCCAGTAGGCTAGTGGAAGGGAGGGATGCGGCAGAGGCAGCTGATTGGATGGTCTCCATCAACTCCTCTTATCATTGGAGTTGACAGGGGAGAGGGATTTAAGGATTGTCCAAATTAAATTGTGAGCATTAAGGTGTTCTACAACTGAAATACTTGTTCATTGGTACAGTTTTGAACAAATAAATGAAAGGCCTTGGCAGTGCAGTAGTGGTGAAACCTCTGATTATTCTATGATTTGAGGGACTGGGTAAACATCTCTCCCTTTTTCAGATGTTATGGAATCTCAGAATGAATTCCTTTTTCATTTGAATGCATGCTATAAAGATTACTCGGGCAACACAGTGGCACAGTGGTTAGCACTGTTGCCTCACAGTGCCAGGGACCTTCCCGCCTTGAGTCACTGTCTGTGCAGAGTCTGCACGTTCTCCCCGTGTCTGCGTGGGTTTCCTCCGGGTGCTCTGGTTTCCTCCCACAGTCCGAAAGACGTGCTGATTAGGTGCATTGGCCATGCTAAATTCTCCCTCAATGTACCTGAACATGTGCCGGAATGTGGCGACTAGGGGATTTTCACAGTAACTTCATTGCTAATATAAGCCTACTTGTGACACGAACAAATAAACTTTACACTTTAACCGCCAAACTCGGTCTTGACAAAAAGCATGGCTTTGTAATGCGAAGCTACCTTTGTGACACTTTGAGTAAGCCATTTAGTCTGCTTGGTGGCCTACCTTGAAATATCACTCGTAACCCAGATCCACTTTAAATTCAGCATTTCAATATATATTGGACATCAACGGGCACTTTTTTTCCCTTTGGAACTAAATTAAAGTTTCTTGTATGAATGATATTTTGCAAAATGTTACATATTAGCTTACAATACTAGGTCTACGTGTTCCTCTTCCTTTGAGTTCTGCTTAATTTTAAACCTCATAGCCTGTTTGAAACCCTGTTCCTGTTGTTTGGTTTGTCATTTACTGCACTTCCTTAGTCCAATTTTCTGTCTAGCCACAAATGCACAGCCATTCGTATCACCTTATTAATGCTCGATATGTAAGTGTGTGCATGTATTAAGCTGTCTGTCTATCATGGTAGGCTTCCAGACCTAGAGCTTCTTTTAACAGGTAGCTTGTCACACTGATTTCTGTAAAATGTATGCAGATGTCAATTTGTGGTGAGTTTTAGGGAAATGTTTTTGTATTGTTCTCGTTTGCAAATCAATGAGTATGCTGATCTTACTCCATGATGTTAGAGCCATATTACCATGAGAATTCATCTGTTACTGCAGTCAGTAACTGAACGATTTGATATCCAGTCAGTACTGAGTTGACTATGATGGCATTAAGGACACTGCAGGTTGACCTCTCAATATCTCCAGCTTAGATAGGGGGCATAGCAGCCAACATTCCCAATGCTGTCCCTGTCCAGCAATCCCTGCTCATTAACTAAATTTACACAAGGATGATGAAGACCAGTTGCTGCCCCATGGATCAGTAACTGAGCAAGGAGTTAACACCATCGTGGGGGGGGGGGGTAGGAAACTGGGGGGAATAGAAAAGAACATTGAATCCATAAGCCATGTATATGATAGTGGGACACACCAAACATCCATTATTTTCTGGCATTTCAACTGATAATATTATAAAAGTATAACAGTAACATATATAACTATAACAGTAAGGGCACAGTGGTTAGCACTGCTGCCCCACAGCGCCAGGGTCCCAGGTTCAATTCCTGGCTTGAGTCTGTGGAGTCTGCATGTTCTCCCCGTGTCTGCATGGGTTTCCTCCGGGTGCTCCGGTTTCCTCCCACAGTCCAAAGATGTGCGGGTTAGGTTGATTGGCCATGCTAAATTGACCCAAATGTCAGGAGGATTAGCAGGGTAAATGCTTGGGGTTGCGGGAATAGGGCCTGAGTGGGATTGTGGCCGGTACAGACTCGATGGGCCGAATGGCCTCCTGCACTGTAGGGATTCTATCCATCTTCCAAACATAGCTGGGATTCCATCAGGCTGATGGGGATTTTGCCCATTGGTTGGAGAACCAGCAGAGAACCCCCTGTCAGTTCCGTGGGAGAAGCTTGACAGAATTAAGTGCCTACAGAGTAGCCACCACAAGGTCTACCCTACAATTGGGGTCCCCAGCGGCAGAAGTCCTAGCTGCTGAGAACTGCTGGCCAATCAGAGGCTGGCATTGGCCATGGTAAATGTGCGGGTTACAGGGCTAGAGTGGATGGGAGGGCCTGGGTGGGATGCTCTTTTGGATAGCTGGTGCAGACTCGATGGGCTGAATGGCCTCTTTCTGCACTGTCAGGGTTCTATGATTCTGTGATCAGCCCCTTCCACACTCTGATATAACCAGAGAGGTTTTGCTGCAGTGTCAGACTGACATGGGGCCTCTCCTGTGATTGTGGGCCTGGCCACCATGTTTCCCATTGCCATAGGCTGCATTAAATCTAGCCCATTGTTGTGTTTTATTTTAGTAAATAGCTTTATACCATTGTGCTCAATGTGAAATCTAGTTAGATATGATCTTTGGGATACAAGATTTTCAGAAGCTAGAAAAATTAGTTGTACTTTATCAATTTATATACCATCTGAAATTGTGGAGCAATTTCAGAGAAAATAGAGTCTGGAGAACGGCCTGTGTTTTGAAAAAAAAACCTCCAGTGTTTTTTTAAAAAATTGAAGCATTTTCGGAATTATTTTTTGCCTTTGTTTTATTTCCCATTAGTTGGGGACTTTGTGCTGTATTCTGGTACATCTACAATGTTGGGGCAAATGGAATTCCCATTTACTTATCATTCCGGGAGGAGGAGTAAAGAATGATTGCCAGGGAGTTGAGGCTTTTCACTGACAACTGTTCCCACCTGCCGGCAGCCACAATTTGTGCATGTATATAACAGAGGAACTGATACCAAGTAGTAGTAGAATTAGGATCAAAAGCATTTATGAAAAGACTGTTAAAGCATTGGAGAGAAATAGCAAGGTAAATGATTTAGGAGTGAGATCCCCCCCCCCCCCACCCCCCAAACTGTGGAGCTCTGTCAGTAATAGTGGGTTGGAATAAAGAAGAACTGTCCAAGAGGCTAGAGTTGGAGCACACCAGCTTGAAAAAGCTGTCAGATGGTAAAAGTGCCCATGAAGAAATTTATAAACCAGAGCTCAATCAGTGAGACAAACTTGAGAAAGCTACAGAAGTGCCCATGAAACAATGTATAAACCAGAATTTAATCAGTGACAGAATCAATATTGGAAAGCTCAAAGCTTATTATTCTATGTTTTAATAGACAAAATCTGTATTTGTACAAATGGGTGTTTCTCACAGCTCAAATGAACTACATGAAAGTGTAACTTGCTCATTGATATACTATATAGGTGACCACACTGTGAGAATGCGGAACAATCCTCCCCTTTCCAGTTTGTCTATTGAAATTAAAAGAAAGGTTGAAATAATTGAGTTTGTAAGTAACAGATTTATTTCATTAAACATGAAATTCAACTCCAGCCGTGTCATAATGAGGATGCAAATTTGCTACATTGTTTTTTTTCCATTGACCCTGCTCTGAGTTCAATGATTGATTGTACATTCATTTTCTTATTCTCTGTGATTAAGTTAAAATAGAGATCTCTCAACTTTCTGACAAACCAAATAACATTTACTGGTAGCCCTGTCAATTTGGTTAGTGTAGGTGTGTGACATGACAGAATCATTCAGAATTTCCAGATTTGTCATCTTGGATTTTTTTAATCAACAGCTGAACTATAAAGTTTACTGCTGGGTGAAACTTCTTTAGTTTCTCCTTCCAGCTTGACTTGTTCTTCTCGTCTGTGACTCCGTGTGTCCAGACTAAAGAAACCTTGATACGTTTTTTGATAGGAAACCCTGGATTTACAAGCAGTTTTAAATGGCACAAGAGCCCAATGGATCCGTGTGCAATGGTCTGCCTTCATCACCCGATGAAAATGAATTACCTTCTGGCTTCCCACAAAATATTTGTGATGATGTACCAGAGCAGAAGTACCTGTGCAGCTTTTGTAAAAACATCTTGAAGAAAGCATACCAAACGTTGTGCGGACATCGGTACTGCTGGGCATGCGTGGAGTGGATTGTCAAGTAAGATGTTCCTATATTGATTGCAGTCTTTTAAAATAACTCTTGTATTCAGTTAAAAATAATCATGCGGATATAATGCAGCCATACCTTTAAAAGGCTAACAAGTGTTTGTTTTGCTCTCTTGGGTTACTATTTAAAAAAGAGGATCAGTACCATTTTGGACAGAAAAGCTATCACTTCTGTCACTATTGAGATGCTGGGTAATTGTGGTATTGCATTGTATGTTGACAGAGGGAAGAGGAATAAAAGTTTGCTGAACGTTTCAAAATGCTTCTAATGCAATGTCTTTTAGTCTTTGCTCTAACTTTAAAAATGTTCCTTTTAACTTTGTAACATTCTACAAGATAAATTGCTGCCTTTTGTCTGCCACACTATAATGCAATTTCTCGATGTTGGATTAGAGCTGATTCATTTTTCTGAGCTGCCCATGTTGCTTTTTTGAAGTTGTTTAGTTCAATAAACCCAGTTTAGACAGCACGAGCATGTGCTGAAGAGAAACATCTTAATATTTTATGCTCCTTCAAATTGAGAGATATGTCGTTCTTATGATTCTCTAATTCTATTGAAAATACTGTATGCACAGTTTTGTAAACACAGTTTTATAAATGCAAGCTTAATTTTGATAAAACCAACCAGCTTCTGCACGCTGTGTAATTTCCAATTTAAAATTAATGAAGTGTGATAATTACAGAAATTTTAAGGGGAATTATATATCTCTTTCATGCTGCCTCACAGCGCCAGGGACCTGGGTTCAATTCCCAGCTGTCTGTGGAGTTTGCACATTCTCCCCGTGTCTGTGTGGGTTTCCTCCGGGTGCTCCAGTTTCCTGCCACAGACTGAAAGACGTGCCGGTTAGGTGCATTGACCTGAACAGGCGCCAAAATGTGGCGACTAGGGGAATTTCACAGTAACTTCATTGCAATGTTAATGTAAGCCTTACTTGTGACTAATAAATAATTTAAATTCTTTTAATTGTAATTGAGCTCTAACTTGCTTAATGCAGATATTGATATTAAAATATTTTACTGTTATTGAACAGATACAATAAAACTCCAATCTGCCAAAAATGTAAAGAAGACGAACCTCAGAGTATAAACGAAGATAGCATTTTGGGCTTGGGAAAGGTATGTGATTTATATGGTGAAATGAATCAAGTAAAATTAAAGCTTTAACAGTTTCAGTAGAGACTCGGTGCCATCTAATATGTAAAACTAGGCAGAATAATTTTGTGATCTTAAATTTATTCACCGGCATGTATGCTATTTTGTTACATGTGATGAGCACATTGTATTGCCTTGTTTCCAGCACTTCCTGTTTTAATTTCTATATTCTACTTGGGCTACTCCTTTGGGACACTGTCTTAGTGATGTTTCAGCATTTGGATTCCACTCTACCTTTTCCTTGCAGCTTTTCTCCCCAAAAATGTCAGAACCAATTTCTGACTGGAAGGATGAGAAGCCTGAAGGCTTCTCGTGATATATAGCTGGAGGAGTGACGGAACATTTTAGCAATGAATCATGTGTTCCTTTTTAATGACGTTTAGACAAAGTTCAATATCTGTTTGGATGTCAAATGGAAAAACTGTCAGGGTTCTGAGGGGTTCTGTTAAGAAATCACGAATATCGATTTTGCACAGTTCAAGAATAGCATTGCTGTTAAAACTACTGTGATATTTTGGCTACCAAAAATTAATTTGACAAAACAGATTTTCTCCCGTCATGTTGTTCCCTCCCAGCCCCCACTTTTTAAGAAGATATACAATTCCATGGACATCTGCAGCTCTCAGCAACTTGCCTATGTACTCTTTGTTGTTGGTATAATGCAAGGGAGTAATATGAGTGCTTCTATCTCAATGAATAGTTCAGTGAAACAAAGGCCACTTTTACAAATAACAGCTTATCGATTTGCATTCTGTAGAATTTGATTTTGGCTAGCAAATATTGTTTTTATATTGCTGAATATTCTACTTTGTTTTCACTCCTTTAAATAAAGTAATACAATAATAAATGCTAGTGCCTAATTTGAATATGTCTTTGAATTTAGACTCTAGCTTATGAATCAGGAAATAATCAAAGTCCCCACTGCTCTGTTTAAAACATTGTTCAGAACAACAATTGTACCCGCAGTAATATTGAACAATTCTAAAAGTGTGATTTATACTTTCGTACTTGAGGGTTTAATGGTAAACCAGACACTTCTTTAAAAACTGAGATGGCAATTAAGTGTCCATACAATTTACACTTGTATATTTAAATTTCTCCCACTTCTAATAAATGCAAATAGGTTTGTCAAAAGTCAGTATTTGCTTTAGTAGAGACACAATTGTTATAATTCTAATAGAATCATGAGTTGCTGATTTGCTGATTTTATGGCCTCGCTTGTCCCGAAACTGTAATATCCTGCCCAAGGTCGATGGACCTTTCCATGGTCTGCCCCTCGCCCGCTCCGATTCCTGTGGCAGGTAGGACAGTAAAATTGCGGCCATAGAACATAGAACAGTACAGCATAGAACAGGCCCTTCGGCCCACGATGTTGTGCCGAGCTTTATCTGAAACCACGATCAAGCTATCCCACTCCCTATCATCCTGGTGTGCTCCATGTGCCTATCCAATAACCGCTTAAATGTTTCTAAAGTGTCTGACTCCACTATCACTGCAGGCAGTCCATTCCACACCCCAACCACTCTTTGCGTAAAGAACCTACCTCTGATATCCTTCCTATATCTCCCACCACGAACCCTATAGTTATGCCCCCTTGTAATAGCTCCATCCACCCGAGGAAATAGTCTTTGAACATTCACTCTATCTATCCCCTTCATCATTTTATAAACCTCTATTAAGTCTCCCCTCAGCCTCCTCCGCTCCAGAGGGAACAGCCCTAGCTCCCTCAACCTTTCCTCATAAGACCTACCCTCCAAACCGGGCAGCATCCTGGTAAATCTCCTCTGCACTCCTTCCAGCGCTTCCACATCCTTCTTATAGTGAGGTGACCAGAACTGCACACAATATTCCAAATGTGGTCTCACCAAGGTCCTGTACAGTTGCAGCATAACCCCACGGCTCTTAAACTCCAACCCCCTGTTAATAAAAGCTAACACACTATAGGCCTTCTTCACAGCTCTATCCACTTGAGTGGCAACCTTTAGAGATCTGTGGATATGGACCCCAAGATTCCTAATTAGCTCTGCCACTGTTCCATATTCAGATTAACTGACTAATTATTGCATATATCAATGACCTAATGGTATTATCGCTGGATTATTAATCCAAAAACTCAGCTAATGTTCTGGGGACCCGGGCTCGAATCTCACCACGGCAGATGGTGGAATTTGAATTCAATAAAAAAGAAATATCTGGAACTAAGAATCTACTGATGACCACGTTGTCAGAAAAACTGATCTGGTTCACTAATGTTCTTTAGGGAGGGAAATCTGCCATCCTTGCCCGGTCCGGCCTACATGTGACTCCAGAGCCACAGCAATGCGGTTGAGTCTCAACTGCCCTCTAAGGACAACTAGGGATGGGCAATAAATGCTGGCCAGCCAGCGACACCCATACACCACAAATGAATAAAACAAATATAGCAATTGATGTAATTAAAGCATAACCTCAAGCTATTGCTGTGCTTTACAGCTGTCTTGGCCAATTTCAGGCACAAGTCTATGCACCATCAACATGCAGGTTATATTAAGAAAATAAACTGAGAATGGAACTTGTTGTGCTAATATAATGTAATTCAGTCAAGTTTCTTAGAATTATTGGCGTTAACGTTTAAATACTGTAAAGACATCACATTTTAGAAATTACACATACTCATGTCGAAATGTGACCAGGCTGATGGGGTAGATGGGGTAGAAGTTGGAGTCAAGACCTCTACACTTCCCACAAGTCGCCCCCTTATCAATGGAAATTACCAGTCATAATTAAATTGCTGCTTCATGTTGATGTGTGCTAACAGTTCTTTATAAAGGCCAAATACATTGTGGCCATTTACTAAGAATTCTCCCACCACACAATTCAAACAGGAAATTTATTTATGACTCAATTCTTTCCTGAACTGAGGTGGATTGTTAAATAATAGTAGTTCAAGATTCAATTCTCCCCCAGAAACGGTCCTGCCCATAAAATTAGCTGGTCCCCCATCCCTGCCACTTTCTGAAAATATATTTTATTTATTAAGAAACTGACTAGTTTACATCAATTATAATAGTGAATGATTCAGCATAATTTTTATTAAGTCATTTCAAATAATTTTAAATTACAGGTGGAGTCTTTACTTTTGCTGAAAAACTAATTTTCAGCTATATTAATACAACTGCAGCTACTCTTAATCATAAAATCCATAGAATAAAATCCCTACAATGCAGAAGGAGGCCATTTGGCCCATCGAGCCTGCACCGATAACAATCCCACCCAGGCCCTATCCCCGTAACCTCACATATTTACCCTTCTAATCCCCCAGACACCTAAAGGTCAATTTAGCATGGCCAATCAACCTAACCCACACATCTTTGGACTGGGAGGAAACCGGAGCACCCGGAGGAAACCCACGCAGACACAGGGAGAACGTGTAGACTCCACACAGACGGTGACCCAAGCCAGGAATTGAACCCGGGTCCCTGGCATTGCGAGGCAACAGTGCTAATCGCTGTGCCACCATGCCACCCTTAAGTACATCGAGGAATACATTTTAATGGAAAGAGAAAAAACATTCTATTATGCTGCTCTGTTGCGCTGGATTGTGGAAGGTTTTATGTTTATGATTATTCAATTGATTTTTAACTGTAACCTAAACATTGCAATTTTGAATGCAGTTTTTGACTGTGCCACTTTGTTTTCTTAGCCTAGATGTGTAGAGTGCTCATATCTCTGCATAAATTCCTGTCAATTTAAGATATATATTTTAAGTCTGTCTCCTCATGCCCAGATTATGGTTTGATTTACTTTTAAAATTCCCTCTGTTAATTTAAGCTATATAATAAAGTTTTACTTATCAAGATCTTGAATATTGTATTCTTTAAACTTTTTTTCCAGTTAATAGTTTGTGATGTTGAAGCAATGTTGTGCAAATATTTGTTCTCATGATTTTGAATCACAAATTATTCTGCACTTTAATTGTTGTTTCCTACAGTTTTAAGTGCCCTTTCTTCTCAGTAAAGGGAACAACTGTTAGTCCAAGAGACTTTTAACCAGCACGGATAAACCAACATAATGATATGAGTTGGACTCCATGAATAAGATAATCTATCTGCAAGATTTTTAAGAACTGATTTGAAAAAACATTCCAAGTATCCTTATTTGATCCTCTCTGTTTAGGGAGTTTTACGCTTTTACTTTGCTGGAGCCGTAATCTATTAACTATATTTTTTTAGATTTTCAGTGATGCTGCAGTATCTAAGGAGATCTTGGATTTGAAAGTACATTGTATCAATCCCGGGTGTACCTGGAAAAGCACAATGAAGAACTATGAGGTGGGTTAATGAATGAGTGAAAATTTCCAATCCAAAGATTCAAGGAATCTGTTATATGTCAAAACAGGACCAGTTGATAGAAAAATAAATTCTTTCCATTACCGTGTTTCTGCAACTTTGGTGGATTTCACAAGAAGGTGGCCATTCAGCCCATTGTGGCTCTTTCTTTTACATAGACCCTCCAATCCTGTCGTTCAAAGACTTTAATCTCCAATACCTCACTTACAAGCACAATCATGTTTGGATTACTTTTTGAAATCAGCTCTAAATTTCTGGATTCGTAGATTAGTTGCAGTAGAGAGGGAAACCTTTTCAACCAATCGTTTCCATGCCAGCTCTCTGTCCCATTCCCCTGTCCTTTCCCAGTGGCCCTGCAACTGTTTTCGTTTTCTTCAGGTGCCTATCAAATTCCTTTTTGAAAACTCAGATTAAATCTGTCTCCACACATTCAAGGAGAACATCTCCACTACTAACCATTTGCTGTATTAAAAAAAAATCTTCCTGTTGCTATTGGTTTTCTTTAGCCATTCACTTTAAATTGGTGACCACTGGTTCACAGCTCTTCTGCCATTGGAATCATTTTCACTCTACGCTTGTTAAGATTTTGAAAACTTCTATCAAATCTTCTAGCTGTTCTCTAGGGAGAACACAGTTTCTCCAATTTATCCACATGCTGAAGTCCCTCATCCCCAGAACCATTTTCATAAAACTGTTCTGCATCCTCTCAAGGCTCACATCCTTTCTAAATGTATGCCTAGAATTGGACAGCAGCAACAAAACAATCTCAAGTATATTTCACCTCCACGATGCCAACGCAAAGAGGGAAATTAGTATCTTCTTGAATGGCAAGAGACTGAATCACGAACAACATCCCGGTTTTCATCGTGTTGCCCTTGACCGAACACTGACCTACAAAAACATCAGCGCAAGACAATAGCAAAGATTAAAAACGTGAAACAACCTCCTCTTCGTGGGGTGCAGATGCTCAAGCCTTAAGGACCTCAGCTGTTGCCATCATCTGCTTGACTGCAAAGTACTGTGTACCGGTATAGTACAACTTATAACACACCAGTCTTAGATACTCAGCTCAACACAACAGTGCGTACCTTCTCGGGTACCCCCTGGTCAACTCACATGCCCTAACTCCCAGTCCGGAGCAACATCCTGCCCCCTCACATAAGGAGGGAGATTGTAACAAAAAAGCTCTTGAAGAAGGTTTACATCAACCCAAGCCTGTTGCTACACAAGGAGCTTACCAATCCACCTGCTGCTCACCTCATCATGCCAACCTGTATGGCTGAGACCACCATGCCAAGGAATAACAGCAGAGCCCATGTCGCAGCAGGAATGGAACCAACTTGATGTCAACATAAACCATTTCCTCATCACAGATCCCACAGCCCACCCACCCAGATTCAACCTGCCATGCCAACATCGGGGTCTCTGCTCAACCATTTTAGCACTGGTCAAGGCCTTTCTTTATGCAGCAAATCGGCACGAGTGATGCCATGCAGGGAATCTGGACTGCAGCTGTGGTGCACCCCACTCAATGACTCCCTTCATTAAAGACTGCCCCCTGACAAAATTCAGTGGAGGGCTCAAAGCTCCATTTTGCCACTCTGGAAGCAGTTGCCTGGCTTGATGATTACTGCACACACTAAAAAAAAATTGCAACAATCTTCAGCCGGAAGTGCTGAGCAGATGATTCATCTCGGCCTCCTCCGGAGGTCCCCAGCATCACAGATGACAGTCTTCATCCAATTAGATTCACTACATATGATATCAAGAAACAGCTGAAGGCACTGGATACTGCAAAGGTTATGGGCCTTGACAATATTCTGGCAATAGTATTGAAGGTTTATGCTCCAGAACTTGCTGCATCCCTAGCCAAGCTGTTTCAGTACAGCTATAACACTGGCATCTATCCAGCAATGTGGAAAATTGCCCATGTACATGCTGCACGGTGGCACAATGGTTAGCACTGCTATCTCACAGCGCCACAGACCCAGGTTACTTGGGTCACTGTGCACGTTCTCCCCATGTCTGCGTGGGTTTCCTCCGGGTGCTCCGGTTTCCTCCCATAGTCCAAAAGACGTGCTGGTTATGTGCGTTGGCCATGCTAAATTCTCTCTCAGTGTACCCAAACAGGTGCCGGAGATTAGGGGATTTTCACAGTAACTTCATTGCAGTGTTAATGTAAGCCTGCTTGTGAAACTTTAAACTATACACTAAAAATCAGGACAAATCCAACCCGGCCAGTTACTTGTCCCATCAGTAAAGTGATGGAAGGGGTCATCAACAATACTATCAAGTGGTACATGCTTCGCAATGACCTGCTTCAATGACGCTCAGTTTGGATTTCACCAGGGTCACTCCGCTTCTGACCTCATTATAGCCTTGGTTCAAATATGGACGACAGAACTGAACTCGGTGAGGTGAGAGTGACTGCCTTTGACAACAAGGCAGCATTTGAGTGAATATGCCATCAAGGAGCCCAAGCGATACCTGGCATCAATGGTAATCAGGAGGAAAACCCTCTGCTGGTCCTAGCACAAAGGAAGTTGTGATGGTTGGAGGGCAATCATCTCTGTTCCAGGTCATCGAAGTAGGAATTCCTCAAGGTAATGTCCCAGGACTAACCAACTGCATCATCAATGACCTTTCTTCCATCTTACTTTCAGAGGTGGGGATACTCACTGACAATTGCACAATGTTCAGCACCATTCATGACGACTCCAATACTCAAGCAGTCCATGCCCAAATGCAGCAAGACTTAGACAATATCCAGGCTTGGGCTGACAATTGGCAAGTAACGTTTGCACCACGAAAGTGCCAGGTAATGACCATCTGCAATAAGAGAGAATCTAACCATCATTCCATGCAATGTGACATTGCCATTGCTGAATCCCCTACTATCAGAAACTGAACTGGACTAGCCACGTAGATATTGTGGCTACAAGAAGAGGTCAGAGGCTCGGAATCCTGTGATGAGTAACTCACCACCTGACTCTCGAAAGCCTGTCCATCATCCACAAGGCACAAGTCAGGAGTATGAGGGAATACTCTCCCCTTGCCTGTGAGAGTATTCCATCAAACAACACTCCAGAAACTTGACACCATCCAGGACAAAGCTGCCCACATGATTGGCACCCCAAACGTTCACTCCCTCTACCACCACTGCACAGCAGTAGCAGTGTGTACCTCTACAAGATGCACTGCAGGAACTCATCTAGACGCTTCAGCAGCACCCTTCAAACTCATGACTACTACCATATAAAAGGACAAGGGCAGCAGACACATGGGAACAACATCACCTGGAAGTTCTCCAAGCCACTCACCATCCTGACTTGGAAATATATTGCCATTCCTTCATTCACTGGGTTAAAATCCTGAAACTTCCTCCCTAACAGCGCTGTGGGTGTAATTACACTGCATGGACTGCAGCGGTTCAAGAATGCAGCTCACCACCATCTTCGCGAGGTAATTTTGAGATGGTCAATAAATGCCAGCCTTGCCAGTGATGCCCACATCGCATAAATGAATTTTATGCTCAAGACATTAGGGCAGAAAGATTTAAATCTTTGCAATAATAAAAAATTTGGTTGACATGTTTTTGATCAAATATCTATAAAGTTGTTAGTTTTATATCATTCCCTCAGATCTTTGGTTTTCATAGCCTTGCGTGACTTGCTTGCCTCTGAATTGTGATGTGGTGGGGAGATATAATTGCTGCTTCATCTTTTCTGATGGGTGGTTAAGACAATGGCATAAATTTGTTATTTCTTCTTTAAGATTAAGTGTGCAGTACTGCTATCAAAAAGATACCGATGTTTTATTTTAACTCAAAGTCTAAATTTAATCTAACGACAATTGGTACATTTTAGTAATGGGTAACTCAGTAGTGATCTGTTTAGACAACTGTGCGGGAATGTGGAATTCCATTTTTGAAAAGGTCATGCTGAGCTGTTAAGGACAGTTCAGAAACTCCAAGGTATATTATGAAGTTAGCCTAGACCCCAGCTAATTTTGATTTTGGCATTAGTGTGAGCATAAGATGTTTCACTCCAGGTGTGATCCTATTGACCCACTAGGAAGCTTTCATCAAAACAAACTTTTATTTAACAATGCAGTTTAACTATAATAAATAATTGGCGTAACTTTTACCAATTGAAATACTTAAACATGACAGGATATAATTCTTATCTTTGAGCCTATCGTTATTAGTTCCAATTTGAGCAATATTCCTCATAGACATAAACTCCTCTTCAAAATCAGTCAGCAAACAACAGGCTTATTGTGTTGGTATGTGGGCTACTTGTCCTCAAACCTCCAGAACACCTCTGGAGAGTGATACCTATTTTCTGGCAGATCTCAGACTTCAATCTTCAGAGAGAGAGAAGAGCTGCTGTTCTTTGCAAATCCAAACAGAAACTGCCTGCTTTTTCTTTCTGTAAGCGTAGCTCCTCCCATTAGCACATGACGCACTCTTGTCGATCAATCTAATTAAACCCTACTGTGAAACCTCGGGACAACCCTAAAAAAAAAACTGCATCAACTCAGATTAAAACAAGCACCCCAATAACCAGTGGTTAGTACTGCTGTCTCACAGCGCCAGGGACCCAGGTTCAATTCCCAGCTTGGGTCACTGTCTGTGTGGTGTTTGCACGTTCTCCCTGTGTCTGCGTGGGTTTCATCGGGTGCTCCGGTTTCCTCCCACAGTCCGAATGACGTGCTGGTTAGGTAAATTGGCCATGCTAAATTCTTCTTTAGCGTACCTGAACAGGCGCCAGAGTGTGGCGACTAGAGGATTTTTCACAGTAACTTCATTGAAGTGTTAATGTAAGCATACTTGTGACAAATAATTAAAAAAATAATAACTAGGAGCAATTACTCTTCTGCACTCTCAGCAGGTGTGCTGCAGACAAAGCGGCACCATAAACCAGAATTGAATCTTAACATCTCTTTCACAAGAAACATAACAGCACAAATACATTTCTTAAAGCACAGTATCTTCACAGAGTAGAGATACTTAATTTCGTATTTTGCTGCATTGGGGTTCCCACCACTTCTTCCCTTATCGCAAGTGTGGAAATTGTTGTTTAAACACACATTTCTAAGTGTAAATTGGACTCTATTGCAATCAATAATGTGCCTTAATTATCTCTGGTTGGCAAGGCGGCACAGTGGTTAGCACCGCTGCCTCACAGCGTCAGGGATCTAGGTTTGATTCCGGTGTTGGATGACTGTGTGGAGTTGCATGGTCCCATTCTCTCTGGGCAGTCCAGTCACCTCCCAACATCCGAGGCATTGCAGATTAGGTGGTTCAAACATGCTAATTCGCTCCTTTGTATACAACGATGTGTAGGATAGGTGGATTAACCATGGTAAATGTACAGGGTTACGGGCTGGCAGTGGGTGGGGAGGCTAAGTATGATCTCTTTCACAGAGTTGGTGCAGACTCTGTGTCGAACGGCCACCGTCTGCACTAGGGCACTGACTGAAAGAAAGCTTTGAACAAAAGGCAACTGTTTAAGGTTTTTATTTAGATTCTGACTTGTGTGAAATTCAGCTTGTGTTGCATAATTGGAATGCTTGTATGTTGACATCAGTAACTGTTTTTTGCCTTTTCTAGGATCATGTGACACGGTGTGAATTTTCACTGATTCCTTGCAGTACAGGTTGTGGATTGATGGTTTTAAGGAAGAAACTGGCAGATCATTTGGAAAAAGAATGTAAAAACAATATGGTGGAATGTCAGCAGTGTGGTGTGAAGATGTTTATGAAAGATTTGCAGGTTAGGTGGCAACATTTCTTGGTATCGAATAATATCATAACTTAACTGGTTTTATGTAGTTTTAGAATAGGAATTTCGTCATTGATATATCTGCAATTGAATATTTCTGTGGACATTTGTGACAACAGTGTGGTTCTGCTTTGCACTGGAAATCTCTGTGACTAATTTGAACAGGTAACTTAACTGTTCCTTCCTGACTGGTGCCAGAGGCCATGAGACAAAGCATGTGACAAGCTGCTAGCTATTTCACATTCAAAAGTTTGAATTCTGAGTTCCAACTTTCAAACAGGTCCAGACAGCTCTACCTGTTCAAGTGAGATAGAAAGACTGATGAGTTGAGGGATAACCAGATGGGAGAGTGACCAAATAAATTCCTAGTGTAACAGTTAAAGTTTATTTATTAGTCACAAGTAAGGCTTACATTAACACAGCAATGAGGTTATTGTGAAATTCCCCTAGTTGCCACAGTCCGGTGCTTGTTTGGGTCAATTCACCTAACCAGCACGTCTTTCAGAATGTGGGAGGACAGTGGAACACCCGGAGGAAACCCACACAGACACGGGGAGAATGTGCAAACTCCACACAGACAGTGACCCAAGCCAGGAATCGAACCCGGGTCCCTGGCGCTGTGAAGCAGCAGTGCTAACCACTGTGCTAGCGTGGCGCCCAATGGTTCAAAATGTTAGATGTTTACTTCTCTAAAGTTATGTAAAGTCTACTGTAGAAACTGGCCTTTTGGCCCATCTGCTCTCTGCAAGCATTAGGCTGCATATGAACCGGTGAACATTTGTATCAAAGGACTAGTTAAATACCTCTAATGCAATTTTGCATTGCATCTTCTTTTGTTATTTTTAAAATATATATAACAATCAAGCCATAGCATGACCAATATTTATTATTGCTCTTAAATATATACTACAGACACTAGCAATTAACGAAAGCAAGTTATTTGTAGCAGCCAAGTATACATGTTCCAGTGGATCTGATGTGGAATCATCTCAACTTTAATATTATCTCCCATTAAAAGATCTCACTAAATATTTATTAGTTTCTTCCAGCAGCATCCAACATATCTTTAGAAAAAATACTTTTTTCCAAAATAAATAAAACTTAAGTTTCCTTTCTTTAATAGTGGAATATTTTATCAAGGTTTCACTATGGCTTAATCAGTTAAATGTTGGAACGTGTTTAACATTCGTTTTGTTTATTATGTTTAGCAGAACAAGCATGTCTGTGAGGAAATTCCTGTTAAAGAGAAGAAAACGTTTAAAATTGAATCAGCCAACAAAGAAAAGGTGAGACCTTGGTTAATTGAACAGTTAAGAACAATTTAATATTTTCCTCCTGTGATTTATTGTTTTTGTATTTACCAGATATTGTACTGAGCCATACAGTCCAGGAAGGCCTCAGGTCCTACTCTGTGGTTTTGGATGGAGAATAATGACATCAGCAGGGCGCTATTTATTTATTTTTATACTAATTTTCCCTCTGCTGAAACTTATTCCTGGAACGATCCAATACAGCTAATTAATGACTAAGGAAGAGAAATTTGTTTGTATAGTGGTGCTACACAGACGCTGTTGATTATCCAAGAGTAGGCAGTGCTGTGGGTTGCTACTTGCTTTGCATTTGTCAAAGGTACCTACTGCCCACTGAACAAATTTCTCCCGCGAAAACACTCAGATGCTCCAAAGTGAAGCGTGGCTAATAGCCATTGAATTATAATTCCGAGTATTTGCTTTTCTGAATGTATTACAGATTCAGCAGGATTAGCATGCAAACTAAACATTATGTAAATGTGTTATAATTTATAGGCTACATAATCACTATGGTAAGAGAACCTACAATTAAGAACAAGACAGATTACAATGTTCTGGCTTCTTTAATGGTTAGAGCTGTCACAAGGGATACCAACTTCACCAAAGATAGCACCTTAGATTACAACAACTTGCACTAATAGTGCCTTTAACATAGTAGGATTTTCCAACATACTTCACAGCAGTGTTATTAAACAGAATTTGACACTGAGGCATTTAAATAGATGTGAGGGCAGGTGACCAAAAGGTCGGTTTTAAGGAGCATCTTAAAAGATGGAGAGACGGAGCAGTTTGGAGAGAATTCAGATGGACCAATTAAAATCGGGGATATGCAAGAGCCCAGGATTGGAGAAATGCTGGTTCTTGGATGGTTGGAGGGCTGGAAATCATTTTAGACACAGAGCCAGAGAGGGATTTGCAAACAAGGATGAGAATTTTAAAATTGAGCACAGGAGATGGGGAAGGCAAAGAGAGAATGGGTGAACAGGACAGGATTAGGTGCAGCAGCCAAGCTTTGGATGAGCTCAAACCTATGAAGGGTTCAAGATGAGGGAGCATCCTGGACAGCATTGGAATTTTTGACTCTGAGGAAACAAAGGCATGGATGAGGGTTTCAGTGGAAGATAAGCTGAAGAGAAGCAGAGATGGACGGGGTTGTGGCGATGGAAGTAGGTAGTCTTGGTCATGGAGGTGATCTGGGATTGGAAGCTCAGCTCAGGGTCAAATAGGATGCCATGATTGTGAACAGTCTGGTGGCTAATACCATGCTTTATGGAAAATCTTTTCACACATCAATAGTACAAGTTATAATTGGGAACAGGAGGGCTAGTTATTTTCTTGAAATCACATTTCCTCCGCCACTCAGTCAACCAATTTTCAATCATTGTCTCTGAACATTGTGATTAAGGATGGATTATGTTCCCATAGTAACTGGTTGCCCTCGCACTGGTCATTCTTAGACCTAGATTGTGATTCTGAGGTGTGGGTATAAGAGCCATGCCCTATCCTCTCCTCTCCTTCACAAGAAAGCAGGAAATCCTGACAGACTTGCCCCTTCACCAAAGTTAGTTTGCACTGAGGCCAATTAAAGCATTCTTTTTATCATCGCTAAATGAGAAGCAAGTAGCAGTCCACAGCACCCTTGGATAATCAAGAGTCTGTGTAACATCACTATGCAAACAAATTTCTCTTCCTTAGCCATTAATTAGTTGTATTGGATCATTCCAAGAATACGTTTCAGCAGAGGGAAAATTAGTATAAAAATAAATAAATAGCACTCTGCTGATGTCATTATTCACTGCGTTGGCGCTGCTTGTAATAAGTTAGCCTGTTGAGTTGACTAGATATTTCCGCAGTTTCCATTTGCTAATTTTACTGAAAAGATAGCATGGGTCTAAAGTGAGTCATTCTTCCTTTCAAACAGTTAGTAGAATTGGTGAACTAAGCAGTAACATTTTAGGTTCCATTGACTAGCTCTGTAAATGTTGCAACCGTGATTACCCCCAAGTGTGGAGGTCAGTTCCTAGAAACCTCAACTTTTTTTCTTAATTTACAATGAGAAGGACTGTTTTTCATTTATTATTTTAAAACTGGCATTCACATAACTTGTTGCTGTGGATTACTTGCTTTACAGTCTCGCTGTCCCGGAGGAAACCAAACACGTGATAGCTGTCGTTTTGTAGAATTAGGATGCAATTTCAGGGTAAGGCTTTTTGTTTTAAAAAAAGCTTTAATCTTTCGTTGAAATTATAGTAATCCATCTTCTTTTTGTAAACTTTTTCCTCTTCTCCCGACCTGGGATTTCAGACTAAAACAAAACTACACAAAATAAATGATACATTTGATTATCCTGCCTAGCGTTGCACGAGGTTTGAAAGCGATATTCTCAATTTTGTTTGGTTGTTTTTTTAAATGTTTATCTTTTTAGTATAATAATACATTTCTGAAATGAATGTCTGACTGTGATTTGGATGCAGACCTGAGTCAGGAACTGAGATCAGAACCTTTGCAGATAAATTAAATGAGAAATTTATACTACACTGTAATAAGGAATTGCAGAATGACAAATGAGTCAGCCAGTAATTTGAACTATCACTTTCAAAATTTCTGTAAACTTGAAAGCAGAAGTTTCAGTTATTAGAGTTATTCTTTTAACTGGGTCTTCTTCCAGTTTCTGACCTTCCCACAGCGTGGATCTGGTCAGATGTTCTACTTAAAAGACCAGAATTGTTTTGGCACAGAAGGAGGCCATTCAGCCTATCATGTCAGCATCAGCTTTCCAAATGAGCATTATATATTGGTGCCACTCTAAGTGTCAAATTCACATTAAAACTGGAGTTGTTTTTTTCAGTGGGATTTGAAATATGGATCTCCGACACTGCAGAGTGCACTAGCGTGAATCCCATTAAAAAGCTGTGGGCAGAGCCTATTCCTGCTGAAGAGGTCGGCAACATAGCGCTGAGCGGGCCACTGCGCATGCGCGATCTGTCAATGCCAAGATCGCCGCATGCGCAGCGGCCCGCACTGCCGGCCTCCCGCCCGATCGCTGACCTGCCCCCCCCCCCCCGAGCATGTGCCGATGCCCTGATTGCTGTCCACCTTCTGTCACTGCTGAGTACAGAATGGCAGCAGGATACCCACCCTCTTGGCACTGCCTGATGCCAGGTGCCCCCTTGAGCATTGCCATTTTGCCCCTTGCACAGAGCTGGGGGCCAGGCTGTCATTGCCAAGCTGGCAGTGGCCAGGGGGAATTCCCCTTACCCCCGACCTCCTGGAGGGCCTCGATGGCCCCCCTTCGCTCCAGCAATGTTGGGCCGCCAGCTCCCTGCAAGTGGAGGGGGGCACTAGCAGGCCTGGACACTTCAATCCCGGGCATGCTAATGACATGGAAATTCTAATTTAAATAAATTATACAGGTCCATGCCGATTTCTGGCCGGAAATCCGGCGACTGGAGACTTGCGGAGGCCATGATGCCCAGCTGGAAGCCCACTAAACGGCCTCAGTTTGAGTCTCCTGGCCCGCTGCACTGCTAAAGGAGCGCAGTGAGCTAGGAGAATCGCTCCTGTAATCTTTTTGAAACCTGCAAGATCCTGAAAGGACTTGCTGCAAGGATGTTTCCCCTTGTGGTGGAAACCAGAATTCCAGGACAGAGTTCACAAATAAGAGGTCTCGCATTTAAGATGGAGATGAGAATATTTTTCTCAAGATTGTGAGTCCATGGAACTTGTGCCTCTACTGCTATCTGGAAAATCATTGAATATCTTAAGGCAGAAGTAGATTGATTCCTTTTTATTAGTCAAGAATCTAAGGGTATGGAGGTAGACAGGAAAGTAGTGTTGCGGCCACAATCGGATCAGCCATAAGGTGGATAAATCTCCAGGTCCCGATAATCTTCATCCCAGAGTACTTGAGGAAGTGGTCCTGGAGATAATAGATCCATTGGTGGTTATTTTCCAAAATTCTTTGGACTCTGAACTGGTTCCTACGGATTGGAGGGTAGCTATTGTAAGCCTGCTATTCAAAAAGGAGAGAGCAGGGAACTATAGACCTGTGAGCCTAACGTTGGTACTGGGGAAGTTGCTAACGTCTATTATCAAGGATTTCATAACTCGGCATTTGGAAGGCAATGGTATAAACAGACAAAGTCAGCATGGATTTACATGCCTGATGAATCTATTGGAATTCTTTGAGGATGTGACTCGTAGAGTTGACCAAGGAGAACCAGTGGATGTGGTTTATTAAGAGTTTCAGAGGGCTTTCGACAAGGTCTCGCGTAACAGGCTACAATGTAAAGTTAAAGCACGTGGGATTGCAGGTAATGTCTTGAGATAGATAGGAAGCAAAAAGTTGGCATAAATGGGTCTTTTTCTGACTACAGTCAGTGACTAGTGGTGTTCCGCAGGGATCTGTGCTAGAACCCCAACTGTTCACGTTATATATTAATGATTTGGAAGAGGGAACTGAATGTATTATCTCCAAATTTGCAGATAATACAAAGTTGGGTGGGAGGGTGAACTGTGAGGAGGATGCAGAGATGCTTCAGTGTGATTTGGACAAGCTGAGTGTGTGAGCATGTCATGGCAGATGCAGTATAACATGGATAAATGTGAGGTTATCCACTTTGATAGCAATAATAGGAAGACAGACTATTACTTGAATAGGTGTAAATTGAGAAAGGTGGATACTCAGTGAAACCTTGGAGTCCTCATGCATCAGTCACTCAAAGTTAGCGCGCAGGTACAGCAGGCAGTAAAGAAGGCAAATGGTATGTTGGGCTTCATAGTGAGAGGATTTAAGTATAGGGATGGGGATGTTTTGCTGCAATTGTATAGGGCGTTGGTGAGGCCACACCTGGAGTATTGTGTGCAGTTTTGGTGTCCTTATCTGAGGAAGACTGTCCTTGCTATAGAGGGAGTATAGCGAAGGTTTACCAGGTTGATTACTGGGATGGCAGGTCTGTCATATGAGGAGAGACTAAGTCGGTTAGAATTCTATCACTGGAGTTTAGACGAGTGAGAGGGAATCTCAGAAACTTATAAAATTCTATCAGGTTTAGACAGGGTAGGTTCAGAGAGAATGTTCCCGGTGGTGGTGGTGGAGGAGGAGGAGGAGGAGGAGGATCTGGAAGTTGCTGTCTGTGATACCCTGCGCCTCAGGATATGCTATTGCATCCGTTGCCGATGGAATGATTGTAGAAATCGCTTTTAAGATGTGAACTTGGGGTAATTACCCACTAATCACACTAAAGACTGATGGAAGCTAAAATCTTGTTCAAACCAGTGAAATGAATCTTAAATAATGTAGTAAATCATAGCTGCTATTTAATAGCATTTCTGGCCCTGAAAAATGAATTTAAAGTGTGGAACCTCATTCCTTCAAAATTAATTGTTTCAGTTTCTAATAAAAATATTTTTAAAGCTTTTGTTTGTTAGAATTGTTACAGTATGTTCCAATCTTTATTTAACAACTTTAAATCATTGTACAGAAAGTTGTTTTTTTTACTTTCTGCTTTGCTGCTAATGAGGATTATTTGATGTGATTAGTTGATCAGCCTTGAACAACAACAAAGAACAATACAGCACAGGAACAGGCCCTTCGGCCCTCCAAGCCCGCGCCGCTCCCCGGTCCAGGATTGAATCCTGAATCCAGGATCCCCGCCCAATTTTCCAGCCTATCTACATCCTAATATCCTATCCACCGAGCTGTCCCTCACAGCTACGATGCCTTGCCTGCTGCTTGTTCTGTTCACACGTCCCCTTTTAAAGGAAGTAATATTTAAATGTTTTTATTTGTTCATTCATGGGATGTGGGTGTTGCCGGCTGGGCCAGCATTTATTACCCATCCCTAATTGCCCTTGAGAAGGTGGTGGTGAGCTGTCCTTTTGAACCACTGCATTCCATATTCGAAAAGAGGAAATCAGTGCTAAAACCTCTTGGGCATCTTTGAGGTGAACGGCAAGTGTCTTCCTTCACCACTAACCACAAAACCAGGCCCTAAATGTTGGTTTTTACTATGCCTCTACCCTCTGATTTTGAAACAGAATTCCAATTTGTCTAGCTCAGTCTTACCTTGCTTACTAAAAAAGCTTTTGTGTCTCGGTTTTTTTGATCCCCCTTAAATGTGTTGCTTCCTGCTCAGTGTACACCTGTCCCTTTGATGAATTATTCTGAGATGATTTAGCATTAGGAGTGCTATCTAAAATGTAACTTCTTGTGAGCTACTTTAAATATTTCCTTATTAAATTGTAATTTTCAGCCTATTTTAATTCATATACCTTTTTAAAAACAGGGTGGCAAAGAACGTCTCAAAGATCATGAAAACTCTTCAGTTGGTGCACATCTTGCATTGATACTTCAGTTTGCCAATACTTTGAAAGCCAGCTTCCCGCAAAGTTCCAGCATTGCTAATGGTGATAGTGATGATGCGTCAGCAGTTGCCCTCCCGTCCCTGCTTGCTGAATTACAGTCCAAAGTCCAGCAGCTCGAGAAGAATGTGTTGTCTTTGTTCTCCGAAGGTTCTTTAGCCTCTTTGCACACCCAGGTTGCTGTGGAATCAAATGGTGACTTAGAAACTGATCATTTTGAAGGAGCTTGCTGTTCTAGTGGAATTTCAGATTTGCAGACAGCACCATATTCTGCTCAGACATTGGCAGAGTGTCAAAGTCGAGTTGACGCTCTTGAGCGGAAAATTCAGACATTTGAAAATATTGTGACTGTTTTAAACAGAGAAGTGGAAAAAACCCAAACCACTCTGGTTGCATTTGAGAGGCAAAGCAAGATTGACCAGGATGCCATTAAAGCTTTGGAGCGTAAGGTAATGGAGTCAACTTTTCTATGTGCTTGTGTATTTTTCTTGTATGCAGGGAAATACTTAATCATTTTATGAAAAGCTGAAACCTTTTGAAACATTGTTCCTCATCTTTTGTTCAGTAAACATCCTAAACTTGATGCTGGTTTCAGGATCTTCTGTTCTAACCAAGTGTATGGAAATGTGTCACAACTTGTGACTACATTTATTTACTTACAAATTTGTTCTTTGATCTGTACTCCTGTAACAGGCCACATAAGCATTTGTGACTGATGTTAGAAATTTAAAATGCAGTTTCTTAAACCTGGAATCTCTCCCACTCTTACTGCCTGCCATTGGAATGTGTTGGGAGGATTCACAAGTTGACACTCAACCTGTTTGACCACATTAGGAATGTGCCTTCTTCCTTAGTAATCGAGCCCTAGGGTGGAACTCAAACACAGAGCTTCTGTCCCGGACAAACATTACCCACTGCACCACAAGACCTCCAGTCTCAGCAATACAGGGCTCATAAACATAACATCAGTAGAGTGTAACACAGTTATCACAACTGGAGGCAATTCATTACAGTAACAGTTTGAAGGCAATTGTGATATTTAATCTTTTATGTGAGAATGCGTTGTAGATAAATTTTGCATTTTGTCTGACACTTTGGTCTATTTCTAGGTTACAGATCAGCAGCATCTCCTTGCTTTGAAAGATGTGATCATCAATGAATTCCGTTTGCAAATGCTTGCTTTAGAGCAGATCTCTTATGAGGGATTATTGATGTGGAAAATTACCGACGTCAGTAGAAAGCGCCAGGAAGCCATTTCGGGGCGAATTACAAGCCTCTCCTCTCCTGGTACGCTTTTTACTCTTTTTAAGTAAAATAATTGTTCCGGCCTTGAAGTGATGATATGGTATCCTCTGCTTACAATTGTGTATGAAATGACTTTACAATATTAATACACATCTTTCATATCTCAATCTGTGGTATACAAGCTTACCTTTCTTTAACGTTGGCGGCATGGTGGCACAATGGTTAGCACTGCTGCCTCACAGCACCAGGGACCCGGGTTCAATTCTGGCCTTGGATGACTGTCTGTGTGGAGTTCGTATGTTCTCCCTGTGTCTGCATGGGTTTCCTCCGAGTGCTCCGGTTTCCTCCCACAGTCCAAAGCTATGCAGGCCAGGTGGATTGGCCATGCTAAATTGCCTCTTAGTGTCAGGGGGGATTAGCAGGGTAAATACACAGGGTTACAGGGATAGGGCCTGTGTGGGATTGTTGTCAGTGCAGGCTCAATGGGCCAAATGGCCTCCTTCTGTACTGTAGGGATTCTTTTCTATGATGGTTCTATGAAATGTAAAAGTATTGTGGCAGTCAGTTTGTACGTGGGTCATCCAGTTTACCAATGCAGTGTAATGCTTTCCCATGCACTTGTATCTTGTGGATCAGTTTTTATGGAGAAAGTGTCAGTTGATTTCTTAAAATCTAGATTGGTAGCACTTAATATCTCATGGTTATCAATCAGGTCTCCCATCACCTCAACAAAATCTAGGAAATTGTTGGATAAGTTAAGCCCCTTTGAACCATGCCAGCTTTTTCTAATGGCATCATTGTTTCCAAAGGGATCATTGTCCTGTGCTGTAATCATTCTATGATTCTATCCTTGTCTTGAGCAATTTTCTCACAGTTGAGGTATGGCCCAAGTAACGTTGAAGGTTCACCCTTTGCCTGTTATCTGAAGATGAGGGTCGTGTTTGTTATTTTTCCAATTCATTGGGATGTTACCTATTTCCAGAAAGTCGATGAGGGGATTTGAAATGTTCTCATGGCAACTCCACCAGCAGCCTTTGATTGAAACTGTTAGACTCAATTACCTGACATTTCCTTTCTACCATGCCTTCCTTGTGATACTGAGACTATGCCTACCCTTCTGCTTTTCTCAATTCAGACATTTATTTGTAGGAACAAGTACACTGCACCTATATTGCTGACATTTGTTTTCCCCAATGTAATTAAAATTTTCAATGCACTACAGAAAGTGAGAGAGTTACTCTGTGATAATTTTATTGGTTTGGTCTTGTATATTCCTTTGTAAAGGATATTCATTTATACAGCAATGGTGTACTTGTCCTGACAACAAAAACACTGATGGTGACAGCAGTGAACCTGAAGTAAATTGTATTTTTAGTACAAAGTTTCCTATGAATCTTTTATTCATTCTGCCATTAGCAGTTTTAATGGTGTAACATGACATTCTCTCATTGTCGGTTCTATTTTCCCCAGCATTCTACACCAGCAAATATGGGTATAAGGTGTGTTCGAGAATTTATTTAAATGGAGATGGATCAGGACGAGGAACTCATCTCTCGTTGTTCTTTGTTGTTATGAGGGGTGAATACGATGCCTTGCTACATTGGCCATTTAAGCAAAAGGTATGTAGAATGTTCAGCTGAAATTTTATATTTCTAACACCTTGTAATCATGTTTCACAATCACCTGCATCATTGGAGGAATTTACAGAGATGATGGGTGGAAGCTTGTGCCCAGCCCTGAGTGGGTTCAGCGGCAGGGGTAGCATTTGAGCAAGTGGGATGGTGGCAGGTGGGGTCCTGGCCAGCTTCCTGCCTGTAACCTGCCAATTGAGGCCCTTAAGTAGGCGATGATTTCCCAAAGGCACTCAGTGCCTGATCGATGCACCACATATTAGGGAAGGCAGGGGACACTGTTGAGAGCTAAACCCCACCCTTGCTGCTGGACCTTGAGCTTCATCCCCTACACCCCTGCCATCACTTACCTGTGGCCAGTGATCCAGTGATGATCCTTGGCCTTGGATGGATGGGTGACGTAACCCACAGCCTCCCCAGTGGTTCTGCAATTCAATTGACCTGCCAGCCCCTGATTGGCTGGCAGCTCTCAGCAGGTGGGGCTTCCACTCCCAGGGTCTTGAGTCCCAGGGCAAGGCCTGTCAAAGGTGCCTTAATGGAACAAGATGCAGTGAGTCTTCCCAAAAAGAGGCAGCATGGGGAGGCTTCCCCAAGACTCTGACCAATGTTTTGCAAATGGATCGTCCAGTGTTTTTGTAATTTATTTTCCGCAATCCTGGAACACTTATGTTGTACCCTACCCTTCTAATGCCGGGTATTTTGAACAGTGAAATTGCAGAATTATTTAGTATCAGAATGATGCAGTTGGTTTTCATTTAATTAAATGGTGTGAAGATATTATCCAGTTACTTTTGCAAAAGTCTAGAGTGGATTCCTTCAGGCCATCGCTTTGGTAATCTCCCATTGGATATAGACAATGGTTTAGTGAAACAGCCAGTGTTCCATTTCCATTGCCCCTCCCATCCCAGTCACTGGGGGACACGTTGATATTACAACCAATGATTTGTTTACATGGTGGTCATGTTTTTGGGAAGCCTCAGTTTAATGATGTAGTTTGGAAAAGGTCATTGCCGTGGGCCTTGCGTACTTGCTATTGTCATTCTGTTCTCACAGAAGACATGAATATTTAAAACGGATACCACATTCCATCATAAAAATTGTTCAATAGCGAATTAATTGTTAGACTCCTAAAGGGATCCAACCTTTATGAAAATTCTTGGCGAGTGAAAAGTCTACTTGATATTGTGTTCAACCGTCGCTAATAATGCTCTCTGTGCTCGACCAACTAGTAGTTACAACACTACAGCTCTGGGCTCTGAAAAGACATTGAATCCCATTCATGACTAGTTGGTCACACTTACGACTTCCTAGAGGAATTTGCCAGTCTCAATGAAGCAACTTTGGGAAAGGTAGGGATGGGCACAATGTCATTGTCAGTTGTAGCAGAGAATGGAGAAGCAGAGAGCAGTTTTGATGAAACTTTGAAGATCCCCATGGAGTGGAAACTCTCAGCCACCCAGTCACCTGTGTGCAGGAAGAAGAGCAGATGTTACTGCAGCCACACCTTAGTGGTAGCTGCTTCAATACTTAAGATCATGAATTGAAGATGATAAGTAATTCCAGTTGAATCAACAAAATTTATTTAAGATAAACACTTGATGGAGATTAATCTGTGTCCCTCTTCACTTCCCATGGAGTAATCATATATTTGTACAAAATTAAAATAAGATATCTTTTGTCCTGCAAATGTAGTTGTATGTGGATTGAGCAGAGTAGAATATTTATCTTTTTGTTGAAAACTGGATTCTGGAAAGTAAATGTTGATGTAGAATGGGCGATGTGTAGTCAGCTCCCTATCATCCATAATCCTCAATTCAAGTTGATTTAAAATGATTTCTAAATCTATTCCACCTGCAAGTTCAGTTCTGTAATGGTGATGTTTGTCAGATTTGTTGCTGATATTTCAAAACGCTTTTCAAAAGTTGTCAGTAACATATTTAATTTGATTTTTACCCTCCTAAGGTCACCTTCATGCTTCTGGACCAGAACAACCGGGAACATGTAATTGATGCCTTTCGTCCAGATGTTTCTTCCTCCTCATTTCAAAGGCCAGTGAATGAGATGAATATTGCCAGTGGCTGCCCTGTGTTTTGCCCATTGTCCAAACTTGACTTGCAGAAACCTCTCTATGTGAAAGATGACACCTTGTTCATTAAATGCATTATAGATGCTACCACTTAACTGGGACGTGGGGTGAAAGTTTGTAAAAATTTGTGTGCATTATTACTGCTTTACACTGTTTTATTTTATACTCCTTGAAAATAATTCAATGAAATGATGTCAAGTTCCACGCACTCAAGATCTGGACAATACGCAGGCTTGGGCTGACAAGCGGCAAGTAATATTTTTGCACACAAGTGCGAGGCAACGACCATCTCCAACAAGAGAGAATCTAACCATAACCCCTTGACATTCATTGCTGAATCCCCACTATCGGCATCCAGGGAGTTACAATTGACCAAAAACTGAACTGGATTAGCCGTTTAAATATTATAGCTACAAGAGCAGATCAGAAGCTAGGAATCCTGCAGTGAGTGACTCCCCAAAACCTGTCCACCATCTGCAAGGCAGGAGTCAGGAGTATGATGGAACACCCTCCACTTGCCTCCATGATTGCAGCTCCAACAACATTTGAGAAGCTCAACAACATCCAGGACAAAGCAGCCCGACTGATTGACACCTCACCCACAACATTCACTTCCTCCACGACCAGCGCACAGAGGCAGCATTGCGTACCATCTACAAGATGCACTGCAGGAACTCACCAAGGCTCCATAGACAGCATGTTCCAAGCCCATAACCACTACTATCTGGAAGGACAAGGGCAGCAGACACATGGGAACACCACCAACTGGAACCTCCCCTCCAAGTCACACACCTTCCTGACTTGGAACTATATTGCCATTCCTTCACCGGGTCGAAATCCCTCCCTAAAAGCACAGTGGGTGCATCAGTTCAAGGCAGCTCACCACCACCTTCCCAAGGGCAATTAGGAGTGGGCAACAAATGCTGGCCGAGCCAGTGATGCCCACATCCCATGAATGAATGAATAAAAACTTTATTTATGGAAAAAGAATCAAATATTGGACAATATCTCAAAAAGATATCTCTGTTCAAAGTGAACTCTGTACTTTATCCTGATTTTATATGCAACTTCTCAATAGTGTAGCCTAATATGTAAATATTTCCTTCCATTTTGGAGATGAGAAATCAAGATAATTGATTCAGAATCATACATCTATAACTCTTCATTTTCAGCAGTGCTGGAAAGGAAAGCCTGTTTCACGTGTTTTGAATGTGAGGATCATTGGGATCCGGAAGGCATTTTTTAATTTGTCCTCGAGCACTGGCTGACCGCTAGTTTGCCCATCAGTGGGTGCACATTGTCTGCTACTATGCCTGGTTTATCAGTTTACTGTGATTATTAGCATAAATTCAGAAAAAGGCTGAAGGGTCGAAATGTCATTCTGGAAAGAATGCTTGAAAGAAATGTCCATTTATTGCAGGAAGGAAACTAAGGTAAATTTTAAAATGAGTGAAATTTAAGGCAAATATCAACCTTGATTTAGTGACACTTGCATGACTACCCCATTAATCTGGCCAATATTTCTATTTTAATCAGGAGAAGTTGTTCCAAAGGTTGTTTTTGTTTTACTTTTCACTCCAGTCAGAGTTGGTTTCAATTCGTTGGTGTCTTAGAATTGTTCACTGCTTTGCTATGGGTCTTGGTGAGCACAAGTTCACAAAACAATATATCATTGTGATTGAGTTCTTGAGTTCAGGGCATTGTAAAAGAAATGTCAAATCTAACACAATAGAATTGAAAGAACAAAAGAAATAGGAGTAGGACTAGCCATGTGACCTCTCAAGCTTGCTCCACCATTCAGTAAGATCATTTCCTAACTCTTCTCCACTTAACCCCCAGCCCCCACTTTCCCACATCACTCGTTTCCCTTCTTGCCCAAAGATGTATAAATCTCGATCCTGAATATACTCGATGACTGAGCGTGTACCCTCTACTAGAGTAGAGAATTCAAAAGATTCCCAACCCCCTGATGAAGACATTTCTCCTCATCTCCATCTGAAATGTTCTAATTCTTAACCTGAGTTAATGACTGCCAGCTCTCGAGCCAAGAGAAGCAGGTTCTCAGCTTTCAAGCCTTCTAAACAAGTTATCTGTTTCAATGAGATCAACTCTCATTCTTCTAAAGGTCAGAGAATATAAGACGATTCTAGGCGATCTCCCCTCATAAGAAAGTTCTCTCATCCCGGAATCAATCTAGTGAACCTTTGTTGCACCCCTCCGACAAGAATAGATCCTTCTGCAGATGAGTCCAAAACTGCACCAAACATATAGATATCAATGTTAGCCATGTGTACATAACAACTTTAGAAAGAAGTTATTTAAAAACTAGTCTTCCTTAATGAAGATCATTTCATGTTTCTCTCACTATATATGAGTTGGGTTCTTCTGTGTGACGAATGATAATCCATTTTTGTTGTATTTCCTGTACTTCCATTTCTTTAATTCCACCCACTCTCACAATTTGTTACCAGTTTCCCAGTTGCCTTTACCATTTGCTTTCTGTATAACACTAGTATTAATTGTGGATTGACTATTGGTGGAAGTAACTTTTTTTTAATATACATTAATTGTGAGGGAGAAACTTCAGAAATTTGTTCAACAAAGGTCAGAGTTTGGGATTACATTGTGACAGTTAAAGTGACTTGTAATGTTGATGAACTTTGACCTTGGACAGCACCTTACAAACCCACGACCGTTACTGTCTAGAGCAAGGGCAGCAGGCACACGGGAATACCACCACATGGACATCACCCCCACTCCCAAGGTTAGTCACCATCCTGATTTTGAAAATATATCGCCGTTCCTTCACTAGGCCAAAATCCTGGAATTTCCTCCCGAACAGCTGTGTAGGTGTACCTACACCACCGGGATTGCAGCGGTTCAAGAAGGCAGCTCACCACCACTTTCTCGCGGGCAGCTGAGGATGGAAATAAATACTGGGCCTAGTCAGCGATGCCCACATTCCATAAATGAATAATTAAAAAATAATAATTGTGGCTTAAGGTTTGTGGTTAGGAAATTTGTGCAAGTGTGAGTTTTGTAGTTCATTGATTTGATTTTGTGTATGATAAATGTTTAGCTCTTAACATTGCTAGACATTCTGTTTAACTGAGAAATGTTTCATTGTAATATTGTGATAGCCTTGCAATTCTGTGGTAGCTTGTTGGAAATTTATTAGTGGCACTTATTTGAGTTTTGTTTACCGGAATAACAGTTGAACGAGCCTGTTCCACCCACAGAACAGGACTCTCTTAGTCAGTACCAACTATAATTTTAAGTTGTATGCCATGTAGGCTGACGACCGAGTATAATTGGCTTGCCTAACAGCACAGTGAAAAAGAATCAGGTGGTGGGCCAGGTTAGGTCAGCTATAACTGCCCAGAAATCTTATTCATTCTCAAGCTAATAATTCAATTCAAGTTGGATCTTTAAATGTTTCTGGTTTTTTTGTGTGTCCTGGCTGCCGCTACCTCCACGAGGTTCAGGATGGGCAATGTACTGAATCTAAATGTGTAGTTTACATAGGAACATAGAGACAGGAGTTAGCCATTCAGCTCTGCAAACTTACTCCATCATTTATTTAGATTATCGCTGATCTGTACCTCCACTCTACTTACCAGTTTGATTGTGTGAGTAAAGACACATATTTTAAGCCCAGCACCTCTTTTTGTGTTTATAGCACTGCTGCATGAAACCCATCAATCAATTAAGGTTACCAGTCTTCAATATTATTGTGTACATAGTTTCTATAAAACATACCACCTTGAGATTCAGTATAGCAAACAGCGGTAACTATATTTGTTTGATGTCTACCTGTGAGATTAAGGCCAGCTATACCAGTGCACTGCTGTTTGAGATGTAGTTCAATGACTTGTCGATTGATGTTGAGACTAGAATTTCACGACTCCACAAAAATTGCACAAGAAATCAAGATATTTAATTCAGAACTGTTTAATTAATTCTGTGTGAATTTTATTTTTGGACGGCATAAAATGGCATCTTCCTTTTATTAAGATATCTATAATTTTTGCATATAGGAACCCTGAATCCTCATAGACGTCTGCACAAATGAATGTGCATAATTACTTCCCCAACAAACTTCACCTTGTGGGGTTTATATTGTCGAAGAGCTGATGCAACCTAAGTTTCTTATCCCTACTGCAAAAGATGAAAGTCTTTTAACTTGTATCCAGGCTGAAAACTCAGATTACTAGGCATGACAAAGTGGCTGTTTGGCCATTCAGCCACTCCCAGCAATCCTTTTGCTCTACATCGTAGATATATATGTACTAGATAGACATCAGTCCTAAACTTAACTCCGGGTTCTTTAAGGAAAGTTCCTGTAATTAGGTAATGCTCTTTATTGATGCCGAATACCATTATACATTCTTGTCAATGTACTGTAAGAGGGACCTCTAGTGTGCATTTAAGGAAATGCACAGCATTTATGCATAGGAGTATATTTAGCGACTATTAAATACATAATCTAAAGTGAAAAATTCTACTCGAGGTCTAGGTGGAGTAGATTTTGAGCACTAAGTGCTTAACACAGCCAAGTTTATGTTATGCTAATAAAGTAGTTTCCTGAATTTCCACAAGATTAATCTATCCGATGTTAAATTTTATGCTGATTAGAGATCTGCCTTTTAGAATATTTTGGAGTGTGTGTATTGTAGAACTAATGCGCAAAAAAGCAAAAAACAATTTAATTTCCAGGAATGCAGGTGAGACTTGCAAGGCTGACATTTTGTTGCCCTTTGTTGATGGGCTGCCATCTTGAATTGCTGCAGTCTGTGTGGTGCGTGTGCTCCAATTTTGTTTAGATGGAGTTTCAGGACAGTAGTTTAACATAACTGTCCAGTTGATAGTTAACAGATCTGCTAGGCCCCACTTCAGAAGGAAGTTAAGAATCATCTAAGTTGGTGTGGCTTACAAGTCCCATACAGGCCAGATGGCAGGTTTATTTCCCTAAAGAACATTAGTGAATCAGTTGAATTTTTACAACAGCCTGATAACTTTATTGCCAATTTTACTCTTGTTTGAAGATTATTTTTAATATTCTAATTCTCATGTTGCCATGGTGGGAAATCACAATCTCTAGATTATTAGTTCAGTAACGGTACATCCTATTGACTGTGACCAGAGTACAGAATCCCTCCTGACCGGTATGCAGGTATTGAATCTGGCTGACCACATTCTGCTTGTTTAACACTTCTGCTCCATTGTCAACTGAATGAATCTACCCTCAGCTGATTGCAGCTTCACCTATCCAATCATATACAAAGAATTTCCTTCATTGGTTTCCCTTCCCACCGCAGTGCATTACCTCAGGGGTTGACCAAGTATCTATCCTTGGTCTTCCTACATCTTATCTACGTGCTGCCCCTCAATGACTTTGTCCAAACTACATATCAAATTCCTTGTGTACACGGACAATACACAGCTCTGTCTCTCCAGCATCTTTCTCTCAACTGCTTCACTGTCCATGTCAGACTGCATGCCTCTCCATCTCCCGTAAGCCAGTGTCTCAGATTTCACCCAACTGTGCACAACCTCGCATCTTATTTGTTCCCAAGTTTTGCTTTCAACTCCATTTTCCCCCATCTCAAAAACGACCTACCATAGTTCCAGCTCTCGAACATTGCCTGTCTCAGCCCCTGCCACAGAAAATCTGCTGCCAGTCCCTTCAAACTTGACTATTAAAATGCTCACATGGCCAGCCTCATATTCTGTATGTGGCACAATTTCAGTTCACCACAACTTTGTTTCCGGATCCTTTACTGCACACCTCTGCTCTCTCACCTACATAAGCTTCCAACCCCTTTCAGCAGCTCAGATCTAAATTTCTTGCCCTAGTGTTCAATTCCCTTCATGTATTCTCCACGTCTTTCTCTAATCTTTACCAACCCAACTGCCTTCCAAGAGCAATGCATTCCTTCAGCTCTGTTCTCATGCATTTCTCACTCTCCATTCTGGCATTGCTAGCTGCAGTTTCAGCTGTCCAGACCTGAAGATCTGAAATTCCCTCCATAAACCTCTGTCACTCCTTGTTTAAGATGATTCTCTTTGACCAAGTTCTTAGCTACCTTTGCTTTTTGTTGATTTTATCTTATGTTTCTGTGAAACAACTTTGAATGTTTTTATACAATAAAGGTGTCAGATAAATTAAAAGCATTTTTGGAAAAATAAGTAATTTTGTAAATACTCAACTTCTATTGGAAATGAATGCTTTTCAACTTTTGATGCTGGTTTATATGAGATGATTTAATGTCTTCAGGATTTATTTGAAATATTTTTTGTACATGTACAAACGATGGATGAATTGTTATAGTCACTGTAATATTGCTTTAGCATTAAAATAAATATGGTGAAAAGTAACTGAAATAGTGCAGAGTTCTGATGTATGCCCTTGCCCTTTTCCATGGCCTTCCCCAGTTATTTTTCTTACCCTCATCACCTCTCCCTGAGGAAAGTGACTTGAGCTAATCCATGAGCACAGGTTGTCCTCTTGCTAAAGTGGCCATTCTTTGACTATTCAAGCTGCTCCTTGATACGCTAATGTATTTGAATGATGGGATGTCTTTGGCCAATTGTACTTGGTCTAAGCAACTGATTGGAAATATTAAAGCAATATATACATTTAATAACTCCAGTGTTACTTCATTTTCATATGTTAATCAAGGTCCGGAGTTGCAAAGTGTGCTCATCTTATTGCTTCCAAATTCATACATTATTTATTATTCCAATTATTTATATTTTGCTGCATTAACATAAACTGTCCTAAGGTGTCCCATAGGAGTATTATTAAACAAAATTTGATACCGAGCCACATCAGGCGATAGTAAACCACATGACAAATAGTTTGAACTAAAACAAAGGTGCAGTCGGGTAATGTTATGGAGGTTGAAGTAGGTAGATCACTTCCCTTGGGGGCAAATCCATCACCAATGTTGAGAACATCCGGTTCAACCTCCAGCAGTTACCAGAGGAAGAGGTGGAGTTGGTGGTGAGAAAACAGAGTTTATGGTAAGACCAAAGACATGGCTCTGGTTTCATCAATATTTTAGAATTTTCTGCTCATCCAGTATAGTGTCAGGCCAAGAGTGTGACAACTTGGAGACAGTGTAGGGTTTGAGAGAAGTGGCCATGAGGTAGGGCTGGGTGTCACCAGCATGCATGTGAACAAAAGAACTAGGAGCAGGAGTAGGCCATCTGGTTCCTCGGGCCTGCTCCGCCATTCAATAAGATCATGGCTGATCTTTTCGTGGACTCAGCTCCACTTACCCACCCGCTCACCATAACCTTTAATTCCTTTACTGTTCAAAATTGGGTCTATCCTTGCCTTAAAAACATTCAATGAGGTAGCCTCAACTGCTTCGCTGGGCAGGGAATTCCACAGATTCACAACCCTTTGTGTGAAGAAGTTCCTCCTCAACTCAGTCCTAAATCTGCTCCCCCCTTATTTTGAGGCCATGCCCCCTAGTTCTAGTTTCACCTGCCAGTGGAAACAACTTCCCTGCTTCTATCTTAGCTATACCCTTCATAATCCTATATGTTTCTATAAGATTTCCCCTCATTCTTCTGAATTCCAATGAGGATAGTCCCAGTCTACTCAGTCTCTCCTCATAAGCCAACCCTCTCAATGTGGAACGTCCCACCTCTCCCATCATTCAGTGTAATAAAGCAGCTGACGTAATCCTCATTCGAGTTGATGGAAATATGATCTTTCACCAATTAGTGGGGATTTTCTGGAGTGTTACCTATCCAATTTTTAAAGTGATCGAAAGATTTACAATGATCTAATTATGGACATTGCAGATACTTTATTTTTTGCCACATTAAATTCATGTTTTTTATTCATTGGTTGCGGGCATTGCTGGCTGGGCCAGTATTTGTTGCCATCCCTAATTGCCCTTGAACAGAGTAGCTTGTTAGGCTTTTTCAGAGGGCATTGTAAGAGTCAACCACATTGTTGTGGCTCTGGAGTCACATAGAAAAACTACAGCACAATACAGGTCCTTCAGCCCACAAAGTTGTGCCGAACTTGTCCCAACTTAGTGATTACTAGGCTTACCTATAACCCTCTATCCTACTAAGTTCCATGTACTTATCTAAAAGTCTCTTAAAAGACCCTATTGAATCCGCCTCCACCACTGTTGCTGGCAACCCATTCCACGCACCCACCACCCTCTGAGTGAAAAACTTACCCCTGACATCTCCTCTGTACCTACTCCCCAGCACCTTAAACCTGTGTCCTTTTGTGGCAACCATTTCAGCCCTAGGAAAAAGCCTCTGACTGTCCACTCGATCAATACCTCTCAACATCTTATACACCTCTATCAGGTCACCCCTCATCCTTCGTCTCTCCAAGGAGAAAAGGCCGAGGTCACTCAACCTATCCTCATGAGGCATGCTCCCCAACCCAGGCAACATCCTTGTAAATCTCCTCTGCATCCTTTCTATGGCTTCCACATCCCTTCCTGTAATGAGGCGACCAGAACTGAGCACAGTACTCCAAGTGGAGTACATGTTGGCCAGACCAGGAAAGGACAGCAGATTTCCTTCTCTACAGGACATGAGTGAACCAGATGAATTTTTATGACAATCAACAATGGTTTCATGGTCATCATTAAACTTTTAATTCCAGTTTTTATTATTTGCCATGGTGGAATTTGTATCTGGATCCCCAGAGCATTACCCTGGGTCTCTGGATTTTAATCCAGTGAAAATACCACGATTAGATGCTGCCTGACCTGCTGAATACTTGCAACATTTTCTACTTTCATTTCAGATTTCCAGCATATACTGTATTCTGCATTTGTACTTTTTTTCTCGTGCTCAGGCTAAAGGAGTTACTGCGATACGTAAGCCCAAACTTGGTATGAGACATGACCTTGTCTGTAAAGTAATCTGAGTGGGTCATGGGGTCAACAATTAATCTTTCTGCTAATGATGTACAACAGGCAAATAATAGATTCCAGCATTCAACTTGGCAAAGGGTGGCTCAGGTGAGTCCACTGAACAACTTTTAACATCTGTAATACCAAAACCAGCTTACCCTGGACAAGCACCTACATTTCTAGCTTTTGTAATTGATGGGGAGATTTTAGAAGTGGTTGAATAATTCCCCTATCTTGCCAGCAACCTTTGTCAAAAAGTCATCATTAAAGTGTAGATCCACCACAGAATTGGCCATGCCAGCACAGCCTTCCAAACATTGTACAAATTCCAGCATCCTTTAATGAAGCCAGTTCCTCCAGCATTGTAATCATGGTCATGTGAAATCAGCTCTGCTTCTCTGGATGCGTCATCCACATATCAAAGAATCAGCTCCTGAAGCAGATCCTCTTTTCACAATTTAAGGACGGCACCCAACCTCCAGGAGGACAGAGGAACATTTTAAGGACACAAGACCTCGTGTATCCTTCATAACACATCACCGAATCTGAACTGAGTCCTCAAGAGCCATCCAATTGCAAAAGGAATTATTTTTTAATTATTTGGGGGGTAGTTAAATTTCTGGCAATCTTAGAGTTTCCCAGTGTCATTCATTCTGGAAAAAACTAAACTACCCCATGCAAAAAAAGTAATCCTTTTAAGTGCCTGTTCAGTTTGTATTCAAACGAAACCATATCAAAAGCATATTCTGTCATTAAAGCCTCTTAAAAGTTTCAAGTGTTCTTGGATTATAGACCAGCTGCTGAGCTAAAGCCATTCGTAGCTTTTAAAATCCAGCCAAGCATTCAAAATGGTTATAATGATCATAACAAAGGCTTCCAGCTACTTTACTCTGATAGTGACAGAATACAATGGTTTTCCATTTCAAAGCAGAGTGTCAATCAATAGGAGCAAGTGCAGAGATTTTTTTCAGCTTTCAAAAGCAGGGTTTTCTTTAACAGCCAAGGCTGGTCGTCAACTTAAATAACAGAACAAAACGTGACAGCAAAGACTGGCAGGATATTTGTTTTACATTTTTAATGCATCATGGCACTATTTGCAATGAAAACAGTGGTGTAATACATGACAACACTTACATATTGATGGTCAATATATTACCTTTGCAGGACAGATTGCTGTGATAAATCACTATGAAAAATGCATCTACATTATGATACAGTATCTAATCGTGACATTTTCAGCTGTTAAATCATTTTACATTCACCTTGCAGAATGTTCCTTACTCCTCATAGACTTCCCCCAGTGGTCACCAATTCTCCAAGGGGCTGCTTTTTTTTAGGGTTTCCAAGCTCACACGAGCACATGAAAATTGAGTGGAAGGAAATACAACTTTTTTGTGATATTCACAATGGAGAGCGTGAGCTCAGAAGGTGTGCATTTTGCCCACAAGGCCTTCCTAACACGTGCAAAGGCCATGTGAAAATGGTGCAGTAAGTTCAGCATTGTGCAAAGATAAATGCAAAATACTGCGGATGCTGGAACCTGAAACAAAGACAGAAAATGCTGCAAAATCTCAGCAGGTCTGACAGCATCTGTGGGGAAAAAACAGAGCCAATGTTTCAAGCCTAGATGACCCTTTGTCAGGTCATCCAGACTCAAAACGTTGGCTGTCGGACCTGCTGAGAATTTCCAGCATTTTCTGTTTTTGTTTCAGCATTGTGCAACTTGATTTGTATCTCCAGTGGAAGATCCACAACTTTCTCAGGGAGAGAATTCCAAAGATTCAAACCGTTTGAGTGAAGAAATGTCTCATCATCGCAGTTATAAATGATCAGCCCCTTAACACGAGACTGTGCCCCCTTGTTCTAGCTTCTCCAGCCAGAGGAAACAACCTCAGATTCTATCCTGTCAAGGCACGTAATGAATCTTGTATGTTTCAACGAATCACTTTTCTAAATCCCAGAGAGAGTTGGTCCAATTTATTCAGCCTCTCATCATAACCCCAACCAACCTCTCATCCCAGGACCCAACCTTGTGAAAATTTGCTGTACCACCTCTAAAGCTAGTATTATCCCACCTTAAATACAGAGACCTAGTATTCTGGCTGTGATCTCACCAAAGCCACATGAATGAGGAGCAGGATTAGCCTTTACAAATGTAGTGAGACTTATTTCTGTCATCCAAAAGATCAGTGCTGGTGTTCAATTGTGTTATTTGGAGTATGCTTCAATACATGAGGTGTATTCCAATAAAAGTATCCAGATTCTTCAAGGTGTCTACATTTAATCAAATTTCCAATGAATTATTTGTGCCTTTGTTATCTCTAGACTCAACTAACTTAATGCTCTCCTGGCAGGTCAGCTCAGCTGCATCCTCTGTGAACCTAAGCTCATCCAAAACTCTGCTACCTTTATCCTAACTTTCACCAAGTACCATTTACTCATCACTACTGTTCTTGGCCTGCCAACACCTTGTTTGTAAAATTATTTACTTTAGTTTTCAAATCCCTCCATAGCATCACCCCTCCCTATCTCTGTTACCTCCTCCACCTTTACAACCCTCCAAGTTCTTTGTGCTGCTCCAATCCTAGGCTCTTGCATTTCCCTGAATTCCATCCTTCCACCATTAGTAACCATGCCGTCTGCTGCCTTGTGCTAGATTTGTGAATCCTCTCCTTAAACTTTCTACATCTCTACTTGCCTTCTCTCCTTTGAAATGCTCCTTAAAACCTCCTTCTGTTCTAATGTATCCTGATATGTCTTTAATACTAAATTTTGTCTGATAATGCTCTTGGGAAGTGCCATGGGTCCACTTTACTATGTTAAAGTTTAAAGTTAAAGTTTATTTATTAGTCACAAGTAAGGCTTACATTAACACTGCAATGAAGTTACTGTGAAATTCCCCTCGCCGCCACACTCCGGCACCTGTTCGGGTCAATGCACCTAACCAGCACGTCTTTCAGACTGTGGGAGGAAACCGGAGCACCCGGAGGAAACCCACGCAGACACGGAGAGAACGTGCAAACTCCACACAGACAGTGACCCAAGCCGGGAATCGAACCCAGGTCCCTGGCGTTGTGAGGCAGCAGTGCTAACCACTGTGCTGCCCCGTTAAAAGCACTGGTAATGACTGCGAACTCAATGCTCACCAGGGTGGTGGAAACAGAGACATTTAATGATTTTGAAACAAAATTGGATGGGTGCTTGAAGGAAATAAAGGTGCAGAGCTATGGGGATGGATGGGGAAAGAATGGGATTAACTGGATTGCTCCACAGAGAGCTGGCATTGACTCAGGCCGAATGACCTCTTTCTGTGCTGGAAATGAATGTAACTCTATCAACTCCTCTATATTACTGCAAGTTGTTGTAGTTGTCAGTCAGCTCCCCAAGTTGTAACTGAGCTATAAAACTGATTTAAATGCCAATTGTCCAATTTAAAATGCAGCCTGTGGTCAGGCATCTGCTGTTCCCTAAGGAGAATGCAAACCCCTTATTTTTCTCAAACAGCTTTTCTCCATGACTGATGTTCATGTTCCCAGACTTAACATGGATTTCACAGTTAATACCATAAGTTATCCAAGCAAATATTCACATAATAGGTGCTTTGTAAAATTCACACATCCCATCTGACTGGAAAATTAAATCTTTTCATTTCACTTTGTTTTATTTGTCTCACCAACTTCGGTCTGCCTCTCCTGTGTATTTGTGCCATTCTGAACTTTGCTGCTTCAGCCAGCTCTTGAAAGGTGCTCTATCTTTGGGTAATGGTATTCACCAAGTTCAGACTATTACTGAGGGAGGATAGTTAAGGTATTCATTTCTCTGAATTTCCTGTACAATGCGCATTAAAACACATAATTATTAACCATAGCAATTTTCATTACCCACTTTATTACATTTTCTGGTATGCACCTATACTGTGGCACTTCATTCATCAAGAAGTCTTAGTGAATCCTCAGACTCATGGCGCAGGAAACCAGTAATCCTCTAGATGTTGATTTCATATTAATTGAGCAGGAGGGTCAAACTCAGCAGGATTTATTTATACCATTCGATTCACCCATTGTTAAATCAATAAACATCTCTAAACGCTGTTTGCAATGATTATATATTTACTAATTTGTGTATAAAATTCCATTGATTCAAACAATTTCCAATATGAATCAAGACATGTATTACATGATGTATCTTTGCTTTCTCTTCTGTCTACATTCTGTTACTAACTTCCGTATTTTATGCTTTGTACTTGCCTTGGTAAAATGGACTGTGCCACAGGTTTGGGTCTGTAATTCTCTAAGTGTCAACTAGCGGATTTAATCCAGGGGAGCGGATGAACAGAGACCAGATACTTTGCACTGAGTGAGAATAAAGATTAGAGAGATTGAATTCACACTGAAAGCTTTCTGTGATTTATAGAATCATAGAATAGAATCCCTACACTGCAGAAGGAGGCTATTCAATCCATTGAGTCTGCACCGACCACAATTCCATCCAGATCCTATCCACATAACCCTATCAACTTCCTGACACTAAGGAACAATTTAGCATGGCCAATCAACCTAACCTACACATCTGTTGAGTGTGGGAGGAAACTGGAGGGAACCCACGCAGATACGAGGAGAATGTGCAAACTCCACACAGACGGTGACCCAAGCCGGGAATTGAACCCAGGTCCCTGGCACTGTGAGACAACAGTGCTAACCAGTGTGCCACTGTGCTGCCTTATGCTTACAATAATTTGCTCCAAGCATCCAATCTTGTGGATTAGGCACACCAGGAAAAATAATAAATTTGGTAATTTAAGCAATATTGATCAAAGGAAGCGTAGACATAGCTGGGAAGGGAACATGTCTGCTTCAAATTGCAGGATTGCCCCACATGTCCCCTCCCAACTCTTTATCAGTGGCTACACTCTGAAAACAGGGAACTGCATGAATTGAGACTGTGATGATTTTAGGGCATGATACAATGAGAGGTTAAGAGCGAGATTTGTGGTTTCTTACATACAGTGGGATTCTATCAACAACCCAAATCATCAGCAACTTTCCTCTTGTGCTTAGAATTCCTTCTGGATGCCACCTGGACAAGGATGTCAAACGTAGTACATGGTACTTAGCACACCAACTCTGGCCATTCTGATATTTTGTCAACAAATGCATAAACAGCTACAAACTTCCTGAAGCAACCAATGAAAGCTTAGGATTCAATTTCTTTTATATAATTACACAGATATATAGCACAGGACCAAGCCACTTGGCCCAACTGATACATGCCCGCATTATCTTACTCTTTGAAAATGACTGTCTATCGATTTCAAGTCTCAAAAAACTATCCAGGTCATTTCTACTTCTGGATTTTAATACTATTTTCCTGTACTTGCCTCTTTATTCATTTGGTCTCTTTAAATCATAGAATCCTTACAGTGCAGAAGGAGGCCATTAAGTCCATCGAGTCTGCACCGACAACAATCCCATCCAGGCCCTATCCCCGTAGCCCCACGCATTTACCCTGCTAATCCATGCATCCCGGGACACTAAGGGGCAATTTAGCGTGGCCAATCAACTTAACCTGCACATCTTTGGACTGTGGGAGGAAACCGGAGAACCCGGAGTAAACCCACGCAGACATGGGGAGAATGTACAAACTCCACCCAGACAATGACCCAAGCTGGGAATCGAACCCAGGTCCCTGGAGCTGTGAGGCACCAGTGCTAACCACTGTGCCACCGTACCGCCCCATCTGACTGTAAACCACTCAAGTGATAGAGACTTTTTAAAGTCCATTTTGCAACCCATCCAACCACTCTTTTGTTAAACAGCTGGAGAATTAATAAATGGTATAGGTATTTTCTTTTTTAATCTTGTTGTGTTGCTACAACTTACCCTGTCACTGTTCCACACACAGTAAGAAGTCTCACAACACCAGGTTAAAGTCCAACAGGTTTATTTGGTAGCAAAAGCCACTAGCTTTCAGAGCGCTGCCCCTTCGTCAGGTGAGTGGGAGTTCTGTTCACAAACAGGGCATATAAAGACACAAACTCAATTTACAAAATAATGGTTGGAATGCGAGTCTTTACAGGTAATCAAGTCTTAAAGGTACAGACAATGTGAGTGGAGAGTGCGTTAAGCACAGGTTAAAGAGATGTGTATTGTCTCCAGCCAGGACAGTTAGTGAGATTTTGCAAGCCCAGGAAAGTCGTGGGGGTTACAGATAGTGTGACATGAACCCAAGATCCCGGTTGAGGCTGTCCTCAAGTGTGCGGAACTTGGCTATCAGTCTCTGCTCAGTGACTCTGCGTTGTCGTGTGCCATGAAGGCCGCCTTGAAGAACGCTTACTCGAAGATCAGAGGCCAAATGCCCATGACCGCTGAAGTGTTCCCCAACAAGAAGAGAACACTCTTGCCTGGTGATTGTTGAGCGGTGTTCATTCATCCATTGTCGTAGCTTCTGCATGGTCTCCCCAATGTACCATGCCTCGGGACATCCTTTTCTGCAGCGTATCAGGTAGACAACGTTGGTCGAGTTGCAAGAGTATGTACCGTGTACCTGGTGGATGGTGTTCTCACGTGAGGTGATGGCATCCGTGTCGATGATCCGGCACGTCTTGCAGAGGTTGCTGTGGCAGGGTTGTGTGGTGTCGTGGTCACTGTTCTCCTGAAGGCTGGGTAGTTTGCTGCGGACAATGGTCTGTTTGAGGGTACGACATTAAAGAAGCCATCCCCTACGGACAAGCCCTCCGTATACACAGGATCTGCTCAGATGAGGAGGATCGCAACAGACACCTCCAGACATTGAAAGATGCCCTCATAAGAACAGGATATGGCGCTCGACTCATCGATCGACAGTTCTGATGCGCCACAGCGAAAAACCGCACCGACCTCCTCAGAAGACAAACACAGGACACGGTGGACAGAGTATCCTTCGTCGTCCAGTACTTCCCCGGAACGGAGAAGCTGCGACATCTTCTCCAGAGCCTTCAACATGTCATTGATGAAGACGAACATCTCGCCAAGGCTATCCCCACACCCCCACTTCTTTCCTTTAAACAACCGCACAACCTCAAACAGACCATTGTCCACAGCAAACTACCCAGCCTTCAGGAGAACAGTGACCACGACACCACACAACCCTGCCACAGCAACCTCTGCAAGACATGCCGGATCATCGACACGGATGCCATCATCTCACATGAGAACACCATCCACCAGGTACACGGTACATACTCTTGCAACTCGGCCAACGTTGTCTACCTGATACGCTGCAGGAAAGGATGTCCCGAGGCATGGTACATTGGGGAGACCATGCAGACGCTACAACAACGGATGAATGAACACCGCTCGACAATCACCAGGCAAGAGTGTTCTCTTCTTGTTGGGGAACATTTCAGCGGTCACGGGCATTCGGCCTCTGATCTTCGAGTAAGCGTTCTCCAAGGCGGCCTTCACGACACACGACAGCGCAGAGTCGCCGAGCAGAGACTGATAGCCAAGTTCCGCACACATGAGGATGGCCTCAACCAGGATCTTGGGTTCATGTCACACTATCTGTAACCCCCACGACTTTCCTGGGCTTGCAAAATCTCACTAACTGTCCTGGCTGGAGACAATACACATCTCTTTAACCTGTGCTTAACGCTCTCTCCACTCACATTGTCTGTACCTTTAAGACTTGATTACCTGTAAAGACTCGCATTCCAACCATTATTTTGTAAATTGAGTTTGTGTCTTTATATGCCCTGTTTGTGAACAGAACTCCCACTTACCTGACGAAGGGGCAGCGCTCCGAAAGCTAGTGGCTTTTGCTACCAAATAAACCTGTTGGACTTTAACCTGGTGTTGTGAGACTTCTTACTGTGTTTACCCCAGTCCAACACCGGCATCTCCACATCATGACTGTTCCACACAGGCACTGGCTGGCTCAGGAGTTGAAGATTTTGAGGGGCTCTGGTTCATTCTACAAGATGATTCATGGTTTTGATGCCTCTCCACAGTCACAGTTGACCGAATTTGTTTGATTGTACTCCCCTTCTGCAACAGTTGACACGAGTCCTGGGGCAAATAAGAAAAAGACAAGTTAACAAAGGAATATAACATTTTCACCATAATAAGTAAATTAAAATTTAAAACACTGAGACCGGAATTCTCCGGCCGTTCACGCCAGCGGGATTCTCCAGTCCCGCTGGCAGCGCACCCCCGCCTGTGGGATTCCCACCGGCGTTGGGTGATGTTGGACCAGCTGCAGGACCAGAGAATCTCACTGCTGGCAAACAACTTGCCACCTCCCACCAGCGGGAAACATGCGGCTGGGAAGCCAGAGAATCTCCAAAGGGCTGAGATGCTGAAGTGAGGGGCTTCTGTTCTGTTCTCAGGCTTTCATATAAATACTTAATCAACGGACATCTCTAATGCTCACAAACCATTAATACTGATTTCACGGCAGCCTGGGCCCAGATCTGAAACACCAAGGTAGATTATGAAGTTAGCCCAGACCGTTTACTTTTGATTTTGGCATTAGGGCAAACATAAAGTGTTTCGCTCCAGGTATGATTCTGTTGTCCCACAAGGAAACTTTAATCAAAACAAACTTTATTTAAGAACACAGAATATAACAAAAAGTATTAGCATAACTTTAACCCATTAAAATACTTAAACATAACAGAGTCTAATTCTTAACGGCTGTCCATCTCTAGTGTTTCAATTTAGCAGTTTTCCCCCATAGATATAAATCCCTTCATTAGAACCAATTAGCACCAAAAGCAGACGTGCTTACGTTGATGCTAGACTTGCAAACTATTAATACCTCTAGACAGAGATCCAGACAGCAGTTTCCAGAGAAGGATATATCCTCAATCCTTGTCGTATGAGGAACGGTTGAGGACTCTGGGTCTGTACTCGTTGGGAGTTTAGAAGGATGAGGGGGGATCTTATTGAAACTTACAGGATACTGAGAGGCTGGATAGAGTGGATGTGGAGAGGATGTTTCCACTAGTAGGAAAAACTAGAACCAGAGGGCTCAACCTCAGGCTAAAGGGACAATCCTTTAAAACAGTGATGAAGAGGAATTTCTTCAGCCAGAGAGTGGTGAATCTGTGGAACTCTTTGCCACAAAAGGCTGTGGAGGCCAGGTCATTGAGTGGTTTTAAGACAGAGATAGATAGGTTCTTGATTAATAAGGGGGTCAAGGGCTATGAGGAAAAGGCAGGAGAATGGGGATGAGAAAAATATCTGCCATGATTGAATGGCAGAGCAGTCTCGATGGGCCGAGTGGCCTAATTCTGCTTCTATGTCTTATGATCTAAACAGCAGAACTTCAGAGAAGCAAACTTCATCTCTAGCAGCTCCCAGTCTCCAGACTTCAGAGACAGAAAGGGCTACCTCTCTCTGCAGCTTCCAAACAGCAACTAAAATTGAAGTCTCTGTGTAAGCTTAGCTCTACCCAGTTATATGACCTTACCTGTCAATCCACCTAATCAAGTCCTACTCTGCAAAACCAGGATAAATCACTAAAAACAACAGATCAGCATTAGTCCAGATTAAGACAAACATTCTCGCAATTAGGAGCAATTATGTTGCTGCTGTAACAATACAGTATAAGGACAAAATGGTATCAGTAATAAAGAAAATTTGTGAAAACAGATCCTGCACAAGAAAACAACAAATACATTTCTTAAAGGCACAGTATCATCACACTGCATCATAATCATTTTATTTGCAACTTATCCCTTATGTCTACCAATGAAATGCGTCACAAAAGCCTGTTTCCAGGATTTAGTGACATAGGCCTGGGTTTGCAGATAGCAGAAGCCACTGACTTCACACATCTCTGTGGTGTGGACCGTCACTTTCCCAATGGCAATCTGCATCCGACTGTAAGTCAAGAGGATTTCCAGATGTCTAGCAGCAGTGATATCAGCAAGGAGGGTTAGCAGCCAATCACATTGAATAATTCTCACGGCAAACCCAGAAGTCAAGAAGTACAGGTTATCTTTACTGTTTATTTAAGTTTTCAGATAGCAAATAGATGATTATGATTGGATTAGGGTAGTAGTTAAAGTGGTTAAAATATCAAGAATTTTCTATTCTAATGAACAAAATCCACGTTCACAAGTATAAAATGAACTCTTTTGGGCCAGCCAGATGTTTAGTAGTAATCCTGAGTAGTGGAAGTTTTCATCAATTTGCTGATTATTAAGGATTTCTGGCTGCAGATGAACCTCTGGAGAAACATAGAATCACCAATAACAACTCTTGGATCTCCACATTGTCCTGCACATGTGTGGACTCCCAAGGTTGCTGTCAGTTTCAGTGGAGAATTGACAGTTAATGCTGACAATTTTGCCATCATTACCACTACAGAGTATGGGACCAGGAGACAGTATTCCCAACTGGGAACAATCCCAGTATTCAAACCTGCTGCCAAAGCAAATCCAAACCTCTGCTTCTGTCATCCTCATCTTGTGCTGGAGATGGGGCAATGCAGCAAACAGAAATGTAGGGGAACGTCACAAGATATCCTGGCAGTTATGGAATAATAGTTGGGTGACTTAATTCAGATCCTCATTTAATCGTTTTTATGGCAGATACTGTGGGGAAATGTAGAACGTTTTTCATATAAATCCTCACTTTTTTCCCCTTTAATTGCATCAAAAGCAAACTGGTAACTATAAATGATTTTGCTGGCATTGAATATTGACTTCACCATTGAGGTTGAATGGATATTTCCAATGCCTACTTGTCAAACATTTACATTGGAGCAAATTAGTGAATGCCCTCTCTGGGAGCTGAAGTGTCTGAGTGGGATCAACCTGGTGCAAAAATACATGCAAATCTATAGCATTTTCCTTTGGCTTTTTCTCCTGTTGCATCGACTTCCCATCGAGGTGATAGTTACCCTTCATCAGTTCATCCAATTAGCGTTTTCTATTCTACATGAAACATCCTAGATCTATCTCAAGTGTCAATATAATACTGTACCAACAAATAATATTTGTACAAAAGTAGAGACCAACTAAACAGTTCAATTTGATGCGAATGCCTGACACAATGTGTCTGAGTGGCACCGTGGCACAGTGGTTAGCATTGCTGCCTCACAGTGCCAGGGACCCAGGTTCAATTCCAGCCTTGGGTCACTGTCTGTGTGGAGTTTGCACATTCTCCCCATGTCTGCATGGGTTTCCTCCGGGTGCTCCGGTTTTCTCCCACAGTCCAAAGATGTGCGGGTTAGGTTGATTGGCCATGGTAAATTGACCCTAGTATCAGGGGGATTAGCAGGGTAAATATATGGGGTTACTGGAATTGTGGGATTGTGGCCCGTTCAGGTTCAATGGGCCGAATGGCCTCTTTCTGCACTGTAGGGATTCTATTCTATGATTCTAACATATTAAAAAAATAAGTTACATTATGTTCACAGTAAGTAAAGATAATAATAAACCTGCAATAACGTTTTCAGAGTATGCAGCAATATAAATCCAAATTTCTTACTCTGTTATAGATAATCCAATTATTCTGAAATCAGAAAGACCTGGTGTTTAACTACATTTAAAAGTAATTGCAAATGCATATCATAGAACTTGCAGTATTAGGAATTCATTTGTCCTGCACTAGACAGAATACAATATAGATAAAGGCAAAATACTGCAGATGCTGGAATCTGAAACAAAAACTGAAAAATGCTGGAAAATCCCAGCAGGCCTGACAGCATCTGTGGAGAGAGTAGAGCCAATGTTTCGAGTCTAGATAACTCTTCGTCAGAGCTCCGGTAAGAAGAGCAGTACTTCTTCAGGGAAGACATTCCTGGAGGAGAAGTGGCAGTGAGTTAAACGCTAAGATAAACACAAAATACTGCGGATGCTGGAATCTATATAAGTATACTATATATATATATTTCTTTCTTTATGGGATGTGGGTGTTGATGACGAGGCCAGCATTTGTTGCCCATCCCTATTCGTACCTGAACTGAATGGTTTGCTCGGCCATTTCAGAAGGCAGCTAAGAATCAACCACATTGCTGTGGCTCTGGAGTCACATGTAGGCCAGACCAGGTAAGGACAGCAGATAGAACATAGAACATAGAACATTACAGCGCAGAACAGGCCCTTCGGCCCACGATGTTGCACCGACCAGTTAAAAAAAAAAAAAAAACTGTGACCCTCCAACCTAAACCAATTTCTTTTCGTCCATGAACCTATCTACGGATCTCTTAAACGCCCCCAAACTAGGCGCATTTACTACTGATGCTGGCAGGGCATTCCAATCCCTCACCACCCTCTGGGTAAAGAACCTACCCCTGACATCGGTTCTATAACTACCCCCCCTCAATTTAAAGCCATGCCCCCTCGTGCTGGATTTCTCCATCAGAGGAAAAAGGCTATCACTATCCACCCTATCCAAACCTCTAATCATCTTATATGTTTCAATAAGATCCCCTCTTAGCCGCCGCCTTTCCAGCGAAAACAATCCCAAATCCCTCAGCCTCTCCTCATAGGATCTCCCCTCCATACCAGGCAACATCCTGGTAAACCTCCTCTGCACCCTCTCCAAAGCCTCCACATCCTTCCTTTCCTAAAGAGCATTAATGAACCAGATGGGTTTTTACGACAATTGGCAATGGTTTCATGGTCATCATTACGGTAGACTTTCCTGTTTACTTTATGAATGTTAAGTATCATCTGGGAAGAGTGCAGAAAGGTAAGCTTTGGAGGGAGGATTGTACATCCCTTATAGAACCCATTGGATTTTCCTTCCATTCACTCTAATAGAAGGAAGGTTAGGAGGATCTGTAAGAAATATGTGATCCTCTCTGCCAGCTTTTCCTCTCTGCACACTATCCGAGTCCAGGTGGTAAAGATTAAAAGGTGGGATCGGAATCTTGTGAAAAGGTCCCTGGTAGTTAATGAATTATGCAACTGTGCAACAATATATTTGAAATGTTCTTATAAAATGCAGCGTACATGAACAGAATTCCTGTACAGTTGCTAATTACACTAGTTTAGAGAAACTACTGAACTTCATAGGCTAGTGATCTGATGTAAACAGTGATGCAGCCAATAATTCAGACTTGTGAACCTTCATTTAGTTTCCTACAATGAAGGGACTCAGCACTTTCTCCAAGTCAATTTGCTAATGGTTTCATCGTGAAAGAAAGTTATTTTTTTAATAAATAACAATGAATAATAAATGAATAATGAGATTTTTAAAGAGCAGCTGCACCACAGTTGGAATGAGATTTCAAGTAGTATTAACGTATATTTATAGTATGATGTAAAAACAGTTATGATGTGGAGATGCCGGCGTTGGACTGGGGTGAACACGGTAAGAAGTCTCACAACACCAGGTTAAAGTCCAACAGGTTTATTTGGTAGCAAATACCATAAGCTTTCGGAGCACCGAAAGCTTATGGTATTTGCTACCAAATAAACCTGTTGGACTTTAGCCTGGTGTTGTGAGGCTTCTTACCGTAAAAAAAGTTAGCCAGGGACCTGGGTTCGATTTCCAGCTTGGGTCTGTGCGGAGTTTGCACATTCTCCCCGTGTCTGCGTGGGTTTTCCCCCGGGAGCTCCGGTTTCCTCCCACAGTCTGAAAGACATGCTGGTTAGGTGCATTGGCCATGCTAAATTCTCCCTCAATTTTATATTCAGGCTTATAAAATGCAAGTAAAAATGGTATAAAATCAAAATTTGGATTTTCATGATTTTCACAACAAAGAATCAAATGGTGACAGGAACAGTGTTAGCTGATCAATGAGCTTCTTTCGAAGAAGAGATAATTCGGACACAGTCTAGCTATATTCCCTCGAAAGGGGAAGGGTAGGAGAAGCAAATCCAGCACTCCCTGCATGGGAAAGGAAATAGAAATTAAAGAAAAAGTGTGCTTATGACAGGCGTCAGATAGAAAATACAATTGAAAACCAACTGAATATAGGAGGCTCAGAGGGGAGATGAAGAGGCAAATAAAAGATGCAAAGAGAGAGTATGAAAAGAGACTGGCAACTAATATAAACATCTTCTGTCGGGATATAAATAGTACCAGAGTGATACCATGTGAAAAATCTCCCATTACCCTCTATTTCTTTCGCCACTTTTTTTAAATCTGTGACGTCTGGTTACCGAACCTTTTGCCAAAAGGAAGTTTCTCCCTCCTTGCTCCATCAAAATCTTCCATAATTTTAAGTTAAAAGGTTAATGTTTATTTATTAGTCACAAGTAAGGCTTACATTAACACTGCAATGAAGTTACTGTGAAATTCCCCTATTAGATCTATTTTAATTCCTCTATTAGATCTTTACTTAATCTTCTGCAGTCTAAGGAGACTTGTCTCAACATTTGCACTCTCTCCACTGCACTGATTACCCACATTCCTGATATCACCCTGGTAAATCTCCTCTGTACATAAGGAGAGGCAGTGGTGCAGTGGCATCGTCACTGGACTGGTAACCCAGAGACCCAGAGCAATGCTCTGGGGGCACAGGTTCGATGGTGAAATTTGAACTCAATAAAAATCTGGAATTAAAAGTCTATGAAACCATTGTCAATTGTCGTCAATAACCATCTGGCTTCCTAATGTCCTTTAGGGAGGGAAATTTGCCATCCTTACCTGGGTCTGGTCAACATATGACACCAGATCCACAGCAAATTGACAAAAATGCCCTCTGAAGTGCCTAGCGGATAACTCAGTTGAAGGGCAATTACGGAAGGTCAATAAATGCAGGCCCAGCAAATGACACCCACTTCCCCTGAATGAACAAAATAAAAATCTCCCAGACTTGTACATAATCTCCAGCTAAAGCCTAACCAGTGGTTTGAAAAGGTTTGGCATGACTTCCTTGCTTTTGTATTTAATGTCCCTATTTAAAAAGCCAAGTATTCAATTTGTGTTTTTAACTTGGCTGCCACTTTCACAAATCTTTGGAAAATAAATCCTTGCGTCCTTCTGCTCTTGCAACCACTCTCAAAATAGTATCATCCAGACCATGCTGCTGCCCTTCCCCAAAGTGGGACATCAAATGTGTTGACTCATTTATGAGGCATTTTTGTGAAATAAATGTTTTTTTTGTTCCTTCGAGAACATTCATTGCCGGGGGGCAGTGTACATGTGCTTGTGCTGGTGTCATGGGGACATTGTGCAAAGTGTCCTTGTCAATGATCAAGGTGTTGGGGATATCTCCCATCCGTTTCCAGATCCCGTCTGGAATACAAAACCCATCAAGAAGACAAGTGAAGAATTCTCGAGACACGAACCTCAGGAGCTGTGACTGATTTGTACATGCCTATTCAATTTTTCAAAAGTAGTTTGTGTAAGTTTGCTATTTTCTGAATCAGGAAGTAGATGTCAAATTTCAACTCTGCACAATTGGGATGTGGGATCTAGTCTTTGGCTTTGTCGCCTCTGGGGGTGGGTGGATAGACTGGGTAGGGGGTGTAATTTTCCCGTCCTGTCCGCCACGGGAATCGTAGCGGGCGGGACATGGACCATGCAAAGGTCAGTTGACCTTGTGCAGGATTTTCCAGTCTTGGGGTGAGCGGGGCCGGAAAATCCCAGACAACAAGTCTCAGCAGGTCTGACAGCATCTGTGGAGCGAGAGAATAGAGGCAAAAAAATAAAAGCAAATTACTGCGGATGCTGGAATCTGAAACCAAAAGAGAAAATGCTGGAAAATCTCAGCAGGTCCGGCAGCATCTGTTAGGAGACGTTTCGAGTCCAGATGACCCTTTGTCAAAGCAACAATTCCAGTCTGGATGACCTTTCCATCAGAGCTCCCTCCACAGATGCTGTCAGACCTGCTGAGGATTTTACCAGCATTTTCTGTTTTTTTGTTTCAGATTCCAGCACCCACAGTATTTTGCTTTGAGATCAGGCTGGACAGGTACCTGTAGTGTGTGTGTGATGGAGCTAACTTGTTGGAGAAGGTTGCTTGTCCTGGCAATGGGCGGTGCTGAGGGGCGGGGGGAAGGGGGAGTGCAGTGGCAGGAGCCCGCACACATTCGCTGCTAAACTTCCTCCCTGATGATGTGCTAATTACATAAGCACACGCAAAATAAATCGCGGGAAAGAGAAAAAAAAATGGCGACTTTGGGGGGCAGGGAGCTGTGAGTGGAAGTGGACAGAGTGCCAGTGCCCTCCCCAGCCTCTCCCAGCAGCAAGAGGTGGCCCCCGAATGGTCTGCACCCGGCTTCCTGAGCGTCCACAGGGAAGGAGCGACTCGCAGCTGAGAGAGGAGAGTGTGTATAGCAGAGAGAGAGAGAGGAGAGAGGGTAAGACAGGAGCTTCAGCAGGTTTGTCCTTCAGAGAAAGAGAGGGCGGGGAAGGAGTTTGAAAAATGCAACACAGAAAGTAATATTTTGCTGTCTGATGTTGGATTAACTCTGCTCAAAGTGAAGGCAGAGCCTGAAGTGATTCCCTTCAGAAAAAAAACTGCCCTGACTTGAATCTCTCCAAAAACTCCAGCTGCAGTTACTACTTATTTTTTTTGCTCACCATTAATAATGATTTAAGAGATAAATGTTAATGCAAAATCATCCAGAAGATGTATCATTTATTTTCCTCCCACAAATAAGGTCAGCGTGCGAATTAAAATCTGACCCTCTGCTGGAGTATAATTTTTTTGGGTGGGGGGAGCATCAGGATTTATTTAAATTCAGTGAAAACCAGTTTGAATTGTCAACTTAAAATGTATCATTGTGAACCCAAATTATATTTTTGAAAATTACCCCCAAATTATTGCTTTACAAAGCGGCCATGTTTAGCATATAGCTCTCCCGGCGCTGGAATCTCAGTTTAAATTGTATTTTATTTGCTGCAGTTGTGAGTTTTTGAATGGGGGGGTGGGTTTTTGCAGTGTGTTAAGGAGGTGGCCAGTTTGGGGTTGAAGTGGGGCTGGATTTAATGCTCTCAGGCGGTGTCGTGGTTGGTGTTGAGTGGACAGTGGATATCAAGCGTGAACTTGAGCCTTTCCTTTTGCTGGAAGTGCAGTAAAATCGCAGAAAAGGGAAGTAACGGCGCCTGCTGTCACTGCCAGCCCCAACTCACCGGCCCTGAGCTTGATTGACGTTGGGACGGGCCAATGGCGGCAGCCACTGCAAACTTTGGACCAATCCCGGGCCGGGGGCGGGGCCGCTGTGGCCTTCACCGCCATCCCATTGGCTGGTGGGAGCCAATGGGGCGGGTGTTATTTGGCGCGCTTTGACATTCTCAGGAAGTGCATGGTGTGCAGACATTCAGCATGACAGGCCCACTCACCTTGCCTGATGTCCCAGCTTCACTATTGCAGGGAGAGTGGGACCAGCTCTTGCAGAGATCCTGTGCTGATCTGACAGGTTAAGAACATGAGAACTAGGAGTAGGAGGACACCACCTGGAGCCTGCTCCGCCATTCAATAAGATCATTGCTGATCTTTTCGTGGACTCGCTCCACTTACCCGTCCGCTCACCATAACCCTTAATTCTTTTACTGTTCAAAAATTTATTTATCCTTGCCTTAAAAACAGTAAAAAGTCTCAGGTTAAAGTCCAAACAGGTTTACTTAGTAGCACGAGCTTTCGGAGCACTGCCCCTTCATCAGATGATTCACCTGATGAAGGAGCAGCACTCCGAAAACTCGTGCTAACAAATAAACCTGTTGGACTTTAACCTGGTGTTGTGAGACTTCTTACTGTGCCCACCCTAGTCCAATGCCGGCATCTCCACATCATGCCTTAAAAACGTTCAATGAGGTAGCCTCAACTGCTTCACTGGGCAGGGAATTTCACAGATTCACAACCCTTTGGGTGAAGAAGTTCCTCCTCAACTCGGTCCTCGACTTCAATCCATTCAGGTTGAATGGATTCCTCCTGTGCTGAAATCATTCTGTGATCCTGTAGGCCCTTTAGCCATGTTGATTTTTAAATTGACAAATTAAACTGTTTCATTGAATTCAAAAAATAAAATCCAGCTACTGATAACCAGGGGTTCCTGAAACTGAAAAACTGGTATATCTTAAAATAACTTGGGTTTCTAATTTTTCCATAAAAATGTACATTTTAAATAATAATTCTGTACTCCAGACAGAAAATTTTGAATGAAGTAAACTGACAGCCTCTTGCATATTTTAGTGCTGATGCATGGACACAGTATTTATGCAATTGGGCTCCATCGATGTGACTTAAACTTCTCTGTTGACCACTGGCGATAACCCCCAGGACTTGCACGGGGAATCACTGATTGATCTCCCTGCGGGACTCATTGAATCGGGCTTCCCAGGGATTGGTGATGAACTCAACAGGTTTTTTAAAAAAGTTTATTTATTAGTCACAAGTAGGCTTACATTAAAACTGCAATGAAGTTACTGCGAAAATGCCTTAGTCGCCACACCCCGGCACCTGTTCGGGTACACTGAGGGAGAATTTAGCAAGGCCAATGCACCTAACCAGCACGTCTTTCGGACTGTGGGAGGAAATCCATGCAAACATAAGAACATAAGAAATAGGAGCAGGAGTAGGCCATCTAGCCCCTCGAGCCTGCCCCGCCATTCAATAAGATCATGGCTGATCTGACGTGGATCAGTACCACTTACCCGCCTGATCCCCATAACCCTTAATTCCCTTACCGATCAGGAATCCATCCATCCGCGCTTTAAACATATTCAGCGAGGTAGCCTCCACCACCTCAGTGGGCAGAGAATTCCAGAGATTCACCACCCTCTGGGAGAAGAAGTTCCTCCTCAACTCTGTCTTAAACCGACCCCCCTTTATTTTGAGGCTGTGTCCTCTAGTTTTAACTTCCTTTCAAACACGGGGAGAATGTGCAGATTCTGCACAGACTGTGACCCAAGCCAGGAATCAAACCCGGATCCCTGGCGCTGTGAGGCAGCAGTGCTAACCACTGTGCCCCTTCCCTTCAACCTTCCCTTCTCTAAGGAGAATGGCCCAAGTTTCCCTGATTGTACATAATTGAAGTCATTCATCCCTGGAATCATTTTCCTAAATCTTTTCTGTACCCTCTCTAAAGCCTTCACATCCTTCCTCCTGATGATAATACTAACAGTACTGATGGAGTTCTGTTGCTTAATGCGAGTCAGTACTTTTATAAACCTTGTGGGGATACAGAGTAATACAGCTGAAGATCTATCTCGGAGTCCTTTCAGTCTATTGGACGCTTAAAGAATTCATGGTGGTCACTGAATTGTTTCTGCACTTTGACTACTCTGATTAATATAAAAATATGGGATTAATAACAGGGTCAGAATAACTCCTAAATTGTGTCCACATTGGGATGTACATTCCAATAGTAAATATAACTGAATTAGTGTTAAGGATTCAGAATATCACAAGCAGAGGACAAATAGGTTCCTGAATGTCAGGATTCACTGCAGCAATTTTATTGGCGGAAACATGAAGCCTGGATATTTCAATGCCGAGGTTGTGTTGACATTATCCTGACAATCCATTTAAACCCCAAATCAGGGAGCCTTATTTCTGGTACAAAAGTATGACACTGGCTTTCCTCAGTATGCAGGAAAATTTAGTGAAAAAAGTGCTGTTGTATTAATAATGAAGTTTGTCTCAGGAAGCACGCTGAGAAACACAGCTCGAAAGCTGAATTGCAATGTGACTTGCATCCAAAAATTCATAAATAGACCGAGTAAGCAGGTTAAAAACGTGCAACAAGAAAATTAATATAGGAACAGAAATAGACAGACAAATTCGGCAGGTGACAAGATATTTTAAAAAGTGTACTGTTGAATTAAGATTGTGTGAAAATTACACACCAGTACACCTGTTGTATTTTAATCTGGCAACAGAATTTACTGGCACTGATGTGGTCTAAACCAGTGGGAGGCAACCTGTGGCTCAGGGGCCACATGTGGCGCAACTGGGTTCTGAGTGCAGCCCGTGAGACATTTCATTGACCGCTGCCCATGTGCAAGATTGCCATTTTCGGCTGATTTCCATCGGTATAGATTTTTTTCTGACCGGTATGCCTGAAATGACACACACATAAAGCAGGGGCAAGTGAAGTGCATGCTGATTGCTCACAACATTGACGGTGAGATCTGTCCAGAGTGTAAATTTTTCTTTTGTTTTTATCATTCGAAGTTGATGATGGTTCTACTAATATGTAAATAATTAAGCATTTTCTATTACACGTTATGGAATGTTTGGCGTGTATTAAATGTATTTAATCTTATTCATGGAGTCATTGTTAGTGAACATGATTTCAATCTTGCGGCCCCCTGCCTGGGGGTAATTTAAACCTTGGCGTGTTTAAATATGCAAAGAATAATTAGAGATTGAATATTTTATTTGAAACGTCAGTGCAGTTTTTGCATTGCCTTGTTTTTGACTCACTTTTTATTCAATAATTGTTGAAGTTCACCTGAAAATATGTAACAATTTTTATGTTATTGTTCAGTCTCTTGCACATACATTTGTAGTTAAGACTTTAGAAGGAATGGAACTGTAACAGAGGTATCAAATAAAAACTTCAATGTGTACAGTATCAACAATTTAAATGTTTCAACATCCTTCACAGATGAAGGGTGGGATTTTCCAGCCACACTCGCCCCAAGGCTGGAAAACCCTGCCCGAGGTCAAAGGACCTCTGCATGATCCCACCTGCTACGATTCCTGTGGCGGGCGGGACAGGAAAATTCTGCCTGTAATGTTTTAGAGAGTGGTGACTGTTGTTATGGAGGTAAACCTGGTTTTGAGGGGGACTGTTGGTCAGGGTATTAGGAGAACTTGCTGCTTATTTTCACACTAAACCATCAGATAGAATCTTAACTGTTTCTTTTGAAGGACACCACTTCCATCAACATTAAATGTTGCCTTGGTGTGTGAGCTAAAATTAGGGATGTACATCTTGCTGTCGTGCTTTAGCTCGCAACTTTCTGACACAGGGACAAGATTACTACCAGCTGGCTTGAGCTGACTGCATAAATTGTCATTCAGATTTACGATTTTATGTATAGATGTATCAATAAGTTACCAATGAATGGGGTGGCACAGTGGTTAGCACTGCTGCCTCCCAGCGCCAGGGACCCGAGTTCGATTCCTGGCTTGGGTCACTGACTGTGTGGAGATTGCACATTCTCCCCGTGTTGGCGTGGGTTTCCTCCCGGGTGCTCTGGTTTCCTCCCACAGTCCAAAGATGTGCAGGTTAGGTGGATTGGCCATGCTAAAGTTGCCCCTTAGTGCCAGGGGGAATAGCTAGGGTAAAAGCATGGAATTATGGGGATAGGGCCTGGGTGGGATTGTGGTCGGTGCAGATTTGATGGACTGAATGGCCTCCTTCTGTGTTGTAGGATCCTGTTCTATGATTCTATGAATGTACAGATGTAAAATACACCTGCAGAGGCATATCAGTAATAAAAGGACAGCTAAGATATGGATATGGCCAAGATAAACTTGCAAGTCTCAGAAGTGGCAGATTCTTTGCCACAGTTTTCTCTGAAGAAGCTATCAAAGCAGAAATGAGAAGTATTGAAGAGGATTGCATAGCATCAGTTAAGAAAGAAAAGAAAAAGATGTTAAGCAAACTAGCTAAACGTGAGGAGGACAAGACCACTGATCCAGTGGGATTGCACCCACCATACTGGAAGGAAGAGGAGAAGGCTGAGGCACTGGTATCTATAAATAAAGATTCAACAGATAAAGGAATAACACCAAAGCATTGGCAAACAGCAAATAAAATTCTTACCCACAAAATAAATAAAGTTGCATTCATAAAGCACGTGAAATGTACAACCACCACTCACCACCCTGATATGGAAATATATCGCTGTTCCTTCACTATCAAATCCTGGAACTCCCTAACAGCACTATGAATGTACCAACACCATATGGACTACAGAGTTTCAAGAAGGCAGCTCACCACCACCTTCTGAGTAATCGGGGATGAGAAATAAATGCTGGCTTAGCCAGCAAAGCCCCTATCCTATGAATGAATTAAAAAACCCAACCCATTTTGGAGGAGAGAAATTAGAGCGACACGGTGGCATAGTGGTTAGCACCGCTGCCTCAGAACTCCAAGGACCCGGGTTCGATTCCCGGCTCGGGTCACTGTGCAAGCTCCACACAGACATTCTCCCCGTGTCTGCGTGGGTTTCCTCCGGGTGCTCCGGTTTCCTCCCACAGTCCAAAGATGTGCAGGTTAGGTTGATTGGCTATGCTAAATTAACCCTTGGTATCCTGGGATGCTTAGGTTAAAGGGAGTGACAGGGCAAATATATGGGGATAGGGCCTGAGTAGGATTGTTGTCTGTGCAGACTCGATGGGCTGAATGGCCTCCTTCTGCACTGTAGGGTTTCTATGATTTCTATGAAATCAGACAAAATTTGACACTAAGCCATACAAGGATTAGGATAGCTGGTCAGAAGTAGGCTTGAAAGGAGGCGAGAGAGAGATGTTTAAGGAGGGAATCCCAGAGCACAGGAACTAGGCCACTGGCTACCAGTGATGTAAGTATTGAAATTTGGGATGTGCACAAGGTTAGAATTGGAGGGATGCAGAGATCCTGAAGAGTTGCAGAACTGGAAGTGGTTCCCAAGATATGGAAGAGGTGAGGCCGTGGAGGGCTTTGAAACTAAGGATAAAACTGTCAAAACCGGAATCAAAGATGGCGCTGGTGTGAGAGGAAGCATGATCCACAGGTGGCAAGATCCTTCTTTGAAATCATAGAAACCCTACAGTGCAGAAGGAGGCCATTCGGCCCATCGAGTCTGCACCGACCACAATCCCACCCAGGCCCTACCCCCACATATTTTACCCGCTAATCCCAGGACTCCTAAGGGGCAATTTTTTTAACCTGGCCAATCAACCTAACCCGCACATCTTTGGACTGTGGGAGGAAACCGGAGCAAACCCACGCAGACACGAGGAGAATGTGCAAACTCCACACAGACAGTGACCCAAGCCGGGAATCGAACCCGGGACCCTGGAGCTGTGAAGCAGCAGTGCTAACCACTGTGCTACCGTGCCGCCCCTGGCTGTTTGTGGTCTGGAGAGAGGTTAATATACATCAAGCAAGCTTTAACATACCTGGAATGCAGTAGCAAAGAGAGAACTTCGAAAGTCTAGCTGGAAAGGGTTATTTTTAGAATCCTTCCTGCCGGTTGGAATTTACTGTGTGGGAAGCAGGCGAAGGGGCTGTGGACTTCAGCTCAGTCTGCAAACTCTGTTCTCTTTTCACGCAAGAAAGGGTGAATTAAAGTGGGAAGCAGGAGCCACTGAGGTCCTGCTGCAAATTGCAAGCTGCTATTTCTACTTTTGGATTGTTTTTTTAACAGCTAGAGCTCTGAGGAGCATGTTGGGACTTGCAGTTCAGTCCAGAACCATCTTGTAGTTTTTTCACACAGTCAAGTGTGAATTGGATTAGGGTGGACGGAGCCCAGGGAAGGCCTCTTGTCATAAAAACTGCAACTGTCAGGTCAACCTGGGGACACTGTGCTGTTCCTTTTTCCACCCAATCAAGGGTGAATTAAAGTGAGGGCGAAGAGTTGCAGCTTGGCTGGGAACCCTTTGCTGCTTCTGTTCACCCGGTTAAGGGTGAAGAGGTGAAAAGCAATCCATGTAAGAACTCTGGTAGATCGAACAGCGAGACAGCTTGATATGTGGACCAAGAAATAGCGCTCCAGGCTATGGATGTGCACAAGGTTAGAATTGCAGGGATGCAGAGATCCTGAAGGGTTGTAGAATTGGAAGTGGTTCCAGAGATATGGAAGAGGTGAAGTCATGGAGGAAATGGATAAGCCCAGTGGCACTGGCTCTGGCAAAATGGCAGAGGGCAAACCAAAATCGAAGAGTGGGACCACAGGGGCAGAAGGGGGGGTTCTCCACCACGCTCTCCTGGAGGGATCCGTGAACAGAGCATGCTGAGTGAAAGGACAGGGGAAGCTATTATGGAGGCCATGTAAAGATTGGACAGTAAATTGGACCGGTGGGCCACTGAGTTGCAGGCTAAGATAGACGAGCTGAGAGAGGAGCTCGGATCATCTGTTAAATCTCTCCAAGGTGTCATCGTTGCCCATGAGAACCGCTTGAAGGAGCTTGAGGATGCGGAGGCATTTAGTGGAAACACATCTCCGAGCTGAAGATCCAAGTTACTCATTTGACATCGGAGGTTAAGTCCCTAAGGGAGAAATGTGACGAGATGGAAGGATGCCAAAGACTAAATAACATCTGTCTGATAGGCCTTCCGGAGAGAGTCAAGGGCCCAAATATCATAGACTTTGTCGCCCGGCTATTGAAGAATGTGCTGGAACTTGAGGATGAGCCGCTTCTGGATCGCGCACACAGAGTTACGGGCAAAGCCCAGACTGGGAGAAGCTCCTTGGCCCATTATTGCATGAGTACATCACGTCTCAGCACGAGACAGAATCCTACGGCAAGCAGCACAGGCTACCACTCTGAGGTACCAGGAAAATAAGCTGTTGATAGTTCCAGATTTTACTCCAGTGGTGGCAAGGAGAAGGTGATGTCTTCGCTGATGTGAAGCGATTTCTGCGTGACTGTCCTGGGGTCAGGTTTGGGCTTTGCTTTCCAGCCTGCTTGAGGATTACTCGTCAATGGAACTGAGCACAAGTTCACGGATCCGGCGGCGGCGATGAAATTTGGAGCAGACTTTTGAATCGGGTGATCGGGCGAATGTAAAATGATGATTTTTTTTTTGTATTATGAACCTGCATGCTACACCCGGATCGAATTGTCGGCCAGGAAAGGATAACGGGTTTTGTGACTGTTAGGTTAAGTGTTTGGTATTTCTAAAGACCTTCTCAGGTTATAGCACCTGTGACCGCAACATCTTCGACAACTGGGTACTCAAATTGCGTTCCTCCAAGAGACCCACCTCAGGCCAGTGGACTATTTTAGGATCTGTAGAGGATGGGGTGTCAATGCTTTCACTCAACTTTTCACACCAAGGCGCGGGGGGGGGGCAATCCTCATCCACAAGTCCTTACCCTTGGTAATAGCCAATGTCGTTTCTGACTCAAATGGCCGATACGTCGTTGTCACAAGTAAATTATATGAGATGCCCCTGGTGTTAGCCAATGTGTATGCCCCAAACTGGAACTGTGAAAACTTTCTCCGGTCGTTTTTCGCACTACTTCCAGATTTGAATTCACGTTGGTTGATATTGGGCGGAGATTTCAACTGTTGGTTGAATCCTGCCCTGGACCGCTCCTCCCCCAGGACCGCTCCTCCCCCAGAACCACTTCTCCCCCAGGACCGCTGTATCTTCCAAGTCGGCAGAAATTATAAAATCATTTCTCACGGCATACATGGTGTGGGACCCATGGTGGTTTCTTAACCTCACTGGTAGGGAATATTCTTTTTTTTTTCACCTGTCCACCGAACGTATTCATGTGTAGATTACTTTTAGGTGAATAATTTGCTCCCGGCTGTGTGCTCATGCTCCTACGAAACCATTGTAATCTCGGACCATGATCCCTTAACAATGGACTTGGTAGTGGGGGAGGAGGGTGGGCCCCCGTACGCCTTGGCGATTTAATACTTGTCTGCTCTCTGATGATGAATTTGTTAGATTTCTGTAAACCCAGATTGATGATTTCTTAGAGTTTATTGATGCTCCGGGAGTCTCAGAGCTGCCTTATGGGAGACATTGAAGGCTTATTTAAGGAGTCAGATCATATCTTATTCAGCGCAAGAGGCGAAGCAGAGGGGTAGGAGGTTATCGGAATTGCTGGGGCGTATTGTCCAAGTTGATGCCGTGCATGCTGTGGGCCCGTCCCCAGAGGTATATAAGGAATGTTTACTACTACAGGCAGAGTTTGAGACCTTGTCCTCACGTCAAGTGGAAGAGATGCTGTTGAAATCTTAAGTATACACATTATGGGCATGGGGACAAGGCAAACAAGCTACTTGCTCATCAGCTGCGCCAATTCTCCGCCAAAAGTCTAGTACCACAAATGCAGACTCCGAATGAGGTCTCTACTGACCCACAGCAAATAAATGAACTGTTGAGGGATTTTTACTCAACCCTCTATAGCTCGGAGACTACCGCCAATGAGGCGGACTTTCCGGAGTTCTTTGGGGCTCTGAATCTCCCCGTGGTGAACGGGGAGAGGCCACAGCACTGGAGAAATCAGTCGACGTTGAAGAAATTGTCAGGGCAGCCAGAATTATGCAGAGTGGGAAATGTCCAGGACCAGATGGGTACCCCATTGAATTCTAAAAAACATTTATGGATAGGTTGGCTCCCCTGCTACTGCGCATGATCAATGAATCATGAGAACCGAGCTCTCCCGCAGATTTTGAGGCAAGCGACAATTTCGCTTATTCTTAAAAAGAATAAGGACTTGCAAATCTGCAGCTCCATAGAACCATAGAAAATTACAGCTCAGAAACAGGCCTTTTGGTCCTTCTTGTCTGTGCCGAACCATTTTTTGCCTAGTCCCACTGACCTGCACTTGGACCATATCCCTCAACACCCCTCTCATCCATGAACCCATCCAAGTTTTTCTTAAATGCTAAAAGTGACCCTGCATTTACCACTTTATCCGGCAGCTCATTCCACACTCCTACCACTCTGCGTGAAGAAGCCCCCCCTAATATTCCCTTTAAACTTTTCTCCTTTCACCCTTAACCCATGCCCTCTGGTTTTTTTCTCCCCTAGCCTCAGTGGAAAAAGCCTGCTTGCATTCACTCTATCTATACCCATCAAAATTTTATACACCTCTATCAAATCTCCCCTCATTCTTCTACGCTCCAGGGAATAAATTCCCAACCTATTCAATCTCTCTCTGTAACTCATCTTCTCAAGTCCCGGCAACATCCTCGTGAACCTTCTCTGCACTCTTTCAACCTTATTTACATCCTTCCTGTAACTAGGTGATCAAAACTGTACACAATACTCCAAATTCAGCCTCACCAATGCCTTATATAACCTTACCATAACACTCCAACTTTTATACTCGATACTCCGATTTATGAAGGCCAATGTACCAAAGGCACTCTTTACGACCCTATCCACCTGTGACATCACTTTTACGGAATTCTGTACCTGTGTTCCCAGATCCCTCTGTTCAACTGCACTCTTCAGAGTCCTACCATTTACCCTGTACGTTCTTCTTTGGTTTGTCCTTCCAAAGTGCAATATCTCACACTTGTCTGCGTTAAATTCCATTTGCCATTTTTCAGCCCATTTTTCTAGTTGGTCCAAATCCCTCTGCAAGCTTTGAAAACCTTCCGCACTGTCCACTACACCTCCAATCTTTGTATCATCAGCATATTTGCTGATCCAATTTACGACATTATCATCCAGATCATTGATATAGATGACAAACAACAATGGACCCAACACCGATCCCTGCGGCACACCACTAGTCACAGGCCTCCACTCAGAGAAGCAATCCTCCACAACCACTCTGGCTTCTTCCATTGAGCCAGTGCCTAATCCAATTTACTACCTCCCCAGGTATACCCAGCGACTGAACCTTCCTAACTAACCTCCCATGAGGGACCTTATCAAAGGCCTTGCTGAAATCCAGGTAGACAACATCCACCGCCTTCCCTTCATCCACTTTCCTGGTAACCTCCTCGAAAAACTCTAATAGATTGGTCAAACATGACCTACCACGCACAAAGCCATGTTGACTCTCCCTAATAAGTCCCTGTCTATCCAAATATTTGTAGATCCTATCCCTTATCACACCTTCCAATAACTTGCCCACCACCAACATCAAACTTACTGGCCTATAATTTCCCAGATTTCTTTTGGAACCTTTTTCAAACAACGGAACAACATGAGCCACCCTCCAATCATCCGGCACCTCCCCCTTTTCTCATTTTCCTCTCGCTCTCTTTCTTCTCTCTTCTTCGCTGTCTCTCTTTCTCTCTGCTCGCTAGTTTATAGTCTGGGCTGCTTGGGCGCTCAGTTGGTTTTCCAGCGACGTTCCTTTGCCTTTTTGTTTTTATATTATCACCGTCATTACTGGTGCAATTAGATGGGACTCGGGTGGGGTGGGTGCCGGGGGTACCAGGGGCCTGTCCCCTGGCCACGGGGAGCCCTGTGCCCAGTCATGTTGGAATGTATACGTGAGCAATGTGTGGATATGTATCTGTGTTTGTTTACTCTGTAAAATAAAAGAAAATTTTCAATAACATTGGCATCAAAAAAAGACTTAAAACCAAGCTCCAGAGACGTAAAAGTTAGTTAGTTTACCGTCAGTGGCAGGGAAGATACTAAACTCATTGTTTGTTTATTAGTGTCACAACGTTAACACCGCAATGAAGTTACTGTGAAAATCCCCGAGTCGCCACACTCCGGCGCCTGTTCGGGTACACTGAGGGAGAATTTAGCATGGTCAATGCACCTAACCAGTACATCTTTCGGACTATGGGAAGAAACCAGAGCACCCGGAGAAAACCCACGCAGACACGGGGAGAACATGCAGACTCGGCACAGACAATGACCCAAGCTGGGAATCGAACCCGGGTCCCTGGCGCTGTGAGGCAACAGTGCTAACCACCGTGCCACCCTATTGCTAAAAGATCAGATAACATCTAGAGATAGAGAATATAATGTAAAAATGCATGTATTTCTGAAGTCAAGATCATGCTTATCCAACATTATTGGCATCAACAATAATAACTATTTATATGGGGTCTTTAACATAATAAAATATCCCAAAGTGTTTCACAGGGGCATTTTAAAACAAAATATGATAATGAGCCACATGAGATATTAGGGCAAATGACCAAAAGCTTGGTCAGAGAGGTAGGTTGTAAAGTGTACCACAAAGGAAGATAGGGAGGCAAAAGAAGACCACTTATCCTTTGAAAGGTAAGGAACTAATTGGATAGAGAATATGTGGAGCGCGAGGAGGCTAGTGTGGAGCAAGAACAAGCTGGGTCAATTGGTCTGTTTTCTGTGCTGTAGTTTCTATGTAATAGTAATAAACTATGCTGTCAATTCTATTTGTAGTAACTTTGAATTAAACAGTTGGAAGTGGCCCAGGGTCTGCAGAGATGATGGGCATTTGAGTGCAGTAGAATTTGTAGGTTGGCTGATCTTGTGTTGTTAATATGTGATTTTTTTTCTCATTTTGGTTTGATGGCAATAGGAGGAGCTGATGGAGAAAGGCACATTGCAATCACAACGGAGAGATGTTGGTCCCATCTCCAAATGCATCCAGAAGATCTCCAAAAAGTCTTTGCAAAATGGAACAGTGCATTTGGAACAGCCTTGTGTATTTACTGAAGGGCAGTATGTCTTATCCAGATGGACAGATGGGTTACTCTACCTGGGAAAAATCAAGAAGGCATGGATATTCCTTACTAAAACAGTTAAAGAAATGTTTGTTCAGTAAAATGCCTCTTCATATATATGACTGTATTGCTATTTATTTGTCTTTTCTTTGTCCCTTACTGTCCTCTCTGGTTGTGTGGGCATGAGGACCCAGATTGTGTAAATCTCTATATCCCTTAACCAATCCACCAACAGTACAAAGAAACATAGAAAATAGAAGCAGGAGGAGGCCATTCAGCCCTTCGAGCCTGCTCTGCCATTCATTATGATCATGGTTGATCATCAAATTCAATATCCTGATCCTGCCTTCCAACCCCTATAATCCCTCGATCCCTTTAGCCGCAAGAGCTATATCTAATTTCTTCTTGAAATCAGACAATGTTTTGGCCTCAGCTACATTCTGTGATAGTGAATTCCACCCATCACCACTCTCTGGGTGAAGAAATTTCTCCTCGCCTCAGTCCTCACCCCTTATCCTCAAAATATGACCCCTAGTTCTGGACACTTCCACCATCGGAAGCATTCTTTCTGAATCCACTCTGCCTAACCCTGTTAGAATTTTATAAGTTTCTATGAGATCCCCTCTTACTCTTCCAAACTCCAGTGATACATTTGGCCGGTGCGGGAAGGAATGTGACCATCCACAACCAAATTTCTTTCCGTCCTCCCCTTCCAGGCACCCAACAACCCCAGGAGAAACGCAATTATGAATTGCAGTTGAGCTTGAGGTCCAGACACAAGTTTCCCAATTTTTAAGCTCACATTGTGGTTCTTGGTCCATTATTATGACTGTGTAATGAATGTTACACAGGGGAAAATAAACCCCAGTGTGAAGGAAAAGCCAATCGGTTCTACAGAGTTCACCCCCGCAGTGAATTGACTCCCTCAACATGGTCTCTAACTGTATTTTGAATAGCTCAGTTATCTTGCAAACATTATGGAGGGAATTTTTCCGTCCCGCCCACCACGGGAATCGTAGCGAGTCCGGGCAGACTATGGAAAGGTCCGTTGACCTCGGGCAGGATTTATCCGGTTTCAAGAAGAGCGCGGCCAGAAAATCCCGCCCTTAATGTTGACTGAGTTAAAAAAAATAGTTTTCCCTAGCCTGCTGTAAGTAAATTTCACTGATACAATAGCACCTTAAAGAGAAAATTGTGGAGAAAGTAATGAAAATATTTATTTTTAAGATTATCTGTATTATTAATCATTGCTGAAATATTAATCATACATTTGGAACTGAACTAATGAATGGGTTTTGCTGAAACTTTCCAGGTGAACAAGCATAAACGCAGTTGTCTTTTAGTCTTTGAAGATAATTCTGAATTTTGGATTCTTTGGAAAGATATACAACATGGTGAGTACAGTATTCAGTTCTGTATGGACAGCTATTGAATGGAGGGTCACCACATTACAGAATCATTCCTCTGCTTTAAAAGGTCAATATGCTGACTTTTCATAATAATTGTCTCTCTTTCGCTCAATAATGTTAGTATTATATCACCACTTTTATGTTAAAATTAATGAGAAAAGTAAGGGGAGCCTGGATCGTATTTTATTGGATTATTTTACAGTTTAGGTGCCGCACTAAAGACTGCTACATAAGATAAAGGTGCACAGCGTTACGGGTAATGTATTAGCATGGATAGAGGAATGATTAACTGACAGAAAGCAAAGAGTGGGGGTAAATGGGTGTTTTTCTGGTTGGCGATCAGTGACTAGTGGGGTGCCTCAGGGATCAGTGTTGGGACCGCAATTGTTTACGATTTACATAGATGATTTGGAGTTGGGGACCAAGTGCAGTGTGTCAAAGTTCGCAGATGACACTAAGATGAGTGGCAGAGCAAAGTGTGCAGAGGACGCTGAAAGTCTGCAAAGGGAGAAAGATAGCCTAAGTGAGTGGGCGAGGGTCTGGCAGATGGAGTACAATGTTGGTAAATGTGAGGTCATCCATTTTGGTAGCAATAACAGCAAAATGGACTATTATTTAAATGGTAAAAAATTGCAGCATGCTGCTGTGCAGAGGGACCTGGGTGTCCTTGTGCAGGAATCGCAAGGAGTTGGTTTGCAGGTTAACAAAAATTTATCTATCCTTGCCTTAAAAACACTCAACTCCGGAATCAACCTAGTGAATCTCCTCTGCACCCCCTCCAGTTCCAGTATATCCTTTCTCAAGTAAGGAGACCAAAACTGTACACAGTACTCCAGGTGTGACCTCACCAGCACCTTATACAGCTGCAACATAATCTCGCTATTTTTAAACTCCATCCCTCTAGCAATGAAGGACAAAATTCCATTTGCCTTCTTAATTACCTGCTGCACTTGCAAACCAACTCTTTCAGATTCCTGCACAAGGACACCCAGGTCCCTCTCAACAGCAGCATGCTGCAATTTTTTACCATTTAAATAATAGTCCATTTTGCTGTTACTCCTACCAAAATGGATGACCTCACATTTACCAACATTGTACTCCATCTGCCAGACCCTCGCCCACTCACTTAGGCTATCTATATTCCTTTGCAGACTTTCAGCATCCTCTGCACACTTTGCTCTGCCACCCATCTTAGTGTCATCTGAATTTTGACACACTACACTTGGTCCCCAACTCCAAATCATCAATGTAAATTGTAAACGATTGCGGTCCCAACACTGATCCCTGTGGCACACCACTAGTCACTGATCGCCAACCAGAGAGGAGAGACTGAGTAGACTGGGGCTATACTCATTGGAATTCAGAAGAATTAGGGGAGATCTTATAGAAACAATAAGATTATGAAGGGAATAGATAAGATAGAAGCAGGGAAGTTGTTTCCACTGGCAGGTGAAACTAGAACTAGGGGGCATGGCCTCAAAATAAGGGGGAGCAGATTTAGGACTGAGTAGAGGAGGAACTTCTTCACACAAAGGATTGTGAACCTGTGGAATTCCCTGCCCAGTCTAGCAGTTGAGGCTACCTCATTGAATGTTTTTAAGGCAAGGATAGATAAATTTTTGAACAGTAAAGGAATTAAGGGTTATGGTAAGTGGAGCTGAGTCCACAAAAAGATCAACCAGGCTCGAGGGGCCGGATGGCATACTCCTGCTCCTAGTTCTTATGTTCTTAAGGTACAGTATCACAGGTGCCAGAGGCTATCCTCCAAGTGTAGGACCAGGTGAGAAGGAGTGAATGGGCTTCCCTCTATTCCATCTCCTCCGTTGGTCACCACAAAGATAAGTGTCTTTTTCACGAGGGTATGCCTTTTCCAAATCAGAATGTATTTAACTGTTGAAGCTATGAGCAATAAGGAGCCAATCAAACAAGGTTTTCTTGTGGCAAAGAAAAAGCAAATGCAATGTTAAGCATTCAGCCCTCTTGCAGTTATTTGGACACTTGTGCAAGTCCACACACGCACGCACGCACAACACACGGGTGGAAAATAAAGGGAATGAGAGTCCAATAAAAAAATGGTAAAATAATATATGGTTAAGTGCCTTCTGTAGTGTAGATTTTAAACATTGCGACCGATTTGGGTTAGCTGGTTTCTTGGTTGCAGTCAGATGTAGAAGATGTTGCAATTGCTACGAAAACTCAGTTCACAGCTGATTTCTGGTGGAGTTGGTTTTTCAAGCAGGGCAACAGGCTTATTCCAAAAGAGAGAGGGAGAACTGCCTTCAGCCTCTTTCCTCTGCTGAAGACTTTCACAGGACACTGCCTGTCTGTCACTTGCAATCTTTCTCAAGTGGCTGGGCAGCCTTGCCTTGACAAACTGTGTATTTCAAAGAGGTTTTGGGTCAGTCTGCCTATGGTAGTCGTTGTTTTAATATCCAGCACTTTGCATTTTTAATATCTGTTCCTGAGACAATTACAAATTTTGATTGGTGTCTGGATTATAGGAAATGTCTCTCTCTTCACACTCCCCAGCGGATGATTCGTTGGTTTCTCATCTTCACCTTGGGATGTGGCTTTGCACTTTTAAGCAATTTGCTCTGTCTCGGTTCAAATCGCAAAATTTCCAGTCAGTTAGTTGAAAGTTGAAAAATCATAATCTTTTCAAAATCAAAGGGGCACAGCCTTGTAACAAGTCCAGAGTGTAGTTAATGTGTTCAATGTGGAGGTTGTTGTGTATGTGTCCCTTATGGTCCTCAGCCTCACATCTACACAAGTGAATTTTCCTGTCAGAATCCATTGATAACAGTCAGCTTTTCCCCTCCTTAGTTTCCTCTGGAGTTCTCTTCCTGAAGGCAGGTGCTTGACAATTATTTGTTGAACACGGTGGCACAGTGGTTAGCACTGGTGCCTCACAGCTCCGGGGACCTGGGTTCAATTCCTGGCTTGGGTCTGCGTGGAGTTTGCATCTTCTCCCCATGTCTGCACGGGTTTCCTCCGCGTGCTCCGGTTTCCTCCCACAATCCAAAGATGTGCGGGTTAGGTTGATTGGCCATGCTAAAGTGTCCCGGGATGCGTAGGTTAGAGGGATTAGCGGGGTAAATGTGTGGGATTATGAGGATAGGGCCTGGGTGGGATTGTTATCGGTGCAGACTCGATGGGCCGAATGGCAGCCTCCTGCACTGTAGGGTTTCTATGATCAAGCTGTCAGCAGCTGTCCACTACTTCCCCCAAGTGACCGCTCTGTATTTGAATTTAGACAGTGAAAGTCAATGGGCTGTTGGAAAATGGGGAAGTGTCATTGCTGAGACAACCCAGTTCCTCACCTGAAATTTGCGCACACACACGTGCTGTATAACAGCAGTCAATGGGGTAGTTATTGACTTGGTGCAGTGATGTGAGACAGGTGCTAATGAAACAGCAGCCTGTTTTTACATCTCTCCTGATTTTTATTGACTTTAATAGAGTTAAACCTCGGGAGAGATGCAAAACAGTGTGCTGATTCACTCATGTCCACTTTGCAGTATTAGGCAAAGTCAAGATCTATCCCGCTGCCTTCAATCGGGGGTAGAAATCCGAGCTGAATTCCCCCCCCCCCCCCCTCCCCTTTCCTTTTCTGGGCAATTGAGGTCATTTGAAAACTGCAGCCCTTGAAATACATCAAAATTATCTCGCTCTCATTTGTCTTCTAATTTTCCCTCGCACTTGTTTCACTGTCCAAGGTTTGCGCATTAAAAGACCATTTTCTTTTTCTAACAGCTGGCGTTCCTGGGGAGGAACCGAGATGTACCATCTGCTCGGAGAAAACATCAACAGCACCTAATGAAATTTTGATTTGTGGCAAGTGCGGGTTAGGTAAGAGGCACTGATAATAACCCCCTTTGAGAATACTCACGGCTAACCACAGATAGGGCTGGAAGGTGATTGGAAACGGTGTTCAAATGGCAACTCGCTCTCCACAGAATCAGTTTCTGATCTCATCCAGAATTTCTCCTGAGCAGCGCCCAGGGGGTTTCCCAGTGAGAGAGAGAGAGAGAAGGCAATTGGGGGGAGGGGAGGGGGTGAATCCCTTCGAGCAACATTAGCAGTGACTTCAGAACAGACAATTCGGGCCAAGCAAGAGACGTGACAAATGAGTGTTTACAAATGTACACCATTCCAATGCAACTGGGAGGAATGAAACTGAATTGAATTTATCTTCGCTATAGGCTTGCTACTCGGGTGATTAAAAATCAAAATGCGGAAGATACTCATCAGGCCAGGCAGCATCTGAGGAGAGAAATAGAGTTAATGGACGGGATTTTCCAGCCCTTCCTGCTGGCGGAATCTTCCAGTCCCACCGAAGTCAACTCCCCGTGGGATTCCCCAGAGGTGGGGCTGATGAGCCATGCAAAACACTGTAGACTTCGGCGGGACTGGAAGACCCTGCCAGCGGCTTGCTACATCCGCCACAGGAAAACCTGCAGCCAGGGAAGGGGGGGAATCACGGCCAATGTCTCTGGTCTGAAACATTTTGAAAGTTAACTCTGTTGCTCGCCACAGACACTGCCTGACCTGCCGAATATTTCCAGCATTTGCTTCAGATTTTCAACCTCTGCTTTTGTCTTTAAAGTACTGATCTGAGAAACAGAGAAAACACGTGTTGATTACTAAATGATATATAGTAAGTATTCCTCATTCTAACATTCTGGTATTTCATGATCTATCCTCATAAGCTGCACTGTTGAAGTAACATTAGTTGTATTACTGGCTGCTGGAAGGTGCCAGGTACACTCGTGTTTGTAATTGTCCCATGCTGTGTGACTAAAGGCAAATTGTCACCTGTTTCTTTTTCCAAAGTCTACATTTTGATTGTAGAAAAGATCGTGATCAATTTATTACCCATTTGTAATAAACTGCAGGACAGTGAAAATAACCGCAGGATTTATCACATCAGCAATAATGGTGACTCTCCGCTGCGCTTTGTGCATTCCTGTAAATGGTGTGATTAAAAAGCCCCTTCCTATAAATGCAGCCCCTGAGGTTTGTTGCAGCCTAATTGACTTTGGTTCCAGTATTAGCAGGGATTTTATATAAAATGTCCCTATCGAGCAGGCAGCGTTTGATGTCGTTGGGAGATACCGTTGTGTCACCGAATCTTAGAAATTACATCACAGGAGGACATTCGACCCACTGTGCCTGTCCTCGTCCTTCAAATCCAGCTACTTACTCCATACTGCCCTTTCCCTGTGTCTTTTACGTTTATTTCTTTTTAAGTAGTTACTTAATTCTCTTTCTCTTTAATGTCACAGTTTGCTCAATAACCACTCTTGTTACAGTTTTCCATGCCCTAATAGCCCCCCCCCACTGTGTGGAAAAAGTTCTTTTGAATGTCACTCTTCACTCTGTGTCCCTATATTGCTTGTTTGGGACACAATGTGTCACCATTAGCATCACAAAACAGTATCATTTGGAAATGTTATTTGCTCAAGTTTACTTGCTGCACGTTGTGGGATTGTAGGTTGTATTTGCGAACAGCGCCCGGGCAAACAGTATTAGTTTGTCAGAAATTTCAGTTCAAATAGAAATTATATGACATAAGGAATTGAAAACAGATTGGAAAATCTTAGGCTGGAATTCTCTGGCCGTTCACGCCCTTCTGCCACTGCCAGCGAGATTGGAGAATTTGGTGCTCAGCCAAATCTCCCTTCACTGCAGCGGGACTGGAGAATCCCAGCTATGGGCAGAGAATTAGCCCTTCGTATACGAATACATAAGAATTTGGTTAATATCAGCATCACTAATGTATTATTCCTCTTTAGTTTATGCAATTTCCTCTTGTTTAAGACTATGGGTGGAATTTTCCAGCCCCATCACGGCAGGGACAAGGCCGGAAAATGGAGGAGCCACTCAAATGTCCATTCAGTCGGCAGGACTGGAAGATCCTGTAGGTGGGAGGGGCTGTAAAATTCCAGTCAATTGCAGAGTGTAGTTCATCCCTTGGATCTGTTTACAATATTCCTTTTTTGCTCTCTCCTCTCTTTCTCTTCCTCTCTCTTTCTCTCCCTCTTTCCCCTTTCTCTCTCCCCTCTCACCCTTTCTTGGTCATTTCCAAATTTGGCTGGACCAAGAGTAGAACCTCAACGTGTGGAATTGGACACGTTAACAATCCATACTAGTGCATACCATAACTAATCATAGAATTATACAGCACAGAAGGAGGCCACTGTTTCATTGTGTTCGTGAGGTCTCCCAACTTAACAAATATCCCCATTCCCCAGCTCTTTTCCCATAGCCCTGGAAATGTTTCCTCTGCAAGGATTTATCCAATTTCCTTCAGAAAGATTCATTAGAACCTGTTTCCATCACTTTCTCAGGCAGGGATTTTTGAATCAGAAATAAATGTTTTCTCACTTCCTCTCTGGTCCTGTGACTATAAACATGTCTCTTCTTTCTGTCTCTCTGGTTCTTGTCCTGCCTGCCATTGGAAACAATTTCTCTCTATTTACCCTGTAAACCCCATCATAATTTTGAATGCTTCTATTAAATCTCCCCTTAATCTTCTTGGTTAGAAGTGGAATAGTACCAGCTTCACTAGTCTCGCCAATAACTGAAGTCCGCCAATTGACATTCTTGTTATCTTGAACCTTGAAAGGATATTTTAACTGATGAGGTGAGTTAACTGAAATTTCCTAACTTGTAGGTCAGATGTTCTGATTAAATGGAAATGATATACTAATCTTATCCATTTGAAGACTATTAATTCTGATCAAGAACAATAAATGCTGTTTAGTAAAGCATATTATTTTACCCTGTTGCATAAGTTCATCTAGTATTTCTGAATATACTAGTGCATTGGAGACAGTAATGTTTGAGTATACCAGCTGCCTGATACATTAAGGGGAAGAGGAACCTATTAGACTGAAGGGAGTTGATGTTTTCTTTCCAAAGGGAATGGTTTTAAATTGAAAGTTATCAGAATAAAAAGCTGATTGTCAGGGTTGTTTGTGACTTTGAACAATGGAGTCCACAGTTCAAATTCATCACCAGACAGGCCTAGATTGGTAATCTCACACGGCTGGTATACAAAATATGACACTGATGAGGTCCCTTGTTGAAGTGGGCTTTACTCTAAAGCTAACAATACCATTTCTAAACTGGGAGTGTTCGATACCGGACACACTTCATCTTGATGGGCACCAAATCTCACAAAAATGTTCCCATTTGTCTCCGAATGTATTTGCCAAGTTTGTTTACTTGTTGCAAACACTCTTTTACTTGCGCTACCAGAATGCAGATCATTTGTCTCTTGCCATCAATTGTAGTATGTATTCAATTTGAATAGTAAAACTCTGTTTCTCTTTAGGTTACCATCAGCAATGCCACAATCCCAAAGTAGATAGCACAACGAATTCATCCACTTCACCTTGGTTTTGTCGACAGTGTATATTTGCATTGGCTGTCAGGGTAAGAGCAGTTCCGGCTTCAATAATTTGTATGTTTTGGCAATACTGTCTTCGTGCTACTAAAAATTACAAGTGCATGTTTATAAGATTATTCAGCTTGTCTAATGGGTAGTAAATAGTTCAGTATCATTCCGAAGGCAGTCATTATGAAGCACTGGTTAATATTTGGGAAAGGATTTAAAACAATTGGTATTAATTTACAAAACTCCAGAAGGCTAATGGAAGACATGAGGAAAGAAGGAATTGAACTGACAGGTTTGCAAGAAATAAATAAAGTTGTTGGCTCTGAGCTATGGCATCTTCATCCCAGTTGTTGATGGGTTTCCATGCTCCTCCGTGCACGGATTTCTCAACCTTACAGGACATGGAGCCAATGATGGGCACACTTCATAATCCCTCACTGAGGAATCAAAACTGCACCTGATCACATCCTGAGGATGTCCCAAGGCTTTTCCGAGCCAGTGAAATCATAGAAATCATAGAAACCCTACAGTACAGAAAGAGGCCATTCGGCCCATCGAGTCTGCACCGACCACAAACCCACCCAGGCCCTACCCCCATATCCCTACATATTTACCCACTAATCCCTCTAACCTACGCATCTCCGGACACTAAGGGCAATTTTTAGCATGGCCAATCAACCTAACCTGCACATCTTTGGACTGTGAGAGGAAACCGGAGCACCCGGAGAAAACCCACGCAGACACGAGGAGAATGTGCAAACTCCACACAGGCAGTGACCCAAGCTGGGAATCGAACCCAGGCCCCTGGAGCTGTGAAGCAGCGGTGCTAACCACTGTGCTACCGTGCCGCCCCTGAAGTGTGACAGTCGCCGTTGCTATTAAGGAAAACAGATAGCCAATTAGTGCACAGCAAGATCCCAGCAAATGGGATGAACGACTTTTCTTTGGCTCCATTTGGATGAGGGAAGATGTTGGGCAGGATAATGTCCTGTGTCCCTGAACTCTGAAAAGCAATGAAAATTCTCTTCTTGATTATTGATGGTTCTCATTGGTGTGAAGAATTGTCAGAACAAAATCTGAATATTCAACTCCAAACTTCAATTCTTGACCCTATACCTTTTTGAGTCTGCACCCTGTTTCATGCCAGCTTCCTCAGACTGCGCAGTGTTAGTCTGATACTTGGAGAGTTTCATGTCTTAACACCGTTTTGCCCTGATATTAGTTTTTTTCCAATGACTTAACAGTTCTCCCATGGAACTACTTGCAGAAAATTGTAGGATATGCTGTTTTATAAGGACAGCCTGTTATCCACATGTCGCTAAGATGTCCTTTTATGCCGCAAAGTTTAATTGCTGTGAGTAGGAATTATCTGAGTCCCATTAGGAGGTAATTGCTGTCAGATATATCCTGAGTTCAGATACAGTTTAATTGCTATTCCTCTTTCTTCAAGCTCTTTTTTAAAAAACATTTTGTGCATTGCTAGGTTCTCGATCCATTCAGTTGTGATTTTTGATGCTGTTTGGTGCAAGTGCCATATTTGTAATTCAGGTGCAACTGTGAAACCTTCATGTTAACCAATCCACCACCTGCATTGAAAGGAAAGGGCCCAATCTGAAACCAAATTCCAAAAATTCTAAATCCCCCAACCGCCAGGAAAAAAAAACGAAATGCCAGAAACCAGCTTCTCAGCACAGATGAATCAGTCACAGCCTGTTTGTACCCACATGGTGGAGAAGTTGGTGCAGGCAGCCTGTAGACTAAGCTTTGAGATTGAGGGATCGTATAGGGTCAGACCAAAAGAGAAAATGCTGGAAAATCTCTGCAGGTCTGGCAGCATCTGTAAGGAGAGAAAAGAGCTGACGTTTCGAATCCAGATGACCCTTTGTCAAAGCTTACTGGTCAGTGGGGGAATAACAGGCCGCAGAGAAAGATGATCCAGTTTGGGTGGGTTCGACAATTACCAGATTTTAGACTTGGGCAGCAAGGAAACCATAATGAATGCTCTACTCATACTGAGCGGCTATTGATATGTGCAAAGCTTCTGGTGGGGATGTAATAATGCTGAGGTATTGTGTCTCTGTTGTGATAACACTGGATTTATTTTGCTGTCTCTTTATAACAGAAAGGAGGTGCTTTAAAAAAGGGCCCACTTGCTAAAGCCTTACAGATCGTCAAACGAGTTTTACCCTACAGTATGGATGAACTTAACTGGGATTCTCTGCATAGAACTAACCTCCAGCAATGTTACTGTTACTGCGGAGGACCTGGAGAGTAAGATTTGCAGATTAGATTTTCTTTTAAATTGCACTCACCCCAAACCTCCCTTGATGTTTCTCCCACCATCCCGGGTACCTTACCCTATTCCTTTGACCAATCACTAGGATACATCCACTGAGAGTGGCACAGGTAGACTTTACCTCAGAATGTTTGACCCACCCCACCCCAACTGACTAATTGAGTAGTCAGAGTGCTCAGTACTGGCTAGACGCTGGTGTAGTGGTCTTGCCACTGGATTTAGTAATCCCGAGGTCCAGGCTAACACCTGAGGAACAAGGGTTCAAATCGCACTGCTGCAACTGGTGGAATTTAAAGACAATTAATAAATCTGGAATTGAAAGTTATTCTCGGTAAGAGTGACCATGAAACATTGGTTGTTGTAAAAATTCTTCTGGTTCACTGGTGTCCTTTAGGGAAGGAAATCTGCCATCCTTGGTCTGGTCTTCATGTGACTCCACAGTAATCTGGTTCACTCTGGAACGGCCCAGCATAGTTCAAGGGTAGTTAAGGATGGCAATAAATGCTGGTCCAGCCTGTGATGCCCACATCCCATGGAATAATTTTAAACAGGTACAATTTGGATCGGAGCTCATCCCCCAAACGTGCATCACTACTTGTTGCACCAAATCTGAAGCTTTAAACACCATAATTAAAATGATTAAATAGGAAGGACCATTAAATGTCATTTGTGTGGCACAATCGTTAGCACTGCTGCCTCACAGGGCCAGGGACCCAGGTTCAATTCCAGCCTTGGGTGACTGTCTATGTGGAGTTTGCACGCTCTCCCGTGTCTGCGTGGGTTTCCTCCGGGTGCTCCAGTTTCTTCCCACAGTCCAAAGGTATGCGGGTTATTTGGATTGGCCATGATAAATTGCCCCTTCGTGTCCAACGATGTATAGATTAGGGGAATTAGTGGGGTAAGTATATGGGGTTAGGGGGATAGAGCCTGGATGGGATTGTTGTCTGAGAGGCAGACTGGATGGACTGAATGGCCTCCTTCTGCACTGTCGTTCCACCTAGTTTCCAGCACTTTGCTTCCCTACAATGGCAAATTGACAGAATAATAAGGTGCTGCATACGATAGCTTAGTGCTTAGACATTTTAACAATTTTTTGTTTGTGTTTAAGATCTAGTGAATCACGATATTTCTGCACCTGCCCTCCATTACACTGGTGCGTAAAACTCCCCTTAGTGAGCCAGTGGGCACAGCTACTGAACAACACAGACCAGAGGATCTCAGATTGGTTCCTAATTTCTGTTGGGACAGCTACCGAGGAACTGCATTTGGCCTCGGCTTAGAGAGGGAAAGCAGTTGGTTAAGGATCACATTCCTGATTGTTGCCCCGTGTCTGCTGCTGGATTTAGGGTTTGTGGACTTTAGTTGACAGTGAGACAGACCTCGAGCAAGATGTTTCTCATGGTTAATGAGCCTGCCGACACCAACCCCCTAGATTGATGTATGAGGAATATCCACTTGGCTGAGGGACGCTGGCACCCATGGGAATATATCCGAGGGAATGGTCTTCAATGGGAAAAGTGGGAGAAAATGGGGAAAATGTACAAAACTGAGGAAGCTCTATACGTTCCCAAAAGCCCCATTGCCATTAATTTTTTAATAGTCACTGCCAGAGAAATGTCACACAGAGGGTACGCGATCTTTATGCACGGACCAACACCTTTTAAAACGTCGGAATTCTCTCAGTCTAGTCTTCAGTTTACTTGTTAGAAATGATTTTCAGCCACTCATGTGGATTATCAGCCAGGGAAGGTTCAAATGTGCTGACGTGTTTCATTGTAAATCTGCTGATATTTCACCCTGATGTAAACCTCTCCGCCTTCTGACACCAGGTGGTACCTGAAAATGCTTCAGTGCTGCAGATGTAAGCAGTGGTTTCACGAAGCCTGCACTCAGTGCCTGAGCGAAGCCATGATGTTTGGAGACAGGTCTGTTCACATTCAGTCATTTTCCTAATGTCATGGTGAATGATAAGGGGTGGGGTATGGGGTGGGGGGGTATCATTCTTTCACTCACTGCCACGCTGCGAATGACTATTATTCCCACACGACCTGCAATGTGTTCTTCTAGTACGTGTCAGATACCTTTTGTGTTGATAGCTACACTTGGGAGATTGGCAAGTCCATACTTGCTTCAGTCACAAATGTGGCTTGTTTGTTTCTCTTTCCTCGTCGTTACTCCTCTTTGACTAAAGGTTTATTTCACACATTTACTGAAAGTGGATATCGCGCACCCATTTTGTGAAGTTAGAAATTTGGCCAGATGTAAACTCTTCACGGTGCAGTGTGGAATTTTCCCAGGGCATGGGAGTGTGGGCATTCAGTGCCAGAATTTAACTGCCCCGCCCGCCATGGAATCGGAGCGGGCGAGGGGCAGACAACGGAAATGTCCGTTGACCTCGGGTGGGAATGTCCGGTCTCGCTCAAGTGAGGCTGTAAGGTCCTGCCCCAGATCTCAGATGGCAAACATTGTGGTCTCCTCAGCAGCATTTGTGTATGCGGCACGGTGGCTCAGTGGTTAGCACTGTTGCCTCACAGCGCCAGGGACCCGGGTTCAATTCCCAGCTTGGGTCATTATCTGTGCGGAGTCTGCACATTCTCCCCGTGTCTGCGTGGGTTTCCTCCGGGTGCTCCGGTTTCCTCCCACACTCCGAAAGACGTGCTGGTTAGGTGCATTGGCCATGCTAAATTCTCCCTCAGTGTACCCGAACAGGCGCCTGAGTGTGGCGACTGGGGGATTTTCACAGTAACTTCATTGCAGTGTTAATGTAAGCCTACTTGTGACACTGATAAGTAAACTTTAAAACTTTATTAGTTAGAGGCTCAATGGCATTTTTACAGAAGAAATTTAAAATGTGCAACCAGGGTGGGAGAATGAGGCAAGAAATCCCCCCCGCTTTCTGTTTCGTAAAGAAGGTCAGCAGCCCGTGTCTCAGAGGTTTCAGTACTTAGATGACTGGATGGTTAAATTAACTTTTTGCATCTTGTTTTTGTTTAAGTGCCCCGCAGTGTGTGGCAGGTGCTCTGCTGTTCATGAGCTGAAGTTTACTGGTAACCTGAACATAAATGAAGGAACTTTCCATTCTCCCTGCACTCAAAATCACACTATCAGATGTTGCTGGAATAGCACAACTCATGGCAGATGCCATCAGTTAGAAATATTCCCACTCCCTTCAGCTCAAATTGCACCATAACTTGCTGAAAGGGAAGGCGATGGCCTAGTGGTATTATCGTTGGACTATTAATGCAGAAACTCTGCTAATGTTCTGGGGACCTTCTAAAGGGCAAGTAGGCTTGGGTAATAAATGTTGGCCAGGCAGCGACGCCCATGTCCCACGAATGAATACAAAAGAAGTCAGGACTGATCATAGTGTGGTGAGGGCGACCAGAGTATCTGGGAGCTCCGTGAACCCCAGGACCAACAACCTTAACCAAAGAGATTTGGGGATTGAGAAATAAACAGGGGAATGACTGAAAAGCAGGACGAATCGGAGTCAAATCAGAAACGAGAGGAATAAAAAGAGGCATAGGAAGATTTGTTTAAAACAGTGAAAAAAAGAGACAAAGGAAAAATAAGAATGTAAACATTAAATAGTTTTACATTTTTAAACTCTCCCAACATAATCACTACCCGAAAGAATAAGACTCATTAGTTTAAATTGATCGTGTTTTCTGGGCCAGAGAGGTTGTTTGTCTTTACAGTAACTATTATCATCTTCCTGAAAGTGTGCTTACACTATTAATTACCACATTTATCTTTCTGTGGCAAGTTTAATGGACACTTGATATGAAAGTTCTTAAACCTAAAGGGTGGTGAAGAGTAAGATACCCTTTGTCCAAAGCAAATGGTGAAACTGTATTAATTGGCCAGCAATTCTAGAGGTTTGCAATTCAAATCCTCTGGACTTCTTGACCGGTTTGCTTGTTAATAATGGCGTGCATTGCCTACTCCTAATTCTCCCAAGTTCCACCCGAGTGTTTCCATTTGCCAAACATCCCCATTAACAAGATGCCCATTCACTGCACGTATCTTTATTGTATTGACTATTTACTGTTCTCTTTTCAGATTTTATTTGTTTGTTTGCTCAGTGTGCAATAAAGGACCCGAATATATCAAACGCCTACCCCTCAGATGGTAAGTCGTTCAATGGATTTTAAAATAGAAAAATAATTTAAAGTTTGATTCACAGCAGGTCCGATTGTTTGCCTCGTTGTCGCTCAGGCATTTTCCACCACTCGGAGTGAACGAGGCACTGACCCCCACGCCAGGTCACATTTGAAAGGCAATCCTCGACTCGGATCACCCCCAAGCTGGATATGATCGTAGATCATGTTGCTATATTGGGATGGGTGGAGGTGAAGACTGAAACCAAGCTCACCAACAGAAATCAGCGGTTAATGAGCTGTCGACTGGTGGCAATTGGTATGCTGCGTGGTTGTACACAATGAATTAATAATATGACCAGAGGTCCAACCAAAGAAACTCGAGCATCACTTCTTCCTGTTTAATTAGCTTTCATTAATATTGTATGATTAATATGTGGAGAAAACAGATGCTTGGCTTTCAGCATTGAGTATTTTTAGAAAGACATTATATTCTTTTTAATTAAACAAAAACGGTGGTGGGTGTGGGGGAATTACAACCCCTGGTGGGTCAGTGTCACAAAACACAAAACATTCAAATAAATTTATCTGATCAAACCAAAACGTCATTCCCGAGGGTGATGAAGGGGTGCTCCAGCCACTGCGGTGCCCACCAGGCTTGGAGCGTATCGATGGACACCCCATCCTCCCTTTTCAGGGTCCCCCAACCACATACATGACCACGGTAGAGGGACAGATAGTCAGGAGAAAGACGTTTTATGAGGGATTGAGCTTTACAATGGATTAGCACATCGCATCTCGGGCGAGTATTTTAATTCCTGCCTGTGTAAATGGGATGAATGCCGCCTTTCTCTGCTATTCTTGTATGAGATGAGTTTGTCAAACCTAGTCTTAATAGGCACAGTTCTACAAGAAAGCGACAGTCAGCACTAACTGACAATGAAGTAGCAATCCCACGCGGAGTGGGGACAGAAGTTCTGCTGTTCAAAGTGTAAATTCACGCCGTGCTTTTAGGAATTCTGTTCTGAGGCTGGGCCTCATCATCAGTTCGGGGTAGACTTTAGTCTACATGTAAACCATGCAGTAAATTCCCAAGTGACCTTGATTCTGAAACTGGGTGCTAGAAATGGGAAAATGTATAATTTTGCTGTAATCCCAATTGTTAAGACCCAGGCCAGAAACTCCAAGATGTTTTATAAAGTTAGTCTAGACCCTAAGTTTTACATTTGAGTTTGGCATTAGGCTGAGCATAAGGTGTTTAGCACCAGGTATGATTCAAGTGACCCACTAGGAAGCTTTTATCAAACAAAGTTTATTTAAGAACACAGTTAAAATATAATAAAAGGAATTAGCATAACTTTACCAATTACAAAAATTAAACATGGCACAGTATAAACCTTAGCAGCTGGCTATTCGATGTCATTCCAAGTTAAACACCATCCTTCAGACACACACCTTTCTTCAGACTTGGCACAGAAACAAGTATGTTCCTGAGATGCTGGGTTTCCAGCTTTTTAACAACTGCTATGAATTGATGTTTTGAATGTTGGATCAGTTCTCTGAAGTTTCCCAGCCCTGGGACATTCAGCACGCCTCTGGAGAGAGAGAGAAAAAAAGAGACACTGCATTCTTCCACCAGCTTCTAAAAGCAACTGAGAAGATTAAACTAAAACTTGAACTTTTCTGTGGGGAAAAAAGTAACTGTCCCCAGGCATATCACCTGACCTATAAATCATCCCCAAATCAGCTCCACTCAGCAATCCGCAAAGGACTATAAAGCCCCAGGACACCGTGTTAGTCCAGATTAAAATCAGCATGTTGTTCATTATATTGCTCCAGTAACAATAGAGGACACCAGCTACAGACAACACGGCACCAATAAAATCTTGCCAAGGAGCATGATTAAAATACATTTCTTGAAGGCACAGTATCATCACATAATGAACATCAAAAATAAAAGTGACAGGAGAGGGTGAAAATCTTCTCTAAGATAAACTGGGTAGCAATAGATATGACTCACTTTTCTTTATAACCCAATGCATTGACTCAATTTTACAGCGCAGCACTCCTAACCTCACTGGGGTTAGATCACAGCGCAAGATCTCACCATTCTGGGTGGCTGAACAGGGGCCACTGGAGCCACCACACCTGGTCTCAAAATGGCAGAATTCCACCCCGCATGTTCAATGACAGTTTCCATTTTTATTTTCCTAATCAGAAAGGAAATTGGCCGCATCTAAATTCCCAATTTACTTCATGTGGAGAACGCTGTAACATATTGGACAATTTTGGTTTTTGGTGACTGAACACATCAAACTCCACAGGAAATGACAGGATTTTAGGCAGCATCTTTCAAATCCATGACCACCACCATCTAGAAGGACGAGGGCAGCAGACACACGGGAACACCACCATCTGGAAGTTCCCCTCCAAGCCACACACCACCCTGTCTTGGAAATGTATCACTGTTCCTTCACCGTCACTGGGTCAGAATCCTGGAACTCCCTCCCTAACAGCACTGTGGGTGTACCTGCACCTGAAGGGCAATTGGGGATGGGCAATAAGTGCTGGCCTAGCCAGCAACGCCAACATCCCACAATTTGGAGTAAGTAATTCCAATGCTTTGTCAATCATATTCCGGTGTTCTTTCCGTTTTCTAGGAAAACTACAGGTCACCAGCACAACAAAGGTGTGCGGGTTAGGTGGAACGGTCATGCTAAATTGACCCTAGTGTCAAGGGGATTAGCAGAGTAAATATGTGGGGTTACGAGAATAGGGCCTGCGTGGGATTGTGGTCGGTGAAGACTCAGTGGGCCGAATGGCCTCCTGCACTGTAGGGATTCTATTCTATTCTAACACAGCCTGAAAATGACGTGTTCGCACAACCTGTCCTGTGGCTACACCAAGGGAGACCAGGATCAAAGCTGTGGTTTGTACTGAGCAGGTGACTGGCCCAAAGATGCGGCACCAGATATTTGGGCATGATTTTGGCGGAGTGATTCTGGAATCAGTACTGAAGTGTAGTATAACTGAACGTCACACACTGGGGGCTTTGAGTGTCTGATTTCCGTATCAGTAAATGCGACATGTTTTGGGAGCACCTCATTCTTTTATTAAAACCCTATCCCTGTGCTTTATTTCTAGGGTAGATGTCGTGCACCTCGTTTTGTACAATTTAGGGGTCTGTGGGAAAAAGAAGTACTTTGATTTTGAAGAGGAAATATTAATATTTATTAATCACAACTGGCTGAGCCTCCAGCTTGGAAAGGTAGGTGTACATGTTTCTGTGGGGCGGGTGTATAGTTAAATGCTCTCCTGCTCTGACACAGGTACAATTGCTCCAGTTTCCTCCTACAGTCCGAAAGACGTGCTGGTTAGGTGCATTGATCATGCTAAATTCTCCCCCAGTGTACCCGAACAGGCGCCGGAGTGTGGCGGCTAGGGGATTTTCACAATAACTTCAGTGATAATGTAAGCCTACTTGTGACACTAATAAATAAACTTTACAATTCCACATCAATGATCTTTCCTAATATTAAAAACTAGTTTGTCTTCAGCAATATCTGGCAAAGTGGTTGAAAGGTTGTTTGATTTGAAGCCAGTTTAATGGATGTTAAGGAATAGTCCCCAGTGTTGGTCATCAACATTCGAATGTAATTCATTTTGGGTTCTTAACCCTTCAAACGCCAGTGTAAAATCAGAAAAACAAACACTCAAATGTGACTTCCTGAGGAAACGATCAGGAATACAATCGAACATATAGCTTGATTTTTGTAACTGCAGAAAAGACAGAGTGTTAATGTAATTCTTTGTTTTATGGTTATAAGGGTTTAATGTTTTTTTCCATAAAATGTACCTTATTCATAAAATATCTGAAAAAACATTTCAAATTGACATTACAGGAAAGTGCAATGATATTCACATCCTCTACAGAGATCAAACTGCACTTGGTGTTTCAATACACTGAGAGCATTACAAACATTCCAATATTTTCATCACAGAGTACAATGCTGTTTAAATTATATACAGTCTCACAACACCAGGTTAAACTCCAAGTTTATTTGGAATCACGAGCTTCCGGAGCGCTGCTCCTTCATCAGGTGAGCTCCGAAAGCTCATGATTCCAAATAAACCTGTTGGACTTTAACCTGGTGTTGTGAGACTTCTTACTGTGCCCTCCCCAGTCCAACGCCGACATCTCAACAGCAAATTATATACATCGGTCATATCGCACTGTGAAGTGCTTCAACATTTGCAATGTGCAGTCAGGATTAAGCTTACAGTCTAAGGGGTTTTACACTGTTACTAGCCCCTCAGTCCATATTGGCTGAAAGGCCTTACACATTGGCCTTTCCCCATTTGGTCTTGGTGGTGGCTGCCACAAGCTTGAGTGTGTCCCTCAGCACGTAATCCTGGACCTCGGAATGTGTCAGTCTGCAACACTTGGCCAAGCGCAATTGTTTGCACTGGAATATCAACAATTTCAGTCAGAAAAAGAAATTTAACTGCTTTATTTACAAAAAACTCCTAAATTGATAATGATGAGACATTTTCCGTCAGTTAGTCACTCTTGCGCTCGAGGAATTCCTTTAAGTGGGCATCTTGACTGGTTGTCTTCTGGATATTTCCCCCTGGTCTTAACTGTGGATGGGAAGTGTGGGGTTTGAAGGAATGGGCAAACTGTCTGGTCCCCAAGAGTTTAACTTTGTTCCCTCTAGGCAGGGAGAGAGGAATTGTGGGTATGGTAACATACACCTCAATGGGGTGGCACGGTGACACAGTGGTTAGCACTGCTGCTTCACAGCGCCAGGGACCCGAGTTCGATTCCTGGCTTGGGTCACTGTCTGTGTGGAGTTTGCACGTTTTCCCCATGTCTGCGTGGGTTTCCTCCAGGTGCTCCGGTTTCCTCCCACATTCTGATAGACGTGCTGGTTAGGGTGCATTGATCCGAACAGGCGCTGGACTGTGGCGACTCGGGGAATTTCACAGTAACTTCATTGCAGTGTTAATGTAAGCCTTGTGACTAATAAGTAAACTTTAACTTTATACCACAAAACCTGGTAAACAAAGATGTAAGAATTAACTCAACAGAAAAGTCTTGGAAACCGAAATCAGTTGCAAGGTTCTCAATTTTTGAGCTTGAAATTAAATAGGGGTTACAATAGAGATAGGAGGCCTGAGTTAAGCTCTGTGTAAGTGGGCAGGTTTCAACTGAGTTTAAAAACTCAGCCATAAAGTATAGTCACAGAATACTACAGTGCAGAAGAGGCCCTTCGGCCCATTGAGTTTGCACCGACACATGAAAGGTCCTGACCTGTCCATCTAATCCTACTTGCCAGCACTTGGCCCATAGCCTTGAATGTTATGATGTGCCAAGTACTCATCCTGGTACTTTTTAAAGGATGTGAGGCAACCCACCTCCACCACCCTCCCAGGCAGCGCATTCCAGACCGTCACCACCCTCTGGGTAAAAAATGTTTTTTCTCAAATCCCTAAACTTCCTGCCCCTCTTTTCTAACTTGTTCCCTCGTAACTGACCTTTCAAATAAAGGGAACAGCTGCCCACTGCCCATACCCCTCATAATCTTGAACACCTCAATCAGGTTACCCCCTCAGTCTTCTCTGCTCCTGAGAAAACAACCCAAGCCTATCCAACCTCATAACCTAAATGTTCCATTCCAGGCAACGTCCTGGTGAATCTCCTCTGCACCCCCTCCAGTGCAATCATATCCTTCCGATAATGTGGCGACCAGAGCTGCACACAGTACTCCAGCTGTGGCCTCACCAAAGTTCTATAACTTTGAAGCCAAATGCTTCAAACTTATGTAGCTGTCGAGACCAATGAAAACTACATTTAATACGAACAAATTTGGTGAAAAATCTGCAATGTAAATATACGGAGCGAATGGGAGCAAAGGTTATGGGGAAAAAGCAGGATTGGGCTATTGAGTTGGATGATCAGCCATGATGGTGATGAATGGCGGAGCAGGCTCGAAGGGCCAAATGGCCTCCTCCTGCTCCTATCTTCTATGTTGAACTTGATTCAAGTTATCTGATCAATTCTCTTTTGTACTAAATTCACACATTGGATGAATCATTTGGCGTGGAAATCACTTTGAATTGTCAGGTTTAGAATTTGTACAATTAATACAATAAATAGCATTGATTTTGTAAAAGGATATGGAAATGACAAAACAAGGCCGAATGCTGAAACGATGATTTATTTTTTAAAGAAAGCTAATATTGAGGCGCATGGCCAGAAGAGTCAGGTTCATACCTTCAGAGGCTTTACAATGCCAATAGTCAGACCACGGCTAAGAGCATTAGGTTTTGTTCTAATCACCATATCACATTGAAGATGATGCAGCGAAAGACGGCAAGGATGACTCCTAGTGTAAAGGGAATAAGCTATGAGGAGAAATCCAGGCTGTACAGTCACTTTTTACTGTTGGATCTTGATGGGTGATATCCCAACCTAGAATGAAATTTAATCTCAGTCACCTGCATAAATTGAGTTTTCCATTTCTTGGCTAGCTCGTGTATCCAGCGTGCAGGGTGGGAACAGTATATTCATCTCACTAGACAAGAGCAAGGAAGCTGCTGATGCAAGATCCAAACGGTTAATAATTCTGTTCTCAGCTGTGGATCAAAAACATTTCTGGTTCATGTGAGATCTGGAGCATTTAAAAAAAAAAATCAATAAAATTCTAATCATCGACCTTCCTGTCTCTTTTCCAGATTAAAATCTCAGGAGATATTGTTGCTGAAATATTGCAGTGTTTCCGCACGGAATAATTATTCTTATTTCTCTTCAGTTGACAGAAATGACAGTGCATGAACGGAAGCAGCCTCTTCTCGATGCTTTAAACAGCTATAAAAGCCGGTGAGATGTTACCTTGTGTTTTATGAGTGGGACTTGGGTGAAATTGCAAAAGCCGCATCTCCATTTGATATCACGAGAGGCTTAATAATGAGAATAATTTGTACATTCATGAGGGGGGGCACTGTCTGTCACCCTTGGGTGCTAAGTTTGCACCCAGCTCACGTTTGACATCTCCGTCTACAGTACATATAAAAGTTCAAAATTAAAATGTGTTTTTGCTTTTCCTCAAGGGAAAAACATTCCAAAACTCCCAATGAAGATCATACCTCATTTAAAAATCCTGCAATTGCCGTGCGCACACTTTGTTTCCTGTGCTCACCATTTTTGGTCACGTTTTTACACCTGAATAGAATCCTATGTTGCAGAAGGAGGCCATTCGGCCCATTGAGTCTGCACCGACCACAATCCCACCCTATCCCCATAACTCCTTGCATTTACCCTAGCTGATCCCCTTGACACTAAGGGGCAATTCTGCATGGCCAATCCACCTAACCCGCAAATCTTTGGACTGTGGGAAGAAACCGGAGCACCCGGAGGAAACCCACGCAGACACGGAGAGAACGTGCGGACTCCACACAGATAGTGACCCAAGCCGGGAATCGAACCCAGATCCCTGGTGCCGTGAGGCAGCAGTGCTAACCACTGTAATACTGTGAATGGTTACAAGTACAGAAGGAGGCCATTCGGACCCGTCATATTTATGCTACCCCTCTGCAAGAGCAACTGACTTAGTCCCACTTCCTTGCAAATCTTTCCTCTGGATAATGATTCGATTCTCTTTTGAACCTGCCTCTGCCAGACTCTCAGCAGAACATTCCAGATCCTTAGCACTTGCTGTGTTAAAAAGGTTTTCCTTGATGCCAGTGTTGCTTCTTTTGCCAATCGCTCGAACTCCTCTTGTCCTGAATCCTTCCGCAAAAGGAACACTTTTTCTCCCTGTCTCCTTCACAATTTTGAACACTTCTATCAAATCTCCTCTTAATCTTCTCTTCTCAACTGAAGCTCCTCATCCCTGGAACCATTCTTGTAAATCTTTTCTGTCTGCCTCCACCCCTCTCCCTCCCTCCCCAATAGCTTCACATCCTTCCTAATGCACCACATTTGGTGCCCAAAAATGGACAATAATAATCCAGTTTTTAAAAAAATTCATTCATGGGACATGGGCGTTGCTGGCTGGCCAGCGTTTATTGCCCATCCCTAGTTGCCCGAGGGTAGTTGAGAGTCAACCACATTGCTGAGTTCAAACCAGTGTTTCTTGCATGTTTATCAGAACTTCCTCACTTTTTAAAGTTTAATTTTTTGAACTTCACACCCTATTTATAAAGTTTAGGTTCCCATTCACTTCATGAACTGCTTTCCCAACCTGCCCTGCCACCTTTATTGATTCCTGCACTTCTACTCCAGCTCCCTCCTGCATCCTCTTTGGAATGGCGCTGCTGATTTTGTTTTTATTACCTTCCCTCGTTCTTCCTACCCAAATGAATCACTTCACACTTCTCTGCGTTAAGTTCCATCTGCCAATTGTCTGCCCATTTTACTGGCCTGTCAATGTCCCATTGAAGTTTAATGCTTTCCCCCTCCCCATGTAACACTGAAAATTCCTATATGGAATTCTCCAACGGGGTGGCACAGTGGTTAGCACTGCTGCCTCACAGCGCCAGGGACCCGGGTTCAATTCCGGCCTCGGGTCACTGTCTGTGTGGAGTCTGCACGTTCCCCCCGTGTCTGCGTGGGTTTCCTCCGGGCGCTCCAGTTTCCTCCCACAGTCCAAAGATGTGCGGGTTAGGTGGATTGGCCGTGCTAAATTGACCCTTAGTGTCAGGGGGATCAGCAGAGTAAATCCATGGAGTTACGGGCTTGGGGCCTGGGTGGGATTGTTGTCGGTGCAGGCTTGATGGGCTGAATGGCTTCTTTTTGCGCTGTAGGGATTCGGTGATAAACTGGTTCTCTGCTGCTGCATTTGCAGATTACAACCACTAAGTGGCAATGTAGCTCTACTGGTTGGGGTGGGGGAGAGGGACTGAGTCTGCTGTCACTGGGGAAGAGGGAGAAATTGGTTGAAACCTACACAATTATAACGTTCTTATAAAATACGTTAAAAACACACAGGAATTTTCCCAAAAAATGTGTTGATTTGGGTGAGAAAAGATCGCAATTTTCCCACACTTTGTCATTTTTTGGGAAGGAGTGAGTTTTGCACTGGCTCTGAGGTGGCTCTAAACCCTGTAGCAAGCCCGGCGTCACAGAGACCGGACGCTGTTTTTAAAGCGTGCTCCGATCTCAGTGAAATTGAGGACTTCCTCCCTCCCCTTGTGGACATTGGGACCTCCCCCCGCAAACTCATTGAAGGCATGTCTCTCCCCGCTGTAGATCGCCAGTATTGGGACATTCCCAATGGGTCCCACTTCACGCCCCAGCCCCTTTGTGCCCCACCTCCTTGGCACTGTCCCTTGTGCCCTGGCAGTGCCATGCCAGATTGGCACTGCCCGATAGGTACACCCCAGCCCTTTCATGCCCTGGCAGTGCCACACCAGGTTGGCAGTGCCTGATGGGTACGGCCCAGTCATGTCACCAACCACCCAGGGGCTTCAATGGCCTCTGAGCCCCCTCTCTCTTCCCCCCAGTGTGGCCATCGTGGCTGGTCTCTGCTTGTGGAGACCAGTAGTGGTTCTCGGGTGTTCTCGCTGTGCCAAGGATCGGAAAATCCCAGGGAGCAGGGAGAATCCGATTCGGTGTATTTAAATACTTATTTACATAAGAACATAAGAAATAGGAGCAGGAGTAGGCCATCTAGCCCCTCGAGCCTGCCCCGCCATTCAATAAGATCATGGCTGATCTGACGTGGATCAGTACCACTTACCCGCCCGCTCCCCATAACCCTTAATTCCCTTACCGATCAGGAATCCATCCATCCGCGCTTTAAACATATTCAGCGAGGTAGCCTCCACCACCTCAGTGGGCAGAGAATTCCAGAGATTCACCACCCTCTGGGAGAAGAAGTTCCTCCTCAACTCTGTCTTAAACCGACCCCCCTTTATTTTGAGGCTGTGTCCTCTAGTTTTAACTTCCTTACTAAGTGGAAAGAATCTCTCCGCCTCCACCCTATCCAGCCCCCGCATTATCTTATATTTAAATATGCTCCCCTGTAATCCCAGAGTAAGTCCAGGAGCGGTGGCTGGGAGGATCACAATGGGATTTCGCGCTGGCTGGCGGTGAATGCGCTAGGCCTCTCTCCCGTGATTCTCCAACCCCACTCTGCGCTAACGCAATCTGCGCCAAACTGCGGCCAGATTTTCATATTTCTATAAACAAGTGAACTTTAATAATTACATAATACTGTTCTGCTTTATTGCCGTTTTCTTTTTGTTGGTGCCCCAAGGTCACAGTAAATTTCAGAGGCTAAAATGGGGTCACGTCAGGAAAACAGTTGGGGAAACACCGGCCGGAATTCTCCCATCCCGCCTGCCGCTGGAATTTTAGCGGACGGGTTGCGGACAATGTGAAACCCCATTGACAGTCGGGCGTGAATTTCTGTCTTTTAGACCAGAGCGGCCAGAAAATTCCACCCACCATTTAATCCAAAAAGTAAGAGTTAAAAGCACCCTAGTGTTGAGAAAGGGTCCGTTGAATCTTGCTTGGGAGTGCTTGATGTTGAGACCACCAGTCCCACAATGGCATGGTTTTATATTGGCAGCAGGGGGATAGTTTCTGCATCTCCTCCTAAAAAAAAATTAAGACTTTTTTTTGCCAGAGTCGTTTACCTTGCAGTGTTTCTACCATTATTATTCTTAATTGTACAACATTAATATAAAATCACATTTCTGATTTGATGGGGCAACTGCAAATATTCAATTAATCACCCAATGGGTGGAAGATGTCACGGGGGAGATGATGTTATCACCGACCTAATGTGCATCATCTGGTTTATTTCTCTATTTCACATTCCCGGCACATTGTCGCGGTTGAACCAAATTTACCGGCCTGCCGTTTAAAAACAATTCTGAGTCCGAGTCTCTGGGGGAATTTATTTCACCCCAGCGATTGATGTGAGGATATGGATGGAAAGGGACAAATTAAATTCCAGCAAATATCATCTCGATGCCACATGAATAATTTATAAAAGATAACTTTCAAATGAAAAAATCTTACTACAAGAGCTTCAAATAAAATACCAACCAGGACCGTCACTCGGTGACTTACAGTCACCACGCTTCACCTTGTTGTATTTTTTAATATTCATTCTTGAGATGTGACCATCTCCGACAAGACTGGCATTTATTGCTCCAACTATTGCTAAAACACTCACCTCCCCTTCACAGACAAAACAAAACCAAACCATTTAATAAGGAAAGGTATGTTTTATTATAGACCAATTTCGTGTTTTAGAAAAACAATGCTTGAGATTTTCCCCTTTGTATGTTTTTGCTGGCCAGCCCCGGTTAGAACGAGGTACCCAAACTGACAGGAGGATAAGTGACCATATTTTTAAAATATTCCTTCATGGGACATGGGCCTCGCTGGCTGGGCCAGCATTTATTTATTGCCCATCCCTAGTTGCCTCAGAGCAGTTGAGAGTCAACCACATTGCTGTGGCTCTGGAGTCACATGTAGGCCAGACCGGGTAAAGACAGCAGATTTCTTTTCCCTAAAGGACACTAGTGAACCCGGATGGGTTTTTACAACAATCGACATGGTCATCAGTAGATTCTGAATTCCAGATATTTTTTTATTGAATTGAAATTCCGCCAACTGCGGTGGCGGGATTCGAACCCGGGTCCCCCAGAACATTGGCTGAGTTACTAGATTAATAGTCCACCGATAATACCACTAGGCTATCATCTCCCCTTGACACCCTTCTAGCTCCTTTACTTGAACTTCATAAGCTGGGGCTGATGACACCACGCTTGTTTAGTCTGCCTGTGAGATTGACGACTGTTTTCCCACCTCTGTGGTCATCAACAATCTCAAACTCCCCAATAAATCACCCTGGAGTACGGTCGGATGAGAACCTGCTGTTTTCCACATTTCTCTGAATTCTTGATGCCTCTCGGGGCACGGGGGAGAATATTGATGCGCACCGTGATGCCGCTCCATTAATGTGGCAAAAGAGAAGGAAGCTCAGGCCACGGCGGCTGAAAATCAGTGAGAATTAGGAGATAGGGAGGGGTTGGCGTGCATGCCGGAACCATGGAATGATGGGAAACCTCGCTGGAGGTTTGGGGCTTCAACAGCTGGAGGCCATTTTCACAATGAACAGCTGGCGGTGAAAGGGGAGATTGTCCACCTGTCACCCATTCACAGCTTCTGAGCTTATGTACCTTGTGAAGTTGAGCTCATCCTTAGTAGAAGACATTTAGTGAACTGGATCGCATCCAGATTGAGTCCACACCTATCATGTAACAAGTCGCTGACAGTTCTTGCTTCCATGGGAAGGTGTGAGTTTGAAGCTGGGTGCGTCTCCAAAAATGGAGGAGGAGAGGAAGAAAATCTGCTGGTTTGACTCCTGGGCCGCTGTTGTGGGCATTGGTGGAGAGACATTCTAAACAGCCATGGGACAAGCCTCCAGACTGGCCTTGCAACCAGAGAAAGAGTTGTGTTATTTGCAAAAGGGAAGAAAGATACATTTCTATTGATTCAAAAGCTTCGATTTGATTATCATAGAATCATGGAGTTCCTACAGTGCAGAAAGAGGCCATTCGGCCCATCGAGTCTGCACCGATGACAATCCCACCCAGGCCCTCTCCTCGTCACACCACATTTTTTGCCAACCTACGCATCCCAGGACACTGAGGGGCAATTTTGCACGGCCAATCAACCCAACCCGCACATCCTTGGAGTTATATTAAAGGGCTGTGAGTTTTAGTTCAACCACCTGCTCGGCCCACTTTTCCTATTCAGTATTTAACATCCTCTTTACTCTCGCAAAGAATTCCATGAGGTTCATCCACGTGAGAAGCACAACAATTTCTCAGTGATACAACTCCCAACACCAACCCTCAGGGATTTAATGTTGGAAGAATGTAGTGTCATGATGTGCATTGGAGGCTAATGACCGAACCAAAGGGAAACTTGGATCATGCTAATAAAACAGCCTTGACGTACTTATCTTTTATGTTAAAGGTTTATTTGTGGTAAAGAAATTAAAAAGAAAAAATGTATTTTTCGTCTCCGTACTCGAGTACCCCCAGTTCCTCCAAACATCGTTTTGCCAGAGAATATTGGTCAGTTGACTGATAATGGTTCCAACGAGATCAAGAGGAGAGGAAAAAACATGTTGGTGTTTGCGCCAAAGTATGGGTATGTATTGAGCATGTTTACAGACTCATACCGCTAGCTACATGGCCCGTTAATCCAATGAGTACTTTAGTTTGATGGAAGTTTATAGTAATTGCTCAGTATCTGTAGTTATATGAATGTCACATCTGTGGGTGCGGAAATCTTGTGGCGCAGTGGGTAATATCCCTGCCTCTGACTCAGAATTGATTCAATTTATTTTTAATTTATTCAATTTATTTATTATTTTGTAAATTGAGTTTGTGTCTTTATATGCCCTGTTTGTGAACAGAACTCCCACTGACCTGACGAAGGGGCAGCACTCCGAAAGCTAGTGGCTTTTGCTACCAGATAAACCTGTTGGACTTTAACCTGGTGCTGTGAGACTTCTTACTGTGTCCGACCCAGAAACTCAGGGTTCAAGTCCCACTTCAGGACTTGATGGCGATGGAAGGTGTACTCAATCTTATCAACCTGTAAATCCTTCCAGTACGTCTGAAGGCAGGCAGTAAGAGTGGGAGAGTTTGGTCAGCCATGCCACAGAAGGCAACATCAAACCACTGCAATACTTTGCCAATGTAATCATGGACTAATGCAGTGGAATTCCATGGAGGTCACCAGTGCCCTCTTAGGGCATGGGATCTGAAGGAGCAGGAATAACTGTTTAGACTGACTTGGTTGTTTATTATAACCTGTCTGGATCTCTACCTGATTTAATTGCCTTTGACTCTTGTTTGCTGTGTCACAGTCCCTTGCCAGAAGTGCCTCAACCTCGCAGACGAAGACTTCCATTGAAAAGGGGAATAAAGAGCAGAAAATCAAACTGGTTTCTGCAGGACGCGGTTCCAGAGGTTAGTTACACCACCCGCCCTCCACCCTCTGCTTCAGCTGTGAATTGTAAAGCCCCCTTTAAGAAAGTCTGTATCATAACCAGTTTAAAAAAAACCCACATTATCCTGCTCCAAAACCAACTTCCTGAGGAATCCGGGATGCGGTACGGGAATGCTGGTAACCCAAACAACCTGGGATATGTAACAATGCTTTGGTCATCAAAAGACATAGGGGGAGAATTCTCCAGCCGTTCTCGCCCGCGGGGTTCTCCAGTCCCGCTGGCAGTGCTCCCCCTCCCGCGGGTTTCCTGGTGGCCTGGGGGTGACATCAATGGCAAATCCCATTGACAGTGGCGGGACCGGAGACACCCGCCGCTAGCGAATGGGATGCCACCTCCTGCCACCGAGAAGCACGTGGCTGGGAGGCCTGAGAATTCCCCCCCCCATGGGCTGGAATGTTCCAGTCTCGCACGCCCCGCTACCACTGCCAGGGAGACGGAGAATTTGGCGCTCAGCCAAATCTCCATTCCCGGCCGCAGGCGAAGCTGGAACATCCCAGCCTAGGAGAGAACGCAGAAGAGATTTTCCAGCACTTAAGTTGTGTTGAGGGAAGCTGAGATTTCCCTCTGCATAGCTCGGGAGGCTGAGGGGAGATTTAATAAAGGTGTTTGAGGGTTTTTGATAGAGTAAATCAGGTAAAAAAAATTATTCCATTGGAGGATTGGTCAGTAACCAGAGTAAGAAGTCTCACAACACCAGGTTAAAGTCCAAGTTACTGCAAAGTCAGTAACCGGAGGGCAGAGATCTTAAAAACTGAGCAATGCACTGCCTGAGAGGGTGATGGATTCATAATTAAACAGTAACTTTCCAAAGGGAATTGGAGATTGTTTGAAAAGGGAAAGTGAGCGGGGCCGTGGGGAAACGGTGGGGGCTAATGGGGGGAAAGGTGGGGGCTAGTGAGGACTTTGAAAGAGAAGATTTGCCACGACTCCTTCAACAACACCTTCCAAACCCACAACCACTACCATCTAGAAGGACAAGGGCAGCAGGTACATGGGAACACCACCTCCTGCAAATTCCCCTCCAAGACACACACCATCCTGACTTGGAACTATATCGCCATTCCTTCACTGTTGTCGGGTTAAAACCCAGGAATTTGCTTTCTAACAACACTGAGTGTACCGACACCACAAGGACTGCAATGGTTCAAGAAGGCAGCTCTGCTATCATGTGACTCTCTCCATCATACTGTGGGCGGTTCTGTTCTCCAGTCCCACCTTAACCCTTACTCTGTCGGATACTCTTATACTACATCTCCTCCCCCTCCCAAGTCCTTACCTAAATACATTTACAATATAATCTTTACTTGTTACCCTTTGTCCCCCACCTCGAGTCTCTGACATTATAAATTTTGACGGTCCGGATGCTTGATACTTTGGGAGGAAACCGGAGCCCCTGGAGGAAACCCGTGCAGACTCCGCACAGACAGTGACCCAAGCCAGGAATTGAACCCGGGTCCCTGGCACGGTGAGGCAACAGTGCTTGCCACTGTGCCACCGCGCTGCCCATGTGACTCTCTACATTACACTGCAGACGGTACCATTCCCCGGTCCCACATTAACCCTTGTTCTGCCTTACCCTACATAAACCAAAATTCCTCACCCATTGCACCAAAACCTGGCTGTTCCTTTCATTGTAGGATGATGTAGGCAAAGTAATGCACGACGTGAAACATTCAAATATTTCCTGGTGATGAGGTGTTTAATGAGTGAGTGAATTATAATAATTTGCAATTAATATTCTAATTGTTGTTCATCATTTTACTTTCCTCCAACCATAGAGTGACTTCTCAACCGCTGAAAATACCAGCTACTATTTGGCAAACATGTTTGACTTCACCGTGGATGACATTCAGAGTTTGAAAAGGTGAGTGGGGTCCCGCTTTTGAGTTGCATGTTGGAAACAGTCTCAGGATGTGCGTGCTGCGTCAGAGCAGGTCAAACATCTGTAAGGATGGACTGAATGGTGCTCCCAGTCCTACAGCATTGCTCCCTTGAAAGTTGTGGGCAGCATGGTGGCACAGTGGTTAGCACTGCTGGGCCTCACAGCGCCAGGGATCCAGGTACAATTCCGGCCTCGGTTGACTGTCTGTGTGGAGTTTGCAGTTTCTCCCCATCTCCGCTTGCGTTTCCTCCGGATGCTCCAGTTTCTTCGCACACTCCACAGATGTTCAGGTTGGGTGGATTGGCTGTGCTAAATTGCCTCTTGGTGTCCCAAAATGTGTAGGTTAGGGGGATTAACGGGGTAAATACTGGGGGTTACGGGGAACAGGTCTGGGTGGGATTTCCCCTCTGTGTCAGGGGGATTACGTGGGGTTACAAGGATAGGGCCTGTGGGGGATTGTTGTCGATGTAGACTCGATGGGCCGAACGGCCTCCTTCTGCGCTGTAGGGATTCGATGATTCTATGAAGCTCAGCGAAAGGCGGGAGACACCTGGTGATGACAGATTTTAGCCTCCGCACAGCAGCGTTAAGCTGGCGCTTTCAAAACTGGCTGCAAGGAGCAACTGCAGACACAAACCCATTTGATGCTCAAGTTCCAGCCTATTTGGCTCTGACATGCTCACCCTCTCTGCCCTCCTCAAAACCTCTGTCAGCCAGATTGTTCCTTCTCCCTGGAGATTTTAGATCTGTCTCTTTTTTTAACCTGCTTTCAGTGATCGCTCTGAGGGGACTTTTAACTCTGATGTGGACTCGACCGATGCAGCAAGTACGTCCGGTTCTGCTTCAACCAGCTTGTCCTGTGACTCTCTGTAAGTTTTGTTTCACGATTAATTATGCAAACATTTGTGTAGAGTCTGCCTAATGAATACTGTCCAGCTACAGAAAGATCCATCCTGACCCACAGAATACAGGCAGTGAGAATGTTTTTCACAGAAAGATGGCACATTTTTCATTAAAGCTCAGGCAGAGTTGTGTCATAAAGAGATTCTTCCTACAGTCCTGCACACCTTACCTTCAATAAGCATGGCACAGTGGTTAACACTGCTGCCTCACAGCGCCAGGGACCCGGGTTCACTTCCGGCCTTGGGTCACTGTCTGTGTGGAGTTTGCACGTTCTCCTCGTGTCTGCATGGGTTTCCTCCGGGTGCCCCGGTTTCCTCCCACGGTCCAAAGATGTGCAGGTTAGGTGGATTGGCCATGCTAGATTGCCCCTTGATGTCCCATGATGTGTAGGTTAGATGGATTAGCCATGGGGAATGTGTGGGTTTACGGGGATGCGGCGGGGAGAGAGTCTGGGTAAGATGTTCTGCCAGAAAGTCAGTGCAGACTCGATGGGCCGAGTGGCCTTTTCTGCACTGTAGGAATTCTGTGAAAGAAGCAAACTATTGCAGATGTTGAAAATCTGAAATAGAAAGTAAATGATGGACATACTCAGCAGTCCAGGCAGCATCGGTGGAAGGAGAGAAACATTTTCTGTGACCTCTCACCAGTATTGTTATTTATTATCTTGACTTGTTCTGTTTAATTTTCTTGCTCTTAGAAAGACACTGGGGAGTCGTAAAAGAAAGGCACCGATAGAATATTCACTGAACAGCAAAAACCAACAGAGGGAAGGCATTGATGACCCAGTGAATGGGGTGGATCAGACTGATCAATGCATGGATAATAATTACATTAACGGCCACACCTTTAACAACATGAGTGACGATGACACCTCCTTGTCCCATCTTAAATCCTCGATCACAAATTATTTTGGTGCTGCAGGAAGGCTGGCGTGTGGCGAAAAGTTCCAGGTGCTGGCCCGGAGGCTGACTCTGGATGGCAACGTGCAGTACCTGGTAGAATGGGAAGGTGCCACTCCCTATTGAAGAACAACTGGGAACCGCCCCTCAGTGACCAGAGGAGCCTGGACTGAAAACCTGGTGTCTGCAGCTGTTTTTAAAAAAAAAAAATCAAAGCAAACTACAGTGGAGCTGCCAGCTGTATTAATATAACTTTCTTTAAAAATGATGCAGGTGGGATCTTCTGCTGCTGTTGGTAGCTCGAGTACATAGTAAAGATACAACTAAAGAACATTCCGGTGGCCCTGAATGAGTGCTGCACTCGCTTTATCCAGCAGTGCAGATAACCTGATGCGGAAACAGCGTCAATGGAGTGATCTTTCTCATTACGAGGAGGACGCGGAGCGTATGTAGAAGTTATTGAATGGTGGAGCAGGCTTGAGGGACTGTGCGCTCCATCTGCTGCTCTATTTCTTAGGCTCTTGTGTTTACTTTTGATTGGGTTGCTGGTGTTGATGTCAGTGGCCAATGAGTGAGTTTGTGGTCATGAAAGTCTTATTTAAATCCTGGTTTGCAGGAGCTTTTCCGCTCTGGGGAAGGGAGACGGGCCGTTCAGTTTTAAGTGACCTGAAGAGCCAAGTCGAGATGTGAAAGTTGTGATTGTAAGTTTTGATTTTTTGCAGATTTTAAACTGCAACGTTGGATGCGACGGTGAATGGAAATGGTGTATACTGAGAATGGTTTATCGTAAAGTGGGATTAAGCCTTCGCAAAAGCTGATCTTAAGTAGAGCCCACTGTATCTGCTGCATACCTAGCTCTCTCTACTGGTCTATTTTCCATAACACGACTCCGCTTTAGAATTATGCCAGCTGATTGTACAGCCAGTTGCTATGTAACTGATGGGAACAACAGCTGGCTAGCTTTTTGAAGAAGTTTGTACTTTGCATTTGTTGGCCTCTGCTGCTTAAACTTTCCTATCAGCCAGCTTTGCTAAAAGTTTTATTTTTGGCAAAAAAGGAACCCTTGTTTATCAGATGGAAGTCGATCTGTCTGCCAAGGGCACACCCAGCTTCTGCAGATAAGGCGATACGTAGATTTGTTGCTGCTGCATGTTACCTGCTTCTGTGGGTACCGACATGTTCCTTATTGGAACTGGAATTTCCAAGATAGAGAATATTATAGAACCCTGCTTGAGAGAATGTGAATTGACAAATATTTAAGCTGCTGCTTTTGCTCCGTGGGTCTGTCTTATTTGTACAGACTTCGTGTGCTTTGCCATCTTTACCCTCCCTTCAGAAATTGCTTGATATACCCGTGCCAAATGTAACCAGGCTGAAACCTTTTCTTTTTACTGCCAGGGTAATGACCGTAACATTGTGTGCGGGTCACACACTGTTAGATTCTTTCTTCTGTCACCCCACTTTGGTTGCTGTAAATTGGGATTTTGTTCTGTCATTTCACTGTTTCTCGAAGGATTTCGTGTTGTTTCTGTTCTTTAGCGGGCACTTTAACTTTTGTGTTGGATTTTCGGCAGACCTTGACACCTTTATCAAGTGTCCTGTCCCTCCAACATTCTGTAAACCCAAAGGAGAATGGAGGCCTGGCACAGTACATCAAATATTTCAGCTTACTAAAACAGTGCAGTCTGAATTTTCAAAGGTCCAGGGGCCACTTTATCCAATCCATTGGTTAGAGAACAGACTTGACAGTCAACCACTTCCCCTTTCCAAAGTGAGTGTCAACACGCTATCTGAATCCGGAAAGCATCTTAAGAGGGGCAAAATTTTACAAGGCCTTTGGGGAAGAGTTTGGAGGCAGTAAAGTTGGCAAAATGGCAATGTAGGGCATGAGGTGGCGTGCCCAGGCCTTCACATTTCATTGCCATTTTGTCAATGTGGCTCACCTCCCCAGAGTCTAATTGAACTACTTAAGTGGCCAATTAAGCACTTCTTGCTGCCTCCATTGCCTTTTTACCAGCACGCCAGGGGATACTCTCATAGAATCATAAAATTCCTAAAGTGCGAAAGGAAGGTATTCGGCCCATCGAGCCAACATCGACAATAATCCCACCCCGGCCCTGACCCCGGAACCCCACAAATTTAGCCTGCTAATCCTCCCGACAGTAAGGGTCAACTTAGCACGGCCAGTCAACCTAACCAGAGGAAACCCACACAGACACAGGGAGAACGTGCAAGCTTCACTCAGTGACCCGAGGCCGGAATTGAACCCGGGTTCCTGGCGCTGTGAGGCAGAAGTGCTAACCACTGTGCCACCATACCACCTCTACTGGGTGGGAAACGAGTCAGGTAAACACTGGCAGACCCTCAGGGTGGGGTGCCTTTTTGGGCACTCGTTGGCTCACAAAGGGATGCCCTATCTGCAGTCACCATTGCCGTGCATCGGTGTTGCATGCCCTCAGTGACCACAACCCCTCCCACTCACCAGAGCCAGCCTGAAGGACCCTGAAACCTCCAGACCCTGCTTACTGTGCCCGGAAACTTTCAGGACACCATCCAACCATGCAGCCTCTTCTTCCAGGTGTAATTCCAGCAGTGGCCACTTAATTACTGTAAGAAGTCTCACAACACCAGGTTAAAGTCCAACAGGTTTATTTGGTAGCAAATACCATAAGCTTTCGGAGCAATGCTCCTTCGTCAGCATTGCTCCGAAAGCTTATGGTATTTGCTACCAAATAAACCTGTTGGACTTTAACCTGGTGTTGTGAGACTTCTTACTGTGCTTACCCCAGTCCAACGCCGGCATCTCCACATCATGACTACCACTTAATTACTCCCAGGCCTGCCCTCACCTCCAGCCCTGGCAACAGCATTCCTGCCTTGTCCAAAAAAATTCCGACTGTGATCTCAGAACTTTCTTCAGCTGATCCGGCAAGATTCCCAAGGTAACTATCGGGAGCAAGAATCTCTATCGATCGCTTTTAGTTTTACCCCCTAGACTGGTCCCAGGATTCCAAAATCAAATGTAATATTCCTGACAGCCAACCTTGGTGGAGATCAGCACAGAAGCAAGGATCAAGCCTGGGACTTGCCTCTTCTGCTTGGCTCAGCTCCAACTATCTATGCACTTACTAACCGAGCACTCATAAAAATCTGAAACTGCTTTAATAATTCACTTCTGCAGGAAGGCAAAGAGTTATGCACTTTGAAAGCTGCAGAGATTCTGTTTGTTCTCCAAGGTTGAGCTTTAATCTATCTGAATGTACCAACCTGGTGTTGTGAATGAAATGCTTGGACGTTGGATACTTTAGTTGCAATGGATAATCAAAGTGTGTGATTTATATTGTCGTGGTTAAGTGTTGCTGGAGCTGTCATGGTCCAATAGCAATTTAAATGTGAAAATGAGCTCTTTTCAGATAATTCTCAAACAAAACTAGTCTCTTGTAGCCACATTAAAGATGTCAATGAATTGTCATCTTCTCTCAATGAATGCCAAAGGTATTTTTATTGCGAGAAATATAGCTGTTTCTCTGATTTATCCTGTGTGGGATTGAAATTGACAGGAAAGATTATTCACTCAAATCATGTGCTTAGGAAAACTGGCGACTTGATTGAGTGGGATCAAAATATGCTGTTCTTAAACACCCCCTGCTTTAGGTCTTTAATGGAGACAGATCACCTTTTTTATGTCGATTTATGGCAATAAAAAAACACAATATTCCGAGCGGTTTTTTCATGTGTGCAATATGGAGAATAATTTAGTGGTGATTTTAGGCTCCACTAAATAGACCCTGCCCATGCCAAAGACTTTAGGGCTTTTTGTGGCTTTGCTTTCCAATGGACAAAGCTGCTACAAAATTGACGAGGGAGAGGAACTCAGCTTGGTAAAGGGACAGGAGTTAGTGAATTATCAGTCGGTGTAACACTCTCCAATTTGTTTTTCATAAGTTGGGAGTGATGGAAAATGGGCAGCCTATTTGCTATCTGCAATTTTGCGCTATGACCCAAGGTGTCTAATGGACATGAAAGGCTCATCTATCCATCAATAACTAACAAGTAGGAACTTTTACCATTGAACTCACACACATGGGAAAGCATCCTGAATTTTGCTATGCCTATTTTACAGGCATACATGGGGGTGCAAAAAGAGAGCCAATTTCTGGAACCAGCGGCCCTGAACCTCCAAGGACACTGGCAAAATATGATCCAATAATGGCACTCTGAGCGGTCACCACTACAACAGTTAGGCCCTTTACAGGTGTTAATGAGGGACTTACATTCAGCCCTATGGCAGGAACCAGGCATCTGCTCACGATTCTTTAGCAGTTATTGAAACCTAATCATTGGCTGACAACGGAAGGTAATTTTATTCAATAAGAGTTTCCAAAAACATTGTTCTGGAGTCAGGCAAAGCAAGTTTGAAATCCTGCTGTCGCATTAAACCCATCCCTACTCCAGGATCCAGCCAGAGTGAGATCTGAGCCGGTCAGAGGCTGGCTTGTTTCTCCCTGTCCATCTGCCTCTACCAGCCGAAATAAGACCTACCCAACAGACAGCAATTCACTCACTAAGTTACGTCCATGTCAGCTGCGGTGAGACATTCAAAACTTTTCTCTTCACAGCTTCTGTAAGTTGAAGGTTTTACGCTGATGGTATCACTTGAGTGATGCTCAATCCCGGTTTGGAAAACAGGTGGAAAATGCATAGTCTGTTTCATGAAGTTCCTTTTAGATACTCTTTGCTGAGATAATCTTTGTGAGAGGGGGGGGGGGAAATTGAGTTGCAAATAGCAATATTATTTCAGAAACTTTTTGTGTAAAGACTTGCTGTACTTTGTTCAACATATGGCCAATCAACTTTTCACTTCTAGTTTATTTCATCCTTGTAATGTTCCAGCGATTGCACTGTGCTCCGATCAGTCACTGACTAGACGTGAAAGGCTCTAACTTTCAAAGTTGGTACAGAACCATGAGTGGGAGTACTGGAGGGGAACTGACGAGTGAATTACGCTTGGAACGGTACCAGGTCTCCACCCATGTTTCAGTCAGTCGTCCTCTGCCCTCCCAGCGTTGTTGACTATTTTTCCCCTTTATTCTTTCATGGGATGTGAGAGTCACTGGCGAGACAAGCATTTGTTGTTAGCAGCAGTGTGTACTATCTACAAGATGCACTGCAACAATTCACTAAAGATCCTTGCACAGCACGTTCCAAACTCGCGACCGCTTCCATCCAGAAGGACAAGAGTAGCAGATACATGGGAACACCACCACCTGCAGGTTCCCCTCCAAGCCACTCACCGTCCTGACTTGGAAATATATCGGCCGTTCCTTCGCGGTCGCTGGGTCAAAATCCTGGAATTCCCTCCCTAACGGCATTGTGGGTCAACCCACAGCACGTGGACTGCAGCGATTCAAGAAGGCGGCTCACCACCACCTTCTCAAGGGCAACTTGGGATGGGCAATAAATGCTGGTCAGCCACGTCCCACGAATGAATTAAAAAAAGTCGCTAATTGCCATTGAGTTGTGGGTGGGGCCATTTCAGTGAGTGTTTGGCTGTGGGTCTGGAGTCACATCACCTGGAGACCCTGGTCACGAGTGAACTGGATGGACTTTTACAACAATCAGTGATGGTCACCATTACTGAGACCAGCTTTATAATTCCAGATTTACGAATTTAATTTAAATTTTACCAGTTGTCGTGGTTTGATTTGACCCCATTAATCCGAACATCTGGATGACTAGACCAGTGACACCACTATTTTTCTCCCCCTCCCCCAACAAATCTGACATGACAATCCTCATATGAATGTTGCCTGCACAATGTGATTTGCGTAACCAGTAGAGGTTCTACAGTATTACTTTAATATTGTACATTTGTAAGCAAGCGCAGTATGTAATTACCCTTTTACTCCTAACGAGACATGTACTCTTCACTATGCAGTCAGTATTCTTTACTGTATTATCCAGCTATGCAAAACAATTGACAATAAATCCTTGGGTTAAGTTGTCCTGTGCTTTTGTCACTTTTCTCACTTGTGATCACTTTCCCAGGAATTTGTGGAAAATTATATTTTTAAAAACAATACGAATTCAGTACTTTATTCATGGAATCCCGACAGTGCAGAAAAGGGCTATTCGGCCCATCAAGCCTGCACCAACAACAATCCCACCCAGGCCCAATCCCTGTAACCCCACATATTTACCCTGCTAATCCCCCTGACACAAAGGGGCAATTTTAACATGGGCAATCAACCTAACCCCCACGTGCTTCAGACTGTGGGAGGAAACCGGAGCACCCGGTGAAAACCCACGCAGACTTGGGGAGAACATGCAAACTCCACGCGCGCACGCGCACACACAGTCACCCAAAGTCGGAATTGAACCTGCGTCCCTGCTGCTGTGAGGTAGCAGTGCTAATCACTGTGCCGCCCAGTCATCTTTACAGCAGTTCCCTACTATTCTCCAAAGGAGAAAACGGTGTGTGTGAAGGTACCAATTCTGACATCATGTCTCCCCCTCCTCTTACAGTGCTCCCCAGCTGGAAGGAGCTTGGCCTCAGAGGACATTCCTGTTAACCTCAGTTTATATCATTCAGTTTTCTGTAGAAAGCTTTTTTTTAAAAAAAGTTGCCCAACCATTCTGCCCACGCTTTGATTAAAATCTGAGACTTGTGTCAATTTCACTATCCCATTCAGGAAAATACTATCCAGCTGTTTTGTCAAGGGTTTTCATCTTGCACTCATCAGGATAGTCGTAAGAATTTTTATTTGATTTATTATTGTCACATGTATTAGTATGCAGTGAAAAGTATTGTTTCTTGCCTGCTATACAGACAAAGCATACCGTTCATAGAGAAGGAAAAGAGAGAGTGCAGAATTTAGTGTTACAGTCATAGCCAGGGTGTAGAGAAAGATCAACTTAATGCAAAGTAAGTCTATTCAAAAGTCTGACAGCAGCAGGGAAGAAGCTGTTCTTGAGGAGGTCAGACGTTTGTATCTTTTTCCCGACGGAAGAAGGTGGAAGAGAGAATGTCCGGGGTCGTTTGGCAATGGGGTCCTTAATTACGCTGGCTGCTTTGCCAAGGCAGCAAGAAATGTAGATAGAGTCAATGGATGGGAGGCTGGTTTGCGTGATGGATTGGGCTACGTTCACGACCTTTTGTAGTTTCTTGTGGTCTTGGGCAGAACAGTAGCCATACCAAGCTGTGATACAACCAGAAAGAATGCTTTCTATGGTGCATCTGTAAACGTTGGTGAGAGTCGTCGCAGACATGCCAAATTTCCTTAATCTCCTGGGAAAGTAGAGGCGTTGGTGGGCTTTCTTAACTAGTGTTGGCATGGGGGACCCAGGACAGGTTGTTGGTGATCTGCACACCTAAAAGCTTGAAGCTCTCAACCATTTCTACTTCGTCCCCATTGATGTAGACAGGGCACGTTCTTCATTACGCTTCCTGAAGTCAATGGTATTCTGAGAGATTTTCAATGTCAGGAAAGACAATAACTGTCAAGTCACCATTAACTGGTTCATTCCCCATGACGACGCCTCCACCAATCTACTTACTAACCGATCAGCACTCTCTTCTTATACGTTACAAAGTTGTTGTTTCCCCAACATTGATATTCTTGCCATGGTCCTGGGGAGTGCAAGATGAAAAGTTTGACAAAATGTTATTTTTTCAGCCAATACTAAAGTTCTGTTTTGCCAAATGACTAACTGTCCAGTTGCTGGTTTCTTTGGAGTACCACGACCTTCATAAAGCAGCTATTGTCTCAAATCTCTTCAAAGCTGCCAATTTGAAATGACAGCACAATGGCCGAGCTTGAGGTGAGTGAGCCACCCAGATAGCAAACCAGCTCCGCGGAGGAGCTATCGATTGACTGGGACAATGGCTTCCAACACTGGGATGAAATCACTGAAATCTGGCTGAGGGCTTTATTCTCGTTATGGTTCTCGAGAGCTGTGTGTGTTCACACGAGCAGCCTGACATTTTGTCAATACTGTTTCCATGACGATGTGGAAGAGTAAGTGTGTGTCTGGTGGGTTTGTACAGTCGGTCTGTAACTCAGCATTTGAAAGGCAGTGGTAGAATCAGACAAAGTCAGCATGGATTTACAAAAGAGAAATTATGCTTGACGAATCTATTAGAATTCATTGAGGATATAACTAGTAGAGTTGACCAAGGATAACCAGTGGATGTGGTTTATTTAGACTTTCAGAAGGCTTTAGACAAGGTCTCACATAACAAACTACTATGTAAAGTTAAAGCACATGGGATTGCAGGTAATGTCTTGATGGATAGGATCCTGGTTAGCAGATAGGAAGCAAAGAGTTTGCATAAATGGGTCTTTTTCTGATTGGCAGTCATTGACTTGTGGGATTCTGCAGAGATCTGTGCTAGGAACCCAACTGTTCATGTTATATAAATGATTTGGAAGAGGGAACTGAATTTATTATCTCCGAATTTGCAGATGATACAAAGCTGGGTGGAAGGGTGAGCTGTGAGGAGGATGCAGAGATGCTTCAGCATGATTTGGACAGGCTGAGTGTGTGGGCATGTGCATGGCAGAAGCAGTATAATGTGGATAGATGTGAGGTTATCCACGTTCGTAGCAATAATAGGAAGATAGATTATTACTTGAATGGGTGTAAATTGAGAGAGGTGGATACTGAGCGAGACCTTGGTGTCTTGTGCATCAGTTGCTGAAAATAAGCGCACAGGTACAACAGGCAGTAAAGAAGGCAAATGGTATGTTGGCCTTCATAGCGAGAGGATTTGAGCATAGGAATAGGGATGTTTTGTTGCAATTGTATAGGGCATTGGTGAGGCAACACCTGGAGTATTGTATGCAGTTTTGGTGTCCTTATCTGAGGAAGGATGTCCTTGCTATAGAGGGAGTACAACAAAGGTTTACCAGGCTGATCCCTGGGATGGCAGATCTGTCATGAAGAGAGACTAAGTTGGATAGGATTATATCACTGGAGTTTAGAAGAGTGAGAAGGGATCACATAAAAACTTATAAAATTAGAGTCGTAGAGGTTTACAGCATGAAAACAGGCCTTTCGGCCCAACTTGTCCATGCCTCCTAGTTTTCACCACTAAGCTATTTACAATTGCCTGTGTTTGGCACGTATCCCTCCACACCAATCGTACCCATGTAACTGTCTAAATGCTTTTTAAAAGACAAAATTGTACCCACCTCTACTACTAACTCTGGCAGCTTGTTCCAGACACTCACCACTCTGTGAAAAAATTGCCCCTCTGGACCCTTTTGTATCTCTCCCCTCTCACCTTAAACTTATGCCCTCTAATTTTAGATTCCCCTACCTTTGGGAAAAGATGTTGACTATCTATGCCACTCATTATTTTATAGACCTCTATGAGATCACCCCATAGCAACCTACACTCCAGGGAAAAAAGTCCCAGTCTATCCAGCCTCTCCTTATAACTCAAACCATCAAGCCTTGGTAGCATCCTAGTAAATCTTTTCTGCACTCTTTCTAGTTTAATGTCCTTTCTATAATAGGGTAACCAGAACTGTACACGGTATTCCAAGTGTGGCCTTACCAATGTCTTGTACAACTTCAACAAGACGTCCCAACTCCTGTGTTCAATGTTCCAACCAATGAAACCAAGCATGCCGAATGCCTTCTTCACCCTGTCCACCTCTGACTCCCCTTTCAAGCAGCTATGAACTTGTACCCCTAGATGTTTGTTTTATAACTCTCCCCAACACCCTACCATTAACTGAGTAAATTCTGCTCTGGTACAATTTACCAAAGTGCATCATGTCGCATTTATCTAAACTAAAGTCCATCTGCCATTTATCAGCCCACTGGCCCAACTGATCAAGATCCCAATTGATCAAGTTGCAATCCTAGATAACCTTCTTCACAATTCAAACAGGTTAGACAGGATAGATTCAGAAAGAATGTTCCCGGGGGTGGGGGATTCCAGTACTAGGGGTCGTAGTTTGAGGATGAGGGGTAAACCTTAAGGCTTCCTATTGTTAACTGAAGACGGTGGTTGCTGTGCTATCATGATAAGGTTTTTCTTTGCTAATTAGGAAAACTCATTCGCTTAAAAGGTAAGAGCTTTCTGTACGATGTGAGTGCTTGTGTCCACAAGCATTAGAAAAGATCATTTGTTATATTTATCCAGCATTGTCTCACAGCTTGAGAAGAAACAATGCAGTCTGGGTTCAATTTTACAAGGATGTTACATTGGGTTGCTGAAGCTTTCTCATGTTTTAGGGTGGCACGGTGACACAGTGGTTGGCACTACTGCCTCACAGCCACAGGGACCCGGGTTCGATTCCCTGCTTGGGTCACTGTCTGTGCGAAGTTTGCACATTCTCCCCGTGTCTGCGTGGGTTTCCTCCGGCTGCTCCGGTTTCCTCTCACAGTCTGAAGATGTGCGGGTTAGATGGATTGGCCGTGCTAAATTGCCCCTTAGTGTCAGGGGGGCCAGCTAGGGTAAATGTATGGAGTTATGGATAGGGCTTGGATGGGATTTTGGTCGGTGCAGACTCGATGGGTCGAGTGGCCTGTCGGATTCTATGAAAGCATTTCACAGGTGAAACATTTGCAGATACGTTTTCTTTGTGTTTGTGCTTTCTCTCCAGCTGAAGGGGCGGGGGGGAGGGGGAGGGAAGGGAGCGTTGTTTCAGGTGTCTCGCAATGCCTATTCTTGATTGGTTTCCAGGAGGTGTGTACCTGACCGGGGGACTCGCCTATTCTTGTTCCCCGAAACCTTGGCAAACCTATAGTGAATTTTTAGCATTTCCCAGTGTGGGTGAGTGATAAATAATGAGCAGGAATGGTGCAGACATGCTCCATGTTAGGCAGAAAGAGCTCTCATGAGCCACAGTCCCAGGAATGCCTCCCCCACCTCAGGCACCAGAATGTGCTGTTCCCAGTTGTCAGATATTAAGGATCTAACTCTGCTTTTACTCTCTGCTTCAACCGTGTATCCCATTCCAGTCCTTTTCCAGCTCCAAGTTTATCCCCCTGCTTTGCGTCCCTACATTTAGGTTGAAAATACAAGAGGATTGACATTGAGATGTTGGGTGAGAATCTCTGGCTGTCGCTTAGTGTTTATCTCGGTGGCGGGAGGCAGCGTGTAATTCACTGGCGGGGGGCGAAATTCTCCGGTTCTGCCGCTGTCAGTGGGAATTCCCATTGAAGCCTCCCCACGCTGCAGGGAAACGCGTGGCAGGGGTACATTGCCAGCAGAACCAGAGAATTCTACCAGCGAGATCTTTCTGTCCTGGGAAATCTCGGACATGGGGGCACAGTCTCAGGTTTTAAAGGATCGACCATTTAGGGCAGAGTTAGGAGAAACTTCCTTACTTGGGACCGTGAATCTTTGGAATTCTCTACTCAGAGGCTTGTGGATGCTCCATTGCTGAATATGTTCAAGGTTGGGATCAACCTTTTGGGTCTCCCAGGAATTAAGGGAAAAAGGGGGGAAAGTGGAGTTGAGGCAGTCATGATCTAATTGAATGACAGAGTAGACTCGAGGGGCTGCGTGTTCTGCTCCCATTTCTTAAGTTCCGACACTATAGCCTGGGCAGCACAGTGTCACAGTGGTTCGCACTGCTGCCTCACAGCGCCAGGGACCCAGGTTCGATTCCCGGCTTGGGTCACCGTCTGTGTGAAGTTTGCACATTCTCCCCGTGTCTGCGCGGGTTTCCTCCGGGTGCTCCAGTTTCCTCCCACAGTCCAAAGATGTGCGGGTTAGGTTGATTGGCTGTGATAAATTGCCCCTTAGTGTCACGGAGACTAGGAGGGTAAATATGTGGGGTTACGGGGGATAGGACCTGGGTATGATTGTTGTCGGTGCAGACTCAATGGGCCAAATGGCCTCCTCCTACACTGTAGGGATTCTATGATTCTATCCCAGGTTATCCATGGCCTAAGTTGTATTATCGCTAGACTATTAATCCAGAAACTCAGCTAATGTTCTGGGGACCCGGATTCGAATCCCGCCACAGCAGATGGTGGAATTTGAATTCAATAAAAAATATCTGGACTTAAGAATCTACTGGTGACCATGAAACCATTGTTGACTGTTGGAAAAACCCATCTGCCATCCTTACCCGGTCTGGCCCACTTGTGACTCCAGCGCCACAGAAATGTGGTTGATTCTCAACTGTCCTCTGAACAAGGGCAACTAGGGATGGGCAATAACTGCTGGTCAGCCAGCGACGCCCATGTCCCACGAATGAATTTTAAAAAGTACACGTGTGTGTTTATATATTAGTTTGTGTCCTATTTTGTTGCGTTTTCAAAAATCTGTGTTGCACTTTTTTTCAAAACTGACCATTTCATGTTGCTCTCACAGAAACAACTCAAACAACTGAAAATACCATTTTTATTGAACAGATGAGGCCAGCTACATACAAATCTCTTAGACAACAATAAAAGCATCACACACCAGCTCGCCCTCACCCCGATAGCGATGCGCAAGGCCACAGTAGATTGGATAACTTAATTTTTATCAGCTGTTCTCAAAATGAACCTACTGGGAAACAAGCTAACAATAAATATTTCAGTTATAAAAGTCATAATCTTTTTTATCACTTTGCCACTCTTGCCTTTTAAAAAAAAAATTAAGATAGTAATAAGGTTTCAGTATTAAAAATTTAAATTGTGATGGGGGAAGCTGGGATTTTCCAGTCCTGCCGGTAGAAATGGTGGGCCGACCAAAAGTACATTTGACTGGGACTGGAAGATCCCAGTGGTGGGCGGGGCTGGAACATCATTTACAATTAATTCAAAGTTAAGGGTCGGATTTTTCTGGGCCGTTCACACCAGCGGGATTCTCCAGTCTCGCCGGCAGCGCACCCCCGGCCGCGGGTTTCCCGCCGGCATGGAGTCACGTCAGTGGGAATTCCCACTGACAGCGGCAGGACCAGAGAATCCCGTCGCTAGCAAACAACGCACCACCTCCTGCTGGCGGGAAATGCACAGCTGGGAGGCCGAAGAATCTCTCCCCAGATGTTTCACTGTTGTATACATCTTTAAGTAGAATTCTCTTCAGTCACTAATGTGTTGGAAAAAACTGTGGAGTATAAGAGAGGTGTACCCATTTTACAGTCTCACAAACCTTTTCCTTCACATTTGTGACCAGCGGGAAAACACGACTTTCTTGTACAATATTGAGCAATGAAAACTTGCAGGTGTATTTTGGTCATGTTTACACGCACGTTCGTTTAGGTATATTTTTAGCCTGAAAATATCTTTGTTTTGAAGGCCGAGCTTGTCTTTGGCTGATCTCTTAGATTGGTGACCGAGGGCGGGAGTTTATCGCCCTTTCCACCGACAGAAACTTTTTCTGGCCCTGCTGAAGGCAATGCCGCCACGGCAGCTTCCCCGGCAATGGGATAGGCAAGTCATGCCAAATGCCATAGACATCAGCAGGACCAGAAGATCCCACCGGTGGCCAATGGCGAGCCACTAGTGGGGGGTTGGGGGGGGGAGCAGAGTTTGGAAGAGAGAGCAAAACCAATATAGGTATTATGAACATTAGTGAGGAACAGGGTTCCAGTACAACGCTCTGGATCTGCTTCTCTGAAGTAAATGACAGTCATTCACTGCACCAGGCAGTATAAAGGCACCTTCTCCTCTGAAGCGGACTCATTATTGCGTCTTACTGTGGCTGTTCTTTCTTAACAGGTCAAGTTGTTCATTCATACAGCAATTTAAAAAAATCTGTAATGAAGATTGAATTCTATGGGCGGGATTTTCCAGCCCCACTCATCCTGAAACCAGAAAATCCGGCCCAAGGACAAAGACCTTTCAATGGTCCGCCCCTCGCCCGCTCCGATTCCCATGGCGGGAGGAACGGGAATATTCCCCTCTACATTTTTTTTAAACAATGAGTGAATCATTCTTCTGGCACAGTCTCTTCTATCCATTTCAAGTATAAAGGGTTGCCTTGGTCAACTGAGAGGCTTATAACTTCCGGAATTTCAAAAGGATGAACTGACCTGGGGGAGGGAAAGAAAGCGAGATTTCAGGAGATAGAGGTTTACAGCTTTTCTGGCAAAACTAATTCCAAAATGTTTCTTTCAACCCCAGCAGTGCCCTGGTAGAATCCAGAACAAATAAATTAAACAAAAACATAAAGACTTATTCATCATCTTGATGTCAATAATTGGCCCGTGTAGGATCTTTGATCTCATTCCTGCCAGCTGTCAGGGAAAAAGGGTAATAACTTGGATACGTTAAATGGAGAAAGACTGCAGAAAGCTGCAGCACAGAGGGATTGGGGGGTCCTCGCGCATAAATCCCAAAAAACTAGCATGCAAATTCAGCAGGTAATAGGGAAGGCAGATGGAATGTTGGCCTTTATTTCAGAGAGTAAGACATCCCTATTTTTATACTCCATTCCAACATTATACAAGGCACTAGTTGGACCACACCTGGAATGCTGTGAACAATTTTGATCTCCTTATCTAAGGAAAGCTATACTGGCATTGGAGGTAGTCCAGAGCAAGTTTACTGGGTTGATCCTGAGTACGGAGGGATTATTTTACGAGGAGAGATTGAATAGATTGGGCCTGTACTCATTGGAGTTTAGAAGAATGAGAGGCAAACTTACTGAGACACATAGGATTCTCAGGGCATTTGACAGGATATATACAGAGAGGTTGTTTCGCCTTGTGTAAGAGTCTAGGCCCAGAAGGCATAACCTCAGAGTAAAGGAGATAAGGAGGAATTTCTTCTCTCGCAGGGTTGCGAATCTGTGGAATTCTTTTCTGCAGAGGGTTATAGTGGCTGCATTGTTAAATATGTTCAAGGCTGAGATAGACAGATTTTTAGTCAATAAGGGAATCGAAGATTATGGGGATAAGGCACGAAAGTGGAGTTGAGAATTATCACATCAGATCAGCCATGATCTCATTGAATGGCAGAGCAGATTTGATGGGCCACATGGCCCATTTCTGGTCTTCTGGTGTTTAATGTAATAAAACATTCCAAGTCACATCAAGGAACATTAGAAAGCAAAGTTTGTTGGCAAACCATATAAGGCAATATTAGAGCAAGTGACCAAAGTGCACCTTGAATGAGGAAAGAGTGGTCGCGGTACAATACAGGAAGCGAGTCAGAGTGCATTGGAATTGTCACGTATAGATGGACAAGAGTTTCAGCAGTAGGCAAACTGGGACATGCGATGAGTGGGGCAATGTTACAAAGGTGGAAATTAACGGTCTTAGTGATGGTGCAGATGTGTGATCGGTGAATCACCGTCAAATCACGGCGGCACAGTGACACAGTGATTAGCACTGCTGCCTCACGACGCCAGGGACCCAGGTTCAATTCCCGGCTTGGGTCACTGTCTGTGTGGAGTCTGCACGTTCTCCCCGTGTCTTTGTGGGTTTCCTCCGGGTGCTCCGGTTCCTCCCACAGTCTGAAAGACGAGCTGGTTAGATGCATTGGCCATGCTAAATTCCCTTATGTGCACCCAAACAGGTGCTGGAGTGTGGTGATTAGGGGTTTTCACAGTAACTTCATTGCAGTGTTAATGTAAGCCTACTTGTGATACTCAAACTTAAAAAGTGGGGATGGTTTGGGTCCTGAAGTTCTTTGTAACTGATTGAGATGATTCAGGTAGCTAATCTCTGGTGGAGTCATGTGCTACCATATTTTGCTCTGTTCGAAGCCAGTTAAGCTGAGTAACTCCTCTGACTGAGTACAAGCTGCAGTAAGCCTTAGACTCAAGCTTGCAGCATTGCTGACAATATAATCCAATAATGCCTATCTCACTGCTGTGTTTCTATGGAGGATTCGCTTTAGGAAAATGGATGTGTGGAAATCTAATTAGTAGTTTATGAACTGCTCCAGAGCATCACGAGTAGGATTTACATACAAGTTTTTCTTCTTTGTATTGAAAGCATCTAATTCTTTATATTTGGAAATCAATGGGTGTCTTCTTACGAGCAGCTGAGTGTAGTTTCAATGATTAAACTGTAAAGATTCACCCGAGTCAGCGAATATTTAACTTTTGTAAATTGGTTAATTTGAGAGAGTCAAATCCATAGAATAGAATCCCTACAGTGCAGGAGGAGGCCATTCAGCCAGAACTGACAACAATCCCACACAGGCCCACCCCCCCCACCATATCCCGTAACCCCACGCATTCACCCTGCTAATCCCCCTAATCTAAAGGATGAATTAAAATATGGGCCCTTCACAGGGACAAGATACTAAAGATTATGCCAGTTCCTTTATCATTGCTGTACACTTTAAACTCCTTAGGCGTCATCTCTTTAAGATCTACCTTACATGAACGATTTCTGAATTGATGGTCTATTGTCTGAGAAGAAAGCAGTTCTTGAGTTCATCTAATGACCGATGGTTCCTTCAGTGCTTGGATCTAGAATCTAGAACCTTAGGTCTTCACCTAAACTCAAATTCTAGTGCAATGTTCTTGCGATGTTCCTTTACAATGCCTCTCTCTACACGCAAAGAATGGTGGAGGTTTGGAATTCTCTTCCTCAAGCAGCGGTGGAAGCTGGTTCAATTGTTAGGTTTAAGTCTGAGACAGACAATTTTTCCTTGAGCAGGGGTATCAGGGATATGGGCCTGGGGTAAGTACATGGAGTTAGGCGACAAATCAGCCATGATTTCACTGAATGGCGGAGCAGGCTTGAGGGGCTGAATGACCTACTCCTGCTCTTAGGTAAGATTATGCTTTCATTTTCTTTAATTAGCTAAATGCCTGTATATCTCGGTGCTGGCTGGATTACACCGGATAAAATGGACTGAATCTCAGGCAGATTGGGAGTACAAAGTGACTCTCGGAGTGGAATTACAACGTTGAGGAACGCAGCATCTGCAAAAACTCCTTTCATAACCTCGGGACATCCTAACTTTGAGGGAAACACAGCAGCTAATGTGATCAAGACCCCACCAACAACAAGATAACTGACCATATCGTGTCAATGGAATCCCTACAGTGTAAAAGGAGGCCATTTGGTCCATTGAATTGGAACCAGCAACAATCCTACTCGGCTTCTTTCCCTGTAACATCACATATTTACTCTGATAATCCCCTGACACTAAGGGCCGATTTAGCGTGGCCAATCCACCGAACCCGCACATCTTTGGAGTGTGGGAGGAAACCAGAGCACCCGGAGGAAACCCACATGGGGAGAACGTGCAAACTCCACACAGACACTCAAGCCGGGAATCGAACCCGAGTCCCTGGCACTGTGAGGCAGCGGTGCGAACCACTGTGCCACCCTTTAGTAATGTGAGACATTCTGTACACGTGTAAGTTGTAGCTTTGGACATTATTTCAGCATCTGGATCAACATCAGTCACAAAATATCTTTTTCCAATTAAATGTTGATCGTGTTGTGAAAGTCTGATAGAAATGGGGACAGCAGCAGGGCAACAGTCACAGAGCATGGAAAAGGAGGGCAGAATGTATATGAAAAATGTGCTAATTTCTTTCTAAGTTTAGACAAGTGTGCGCCAATCCTCTAGACCTACAGGAACAAAGGTGGAAACAAATTTTGAATGGGAAAAGCAAACCTAAACTACGATTCCAAATTCTGAAAGGTTCCTTCTCAATAACTCACTTTTCCAGCTCTAAACGTTACCTCCAGTTGAGTGAATGATAATCAAACCATAACCGTGACAATCCACAAGAATGATTCATTATGAAATTAAAGTGGACAGGTGGCAAAACACAAGTGTGCCACAGGATGGTTCATTCTGCCAATAAGATAATGAAAGGTTCAACAGTGGAAGCACAACCCAATTAAATTTTAATCATATTCTGGAGTTCTTGCTTGATTACCTTTGTGGGTCAGTTCAAAATATTGAGTAGTCTACTCTCGGGACATTAAATGAGTTAAAGTTTAAGGTTGTTCACATTTTGGGTCGACTGGGCCTGCATTCACTGGAATTGAGGGGGATCTAATTGAAACATAAAATTCAGGCAGGGCTGGACAGGCTGGATGTTTCCTCTGGCTGGAGGGTCTACATCAAGGGGTCACAGTCTCAGGATATGGGGTCGGCCATTTAGGACTGAGATGGGGAGAAACTTCTTCACTCAGAGGGTGAACCTATGGGATTCTCCACCACAGAAGGTTGTGGAGGACAAATGACTGAATATATCTGAGAAGGGAATAGATACATTTCTGGACTCTAAAGATGTCAAGGGGTATGAGGAGAGCGCTGTAGTCTGGTGTTGAGATAGAGGATCGACCACAATCACAGTGAAGGGGTAAGCAAACTGCCCATTCCTTCTATTTTCTGTGTTTCTAGGTTCACGGTTTGTGAAAGGAATGAGTTTGAAGGGGTTGAATGGTTTTTACAATTTATTTGAGATCTTATATTCTTAAAAGATAAAGAAAAAGAACCTGTAACTGATGAGGTAAATCCAGCCACAGCCACCCATGGGTAATGAATATACTCACCTAATAAATTCTGTCAGTTCATGCATTTTTGAGCTTCTTGTTTTTATCACCTGCAGAAATATAGAAATCACCTATTAATCCTCATTTGCAACTAATTAAGTTCTACCCTGGATATCTGGAATTCTAAGGGGCAGCTTTCAATGCCATGAGGCAGGTGCTATCATCTCTTGCTTTCCCTACAGGGGAAGTCTAAGCACATTGTCTTGCTGCCCTCTGGGGAGAATGCCCTAGGGTGCCAAACCAAGCAACCCTCCCTGTCTCAACACGCTGCTACACTTAATCATCCGTCATGCCTGCAAGTCTCCATTCTCTGTCTCCCCATGTATTTAACCCTTCTGGCAGCCACATATTTTGTTTTCCCTTAGTCTTTCAAAAGGCTGGAAAAGATTTTTCAGAATTTTTTTTTTAAGTAGCTGTGTCCCTTGAAAGACCACGATTTCCAAATGCGTTTCGGTGAGTTCCTACCAGCAGGTGTTATACAGAGGCAATGTGGACTGAAACCAAATTGCCCGCTGGGGACCACTTTCCTAAACTGGGTAAGTGAGAATCCCCCTAGCTTTGCGGTCCAAATACCTGAGCACCAAGATCAGAAGATAAGATTCCCCCCCCTTCCCACCACATGAAGCATTGGTCTACAATGCCTGTCAGTCAATCTGCCATGTTGACACAGAAAGCATCATTGACCAAACCCACAAGCAGAGAGAGAAATGAAGGGCAAATTCTCAAAATTCTTTCCATGTTTTGAACAATCCAGCCCTGCAGCAACTCACCATCAGAACTTCAACGGTTTCTGTTATTTCATGGTCCCAGTTGTATCTGAACATATAATGGAAGGAAACACAGTGGTCAGCTGGGCGGAGGTGGTTATTGGCAATTCTAGAATTGTTCCATCTGTTAGTCTTGTGTGGGACATAGTAAAGGACAAGCTTTAAAACTGCACAAATCTCTTTCAAGTGTCATAGAGTTTGGTTATTGCGCAATTGTAAACATCATGTGCAATTGTAACTGCTACTCCCTATACCTTCCATACGTTACTTATAGATGAGATTTGTGAACAACTTGCTCTGGGTCAGCAAAGGCAAGCTGGGTTTAAGGGCCTGTTTCCTTGCTGTATATCTCTATGACTCTATGGGGAGTATTTTCCAGCCGTGCTCGCCCCAAGACTGGAAAATCCCACCTGAGGTCAACGGACCTTTGCATGGTCTGCCCCCGCCTGCTACGTTTCCCACGGTAGGCAGGATGGGAAAATTCCACCCTATGACTCTGTCCTTACTGATTATTGGGCGTTGAAAATATTTTTAAGGGTTACGTGTTTGGTCTAACCGACATAATTCATAGCAAAAACAGAAAATGCTGGACTAACTCAGGAAGTCTGGCAGAATCTGTGGAAAGGGTTAACGTTTCGCGATCATATGACCCTTCCACAGAACTGGTTAGTTATAGAACATGGCTGTTACTTACAAGGCTAATTTTGTTTTCAGATTGCTCATTTCTACTCAGAGCCAATCCCACTAGGATTTCCAAAGATAAGGACACGATGCTCTTAAGATCAAGCAGAAAATTGCAGAATATTGGGACACTAAATGCCAGCCAATAGAGAAAGATTTTAGATTTCAGAAAGCAGAACAAAAAAAAGAACAAAGAACAGTACAGCACAGGAAACAGGCCCTTCGGCCCTCCAAGCCTGTGCCGCTCCTTGGTCCAACTAGACCAATCGTTTGTATCCCTCCATTCCCAGGCTGCTCATGTGACTATCCAGGTAAGTCTTAAACGATGTCAGAAGGAGCCAGTAGAATGGCAGAATTGGAATTTCAGAAGACAATGACATGGTGACTGATAGATCAACCTCTTAAAGTGGAAGGATTTGGAAATAAACTGTAACCAGGATCCCGGAAGCACAAGATGGCTCCTGAAGGTGACTTTGATAGGGTGGAGTAAGGCTATGGAGTAACAAGGGATGAGGATATTGATCAATTCACTGTGACACAGAGTGCCACAGGGACCTAACAAGGAGTGTTTGGGAGACACAGGGACCATGCAGATTATGGAGTTTTGAATTTTTGTGAAGGTGAGGAATGTGTGGGTTAAGATTTGTGCAGCAGTGACAATGCTAGAAGCTGAATGTGGTCTTGCCAACAGGGGAGGCGATGGCCTAGTTGCCGGGGGGGGGGGGGGGGCAATCGGTGGGTTGGGGGATCTCGTTGCCACTTTGAGCTGAGTGACAGAGGGAGGGAGGCCAGCGATTGGGGCTGGCCATCAGAGTGGAGGTGGGGTTGGGGGGGTGTCGCGGCGGGCTGGGAAGGGAGTAGAGGCTAGCCCGGACATGTTCGCAGGGCCAGTGATCGACCCGAGGGTGGCTCGGAGGGGCAGCGTTGCAGGGGTCGTGGGGCTGACCAACGATCGGGAGGCCGGCAATGCGGGGCTACTGCGAATGCGCCAATCTCCACACTGACAGATCAGCGTGATGCTGCCGGCCTCTCCAGTGGGAATAGGCCCTACCCCCTGATTTTTTATGTGATTTACGCTACTGCACTCTGCAGTGGAGAGAACGTGGGAGGTTCATTTTGAAAATCCCGCTGAAAAAACCAATGGGATTTACTCCAGTTTTTATGCGAATTTGTTTCAGGAGAATCGCCCCCATTCATTTTATAGAAATAGCTATTTAAAACACTATGCAAAATTTACTTTCCAACATTTCATCGTTAAGTGTAAATTACTTATTCTCCGTTAGACATGTGTAAAAGATGTCCTCTTCTATGTCCACTAACCTTGTAAACATATTCTGCATTTGACAATTTGGACAGAATTCTCCCAAAATATTCCTGAGGCTGGGATTTTGATCCCGTGTTGACCATCCGGGGGGATCGACAGCGGGAGCTCAACATCAGGCAAAAGCCGGAATTTGCGAATCTCACCAGCGAGTTTGCGAGTTCCAGTTTTCACCGTCCCCTCACCAGCAACAAACAGATCCATGGCTGCCGTGTCCGTAAAGCTGATTTACATTTCAATGGAGAAATCTCCATTCTCTGCAGCGGGACTGGAGAATCCCAGCATCCACCCCCCCCCCCCTGTTGTGACCATCGTGACTAGTCTCCACTTGTGGACACTTGTAGTAATTCTCGCCGGGTTCCCGCTGTGCCGAGGGTCAGAGAATCCCAGGATCCAGAAGAATTTAAATGTGCTAAACTGTTTCATGTCCTCCATTACCTCAGCATGCAGGGGTTGGGAGAATCCCATAAGGAGTTCTCGTAACCGTGTTATGGCCCCTCCCCACATTTCTTTGACCTGAGGGCGGCACGATGACACAGTGGTTAGCACTGCTGCATCACGGCGCCGGGGACCTGGGTTTGATTCCCGCTTGCGTCACTGTCTGTGCGGAGTCTGCACGTTCTCCCCGTATCTGTGTGGGTTTCCTCTGGATGCTCCGATTTCCTCCCACAATCCGAAAGGGATGCTGGTTAGGGTGCATTGGCCATGCTAAATTCTCTCTCAGTGTTACCCGAACAGGTGCCGGAGTGTGGCGACTAGGGGATTTTCACAGTAACTTCATTGCAGTGTTAATGGAAGTCTACTTCATAGAATCATAGAAACCCTACAGTGCAGAAGGAGGCCATTCGGCCCATCGAGTCTGCACCGACCACAATCCCACCCAGGCCCTACCCCCACATATTTACCCACTAATCCCTCTAACCTACGCATCCCAGGACTCTAAGGGGCAATTTTTAACCTGGCCAATCAACCTAACCCGCACATCTTTGGACTGTGGGAGGAAACCGGAGCACCCGGAGGAAACCCACGCAGACACGAGGAGAATGTGCAAACTCCACACAGACAGTGACCCGAGCCGGGAATCGAACCCGGGACCCTGGAGCTGTGAAGCAGCAGTGCTAACCACTGTGCTACCGTGCCGCCCCTTGTGACTAAGTAGTAAACTTTAAAACTTTAGATATGCACTCGTGCGCTCAAGGCTGGAGAATCGAGCCCCTTCACAGACATTCATAGATCTCCTACAGTGCAGGGGGAGGCCATTTGGCCCATTGAGTCTGTACCGACCATAATCCCAGACAGGCCCTATTTCCGTAACCCCACAGATTTACCCTTCCAATCCCCCTGACACTAGGGTCAATTTAGCATGGCCAATCCACCTAACCCGTTCATCTTTGGACTGTGGAAGGAAACTGGAGCACCCGGAGGAAACCCATGCAGACACGGGGAGAACATGCGAACTCCACACAGACAGTGACCCAAGCCTTTCTCTTTAGTAATCTTTGTGAAGACAGATTTCTACAGTATTTGGATTAATAACATGCAAAAAATCTTACCAAGATTAATAGCGGCAACTAAGCAAATTTTTATGACAAAATGATTTGAGTCCTAGATGCATGAGAAGATCATTCATTCAAGTGGGCCTGTTGTAGCATTTTGTCGGCCATATCAGTTCTGTTTTATTTAATTCCAATTCCCTGCCCTTTCTCCATGTTCCTCTATACTGCCTTTTAACTAACTGGTTATCCGTTTTCCACATCTCACTTGGTTCTGTAATTAAGGTCCCCTCTGCAGGACAAATTCTCACAAACCTTTGTGTGGAAGTTTGGCTGAACTCCCTGACGGCACTCGTTGTCATGGAAATAGGCACGGGTGTGAATTTTTGTAACTGGTTTGCTTACAAGACTAAACCTTCAAATAAAGATTTTGTACTCTCTCTTTAACTTACATGGAAAACACCTCTGGTAAAACGTTCACACAAGCAGCCAACTTCTTCTCCATTATGGTTCTGAAGAGGGAGGTCAAAGAAGAAAAGTTCATTAACAAACCAACTGAACCCGCTCCTGCGTTTTAAGATTCGAGGTTGATTTTTTTTAACTTCATTTTATTATTGTTGTAGTCGTCCTTTCTCATCTTTAATGTGCCCCAAGAACCATCATGTTACCGTGGCAATTCGGACAGAGATAGGGACTCAAACCTCTGAGATAAAAGCAAACTACAGTAAAATACACAAAATATAGCACCTGGGGCGAATGGGATCAAAGGTCATGGGGAGACAGCAAGATTAGGCTATCGAATTGGACGATTTAGCCATGATCGTAATGAATGGCGGAGCAGGCTCGAAGGGCCAAATGGCCTCCTCCTGCTCCTATCATCTATGTTTCTAGTGCAGATGCTAGAATCTGAAACAAGAACAGAAAATGCTGGAAAATCTCAACAGGTCTGACAGCATCTGAAGTTACTGTGAAGATCCCCTAGTCGCCACACTCCAGCACCTGTTCGGGTACACCGAGGGAGAATTTAGCACGGCCAATGCACCTAACCAGCACGTCTTTCGGACTGTGGGAGGAAACCGGAGCACCCGGAGGAAACCCACGCAGATGTGGGGAGAATGTGCAGACTCCGCACAGACAGTGACCCAAGCTGGGAATCAAACCCAGGTCCCTGGCTTTGTGAGGGAGTTCCTGAGTTAGCATTGGCTATGCTAAATTCTCCCTCAGTGTACCTGAACAGGCGCCGGAGTTTGGCGACCAGGGGATTTTTACAGTAGCTTCATTGCAGTGTTAATGTAAGCCTACTTGTGACACCAATAAACAAAAACTTAAAACAAAAGATGGTTGGAGTTAGGTTGATTGACCATTGTAAATTGTCCCTTAAGTGTCCCAAGATATGTAGGTTGGGGGGGGTTAGCGGGGTAAACACGTGGGGTTACAGGGATAGGGCTTGGTTAAAATGCAAAGTTGGAGAGTTGGTGCAGACTCGATGGGCCAAATGGCCTCTGTCTGCACTGCAGGGATTCTAATCTATGCGATCAAGGTAATAAATGGAAGGAAAAGGTTAGATTTTTAGACTCTAAGACTGGAATTTTAACAGCGCACCGCAGGAATTGTAGTGGGCGGGACACGGACCATGCAAAGGTCCACTGAGGTGAGCACAACCGGAAAATCTCGCCCTAGAGGTGTCAAGGGGTCTGGGAAGAATGCAGGGATGCATGTTGAGATAGAGGATCAGCCAGGATCATATTGAATGGTAGAGCAGGCTCGATGGGCCGAATGGTCTGCTCCTCCTCCTATTTTCTCTATCTATGTAAATCCTCCTAATATCAGATCTCAGTGATAACACTTCTCTGTAATAAGAACATATTAAAATAACATTTCATAAACTATGTACAGCTTAAGGGGAAATAACTGAATTTAGTCTCTGCAAATTTTACGTCATGGGAATGAGAAAATTTGGTGCATCATTAATTAACAATGTTCAAACAGATTTTGAAAGAAAATGTTTGCGCTGAAACAGTTTAAACTACATTTCGGAACACCTGTGGCCAAATGGATTAATGTTAGACCCAATGTCTGATATCATGCCAGTGCTGAAGGGTTGTGACCAAAAGAATGCAGAGTAATGTTTATCTCAAGAGTAAAGTTGTTTTGCTTTTTAAAATAATTTCTTCGAGTGCTCATTTCCTGCTAAACCTTCAAAATAAAATTCAATTTGAAGCATTTAGCAATAACTTAGTAAGAGGCTTATTCGCCATGTCTCCAATAAGAACAGGACTACCATACTGGGCAAGTATCTATTGGGAATGAATGGTGCCCCTTGTTCATTGCACTTGCCCTTGTCTGTTTAGTTTCCACAACATTTTGAAAGGTGCACAAGGAAATCCAGGACCTGAATTAACAGGCCAATCAATGAACAATCAGAGTAAGATCATGTGCAGAATTTGAATCAGGATTTGTGAATTCAAAGTCAAATCAGGTACAGAGAGCAAAATGGAGAGAGAGAAAGGAAGATCGCGTAGGATAAATGACAGAGTCACAGGCCATTTGACTGAACTAGTCAATGTCAGTGTTTACAATCCACTCCAGCTGCCTGCGCAGTATTTAGCACAGCTGCCTCACAGCGCCAGGTACCCAGGTTTGATTCCTGACTAGGGTCACTGTCTGTGTGGAGTCTGCACAGGTTTTCTCTGGGTGCTCCGGTTTCCTCCCACAGTCCGAAAGATGTCCTGGTTAGGTGCATTGGCCATGCTAAATTCTCCCTCAGTGTACCCGAACAGGCGCCAGAGTGTGGCGACTAGGAGATTTTCACAGTAACTTCATTGCAGTGTTAATGTAAGTGTGCTTCTGACACGAATAAATAAACATTAAACTTTTCCCACCTTTACTCATCTAAATCTATCATTTTAACCCTCTACTGCCCTTAAATGTGTCTGTGCTATATGCTTCAACCACTCCCTGTAGTAGTGAGTTCCACATTCTCACCACTCTTTGGGTAAATATCAAAGTTTTTCCTGCATTCCCTTTTCGATTTCTTGGTGACTATTTTATACCAATGGCCTCTAGTCATGTCCTTCCCCACCTCACGCCACAAGAAGAAACATTCTCTCTCCAGAAGTATTCTAACAAAACCCTTCATAATTTTAAGTACCTCTATCAGGTCAATCCTGTCTTTTCTGTTCATGAGAAAAGAGACCTTGCCTGTCAATCCTTTCTTGATTTATATACCCACAAATTCTGGTATCGTCCTTGTAAATCTCTGCACCCTCTTCAGGCCTCTTTATCTGTGTTATTGTATGGTGACCATTACTGTACTTGGGACTCTCCAAGTGTAATCTAACCAAGATCGATACCAGTTTAATGCAACTTCCCAAATTTTCAATTCTATCCCTCCAGAAATAAAGCCTAGTTCTTAGTTTACATTTTTATGGTTCTAGTAACCTGTGGCTTAACATATAATTATTATTTTTGAGATTCCTTTGCTTCTTTATCTCACCTAGACTTGCACCTTCAAAATATTAAGTGGCCTCCATATTTTTCTTACAAAAAATGGGATTAAGAGGAAGAGTAAAGACAAAAATATTTTTAAAATAATGATTTTTCTCAAGTCTATAACACCAATTAAAAGCTGACGGAATGATACATCAAACTTGGAAAAACTTCTAGACCAGAATTTTCCCGTCACACCCACCATGGAAATCATAGCGTGGGGATTCGGGGGGAGCAGACCATGTGGAAGTCCATTGACCTCAGGTGGGATTTTCCAGTTTTGGGGTGAGTGCAGCTGGAAAATCCCGTCCCCAGTGTCAGAAATTATTTGACAATAATTAAGACTTAATGCGCCATTACAAAAGGTAATTAAAACTGAATTGTCATGCCCTGACTATCTGTAGTAAGCTTAGTCCCCTAGCTACAGGATGAGCACAAGAACTGCACACTGTTCAATACATTCCAATGTTGAATCAGACAATGGGCAGGATTTTCCAGTCCCCCCGCAGAATCCTTTCCCATGGCGGAAGCAGCACGCCATTGGCGGGATCTCCCAGTCCCGCCGAAGCCTGTGGTGTTTTGTACATCTTGCCAGCCCCGCTGCTGGGGAACCCGCCATAAGGGGGAACTTCTTTGGTGGGACTGGAAGATCCCATTGGCAGGCGGGTCTGAAAATCCGGCCCAAGGTGCAAGTTTTTGTGCTGTTTAAGAAGAAAGGGCACACCTTGGGTTACAACTTCTGGACTTCTGATTTTAACTGAATGTGTGAGCTCACCTGAAACTGTTATCTAATCAGTGGCGGATTAACTACCACCCGGGCCCCTAGGCTGAGCTTTAGCAAGGCCCCCTGACCTTGCCCCCTGCCCCACCCTTCGTTGAATAGAATAAAGTGACGTTGGATAACTTATATCGTTGTACTATGCATAATGTACTACATGTAAAATATCATAAAGTTATATGAATCAATTACAGCCCTTTTATTCATTTATTTTTCATTTTCTTTACGTTTGTACTTTAAAAAGCTTCCGTGTTTTTTGGTTTACAATAGTGTCGATAACAGCATGTAAATCAACAGATCGAAGCATGTCTGATTCAATGTGCATGAGTGTCAGATGACTAAGTTTCTCATCGCTCATTGTTGAGCGCAAATAGATTTTGATCCTCTTCAGTGCCGAAAATGAACACTCACCTGAACAGTTAGTGATTTTTTTTGCTCTCGGGCCCTCTTCCCTCCCTACTCAGCCTAATGGTTAATCCGCCACTGTATCCAATTTGTGTATAAATTATCTCTGGCCGCATTGGCTCACTGTTGTTTGATAGTAAATTCTGGCCATTTATTTAAAAGCTACATGTTTTAAACTGACATGGATACAATTCCAGTAATTCATTCAGAAACTAAACAAAGTGATCAGTGAACCAGCTGTACTTGCCAATGATTTCCCAGGGTCAATGGAGTTTGAAACCAATCAAGAATTTTAAAACTATTGAGTGTTCACCTTCAAAACACAGGGTAGAGTTTTTTGACTTTTATTTCTGCTGTTGTCTCAAGTTGGAAAAGCAGAGCATGTTGCTTTGCTGGGTTTTCCTGCTGTATTTTTAAACACTTAAATGGAAGAGAGAGGTCCACAATGCCAAGCTGGCTCTGAATCAGCCTCTCTGCTCACAACCTCAGCTCCTGACAGAGCTCCCCCATCTGAAAACAATAAAAATAAAAGCAGGAACACCCCACGGAACACCCCACAGAACCCCCCCTCCTCCTTCTCACAATGGACACAGGATTCCCCACCCATGGAACCCCCTCCAACCTCAAATGTCTCCAACAGAAGCTCCCCCCACCCCTGGCACTGCGCGAGTATGAACATTTCCCTCCTCAGGCCTATACTTACCTGCATGCCCCCAGCGGGTTCTGTTTGCCAGATGCCCATATGCCAAGGTCTGTTGTAAACCCTGCCAACATGATGTCACGTTGGCGAGGCAGGGGTTGGGGGGGGGGAGCTCCTTATGTGGGGGGAATGATACAGCAGGAGGCTTGCTAGGTGGATGCTAATGGGGTTCCCAACCTTTCATGGTGGGAATCCCATTATGTCATTGGTGGGGGCGGGGGGGAGGTGGTAGTGGGGACAATCTCAACGGGAAATCCTGGCGGTTTAGAAGCCATTTTGGGATTCCCATTGTATTCTCCGCCCCACTGGCTTTCCCACAGAAAGGGGGCGGGACAGAAAAATCACCCAACGCCCAAGATTCATCTGGTAATTCTAGTTAACTGTGGAACCAACAGGTTTTTCAGACTACCCCTTACCCATTATTTGTTTTATGGTATGTTTTTATAATCTGTGTGGTGTGAAATGATCATCTTTTTGTTCCCAGTTTATAAAGGGAATTTCTGTTTCTTCCCTCCTGGCAGAATGGAAAGATTACCAGCAGCAAGTTTCCCTCCAAGTCACATGCCATCCTGATTTGGAACGATATCGCCATTCCTTCACTGTCGTTGGGTCAAAAAACCTGGAACTACCTCCCTAACAGCACTATGGGTGCACCTACACCACATGGACTGCAGCGGGTTCAAGAAGTTGGACAAGGCGCAAATTTCAAAATTTGCAGATGACCAAAAAAATTTGGAAATATTGTGAACTGTGGGGAGGATAGCGATAGACCCTCAAGAGGACATAGGCAGGCTGGTGGAAAGGGTAAACACACCGCAGATTAAATTTAATGTGGAGAATTACAAAGTGATACATTTTGGTGGGAAGAATGAAGAGAGGCAATATTAAAATGAAGGAAGCAATTTTAAAGAGAGAGCAGGAGCAGAGGGACTGGGGTATATGTGCTAAAATTGCCCAAGGTGGCAGGGCGGATTAAGAAAGTGGTTAATAAAACAAAGGGGCCCCTTAGGAACAAAAGGGTTGTTAGGGAAAAAATCGGACCTCTCAGGGACAAAAGTGGGGACTTATGCTTGGAGCCCAAAGAAGTAGGGGAGATCCTAAATGAATACTTTGCGTCGGTATTCACAAAGGAGAGGGATGTGTTGACTGAGAGTGTCTCTGAGGGGAGTGTTGAACCGTTGGAGAAAATCTCCATTACAAAGGAGGAAGTGTTAGGTTTGTTAGAGAATATAAAGACTGACAAATCCCCAGGGCCTGATGGAATCTACCAAGGCTGCTCAGGGAGACGAGAGGTGAAATCGTTGGGCCTCTGACGCAAATCTTTGTCTCGTCACTGGACACAGGTGAGGTCCCAGAGGATTGGAGGATAGCCAATGTGGTCCCGTTATTTAAGAAGGGTAGGAAGGATAACCCGGGTAATTATAGGCCAGTGAGCTTGACGTCCGTGGTGGGGAAGTTGTTGGAGAAGATTCTTAGAGATAGGATGTATGCGCATTTAGAAAGGAATAAACTCATTAACGATAGTCAGCATGGTTTTGTGAGAGGGAGGTCATGCCTCACTAACCTGGTGGTGTTTTTTGAAGAAGTGACCAAAACGGTTGACGAAGGAAGGGCCGTGGATGTTGTCTATATGGACTTTAGTAAAGCGTTTGACAAAGTCCCTCATGGTAGGCTAGTGAAAAAGGTTGGATCCCATGGGATAAAGGGGGAGGTGGCTAGATGGGTGGAGAACTGGCTTGGTCATAGAAGACAGAGGGTGGTAGTGGAAGGGTCTTTTTCCGGCTGGAGGCCTGTGACTAGTGGTGTACCGCAGGGCTCTGTATTGGGACCTCTGCTGTTTGTGATTTATATAAATGATCTGGAAGAAGGAGTAACTGGGGTGATCAGTAAGTTTGCGGACGACACAAAACTGGCAGGACTTGCAGATAGTGAGGAACATTGTCAGAGGCTACAGAAGGATATAGATAGGCTGGAAATTTGGGCAAGAAAATGGCAGATGGAGTTCAATCCTGATAAATGCGAAGTGATGCATTTTGGTGGGAATAATGTAGGGAGGAGCTACACGATAAATGGAAGAACCATAAAGGGTGTAGAGACGCAGAGGGACCTGGGTGTGCAAGTCCACAGATCTTTGAAGGTGACGTCACAGGTGGAGAAGGTGGTGAAGAAGGCATATGGCATGCTTGCCTTTATAGGACGGGGCATAGAGTATAAGAGTTGGGGTCTGATGTTGCAGATGTATAGAACGTTGGTTCGGCCGCATTTGGAATACTGCGTCCAGTTCTGGTCACCACACTACCAGAAGGACGTGGAGGCTTTGGAGAGAGTACAGAGGAGGTTTACCAGGATGTTGCCTGGTATGGAGGGGCTTGGTTATGAGGAGAGATTGGGTAAACTGGGGTTGTTCTCCTTGGAAAGACGGAGGATGAGGGGAGACGTGATAGAGGTGTATAAAATTATGAAAGGCATAGATAGGGTGAACGGTGGGAAGCTTTTCCCCGGGTCGGTGGTGACGTTCACGAGGGGTCATAGGTTCAAGGTGAAGGGGGGGAGGTTTAACACAGATATCAGAAGGACATATTTTACACAGAGGGTCGTGGGGGCCTGGAATGTGTTGCCGGGCAAGGTGGTGGAGGCGGACACACTGGGAACGTTTAAGACTTATCTAGACAGCTATATGAACGGAGTGGGAATGGAGGGATACAAAAGAGTGGTCTAGTTTGGACCAGGGAGCGGCGCGGGCTAATTGTTCCTTGTTTCTCGTTTCAAGGCTTCATTCTATGATCTGCCAGTGCAGAGCGAGACTGCGGATAGTTGGGAACCTGTCTCGGGGGCAGGGAATTCATATGGTGTTCGTGGAAGTGGAAATGACTAGGGTTGGGAAGCATTTTCCGATCAGGGCCGGTGTGATCTCCTGGACTCGTTTCGATCGCCTCAGGGGGTCGAGAGGAATTTCCCAGATTTATTTTCCCCATATTGGCCCTGGGGTTTTCACTCTGGGTTTTCGCCTCGCCCTGGAGATCACATGGTCTGGAATGGGGGGGTGGGGGTGAGTTAATAGGTTGTGATGAACAAAGCATCGTAGCTGTGAGGGACAGCTCGGTGGATAGGATATTGGTATGTAGATAGGCTGGAAAATTGGGCGGGGATCCTGGAATCAATCCTGGACCAGGGAGCGGCGCGGGCTTGGAGGGCCGAAGGGCCTGTTCCTGTGCTGTATTGTTCTTTGTTTGTTGTCCTGGCTTCCATAAATAATAAATAAGCAAGAAAGTTATGGTAATTTAATAAAACACTGGTTCAGTCCCAGCTGGAGAACGGTGTCTAATTCTGGACACCACACTTTAGGAAGGATGTGAAGCCTTTAGAGAGAGTGCAGAAAAGATTTATTGGGAGGATTTCAGCAATGAGGGACTTCAATGATGTGGATAAATTGGATAAGCTGGGGCTGTTCTCTTTCGAGAGGAGATTTGAGAGAAGTATTCAGAACCATCAGGGATCTGCACGCAGTAGATAGGTGGAAACGTTTCCGTTAACATAAGGGTCCAAGAGCTAAAAGGACACTGATTTTAAGCTAAGTAGCAAAAGAACCAAAGACGACACAGTCATAGAATCTTACAGTGCAGAAAGAGGCCATTCGGCCCATCGAATCTGCACCAACCACAATCCCACCCAGGCTCTATCCCCATAACTCCATGCATTTATCCTAGTTGGTCCCCCTAAAACTAAGAGGCAATTTGGCCAATCCACCTAACCAAATCACCTTTGGACTGTGGGAGGAAACCGGAGCACCCAGAGAAACCCACGCAGACACGGGGAGAATGTACAAACTCCACACAGACAGTGATCCAAGCCGGGAATCGAACCTGGATCTCTGGCGCTGTGAGGCAGCAGTGCTAACCATTGTGCCACCCCCAAGTCAGTTGTTAGGATCTGAAATGCGCCATCTCAAGATATGGTGGAGGTAGATTCAATCATGGCTTTGTCAGGAATTGGATAATTATCTGAATGGAAAACATTGGAAGGGCTATGGTGAAAAGGCAGGGGAGTAGGACTAGCTGAGTTGCTCTTACAGAGTGCCAGCATATGTCTGACAGGCCAAACGGCATTTTTCTCTATGACCACAACTACAGAACTCTGGGCAGATAAAGTGCACACTTTGTACACATCTCCTCACTAAAGTCTTCATGTGACTTCTGCTGCCGACACTTTCTATGTTTAGTTGTGCTTACTTTATATCAGATCAAGAATTTGAATTTTCTTCACTGTCACTTGTTTATTTAGTCCACTAGTTAATTAACCTACTTCAACCCATTGATACTGATGGAGACCTTGAGTCAATTTTAAAGTTCTATTGGCTGTGTGAAGATTGTGGCCTGAATATTAATTAAATTAAAACACCATCTCCCATCGGAAAAAAAAACAGTTGCATAATTAATAAGACTCAAGTTACAAAAGATAAAGTAGGTCAGATAAGCTGTGGCATGAATTTACAAGCATTTGACGAACCTTTTGAGGCAGGGTGCCACTTATAAGATGGCTCGATTCATCAGTGCTCACTGTGCTGAGCTGCTGACAAGCCCGTTTCTCAGTAATTACAGCACGCGGTGTTGCTTCGATCAGAAAAGTCAGGGATTGATGTAGTCACATCAGGAATGCAACTGGGTTGATGCCTGAGATGTAATTAGGTCTCGCTTTTCTTGGGGGCTGCATGTGCTGCAGTATCAGTCGAGGATGGAATGAGGTTTGGTTGTAAAGGGATCTGTCAATACTCATTGTTGAGGCTTCCAAGAATGGTTACTTTGCTGAGCTAGTTCGCACACAGGGTGAGTCCAACGTTATTCTTTCAGAGAGGTCAGTAAGGGAAGAAAATGTGTGTTTAAAAACACAACTATTGAAACTACAGAAAAAGCAAATTCAGAGGGGGCGATTTTACCTTTGCGCCCCACTGGCTGATGGGTGGGGCAAGCCAGTAAGATCACGAGGGAGCCGAGAAATTAGGTTCACGCCCGATTTCTTGCCTCTCGCGATCTTACCGGCACCGGATCTCTGGCACAATCAGCCTCATGCCCATTTGTGGCACAAAGCTGAAAAAATCATTTACATTTATTTTAAAAACTCATCTACATGGAATTAGCGAGCCCAGGACGGTTTGTCTGGGCCCACTTATCTGTGTGGCCTTGCCAGGGGAGTTTCTCCATCAATGGGGAACCAGACGTGATGGCCTCGCCAGTAGAACCAGAGGCCATTGAGGCCGCCCCAGGAAGACAGAGGCAAGGGGTGTGCCCTTGGGCAATGACAGGTCTCTGCTGCTGTCAGCACAGAAACCTGCACATATGCAATTGCGCCCTCTGCTACTATCAGCCAGCTTTCGGGTGAGCTAGGCTCCGCCCACTTCCCCTAAAGGCAGGAATCGGATTGGGGGATTTTGTTTTTGCACAGAGTACCTCAGGTTCGACTTGTGGCCTCACCAAAAAAAACAGATCCGAAACTCTCCCGTTTTCCCATTCTGGACGTCGAATTTGTTCGGGAAGATCATCCCCAGAGAGTTTAAAATTGCTCTGCTTTATGGCACAAATCATTCAAAACATCTGTCTGGACAATAACATGAGAAATTTCAACCCTACCACCGTTCCCCGCTTCAACCAACCATTTGGAAAGGCTGCTGTGAAAATTCATTAAACCTTTAAAATCCTTCTCTCCGTTAAATGTTTACAGGAGCACAACTTGCTGTTTTGCTTCCCTTTGCTCATCAGCAGAGCGGCACGGTAGCACAGTGGTTAGCACTGCTGCTTCACAGCTCCAGGGACCTGGGTTCGATTCCTGGCTTGGGTCACTGTCTGTGTGGAGTTTGCACATTCTCCTCGTGTCTGCATGGGTTTCCTCCGGGTGCTCTGGTTTCCTCCCACAGTCCAAAGATGTGCAGGTTAGGTTGATTGGCCATGCTAAAAATTGCCCTTAGTGTCCTGAGATGCGTAGTTTAGAGGGATTAGCAGGTAAATACGTAGGGATATGGGGGTAGGGTCGTGCAGACCTGATGGGCCGAATGGTCTCTTTCTCTACTGTAGGGTTTCTATGCTTATCTGTGGGAAAATTTAAGTTAAATAACATAAGGTTTTCTTTGCGGTTTTCTTTAAAATAAACTTCTGAAAGATGACAAAAATAAACAATGACTTCTTAAAATCAGCACGGCGGCATGGTGGTTAGCACTGCTGCCTCATAGTGCCAGGGACCCAGGTTCGATTCCTGGCTTGGGTCACTGTCTGTGTAGAGTCTGCACGTTCTCCCCGTGTCTGCGTGGGTTTCCTCCCACAGTCCAAAAACGCGCTGGTTAGGTGCATTGGCCATGCTAAATTCTCCCTCAGTGCCTGTATCCGAACAGGCACCAGTGTATGGCGACTCGGGGATTTTCACAGTAACTTCATTGCAGTGTTAATGTAAGCCTACTTGTGACACTAATAAATAAACTTTTAAAATCATAACTCTGAAAGAATTGTATGAATGCATGACTTATGCGGTGATGGAAAACCATGATTTTACCAGAATTGATTGAACGAGGATGGGAATTATACAAAGGACAACAGGAAGGCATTTTAAATGAGGTAGGGTTCTTTGTGCACACTGGCAGACTTGTGTATTTCCTGAATAGATTGCTTTTAATCCAGTGGTTTTATTTTGGTGAGTAAATACTATAATGGTCCTCAAAGTGAATTCAGGTAATGAATTGGAACATGATGCCAGTAACCAAATGACTTATTTCATACCTTGCAATGACCTTGCCAACTTGTTCATTGGGGCAGCTGATGAAAACTACAGAGTGGCTTCCAGAAATATAGCTCCCTGTTACTGCCGAGTGCAAATACACAGCGATGTTCTTTAGCCCTGGATATAGTAACAAGGCCATAATAAGAACCTAAACACCAAGGAGAACAGAAAAACATTAGTTAGTTAATTGTCTAAGTTTTAAGCAGTTACAATAGTCTGACTGTCAGGTTAACAGATGACTGAATACTTTCAACCTCACCCTGCAATAAAGAATAAGCTCACAATTTATTCCAAGTCTGTCAAGCATCCACAGTCGTTTTTCAGTTGTCCCTCCCCCAATCACATCTAATGTTCATAGATTCCCTACAGTGCAGAAAGAGGCCATTCAGCCCATCAAGCCTGCACCGACAACAATCCCACCCAGGCCCTATCCCCGTAACCCCACATATTTATGCTGCTAATCCCCCTGACACTAAGGGGCAATTTTAGCATGGCCAATCCACCTAATCCACACATCTTTGGACTATAGGAAGAAACTAAAGAACGTGGAGGAAACCCACTCAGACACAGGGAGAACATGCAAACTCCACACAGACAGTCACCCCGAGGCTGGAATTGAACCCAGGACCCTGGAGCTGTGAGGCAGCAGTGCTAACCACTGTGCCACCAGGTCACTGCTAAGCTCATAACCTAGGGAAGTCCAGAGAATGAATTCTAGATGATCAGGTCAGATGATTCAACTACCTTCTGATCTGAAATTACATTTTGATTTTGGTAAACTAACCAGTGCCAGAGCCCATGTTACCTTTTTAATTAGTGAAAGCCCCATGGTTGTCTCTTGACAAAAATGTTTTTCTTTTAAAGTTGCAAGAATATATCACACCTGTTGCTTTCCATTACCCTCCTTTCAAATGTTGTCTGGCATTTGCTTTAAATATCGAGATTCAACAAAGTTTCTGCCTTCCTCTAACCACAACTAAAACAAGCAGAACCCCAGGATGTCCATTTAATGTTGTGTTTTACAGCATTCATTATTAGTACGGATGAGTCAGCCTAGTACAATGTTTCACCCTATTTTGTTTAAAATTTTTACTCCATTCTTAAAGTTACAAAGCCAATGTTCAGAGTAGACCGGGCAAATCCAAATCCATTCCTTGCTTGCTCCAAAAACCAAATTCAAATTGAATCCAATCCATGGTCCCAACAAGAGAGACAAGCAAGATCCAAGCTGACAAGATAAAACATTGCACCCCTTCTTGGGCTTGATCCGATCACCCAAATTTGAACAAGTTCCAGAGGCAGTAAAATAAACACATCGGAATTTGCAGGTGTAATAAGGCAAAGGCTGTTACGGTAAGATTGACAGAAACATTGACATCTGCACATGCACATTTAAATGCAGAATTCAGGAAGTTACTGTCAGAGATATCCGGCTCCTCCCTCACAGGCTCCAATGTTGCAGTTTTCACCAATGGAATTAACATACAAATCAGAGTTAAGGCTTGAACTTAAATTAATTGCTCACTATTTTTACTCTAAAGACTGATTTTTTAAAAAGTCTTGTTTATTTAGGAGGAACTGAGTATTTAATTAGTAGAGGCTTTGTGATGGAGAATGCAGCAGGGAACAGTTAACAGCCAAGCTTTTATTCAACTTCAAACCATGCAAGTTGACTCTGGTCAATGCATTGCCATGGGGAATGAACCCAGGAATGGCTGTCCCCAATGCATTTGCTTAGTTGGAAAAGGCCCAATGTGTGGACATGTTCCTCAGGATGGGGCCCTGTGTATGAATATATGTGGCTTTCAATATCTGTAGGTGAGTCACACTTCAAACACGACTGATTTATCTTAAATTGATTTTCTGTGTAATTCTTATCACAGTTGGGATTGTTTAGCAAGTGTTGTCCAAATCACATCTAATGTTGAACACCATGTTTTGAAAACATGGATTAGTTGGTTACAATCATTACTTTTCCTGTTGCAAACAGCCAAAGCTACATTATATTTGATACAATCAGCCAGTCGACGGGCAGTACCAAATTCCCAGCTGACATTGGGAGTCCGTGCTCGAAAACCCATTCAAATTATGGACAGCTTTATTTGAGCAACATTCCTTTGCCGCTGACTGCAAAACTCAGCCTGATGTTTCTGAGTGGATTTGAATAATGAGAAACCCAAGTGCCACAACATTGACCTCACTCTAATCAGGAACTATCATATTTTAAGCAGCATTTAATCAATTCTTTAACTTTTAGTCCAATTCTGTGACACATGTTCAATCAGTAGTGTTTATCTTTATTAATTGATTGCAGTATTTTCTTTTGCTCAAATTATCAATGTAACAGTGGCAGAAATAAAATTTCTTCCAATCACAGCGTATCTGGAGCTTATTATTCACCTATTTGTGTAGTTTAGATCTTGTAATATAAATTAAATAGCCTACTTTGGCCAGTGTTAACTATTCCGCTCATTATGTGTACAGCTGCAGCAGATATCTTGTGTCTGAGCCTGACTTACTGGTGATTATAAAGGCAGAACCCGAGGACCCAAGATAGAGATCTTTCTGCAATTACTTACTTGCAATGCTATTGACCTTGGTTCTGCTGTGTAAATATGTGTTGTCTAAGCTAATGAGTGACAGGCGTAGCTCTTGTCAGTGATGTAAGTGTCTTTACTTCCTCTTCATTAATCACAAGATGTAATATGGGCCACTGACAGCTTAAACGAATAAACAGATAACACAGAAGCGAGAGAGTCAACACTAAACCACATTGGATTTTCCGACTTACAAATGCTACACGAAACAGCCTTTCTGAAAATAAGAATGGGCTGTAACATGTTCACTAGGCAGAAGAATATTAACAAACTCTGATCATACATGGGCAATTTTAACAGAGGTTTGCTCCTTAATTTCTAAAGAGTTCACTATGCTCAAGTTGAGGCAGGTAAGTAAATAATTCAAAGTACAGAGACTGCCAGGAAAGGCACACCATGTACAATGGTAAACATTTAATTTAAGTATAGCACTGATGTACTTTGATCTGTTCACAAAGATATGTGAATCTAGCTCCTTGATGTCGGAGTTGAAGATGCATCTTATTGATCCATTGCTCCACCAGTGCAAGGTTTTTCGCAGCCACGCTTTCAGCTGTCTAGAAACTCTGAAATTTCCAAAATAAACCCCACTGTTTTCCTCACCTCCTATAAGACATTCCTTAAAATATATCACTATGACCAGGCTTCTGGCCGTGTGTTCTGATATCTCCATGTAGCTCTGTATAAGAATCTTGGAACATTGTACTTTAAAGACACTGTATAAATGAAGTTGGCACTATATAATTGCAAGTTGACACTATGTGAAGGCTCTATATAAATGAAGTTGGCACTATATAAATGCAAGTTGACACTATGTGAAGGCTCTATATAAATGAAGTTGGCACTATATAAATGCAAGTTGACACTATGTGAAGGCTCTATATAAATGAAGTTGGTGATGATGATGTTAAATCAAGTCGCTTTTATTTTACGGCCACGTGCCAACTTCTGCTACACTGTTCTTGTGCACCGAACAGCATTCCCCAGTGTAAACTGCCTGACCTGTATTGTTCTGGAGACAGTGGAGAGGAATGCTTTTTTATGTGTGGGAATTAGGCAAGTGCTGATAAGTTCAAGTAACATTGACACCACACAAGTGACCATCTCTCCAACAAGAGAGAATCTAACTACCTTCCCTCGATATTCAATGCTATTACCAATTCCAAATCGCCCAACGTCAACATCCTGGGAGTCAACATCCAAGAGAAACTCAAATGGAGCAGCCACGCAAATGCTTTGGCAGGTGAGATGTATTTTTATACAGTGTCTTTAAAGTACAATGTTCCCAGGTTCTTATACAGAGCTACATGGAGATATCAGAACACACGGCCAGAAGCCTGGTCATAGTGATATATTTTAAGGAATGTCTTATAGGAGGTGAGGGGTTTATTTTGGAAATTTCAGAGTTTAGGCTCTAGACAGCTGAAGGCGTAGCTGCGAAAAGCTTGCACTTTGGAGCAATGGATCGATAAGATGCATCTTCAACTCCAACATCAAGGAGCTAGATTCACATATCTTTGTGAATAATTCAAAGTACATTAGTGCTATACTTAAATTAAATGTTTACCATTGTACATGGTGTGCCTTTCCTGGCAGTCTCTGCACTTTGAATTATTTACTTACCTGCCTCAACTTGAGCATATCCAGATGTTTCTGGAGGATGGCCCACCCCTTATCTCACCAAAGCCTCTGCATCAGCTCCACGGCACGTTGGGAGTGTGATAGAATACTCTCCGCTTAGATGGGTGCAGCTCCAACAATTCAAGAAACTCAATCCCATCCAGAATAAAGCAATTCACTTTGATCAACAACCCATCCACTAACTTAAACATCTACCCCTCCACCTCGCTCTTGTGCAGTCTACAAGATGCACTGCAGCAATTGCCTCCTTCAATGGTATCCCTTATCACCGGGTAAGACACGGGAGCAGGCACAGGAACCCTACCATTCCAAGTTTCCCTTCACACTGCATAACCACTCAGAAAAATATTGCCCTTCCTTCACTCCCACTGAGTTCCAAAGGCCTGAAGTTCCCAGCTTGGCAGCTGTGGGGGGGTGGGGGGGGGTACCTTCACCGCACAGATGGCAGGGTTTCAAGAAAGCACCCCCACCCCCAATCTTCTCAAGGGCTGCTTGGGGTGCACAGTAAATGCCAGCCTTGCCCACATCCCAAAGCCCTGAGGCAATGTGCTTAGAGACCTCAAGTCAATCTCTCCACAACTATTTCTGGGTGAGATTCGATCTTAGTCATGATGTGGAGATACCAGCGTTGGACTGGGGTGAACACAGTAAGAGTTTTAACAACACCAGGTGTTGTTAAAACTCTTACTGAGACTCGATCTGACAGCTCTCCAAATCAGTTCTCAGTTTATTTTTGACACCCAGCCTGAATTTCCCCCCCAAGCTCTTTTCAAAGTTGCTGTTATCTTGCCCAATGGGGCTACTCTGTATTTTTTTCATTTAAAAGCAGAGATAAAGCACTTATTGGAGGAATTTCCAAGGCCACTGCTACAAATGTTCTTGCGGTAGGGTACTGTCAAATCTATTTTGCTGTCCTCAGTTTAGTTTTAGGTGAGTTATGTTACACTTGGTTCAAAATAGCAACCGCATGCATGTCACTGGCCGCTTCTGCCGACAGCTGCAACTCACCAGGAGGAGAGCGCCGGGTCCGGGGCGCAGGGAGCCGGGGAGACGCTGCATGGAGCAGCCCGGGCTGGAACAGGCACCGAGCCACTGCTCCTGGGGACAGAGCCGGGGGAGGCAGACAGTCCCAGCCAGCAGGGCAGATCCGCCACGCTCCTCTCAATATCTGCTTCGAGCTTCCTCTTTTCTCTCTCTCTGTCCCCTCACTCAATTCTCTTTTCAGCTGCTCTCCGCCTCCAAACTCCAGTCACTTTGTTCTCTGATCTGAACACTCTTGCCCCCCCGCTTCAGGTATCTTTCCGGTTCTCCTTGTTTCCCTTTGATATTTCCCCTCCCTCTTCCCTGACGGTGATCTGTGATAAGATTATCCTTCCCCCACTGCCAATCGCAAGGCAGCCTTACAAATATCCAGTGATTGGTCTGGTTAATAAGGTGCTTTCTATCACATGGAACTTTTACACTACTATTTACACAGTACATATTATAAAGTTGCTTTACTCTGGCAGAATCACACATCACTTTATATTTTGCAGAGTATAACATCTGTCTCACTATTTTATTCATATATCCAACTCCCATCATGTCCTTGTCCAACTCCCATCATGTCCTTAAAGTTAGTGGCTCTGACAGTAATTTAACTGGTAAAGTATGTCCTGTCATTTCCAGTGATATGTTAGGCATAATATGCACTTCCTTCGTAACAGCTGGGGGAGCAGACTATAATTCAACAACACAATGTGCATTTATCTAGCACCTTTAATAGTAAAATGCGTCAGAGCACATGGGTATGGAGCTATTAGAACTAAGCAATAAAAATAACCTAACCAACTGGGAATGGAGTACAAAAAATAATGTTCCACTCATTTGAGTTAAATAACATTGGATGAGGAGTGGGGGAGAGGGCCTGGGTACGAGTCAAGGAGTCCCTGCGGACTCAGTGGAACAAATGGCCTCCTTCTGCACTGTAGGGATTTTATGAAAGTCAACTGTTGTAAGTAAAAGATTCCAGTTACAAAGTCCAGTGTTCATATAGCTGGAGTATGTTGCTTACCTGTCTCAGTATTAACACTGTCATGTTAGTTGGTAGCCATAACAAAAAAAAGGAAAGAGGGATATGGGGAACAGGTGGGGAGGTGGATTTGAGACCAGGGAGAGATCAGCCATGATCTAAATGAATGGTAGAGCAGGCTCCAAGGGCTGAATTTGCCTACTTCTGCTCCTAATTCCTGCGTTCCTATGTTCCTATGCCATTGCTCTGAATCAGATGATAATTGGACTGTCATGGATCTTTACCCATATCACCCAATGGGCAATGGCGAATCAGTTATTTTTACATCTCGCCCAATTTTCCTTTCCCATTGGGTTACCCAAAACTTATTTCTCCCCCTTTGTATGTTAAAATCCCAAGTTCATACGCTCACTGATTGTGATGGAAATGGATTCAGTAGTAACCTTCAGATGATACTTTGATAAATAGTTGAGAAAAAATTAAAATGCAGGGATGTGGAGCGGAAATAACTGGAATGAACCTTGAAAGAGCCAGGGCAGACTCGATGGATTGAATGGCCTCCTCTGTGCTATTCAATGATCATATGATACAATAGCATAGCACAGAAATCGATGGCACAGTGGTTAGCACTGCTGCCTCACAGTGCCAGGGACCCGGGTTCGATTCCTGGCTTGGGTCACTGTCTGTGCAGAGTCTGCACGTTCTCCCCATGCGTGGGTTTCCTCCGGGTGCTCCGGTTTCCTCCCACAGTCCGAAAGACGTGCTGGTTAGGTGAATTGGCCATGCTAAATTCTCCCTCAGTGTACCCGAACAGACGCCGGGCTGTGGCGACGAGGGGATTTTCACAGTAACTTCATTGCAGTGTTAATGTAAGCCTTACTTGTGACACAAACAAACTGTTAAGTGCTACTTTGTCAGAAGTGTTTTTTATCGAGCTGTCGCAATAGTCAGGTGGAAGTTAAAAATTCTATGGAAAGCAGTATTCCCAGTGTCCTGTTTAATATTCCTCCTCATCCAGTACCATTTAAAGCAAACAATAACTAACTGTTCATTTCTTTCTCAATGGAAAATAGCTGCCTGCGTAAACTACACTTCAAATCCTTGTGACGTACTTTGCAACCTTTTTGCGGGATGGTGACAACCTACTATAAAAATACAAGTTTTATTTATTAATTTACACTCAACTGGTAGTTAAAACATTAACTGCAGTTATGAGGGCAGTGTGTTTGCAAACAGAAATTTCAGTAACTTCCCTAAAAATGTTCTGTTTGTTTGCAAGCTGCCAAAGTGTTTTGAATATAGTAATGCTGTACTCAAGGAGGTTCTGTGCAAATCTTAATATTTACATCTGCCATTTGTATAGCCATTTAACTCTTGCATTTCCAAATAGTTTCAACTCTTCCAGATAAAACTCCAAAACAGTTTAAAGCATATCAAAATTTAAAAAAGCAAAATATGCTGGGGGAAAAATAAAATCTTAGCAGTTTAGGAGTTACCATTTTAGGTCTGTGAACTTGTTTCACTCTCTACACAGCTGCTGACTAACAAGCATCTTCTGTTTTTATTTCAGATTTCCAGCATCTGCAGCACTCTGTGTTTCGATTAAAGTAAACCAAGTATGAAAATGTATTAATTTCAGAATAACTTGGGAGATAGCGTCTGGACAAATGCATGACTAGGATGGGAATAGAGGGATATGGTTCCCGGAAGGATAGGGGGTTTTAGCTCAGTCGGGCAGCATAGTTGGTGCAGGCTTGGAGGGCCGAAGGGCCTGTTCCTGTGCTGTAATTTTCTTTGTTCTTTGTTTAAACATTTGTACAAAACTTTGGCTGTGAGCAATGTTTAAATTAAACTGATCAGAATTTAGCAGAGTGGGAATGGTGGCCGGGGTTGGGGGGGGGGGGGGGGGGGGGGGGGGGGGAGGGGGAGTTAAGCCTTAATATCATCACTTTTACTGCGTCTTAGAACATCTTAGAAATTCTAATTTAAGGTCAGTTGCTTTTCTGCATCGTAGCAGTGTGCAGTCAGGAGGGAGACAGTGAGGGCGATGAGTAATTTAGAAAGCTGGATTAATTCTCCAGAGACGTGAGTGCAAATCTCAACACAGCAGCTGGTGTATTTTAAATTCAATTAATTAATATATCTAGAAGGTCCATCTGGTTTCTAATGTCCTTCGGGGAAGAAAATCTGTTGTTCTTATCAGCAGTTAGACCTATATGTGACTCCAGACCTACTGCCCTCCAAACTGGCCAAGCAAGCCATTCAATTCATCACTACCGGTTCCAGGGCAATTTCAGATGGGTAACAAATGGAGGACTTTGTCGTTGATCCTGTTCTGGGCCGGGTCAAACCATTTTACATTTGAGAAATTCACGATGCTAACTGTTCGAGTTAGCTATCTGATTCGATAGAATTAATTTGAAAATCCAATGGTCCATAGCCACTTTCATCACATTTAATATGACAATGTTGTACTGAGCAATTAGTAGCAATAACGTGACCTGAATTAGGCCAATTTAAATTAATTTTTGAATCATGGAATCCCTACAGTGCATAAGGAGGCCATTCGGCCCATCGAGCTTGCACTGACAACAATCCTATCCAAGCCCTATCCCCATACATAAGAACATAAGAAATAGGAGCAGGAGTAGGCCATCTAGCCCCTCGAGCCTGCCCCGCCATTCAATAAGATCATGGCTGATCTGAAGTGGATCAGTTCCACTTACCCGCCTGATCCCCATAACCCCTAATTCCCTTACCGATCATACCCCACATGTTTACCCAGCTATTCCCCCAACACTAAGGGGCAATTTAGCATGGCCAATCAACCTAACCCGCACATCTTTGGACTGTGGGAGGAAACCGGAGCATCCGGAGGAAACCCATGCAGACATGGGGAGAACGTTCAAACTCCACACAGACCCAATTCCGACACCCAAAGCTGGCATTGAACCTGGGTCCCTGGAGCTGTGAGGCAGCTGTGCTAACCACTATCCACCAAAATATTTTACCATGTCCTTCTCCCAGAAACCCCCATTTACCCATTTACCATGTCTAATCCCATTTTACCTACTTATTTTTGGATCTTTGGACACTAAGGGGCAATTTAGCATTCTAATCCACCTAACCTGCACATCTTTGGACAATGGGAGGAAACCGGAGCTCCCAGAAGAAACCCACGCAGACACAGGGAGAATGTGCGAATAGTTTAAGTTTAGTTATTAATGTCGCAAGTAGGCTTATATTAACACTGCAATGAAGTTACTGTGAAAATCCCGAAGTTGCCACACTCTGGTGCCTGTGCGGGTACACTGAAGGAAAACTTAGTATGGCCAATGCACCTAACCAGCATGTCTTTCAGAGTGTGGGAGGAAACCAGAGCACCCAGAGGAAACCCACCAGTTTTCACAATTTGCATTGATCCAAGTTGATTAGTTTCTTGTGGTAGGGCATCGTATCAAAGTTTCCCGACCAAGTGTAGCCTGTTTTCCTTTCCAACCTTTTTAATGTGTTTACTCATCTGATAGACTCTTCTCCAACAAAAGTCTTTCAGTTTGCTCCTATATGTAAAAATAATGGGCCCCCGATTAAAACCGTATCACCCAATTGATATACAATTTACACAGGGGATGTGCCTCCTTGTAGCTAAGAGCTTCATGGTGTTCGGTGGAAAAAAAGAAGGAATTGTCTTCAAAAGTTTTGAGAATAATTTTCCTATTAGATTTGTTGTACAGCTGAAGTATTTTCTGAAACAAAACATAACACCACATGAATTCTCATGATTGGATTATTGGTGTATGCAGGAATAGAATTGTTCTAAACATTCTGACGTTAGATATTCTGATGTGTTACAAAATCCCCATTAGTCGGAAATCTTAGCTTCCTTCAGAGTGGAAAATAATTATTCTCATCACAGAAACAACCCTAGGTATGATGAAATTTAAGCAAAATAGATTGTAGGACATGTATTCTTCATTTTTGTAATGAAGGCATTGGAATACAGTCCATTAAAATGCACTGCATGAAGCGAGCTTTGAATGTTAGCTGAAATCTAAATTCAAATGTGGATTCTTATTCAAATCCCTTCATAGCTTGACCTTCCTATCTCTGTAATCTCCTTCAGCCCCATAAGCTTCCAAGATATCTGCATTCCTCTATCTGATGCCGCTTGTTCAGCCCAATTTTGATTGTTCCACCATCGGTGGCCGTGTCTTCAGTTGTCTAGGTCTCAGGCCTTGGGTTGGGTTGTGGCACAGTGGTTAACAATGCTGCCTAACAGTGCCAGGGATCCAGGTTCAATTCCGGCTTTGGGTGACTGTCTATGTGGAGTTTGCACGTTCTCCCCATGCCTGTGTGGGTTTCCTCTGGTTTCCTCCCAAAGATGTGCAGGTTGGGTTAATTGGCCTTGATAAATTGCCCCTTAACGTCAGGGGATTAGCTGGATAAATACGTGGGGTTATGGTGATAGGGACTGGGTAGGATTGTGCTCACTGGGCCAAATGGCCTCCTGCGTTGTAGGAATATTCTCCCCTCTACCTTGCTTTCCTTTTTTTAATGTGGAGATGCCGGCGTTGGATTGGGGTGAACACGGTAAGAAGTCTCACAACACCAGGTTAAAGTCCAACAGGTTTATTTGGTAGCAAATACCATAAGCTTTCGGAGCGCTGCTCCTTCGTCAGATGGAGTGTTTCCACTCCATTTCCACTCCACACATTTCCATTCCACACATTTCCACTCCATCTGACGAAGGAGCAGCGCTCCGAAAGCTTATGGTATTTGCTACCAAATAAACCTGTTGGACTTTAACCTGGTGTTGTGAGACTTCTTACCGTGTTCCTTTTTTTAGCCATTCTTTAAAACCTATCTCTTTGACCAATTAAAACTTTTAATCATCTGACCTTATATCTCTTTCTGAACCTTGGAGTCACAAATGTGTTATTTTATATCTCTGTGAAGCATTTCATTATGTTAAAAGTGATAAAATGCGATACCTGACATTGAAATACTGGAGGGTTTTGTGGTCGCTTCTACCATGAACACATTTGAACCTGTGTGGAAAGTTATAACATGAGATGTATGAATGGACTTATTATCTTCTTTCTCCTTCAATAAGTCTGGATGCAGTTTGATTTGTATGTTTGGTGAAGTATGCACTGTATCAATGTACAAACATAATTTTTTTTGCAAATGTAATTAATCACTGTGACAAGCTGATAAATTGTGCTTTTTGACAACATTGTTTGTGCCACTGTGAAGCAGTGTAAGGCATGGTGTTCAGCACAAGGGAGTATTGTTTCTGTGAGTTACTTGATTTGCAATGTGAATAGATCTTGATGGAACCATCATTATTGTATTTCAAGAAAAGAACCATCTCAGGTTGGAGAAATTTGACGGTGTAAGTTTTATCTCCTGCCTAATGTAACCAGCTTGGTTGGCAATGAGATGCAACACTGGAACCCTCAAGTCAAACCCAACACCCTGGCGACCCGTACCGGCACACATCGCTTACCCTTCTCCCACCGATTCACCATGACTCGGTGACCCTCTGTGAAACCCCAGCAAATCAAGGAAAAACAAATACCTCACTACCCATCGTGTCCCTTGCCTCTGCTTGAAGTCACTTTTGGACCCAAGCACACAACCTCAGGCAATGCAATGTAAACCCTGAAGAAGCTTGGAAAATGAATGGTTCTCACAAGAAGTTACAAACAAACACCTCGGGAAAGACCTGACTCAGAAGCCCCCTGGTTTATTTATTTTTTTATTAGTGTCACAGGCAGGCTTACATTAATACTGCAATGAAGTTACTGTGAAAATCCCCTAGTTGTCACACTCCAGCACCTGTTTGGGTACACTGAGGGAGAATTTAACACAGCCAATCCACCTAACCAGCACGCCTTTCAGACTGTGGGAGGAAACCGGAACATCCGGAGGAAATACACGCAGACACGGGGAAAGCGTGCAGACTCCGCACAGACAGTGACCCAAGCCAGGAATCAAACCCAGGACCCTGGCGCTGTGAGGCTGCAGCGCTAACCACTGCGCTAACGTGCCGCCCCATTTCGACCTCCCACAAAGCTCATGGGCATCCCGCAACCACATCCGTACGAACCATGGCAGATGCGGATATCTGATGAATAAAGGGAAAATTGGAATCTCTCCTGAGTGCGACTATGGTCACCCAGAACAGATCATGGAACACATAACAACTCAATCCCTGACCCATAAATATGAAGGAAGTATTACAGCAATACATACTGCCACTCCTAATGTAATATCCTGGGTTGATCATCTCAATGTAAAATTATCATTGTTGTTCCATCCTCAGACATATGAAAGAAGAAGCAAACTCATCAGCACAGTGTTTAGCACTGCTGCCTCACAGCTCCACGGACCTGGGTTCGGCTTGGGTCACTGTCTGTGTGGAGTTTGTGCGTTCTCCCTGTGTCTGCGTGGGTTTCAGGTTGGTCAATTTCACAGAATTATAGATTTTTATGATACAGAACCAGGCCATTTGGTCCGTCCCGGTGCTTTGGTTCCACTGGAATCACTTGGTGCAATCCCATTACAGAAGCAAAATGCTGCAGCTGCTGGAAATCTGAAATAAAAACAGAACATTTCAGAAATGTTCATTATGTCCGACAGAATGTGTGGAGAGAGACAGAGTTAATGCTTCAGGGCAACAACTTTTCATCAGACCAGTTCTGAGAAAAGATCATCGAACTGAAATTTTAATTTTGTTCCACCTCTAAAGACAGTGGAAGCAGTGTCATGGACTATTTTTAAGGCAAAGATAGATAGAATTTTGTTAGGAAAGGGAATCGAAGGAAGGGTGGCACGGTAGCTCAGTGGTTAGCACTGCTGCTTCACAACTCCAGGGACCTGGGTTCGATTCCCGGCTCGGGTCACTGTCTCTGTGGAGTTTGCACATTCTCCTCGTGTCTGCGTGGGTTTCCTCCGGGTGCTCCGGTTTCCTCCCACAGTCCAAAGATGTGCGAGTTAGGTTGACTGGCCATGCTAAAAATTGCCCGTTAGTGTCCTGAGATGCGTAGGTTAGAGGGATTAGCGGGTAAATATGTAGGGATATGGGGGTAGGGCCTGGGTGGGTTTGTGGTCGGTGCAGACTCGATGGGCTGAATGGCCTCATTCTGTACTGTAGGGTTTCTATGAATTCTATGAATATGAAACATAAACACATCGGCACAGTGGTTAGCACTGCTGCCTCACAGCTCCAGTGCCCTGGATTTTCGATTCTTGGCTTGGGTCACTGCTTGTGTGGAGTTTGCACATTCTCCCTGTGTCTGCGTGCTTTCCTTCGGGTGCTCCTGCTTCCTCCCACAGTCCAAAGATGTGTGGGTTAGGTTGATTGGTCATGCTAAATTGCCCCTTAGTGTCCCGGGATGCATAGGCTAGAAGGGTTAGTGGGGTAAATATGTGGGGTTATGGGATAGGGCCTGGGTGGGATTGTTGTCATTGCAAACTTGATGGGCTGAATGGCCTCCTTCTGCACTGTAGGGATTCTATTCTATGATTCTATGATCTTATCAAATGGCAAAGCAAACTCGGGGGGCCGAATAGTCTACTTCTGCTCCTATTTCACATGTTCCTCTCTGGATAGATATTGCCTGACCTGCTGAGTATTTTCAACATTTTCTGCTTTTAAATTAAGTTAATCCCATTGTCATCCTGGATTCCAAAACATTTAATATTCCTTCTCTTTAAACAACAATGTAATTTCCTTTTATGGACTCTGCTTCCACAATGGTCTACAACCGAGAGTTTCAACTTCTAAGCATCCTTCTGTGTAAAGAATATTTCTCTATTGTTAGTTTCAGAATGTATTGTTTCACACCTTTCTGTATTGATCTATATCTGCCCCTGTTGTTATCCTACCTGTTTCATAATGCAGTGTAGATTCAAAAAGTGAATCCTTTCTCACTGAGATGGTACAAGAGGCCTTGGAATGTCAGAATCTCACACAATTACATGCAATAGATAAAGTTCCCTACTGCCCTCAACTTCCAAATCTTAGTGTGGTGAAATTAATGATTATCGTTCCTCAAATGGCTTAGCTGATTAAAGGGGTGACTAACTCAGCAACTATAGACAGGAGCTTTTTTCACAGTGCTCAAGGAGACCATTCAGCCCATTGTGTCTGCACAGGCTCTCCAAAAGAGCAATTTACTTAATGCCATTCCCCCCATAATCCTGCACGTTGCCTCTTTTTAAATAAATCTAATTCCTTTTCAAATGCCTCAATTGAACCTTCCTCCACCAAGTCTCAGGTCGTGTTCCAGACTGTAATGACTCAGGAAGCCCAACTGGAAAGGAATGCAGAAAGTAAAACCATTACCATGGTGTACACACACTAGTACTTGCCTGGGACTACAGTTTCAGCAGGCCCAGTCCTAGGCCTGTCTCATAAAAGACTCAGGTAATGAGTTCCAGTTGGGCAGGCCACTGCCTGTTACCAGGAGAACTCATACTCAACGAACCAAACAAGGAGATCAATCAATGATTCCACATGGACCTCTGGGGGTTATCACACAGACCTTAACCACTTATTGTGTGAAAAGGTATTTTTCTCATATCACTTTTTTGCTTCTTTCACTACTTACTTTAAATCTTCTCCTTCTAGATCCTGTCACTAATGGGAACACTTTCTCCCTTTTCACTCTGTCCAGACCCCCCTCATGATTTCGAATACCTCTACCAGAGCTCCTCTCAGCCTTCTTTTCTCCAAGGAAAACAGTCCCAACTCCTCCAATCTATCTTCACAATTGAAGTTCCTCATCCATGGAACCATTCTTGTGAATCTTTTCTGCACTCACTCTCATGCCTTCACATCTTTCCTAAAGTGAGGTGCCCAGAGCTGGAGGTAATACTCCATCTGAGGCCAAACTAGTGTCTTATACAAGGGAAAGTTTTTGCCTTTGATCTGCAGTTTGTGCTGAAAGCGCTGACCTTAGCCAGGCTGATGTGTGGAAGCTACAGTTGACCTCCTGCTCTGTGTTGAATGGAAGATGATTCACAGTTGGTGTTTTTTTATTACTATCCAGTGACGTTCAGCATGTGGACACTGGCTAAAGATAGGATCAGACTCATCTACACCTCATCCGACTCGTCTAATCTAGTACATTAACCTGATGAAACCCGCTTGTCAATACAAAGTGGATATTTGAGTGAGATATTGCAACTATTTGCATGATTGTCCAGCATGGAGATAATACATTTTAGAGGAGGGTGTGGAGAAAAATAGGGATTATAAAAAAAGCAGTTTATGTATATACTTGTTCATGTAAACTCTTTGGTGGGTTAGGATTGGTATAAACAGCAGCATCACCATGCCGGAGTCTATACCTTCTTGATTAATAGTCATTTGGTAGTACAGAATTTCAGTATTGCTGTAAAAGACACATGTTGTCAAAGCTTTTCAACTTGCACTCATCAGGACAATTTGCAAGAATATCAAATGTAATGGGAACAACAATTTATACAAGAAAGTGCTGATTTGTTGGCAAATGGATTTTGTAGAAGTATTGTCATGGGGAACTCTGAACCACTTTTGAGCTTTGTCAATAGCTCTGAGAATGGGATCCTTCACTGGCGCATCAAATTGGCAAATAAAGTCCCAATCATTGCTTACAATAATATGAGACTATGCCCCATTCTTTAAATTTTTCCCATTTTTACAGTGTCTACCCAGTCACTTTACACATTGGCATGTGTATACTGTTTGCCAGGGACATATTGTCAGATTTTGCACTTGCAATGCATTTATACGTCACCTTTAGCGTCATTGTAAAATGGAACTACCTTTCAAAGGCAAATAGTTTGTGGAAATTAGATTGATTTACCCAAACCAGCATCTGGTAGTTTCAGACCCAAATTGTGAATCTCAGACCACAATGTAAACCCTTTGGTTGTCTCTCGTAAGGATGAAGTTTTAAATTATTTTAAAGGTTTTTTTAAAAAACTCAACTGTTGTGAGCAGAATGTGTCCTGGATATTGCCATGACGCCATCAAAGAAATTCTCGTGAGCTTGCATTAGGTTTTGGAAGTGTGAATAGGAATCCAAACTGACTGACGTTGAGAGCAGTTCACTGCGGGTTGTATCAATGGAGTATAAATGAATTGTTATCTTGTTGCAGAGTCCAGTAAATACATTTCTTTTTATTGTTTGAATCTTCAACAGCAATTATTTTCCATTTGGAACTAATTAAGTTGCTAATTAACATGCCGATAGCCCTTGCTGCTTTAGTCATCATTGTTGCAGCTTGCAATCTGTTTGTGAGTCCATAGACCTCCTGCTTGATCAATGTACATTAAATTCTCAAGTACCACTTTTTGGTCTGAAGGGATTGAATAATTTGTGACGAAAGGGAAAACAGAATAGGACAGGTGAACTCTACAACACCTTAATTGAGAACAAAAGCTCGATTTTCATCAGCATCGAGTTTAGTCCAGTCAACACATGCTGACACATATAAAAACCTCCTAAACCCTTGCTTAATTTCAGGTTTTTTTTATATGTAGATTCACGACCACAACAGTTGGGTATGTACAAAAATGGTCTCTAGGTGGCAGTATAAAACTGTCAGGTTGATTTGGAAGAAATAATCGAAGTAAGAAACAGATTAGGCATAAACTTTCTCTTTGTCGCAAGCTTGAGAATTCTGGATGGAAGAAGGGGGCGGATGGCTTGCTTCTGTACATTTATCTAAGTGTGGCAGGAGACAGTGGTGAAGAGGTATTATCACTGGACTAGTAACCCAGGAACCTAGGATAATGCTGTCTGGACCCGAGTTCAAATCTCACCACAGAGGATTGTGAAATTTGAATTCAGTAAAAACTTGGAATTAAAGGTCTGCCGATGACCATGAAACCATTGTCGGTTGTTGTAAAAATCCATCTGGTTCACTAATGTCTTTTATTTATCCACCTTCACTTTAAATACTTCTAATGATCCAGCCTCCACTGCCCTTTGGGGCAGAGAATCCCATTGATTCACCACCCTCTGCTATTCCCTCATACTCCTGGCCTGTAGATTGTGTACAGGCTTAGGGGAGTCAGGAGGTGAGTTACTTGCCGCAGAATTCCTAACCTCTGACCTGCTCTTGTAGCCACAGTATTCATAGGGCTGGTCCACTTCAGTTCTGGTAAATAGTATCGCCCAGTATGTTGGTGCTGGGGCTTTCAGCAATGGCCATGTGTTTTCACCTTTTATTTTGCAGCTACTGTACATGAAGGCACAGTATCACAACAGCTCAATGTACAAGATCTCCTCATGAACAGCATCAGAGGTGCTTCTAAATGGTTGGGCTGAGAAAAAGATGTATAAATAGAAGCACCAGAGTCCATTTGCCATGTAAATTCAACAAAGCCTGATCAGTACCTCATCTTCAGCAGCCGTTCACCTCTGCCTCATCTTTCATCTTTTACACTTCAGTCTGTACATATGCCTCTTCCACAACTTGGCTCTCATGTCGACAAGGATCTCAAAATCCCAGAACTGAAAGGAAGCAGGGCCTTCATTTCCCAGCATCATCAGGATTTGGTTTCATTCAGTTGGACCAGGTTTATCTGTGTAGAGCATTCACAGCAGGGCTCAAACCTACAGTTGTCTGGTAACATCACAGCTAATGTCAAAGGAGACACCTTATCCATTAGGCCATGCGACATTCAACAAAGCATTAGCCTGGGCTAGCCTGGGATTACTAGTCCATCGATATTATCACTACACCCCTGTCTAGTTGAATGTCGACGGGTGAAGATTAGATTGTCTCTTGTTGGGGATAGTCATTGTCTGTCATTGTGTGGCATGAATGTTACTTGCCACTTACCAGTCAGGGTACGGTGTTGTGGAAATCATGAGGGAACTTGGTTATGTCCCAGCTTCATCTGCTTAGGCAAGGGAGTGCCAATGATGGCCAGATGGAATAGGTCACAAAGACAGCACAGGAGGGAAATAATGACTGTCATTTTTTAGGAGCAATGTTTTGGGGCAGGAGCCTCTCTCCCCAATTAGCTACCAGATCACAATGACATCATTAAAAACAAGAAGACATTTTTAAAAAGAAAATCCTTGCCTGTGTGTCCAAAATGGGGAAAAATATTTCAGCCGGATTCTCTGACCTCCCCCTCAGCCTGGATTCGCCCGTCTCGCTGAGTGCCAAATTCTCCATTCTCGCTGGCAGTGGCGTCCGGGCTTGAATGGCCGGAGAATTTCAGCCTACATTTATCAATGGCATTCCTTAACTCGATAGACAGAAAAAATCTTCTCCACACCCTCCTCCCCACCACACCCCTCGGCAAACTCACTACTGTAGCGCAGGCAGCACAACTGCTCCCCCACCAACCCATCGCCACCCCACCCCGCCAACTCCCCCACTCCCCTCGATTCCTGGAAGTTTTGTTTTTGTATTTTCCAAACCTTGGCTTCTGCACATATTTGAATAAAGTTTGGGAACATTAAAAACCAACAAATAAATAATTTGTTGGGATAAGCAGACAGAACACAGCTATGTTTGATCTTTATTGAAGAAAAAAAGAGTCCTGTTTTCACACTCTGACTGAAAGCGTCTTTCTATAAATAAGTGACTTCTATCTTGTGGGGGTTTAATTAGCTTAGTTTCAGAATGTGAGATGCGCACTCTACAAAAATATGAGGCACTTAATGAAGCTCAAAGTGTTGGCAGCAGATAGAGATGTTAACCAACATCTGGAGTGACAGTGCATTATTAAATTCTTCAACTTTAAAAATTCCCAGTAGTTAGAACATCAGAAAAATGTAAGCTTCAAAATGAACTGGACCGTTCAATGTACAAGATCCTTCCGCGACCAGCATTAGAGGTGCCTCTAAATTGTTGGTCGTAGAAAATGATGTATGAATAGAAGTGTAAGAGTCCATTTGCCATTTGTGTAAGATTCCACAAAGCCTGATTAGTACTGCATCTTTATCATTTGTTCACCTGGACCTCCTGATTATTCATGAGCTGCTTCACTATTCGATTACCATAAGAGAAAACATCAGCATACCTTTAGTTTGCTAAATTAAGGGCTGCAGAACATTGCGACACACTTTTTGAAACTCCTGAAGTTGAGTTTGCGCAAGTTTGGGTGATTTTGGTAGATTGCTCCGTATTGTATTCAGGTACGTGTGTGTGTCAGTGCGGTGTGTAATTGAAAAGCTGTCACTGAAGGCATATTTGGGGACAGTGGGGGAATTTGACCCCAAAAAAGGTCAATTGTGGTAATTGCGAATACAGCTTCCACGTTTGAGTGAAAGCAAATAAAATAGGGAATAGGGTCGAAAGCAAATGTTTTCCTCACCACGATGGAGCCAAATGCTTTTGAGGTTCTGGCAAGCCATTATTAGAATATAGAACATAGAACATAGAAAAGCTACAGCACAAACAGGCCCTTCGGCCCACAAGTTGCGCCGAACATGTCCCTACCTACTAGGCTTACCTATAACCCTCTAACTTACTAACTTCCATGAACTTATCCAAAAGTCTCTTAAAAGACCCTATCGAATCCGCCTCCACCACCACTACCGGCAGCCGATTCCACGCACCCACCACCCTCTGAGTGAAAAACGTACCCCTAACATCTCCTCTGTACCTACTCCCCAGCACCCTAAACCTATTGTCTGTGAGACCCAGTATATGGACAAAATGAGGAATTAATGAAATTTTGGGCCCATATAATGGCATGATTAAGGGTGAAATTACTGAGTGTTACGCTCCTTAGAATCATAGAATCCCTCCAGTGCAAAAGGAGGCCATTCAGCCCATCCAATCTGTATCTACTCTCAGATAAGAGCATCTTACCCAGGCCCTATCCCAGTAAGCCCACATATTTACCCCACTAATCCCCCTAACCCACACATCTTGGGACACTAAGGGGCATTTCAGCATAGCCAATCCACCTGACCTGCACATCTTTGGACATCCTTCAAAGGAAACCTTTGCCAAGTGAGATTGTAGTTTACATTCTTGAGTTAAAAAAATTCTCCCCCATTCCCACTACCACCCCACTGCGTCCCCCAATCCTGCCCCAATGGATTTAGTACAAATCCACCTTATAAACATATTCCTGGAAACCAAAAGAAAAATAAAGTACAAGTTAAGCTTTGGAACAAAGCCGATGTGGAAGGAGGCCAGGGATGGGACCACACCCATGAACATGATGGGAAAAGATGGTTGCAAATTGCAAGGGAGTTATTTTCCTGGGCTGACAGGGAAGGTCCACATACAATTTCTGTGAGATCCAGGCCACGGCAGCAGAGTTCACAGTCACAGTCAGAAATTTCGATATTATTATTGCTATTGTGGCTAGCAATCATTTAAATGCCCCCTTTTCCAGTCAAAGTACTCTGCCTGTGGGAAAGTCAATCACATCCAAATAGCCTGCAGGAGCATAGGAAACAGGAATACTCCAGGTCACAGTAAAGAAGCAAGTTGCAGCGATGCATCAGGTCGAGGGTACGGTGTATAAACCTAGTTCAGGAAGTCTGGAAATCCATGAATGTGTATATGATCGATATGGAAACAGAATTGATGTTATTTAACAGAAAGGTCAAGATTTGTACTCCATCAGACAGCACAAAAAACAACACACGGGAAACCAGAGTAAAAGGGCTGAAGATAGATTTCAATACCCACAATAAAAATGAAAGTCCAAGATTCACAACTTACTTTCTGCATTGGAATAGCTGCAGCAGTGTTTGTTATATCAGAGAGTACAAGAAATCCCAATGTCTTGTTCCCTTACACAAAATTGGTGTGAAGCCGACTACTTATTCCAATAACAGTATTTCCAGCCAGCATAATCAAGACCCCACACACCCCGGACATAATCTCTTCCACCTTCTTCCGTCAGGAAAAAGATACGAAAGTTTGAGATCACGTACCAACCAACTCAAGAACAGCTTCTTCCCTGCTGCTGTCAGTATTTTGAATGGACCTACCTCAGATTAAGTTGATCTTTCTCTACATCCTCGCTATGACCTGTAACACTATATTCTGCACTCTCTCCTTCCCTTCTCTATCAACGGTATGTTTGTCTGTATGGCGTGCAAGAAACAATACTTTTCACTGTATATGTGTGGCAATTAATCAAATCAAATCAAGTTCAGGGTCAGGTAAAATTACTTTTAAAGTGAGTGAAATATGAAAATGCATCCTATTGTTTGTTATTGGTAACACCTGGAGGGAACAAAGTCTCACTAATGGGAAGGAATTGGCTTAAGAAGATATGTTAAACTGGGCAGAGTTATTTACAAGAGATCAGTAAGAGTGCCCCGGTCATTGAGGAAGTGCTAAGAGAACACAAGGTGGCCTTTAAGCAAAGAGGACCAAAGTACAATATTAAATATCGTTTAATCAGCAGATCTTGCTAATGTGGACATCCTTTCAAGATTTCCCATGAAGACTGGTTTATTTCTAGCCTTTGAGTTACCTGTGAATTACTTTACACACACAAGTAACATGTCAATATCTCTGAGAAATCAGTGAAGAAACTTACAAGGAAGTGATGATCAGTAAAGTGCTCAATTATGTCATGAATGACTGGTCTAAAGATTGTAATAATGAGAAATTACAGGAGTATTTCACACATTGATAGGAATTGAGTGTGGATCGATGTTTTCTCCTATGGGGTTTGAAAGTCATTATTCTGCCAATGTTTAGAGAGAGAGTGTTGGAAGAAACTCATCCAAAACACACAGAGTCCATATGAAAGCTGCAGCAACCACCTTTGGTGTCTATAAGTAGATAGAGAAATTGAAGAGTTGGTGAAAATTTGCAGTGTGCCTCAGAATGAGAAGTGTTTCAACCAAGGTTTCTTTCATTACATGGTCAAACACCATGTAATGAGTACATGTCTATTCACAACCCTTTGGGTTTGAGTACATGTCTATTTCTTTGAAGTGGAGGGGAAGGACCTTGCTTTGACCGATAGCTATAACAAGTGGATAAATGTTGAGTCTATTCCCAAAACCCCAAGTGTCAAAACTATTGCGGTTTTGAGAAGTTCGTTTGGAATTTATGAGTTGCCAGATGCATTGGTATGAGAAAATTGTCAACAGTTTACATCATCAGGAGTTTGAAATGTGTATGAGTAAGAATAGAGTCAAACACGGCACCATATAATACCACTATTTCACCCAACATCAAATGGTTCTGCAGAAAGAAGGGTACATTTTGTACTGAGGTCTTCGCAGAAGTAGTTGCTAGGTGACAAGCCAGGCAGTAACTTCCACGTTTCTCTTTGACACAGACTAGACAATTTTCTGATTTCTTACAGAATAACCTCACTCAGTCTATAACAGGTTGCTCAATTCAATGTTGAAACATAGTCCGAGGACAAGGTTTAATTTGCTTAAGACTGATGCTAAAAGCAAAGTAAAAGAAAAGCAAGACAAAGTGAACATGAGTCAAGATACACAAGGTATGAAACTTAAGAAAGTTAATTGCTGGTCAGAAGGTCCACCAAAGTGATATGGATGTGATTGGAGTTGTTGCAAGGTTACAACAGGCTACAAAAAGATGGGCATCCGAGGATCACTTGATTTCTCTCATGGATTGAAGCCAGTCCCCTGTTTCAAGAGAAGCAAAGTAGCCTTCCAGACTGAGGATGATTCAATGGCATTTCCTGAAACTATTTCCAATGTATCATTTCAAATTGAATGGGTCATTCAGCTACAAAGACAGTGACTGTTTCAAACTCTCAAGGCATGAAAGTCCCAACACCGGAACTATAATTGACCTAACCAACCACCTTATTTGGAAAAGGACTTTGAACTTGATAATAAGGCACATGATGAGACAGCCATGCTTTCTGTTTACTTTTTAAAAAATCAGAAGCAGTTCTGTAGACAGAGTTCCATCAGAAAGCCATCGAGCTAGTTGCAGGTCATCTAAGCAGCCAAGTTAATAAATATCAATACCTTGAAAATGGGAGAAGATCTGTCCCCGACCTGTTCAAGTTCACCCGAGAATTGTCCCTCTGGATATTTGATTACAAGCAGCCCCGCAGATTACCAACAATCCTCTGCTTTACAGGACCTTCACTTCAACTAAGAAACTACAGGTCTGCCACAACAGAGACTGAGATGTTTATAAATTATAATCGTATTGTTTTACGTTCATCGGTATCTAATATTTGTGTAGGTGGTAGTGTGTGTGAGTTGAGTTAGTGCAACATCACAAGTTAAACATTTGGGGCAAATATGTGATAATAAATAACAATAATTTTATTTGAAACTCACAAAAAGTTTGATGAGGGATTATTTAAACTGGGACAATTAGTCTGAGGGCCCGATTTTACCATTTTGATTCTAAATGCTGAATCTGGGAGTGTTTCAGATCCGACTTTTAGACCCGTTCTCAGGCGCCCCCTTACACACTCTGCCTGAAAAATATCAGCGATTCCGAATCGCGCTGCACAAGCCTGTGGGCGGGGCTTAACGCACTCAAAATCCTGCAGCTCTAATCGGCACCTCCAACTGTGCACACGCAGGGGAGTGGCTCCCCTGCCCCATCGCTCCGGGGCCAGATAATCCCTCCCCCTGGCCCCCACAGACATTGCCCCACTGCCACAGCATAACTGTCCCCCTTATCCCCCCACCCCCCTACTATCCAGACCAATCATGGCCCCCTACCCCCCTTTTCCCCCTCTGATTGAACGCAAAGTAGCAGCGGACCCCCCCTGCCCCCCCCCCCCCCCAACCAGAGAGCCATCTGACCTGCCTCCCTTCCCCTACCTCCACCGATCTGAGTCAGAGAGCCGCAGAAGCTCTGAACTTACCTCCTCAGAAGCAGGAGCGCCCGAATTGGACCTTTGCGGACCTTGTCTGTTTCACCTCGAATCTGGACGGGCGAATGCGGAGGTAAAGGGAGAAATGCCGGTATGTTTGAGTGTCCAGTCCATTAAGTAAATTTAAATGCATGCAAATGTTGGGCCCGTTTTGGGCGTGGTCCTGGTCGCGGCCATTTTAGGCGCTTGATAAAGAGGGACTAGGCATGGAGGCGGTCATGGATCACGCTACTCTCCTCACACCCGACTTTACCAAGTTTTCGCACCCGAAAAGAGGCACAACTTGATGGTAAAATCGGGCCCTGAGGGTAAGAAAACATGGCTGGAATTCTCCAGCCATTTATGCCAGAGTGGGGTGATGTCAATGGGAATTCCCATTGACAATGGCGGGACCAGAAAATCCAGAAACTTTTGCAGCATATCTTTTACATACAAACACATTGATCACGGGTATACAAAGTAACACACCAGTTGTGTCCATGGCAAAACTGGATGCGGCAGTCCAGGACAAAGGCCATTGCAAATGAACCAAATTAAACTTTACAGGAGAGAGAGAACAGAGCTCATGTTTCAATATTAGCTCAGTTCTCTCTTCACAAGATGCTGTCAGACCTGCTGTGATTTTCCAGCATCCGCAGTGATTTGCTTTCATTTTAAGGAATTGGAAGTAAAAGGGAAAAAGTAACAAAGCCAAAGCTGTTGAAACAAGAAACAAAAGGGATTACAGCAGCGGGCTTTGTGGGTACGAACAATAGTGAATAAGACGGCTACTTTCAACAAGAAAGCATTTATGCAAGAGGAAGACCTAACTCGGCAAGAAATAGCATTCATAAACATTGAACAGTTAAAAGCTTTAGCTAAACAGGTGCAACTTCATCTACATAATAAAGCATGGGGTGACTCGGGGTACTAAGGAAAGGAAGTGCTATACTATACAACTATACAAGGCATTGGTGAGGCCACACCTGGAGTATTGTGCACAGTTTTGGTCCCCTTATTTGAGGAAAGATGTAGTGGCATTGGAGGCAGTTCAGAGGAGGTTCACCAGATTGATTCCAGAGATGAGGGATTTGTCATATGAAGAGAGATTGAACAGTTTAGGCCTGTACTCTCTGGAATTTAGAAGAAATGAGGGGAGATCAAATTGAGGTGTACAAGATGGGAGCGGATGCTTCCACTGGTGGGGCATTCTAGGATGAGAGGTCATAATCTTAGGATAAGGGGCAGCAAATTTAAAACAGAGTTGAGGAGAAACTACTTCTCCCAAAGGGTTGTGAATCTGTGGAATTCGCTACCCCAAAGTGCGGTGGATGCTGGGACAGTGAGTAAATTTAAGGAGGAGTTAGACAGATTTTTAATTGGTAATGGGTTGAAAGGTTATGGGGAGAAGGCAGGAAAATGGGGATGAGGAGCATATCAGCCATGATCGAATGGAGGAGCGGACTTGCTGGGCTGAATTGCATAACTCTGCTCCTATCTTATGAACGTATAAAAATACTGACCGAGAATCTCGGCCTCACTCCAATTTTGGAACAGGTAGAAGATACAGGACCTGAAACAGGCCAAGTTACTGTAGCCCAAATCTGTCTCGAAGAACAGATGCTAGAGTTGGAGCTTCAGGAAGGAGAGGAAATGGAATTCCAAGAGAGATTTCTAATGTGCTTCCCAGTTCAAAGACCTGAGAAAGAGTTACGGGCACAGAAAGATCGGCACTGAGACAGATTACAGCAACTTGGTAGAAACTGACTTTACCTAGTAGTATTTCAATGTTCTTCACCAAACCAGCAGGCAGACATTGAGAGAGATGCCTCACGCAGTCAAAGTGCCATGGGGCAATGGAACCAAAGCTGGCCATCCACCTGTGGTAAGTAGTGTCCCAAAGGACAGATTGGGGAACAACTCATCATAAAGGTAATACAAACAGGGAAGTCAATATGCTTTCAGACGGACTGCATTTATAAAAGCCACATGGGAAATACAAGTGCAGCTAGCATAGAAATAACCAGTAAACCATCACAGTATCAAGTTCAAAACTTAAATCCACCTGGACCTAGCAGTTCAATTTCCAAGGCAACTGATGATAAGGTGCCAGAGGCAAACACAGACGCCTCACAGGGGTTTAAATCAATACACCTCACACTATCAACCTAGAAACAAGAATAATCAATGAACCAAAACCTAAATGATCAGAATCCTTGGTTGTGGAAGCAGCTGTGAAGAGTACAGCCCATCCAATAAAACCAGCAGAGTAATTTACATAGCCAGCATGGAGTTTGCATTTTCATCACCAGCTAACTACATTGAGATTCATATGTCCATTCCTTGGGTACCAATATTAATAAACAATCAACAGATAATACATAACGGCAAGGGAATTTTAAGAAAAGGGAATGCGACAGAGAAACTGTAGCAATGCCAGATTACCGTGTGTGAATATCTGAGTGTGGATGAATATTAACATTTTCTTTCGCCTTGCAAGTAAGCCATGCAAAAATTGTCATCAAGAGTCCATTGTTCCCATGCATTGGAGGTGTGTCATGTCATAGTCTATTCGATTTAATGTTGATATATTAAAAAACTGACCACAAAAAAGATGGATGCTTGAGGATCACCTGATTTATGGTCACCTTGGGCTTATCCGATCCAATGGCCTCAAGCATTCTAGTTGTCAATCATTCATGATTAGAGACGATTCAAGCACATTATTGAATAGGAAGTTAATAGGCAGTTGCTTACATCACCTAATTCCAAACACCCTTTAATACTTTGACCCAGTACAGTTCAATTTATGCCTACAACCAATCCCTGTGGCAGGTATTGTCAGATTAATCAACAGAGCAACTCAGCTCCTTATTTTCATTTTGAAGAATTGTAAGGAAAGTTAGCTCCCATTTTCAATCTAATTATTTAAAAACTGAAAAAATAGAATATTTTCCTTCCTATTTTATCATATAGGTTTATGCTATTGCTTTCCTGATGGTCAATTTTCAAGCTTTTATATTAAAATAAATTCTATGAATATATGTGATATTATGCGAGTGGTGGGCTTGTATAATTAAATGTTTCTTGTGGTTGTGCTTAGTGCAATTTTAAAAATCTTATTGGTTGTATTTATGAACTATCTCCTTCAGTAACCAAATTATTTCATAGAATCCCTACAGTACAGAAGGAGGTTATTTGGTCCTTTGAGTCTGTCCTGACCGCAATCCCACCCAGGCCCTATTCCTGTAACCCCACACATTTACCCTGCTAATCGCTATGACACTAGGGTCAATTTAGCATCGCCAATCAAACTAACCCACACATGTTTGGACTGTGGGAGGAAACCGGAGCACCCAGAGGAAACCCACGCAGACACGGGGAGAATGTACAAACTCCACACAGACAGTGACCAAGGCCGGAATTGAACCTGGGTCCCTGGTACTGTGAGGTAGCAGTGCTAACCACTGTGCTACCCTGCCGCCCACTGCCATCGTGCCGCCTAAAATTATGTTAGTTAGTCCTGAGTTCTCATACACTGTAAAAAATAATCATGATGGGAATTGTCAAATGATAAAAGATGGTCCTATAAGAGCTCCCCGTGATATTCATGTTTATCAAGACAAAGCATACAAATATAAGGGAAGGATGGTGCTGGAGGACCTAAAAATGGGGGAAAAAAATCTTAAATATATATATTTAATTAATTGAGATGTTTGATGAAACATATACGATTACATCTCTCCAAGCTATTTTTAATTGTGTTGAAAGTCTGTACATAATGTTATCCTTTGAGACGTTGCTACACCAGTTAGGTTTCCAGGCTTAATGCAGACCTCATTGAGCACTGCTACTGTTAGAGCAATCGGAAAAGCATTGTACAGAGATAAATTAAGTTCTGCATAATATTTCTAATCCCTGCTGTGCTGCACGGTGCTAAGATTCATCAGAAGAATAGTTTGATAAATTATACATAATAAGCAGATTTTGTTCTGTCTGAAGTTGAATTATTTTGTTGAACTTTTAAGCTTCGTGATGAGAAGATGGTAAATCATTTTCCTTCGGGTCTGCAAACTGAACAACACAAATGTTAAAGATTTGATTTTCTTTGGGATTTGTAAGCAATTTTCTTGTCTGGTGGTTGGCTTTTTGCCACCTGTTACTGTTTTATTTCGACAAGACCCAGCATTGGGTGAGGACTCCAAGTATTGTAATATTATTGTGCGCAATTTAGTAAACTCGATGACTGAAACCAAATCATAGACCTGTCACTCGATTTGCGTTACTTATGGTCCATGCACACGGTACTTTTTAAATCCAGTGACAAATCTGTAATTTACTCTTCCCTTTCATTATTTTTATCAATGTGAATGACAATTTGCATTAAATGTATTTAAATACATTAAGATAAAGGCAAAATACAGCGGATGCTGGAATCTGAAACAAAAACAGAAAAACGCTGGAGAAACTCTGATAGCTTCTGTGGAGAGAGAATAGAGCCAACGTTTCAAGTCTGGATAACCCTTCGTCAGAGCTGAAAGCTTTTGTATTAAAATAAATTCTATGAATATATGCGATATTATGCGAGTGGTGGGCTTGTATGATTAAATGTTTCTTGTGGTGTGCTTAGTGCAATTTTAAAAATCTTCTTGGTTGTTTTTATGAACTATCTCCTTCAGTAACCAAATTATTTCATAGAATCCCTACAGTTTTATACTATTTATACTATGGGAGGGGCTGGGTAAACGACCTGTCAAACACCATGAGGGAAGTGGAAAGCAAAGAAGGTGGACAGGATGAAAGAGACAAACGGAAATTCTGTCGGAGAAAAGAGCAGTACAACCCCCTCTCCCCCCCCCCCCCCCCATCGTATAAATCTCGTCCGATTTTCCTTGCTTTCAGCTCTGACTAAGGGTCATCCAGACTCGAAACGTTGGCTCTATTCTCTGTCCAAAGCTGCAGTCAGACCCGTTGAGATGCTCCAGCATTTTCTGTAATCAAATACATCCCATGGTTGCATTTGCAGGACTTCAGTTTTGATGATGCATAATGTTATAAACAGTACTAATTTTCATAAAGAGTATTGCTACAGCTGTTTCCTCAATTGTATTTGCACCGGTGCAACATTTCAAGGGGGTTGCTACCAATTTGAAAGTTATTGTACCCACTGGTCACAGAGCGCTGTATTATCACATGACGGCACATTATTATCACATTGGGTGGCATGGTAGCACAGTGGTTAGCACAGCTGCTCACAGCTCCAGGAACCCAGGTTCGATTCTCGGCTTGGGTCACTGTCTGTGTGGAGTCTGCACGTTCTCCCTGTGTCTGCATGGGTTTCCTCCGGGTGTTCCGGTTTCCTGTCACAGTCCAAAGATGTGCGGGTTAGATGGATTGGTCATGCTAAATTGTCCTTTAGTGTCAGGGGGACTAGCTAGGGTAAATGCATGGGGTTGTGAGGATGGGGCCCTGGGTGGGACTGTGGTCGGTGCAGACTCGATGGCCAAATGGCCTCCCTCTGCACTGTGGGGATTCGATGAACTCTATGATTCTATTCTATGACACAAGAGCAATGAGTGTCTTGTGTCTGAAATGTCAAATAAAATTACTGCTGACATTTGTTGTTCAATTGCTTAATCAGAATTGTAGTTAATTTCAGCACATTTTTACTTGATGTGTACATTTGGTTTCCTAAGAAGCTTCCTACATATGGATCCAAAGTGTAATACCTCAGCCAAGAACAGATCAGACTCACCCAAGTGAGTTGAGCAAATCTGACAGTTATAGCTAGCTTCAGGGCTTCAATACAGGTCCTTCAGCAAGGAATCAAATCCTTTCTTGCTTGAGTTACTGGACCGTTTAGGGGTTGTTTGTGATTACTTTGTGATGACAATCAAAATCCCAATACAAGAGCAACGTTTTTCATAATTATGCCAAATGATTTTCAGAATAAGGTTTGCAGCACAAGGTGGAATGACTAATTATTATGTGAAAACATTCCAGGACCCAGCCTTGGGTCAGCAATCTGTCCTCGTATTTCAATTATTTTACTTTATTTCTGTAAAACCCCAAGTGCTTTCTGAGGGAATCAAGAAAAAAGCACGCCGGAGGGAAACTGGAGGAAAAAAAAACACTCCACCCATACATTAGAGATTGTAATATCCCACCTAAAACTAATAACCCTCATTACGTATAACTGTCAGGTTCTAGTCTGTCACCAAGACTAAAACCTGTTACTATGGCAATGTGAATCAAATCATCTTACTGTTGTTGTACTGGTCCATTGTTCAAAGTCTAGATTCTGACTTCTGCAGCAGCACAATCCTCTGCCCCTGTGGTTTATTGTAACGCTGCCTCTTGAAGTTTATTTTATCCTGCAAGAAATATTGATCCATTCGAATTCAATTCACATCGAGGGGAAAATAAATCACTTGTCAAACTGGATACACTCTTCTGAACTGAAAATGTTTTGACATAAAAGGAACCTTCTGCAGGTGTGAAATGTATAGATCCTGGAAGGCTGCGAGTGAATTATAATGCACTAATATAATTGAATGGGTCATAAGCCTGAGCAGTTTGTGTTCCTTGTCTTAGCTCTGAGACAGATTATTATCTTTACCCTTCAAATATCCTTCGATCAAGCAATGAAAACGTTGTTTCTAACGACTCCCCAAAAGTAGTTTATTCATATCTCTCACGGGCTCAGTGCATTTTTAACTTCTGGTTTTCCCTATAGTTCTTCATCCATTGACATTTTTAAATGCACTGCAGCAGGTTTTCGACTTGTCACCCAAACATCAGACTGATGTGGAGAAGAACGGCCCGCTATAGAAACTGCTGGATTTTCAGTTCTGTCGATGTCAGTGTAACCACTGTTCCTCTGAACCTCTTTCCTTCCTTCCTGCCGAGCTCCATGTCATTATCCAGCATGGGCTTCCTTGCATCATCAGTGTGGCTAAGATCAGGATTTATCGCACTGTCTATCTCTTCTTTGCAGATTCTGAAAGCTGTAAACCAGTTTCCGTTTTTCTTCCATTCTACCGAACGCTGTATATTCTGAAGACTGCTTCTCAATTCATCTCATATTCCCTTTTTTTGGCTTCAATGATGTTCAGAACTATGAGCCTGGTCCTTAACTGGGCTGTCATTTTTGTAAAAGGAGCCAGTGTGATACTAATAAATCATTTCATGAGATTTTATTTGGTTTGCTAAGAAAAGTTGTCCAATAGTGACATTTCTTTTGTGTTAGAAAATAGTCATGAGCTGATTAACATTTTTTCCTTTTACCTTAAAGATCACAAAGTATTTATACAGAATTTCCCTCAGGATATTGACTGGACAGAGTAGGGCTCAAAATAGGGTTGATTGTAGCTGATGGGTGGGTGTTATTAATTTTATACTGCTCAGTTATGGCTCAGTTGGTGGAACTATGAGTCAGAAAGTTGTACTTTTGATGTTTCACTCCAGACACTTGAGCACAAAAATCTAGACTGACGCTCCAGTGTAGCACTGTTGGAGATGCTGTCCTTTGGATGTGCTGGTAAACTGAGAGTAATTCTGCTCTCTCCGATGGAGATAAAAGATCTCATGGCCAGTTCCTCAATCAACAACACTACAACAGGTGATCTGGTCGTTATCATATTGCTGATTGCGGGAGCTTGCTGTGCACAAATTGGAAGCCATGTTTCCTTAATTACAACAGTGACTGCACTTCAAAAGTATTTAATTGGCTGTTGCATGCTTTGGGATGTCCTGAGACCATGAACGGCGCTCCATGTAATGCAAATCTTTCCTTATATCCAATAAGGGAGCTACGAAAGTCTAAAGACAGGATTTTCTGCCCCTCCTACCCCCGCGGTGTTTTCTGGTGGCAGAAGCAGGTCGCCATTGGCCACTGGTGGGATCTTCTGGTCCCACTGACGTATTTTTAAAAATTCTGTTATGGGATGTGGGCGTTGTTGGCAAGGCCAGCATTTGTTACCCATTCCTAATTGTCCTTGGACTGAATGGCTTGCTGGACCATTTCAGAGGGCAGTTGAGAGTCAACCACATGCTGTGGGTCTGGAGTCACATGTAGGTCAGACCAGGTAAGGATGGCAGATTTCCTTCCCTAAAGGACATTAGTGAGCCAGATAGGTTTTTATGACAATTGACAATGGTTTCATGGTCATTATTTAATTTCAGATATTTTTAAAATTCAAATTTCACCATCTGCCATGGTGGAGTTCGAAATCGCGTCCCCAGAGCAATACCCTGGGCCTCTGGATTAGTCCAGTGACAATACCACTACGCCATTCCCCCCACCTATGTCTGCAGCATTTTGCGTGGTTCACTTGTCTGCTGCCAGAGGGACAGGTGTTGTCTTTGGCAGGACCAGGGAGATCCCACTGGCAGGAAGGGCCGGAAAATCCCGTCGTAAACGAACGATAAATTTACAACATTTCGGTCTGACTTTAAGAAATAAAGAATTAAAAATAGGACTCATTATTTTCCATTCAGCCACCGTTTGATAATTACATTTTGTTTACTTTCAAATTACCCTTGGGTAACAACTAAATTGTTTTTGAAATCAAGACTACCTTTCCTAATGAATTTTTAATGGTTGAAAACTACACCATCATTTCACTTTAGAAAAAGTCAGTCTTTGTTACTGATTGTGGTCTTGTATGTCCAATATAAAACACTTCTGGGACTCCCGCAAACTAAAATGCAAGTGGACTCTTTTATTCCAAACCTGGTTATTTATGACAATTGTTGAGTCCTGAGTAGAGAGAAAAAAAACAATTAATTCCATTCATTCACAGTAATTTATAAAATTGTAAAAAGATGAAGCAACAATAAATATGGTTCAAAGCTCCTTTTTCTCCACAATGGGCGAGAGAAGAAACCTCAGTGTTACAATGGACTATGGAAAAAATAGTAGAAAAAAAATAAAAGCAAGGGTTGAGTTTTTCTAACACAACACTTTTAAATTGTTTCTGTGTCTTACTCAGTTTATGCCATAAGATGTCAAAATAACTTACTTCCAAAATGTTGCACTTGAAGTTCATCAAAGCTGCTTCTGTAGTTCAACTGGTATTAATATCGCTCCATTTCATAACTATTTTTAAATTTGTTGTCCATATCGCTTATACTCACTTTTCACTCAGAATTTAAAAATATGTAGAGTACCTTGCAATATTTTAGCATATGGAATGGAATTTTAGGGAAGTTTAAAGTGTGTGTGTTTGTGCGTGTGTATGTACATGCGCGTGTGCACGCACGCGTGTATGTACATGTATGTGTACGCGTGTGTGCATGTACGCGTGTGTATGCATGTGTGTGTACGTGTGTGTGTGTGTGCATGCATGTCTGTGTGTGTGTACACATGTGTGTGTACACGTGTGTGTGTGTGTGTGCACACGTGTGTGTGTGGGTGTAAATTGTAAATTAAATGTAGGTGGCAAATTTTGGAACTGTTAAGTACTGTCCTTTTTAAAGATATTGATGATTGCTATAATACCGTGCATGTAATTGAGCTAATACATCTTACCTGGAGTCTACTTGCTAATGTTCAATTGTAACAATCAAAAAAAAATTACTTTAGTTGCAACATCATTCACTTTATTAGCAGAATAGGAACTTCAAATTACCTGGGAGAAATCAATATAAAGTAGAGTAGCCTTGTAAATTGAATGCTTAGTAAAATATTAATACTTCATACATTTGTTGAAACCTTGGTCTCCATTTAGCCTCTTTAAGCAAAGTATTTCCTTTTTGCAATAAATAAAATCCATTGACCACACACGGCTCCAGGTTATCACCCAAAATGCACCAGATGAATTGAATAAATGGCATTCTCCAGGGTGCTGAGTTACAACTTGGATTTATCCACTACACGCCAAGACTTAGCAGGGAATATTGTTTGTGTGTAAGCTGTTAAAACATCAAATAACATAACACTGAGCTCCCCAGTTCCAACATTTCTCCATGGATTTGCAACAGATCAGCACTCCTTGACACCATATTGGAATATCAGTTTGATGTATGGATTCAAGACTTACAAATGATGCTTAATCCCCATTCACAGTCCATTAGCTATAAATCTGAACCAATTGACACTTTGGGAGCTCCATAAACCCTTGCTCCAAGCTTAGACACATAAAATACTTTTTAATGATGTACAATTCTGCAAATTATGCAACATTTACTCCAAGATGATATTTAATATTTATTATCAGTGACAGTGCTGAGAGTGCTGAAATTTATATAGTAGTTTGAGCATCTTTTATCTGTAAATCTGAAAACCGTACAGATCCAAAAACGATCTTCTTTTTGAACCCCGTCGACCTTAAGCGTGGGAAGACTAGTTGTTTGTCTGCATTGTTTATCTTGCGATTCTTGTGCTGAACATGTCAAAGAAAACATTTCTCAAGCACCCTGTATTCATTATTCAAAGAAAAGTACAGCACAGGAACAGGCCCTTCGGCCCTCCAAGCCCGTGCCGATCATGATGCCCTAACTAAACTAAAAAAAAACTTTTTGCCCTTACTCGCACCATATCCCTCTATTCCCTCCTTATTCATGTACCCATCCAGATGCCTCTTAAAATATTACTAATGTGCCTGCTTCCACCACCTCCTCTGGCAATGTTCCAGGCACCCACCACTCTCTGCATGAAAAACCTGCCCCTCACATCTCCGTTAAACATTCCCCCTCTCACCTTGAACCTGTGCCCCCTTGCAATTGAAGTGAGACGTCTTACTTTTCTCGCCATTTTATTTACTTTAGATTATAGCTAGCCTAGGCTTAGCCTATTGTAAGGTATATGAAAACTGAAAAAATATAACTGGCTCCAATGGTTTTGGATGAAGGAATTTTGAACTGTATGTTGCAATTGTAGAAAAAACATGCAGAAGCAAATAATTATTTTTCAATTTGAAATTAATTTGAATGAATAATTGGTTAAAATGTGCACAGAATAACACTACTGTAGTTAGAAGAGAATACAACAAGAACTGAAATATTTCCACCAAAGTTGCCCCTGTTTCTTGGATCACTGGAATATTTGTGATATTGCTGCTCCCATGATGGTATTGAGACCAAGTATTATAAGAGCATAAGAAATAGGAGCAGGAGTAGACCATATGGCCCCAGGCATAGCATAGTGGAAGACATGCCCCTGTCTACATCAATGATGAAGTGAAAATGGTCAAGAGTTATGACTGTAACACTATATTCTGCACCCTCTCCTTTCCTTCTCCCCTATGTACTCTGAACGGTAATCTTTGTCTGTACAGCTTGCAAGAAACAACACTTTTCACTGTTTCCCCAGTACATGTGACAATAATAAATCAAATCAAATCAATACTATTATGGCCGATCATCTACCTCAATTCCACCGTCCTACCCTGCTCCCCATATCCATTGATTCTCTGAGAGACCAAGGCCATTTTCATGGAGATGGGAGAACTCTGTGGCTTTGCAAAAATAGTGCTGGAGCTCCAAATCCAGAAGCCCCACTCCCATCTACGGCACCCATAAGTTTGGTAGGGGGAGGGTAATAGGGGTAGGATGTATTTGACATGTGCACAGTACATGGAGACAGTGGCATGTATAGAAGTGCGGCTGCCTTCACTCAGAAACAAATTTCATCACCAAGTTTGCTGAAACGTGACTCGTGGGATTTACAAGTTTGAGACAAAGGTCTAAACCTACCAGAGTTATTTGCAAGAATCAGATAGCCTTTTGGCAGGGTCAAGTACCCTTTTCAGATATTTAAGAGTAGATGTTAATTACGTAAAATTTAGGTATGGTCTGTGGAACTATCAAGACATTTAAATCTCCTGCTCTTTAAAATTTGGTACATGCTGTTTCTCTTGAATGAAAAAAAAAGGTACTTACAATTTCAACAGCTTTTGAAATTGTAAGTACCATTTTGTTAACATACAAGTGAGGGCTGTCATTATAACATTCATGCTGCTTGATTGTTTCCACAACCTATTATTATCACAGTGGGAAGCCTGTAATTTCACAGTTTAATTGACAACTCAGAGAGGTTATTAAAGCATAAAAAAATTCCAAAGATACACAACTCTTTGAGTGAAGACATTTATCTTCATCCAAGTTCTAAATGATCAGCCCTTATCCTTAAATGGTGCCCCCATGTTTCTGCAGGTGGGAATTAACCTCTCATTGTCCACTATGTCAGGTTCCTTCAGAATTTTGAATTTATGGGTGGGATAATGTGTCATGCTCAGTAGAAACATGAGGATATTGGAAATTATGGACTCTAAGATCAACCTTTTTGGAAGTGGCCACAAAAAACTGTTAAAGTGGCTTCAATTTAACTACGTGACATTTAAACTGAGGACAGTGTTCAATTCTGTGATCAAACTTTAGTTAATTATGGACCTGAATAAAGGAACTTTCCAACCACCTGTAATGTTTAAACATCTCGGGCGAGATTCTCCAGGCCCCCAGCTGCATGTTTCCCACTGGCAAGAGTTGGCACGTTGTTTGCTAGCAGCAGGATTCTCTGCTCCCGCCACTGTCAATGGGAATTCCCACTGACGTCACCCCACGCTGGCGGGAAACCCGTAGGCGGGGGTGCGCTGCCGGCGGGGCCAGAGAATCCCGCCGGTGTGAACGGCCAGAGAATTCTGACCCTCCTTGTTTAAGGACGAAGCAGTGTTTGAGGAATAGGAAATCTCTTGATCGTTGGGCTCTGAATTCAATAATGAATAAAGGAGACTATTTAAGCTCAGGGTGGGACAGAGTTAAGAATGAACCACCATAGGCAACGGATATTGTGTTGTGGTGGTCTGAATCCCAGATGTGTTAACCCTGCAGTCATGTGACCGAAATTAACTATTCAGGATTGCAGTGTAATACCACATGAGTAAAGCTGTGCACCTGAGAAACATCTGAAGCACCAGGAAACATCTGAAACAGCTGAGACATCAGAGCTGAAAGTCTGGGGCGGCACAATGGTTAACACTGCTGCCTCACAGCGCCAGGGACCCGGGTTCAATTCCGGCCTTGGGTCACTGTCTATGTGGAGTTTGCACATTCTCCCCATGTCTGCGTGGGCTTCCTCCGGGTGCTCCGGTTTCCTCCCACAGTCCAAAGATGTGCGGGTTAGGTTGATTGGCTGTGCTAAATTGCCCCTAGTGTCAGGGGGATTAGCAGGGTAAATATGCGGGGTTACGGGAATAGGGCCTGGGTGGGATTGTGGTGGGTGCAGACTCGATGGGCTGAATGGCCTCCTTCTGCACTGTAGGATTCTATGATTCTTCTAATGCAGCCAACGTGCTGTACTTGTCCCAGCTTCTAAATCCACCTGATAACCAACCTCCTGGCTATTGGTCTACAAGAAGCTTTGCAGCTTCACGAGCACCTTTTATTTCAAAAATATCTTGGCTGCGATTGTGCATCTGTGATCAGCTTGAACATTAATGGTGATGTGGGCACAACATATTGTGAGGCCGGAATTCTACCGCCCCGCTGACCACGGAATCGGAGCGGGCGAGGGGCGGGATTTTCTGATCCTGCGCAAGCGAGCCTGTAAAATCCTGCCCTGAGACTCTGAAAACGGGAATATCGTCATTGTAATCTTGTTTTCCAATTCTCTCCTCCCCTCGCCATAACCTAATAAGGTTCGGCCCCCGGATGTTCGGAAACCTCATTTCAATAAATTTAAATATAATTAGCAAGCTTTCCCACTGTATCGTACCTCCCATTTGGAATTCCCCCCCCCCCCCATATCCATAGAGGGTGGGGGTCCCCGTATCCATGGGGAAGTGGGGAGGGTCTCCATATGTGTGTGGGATTCCTGTTTTTTTCTATCAGAGATCGAGGAACCCTTTATCAATCTCAGAATCCCCAGCCTCCAGCTTTGTTCGGCCCCACCTCACCAGCGTGTTGATGTGGGCCACACCACCAGATTCTTTTTGCACAGAGTGCTGGATTATCTGGAGAGAAAGCTCGGCTGTGCGGCCTGCCAACTGCATGCTGGCTTTCTCACCTCAGCTAGCACTCTGTGCAGAGAATGGAAAATTCAACCCCTTCACTCCAACTGAAGTATCGACTAAACCAGGAAGACATCTGCTTGCATTAATAAGAAGATTATAAATTCAATTTTTATAATTACAGCTTTAACTTCATCTGTATCTAACCTTTGCATGTGCAATAAATATGTGTGACGTTGCATTCAAATATCTGGGGCAAGTGTGCGATAATAAATAACTTCTGTTTTTAAAATATGCACCAAAATGCTGACTGCTTGAATATATTTTAAACTGGGAAGAATATCATAGAATCACAGAACCTTACAGTGTAGAAAGAGGCCGTTTGGCCCATCAAGCCTACACCAACAACAATCCCACCCAGACCCTATCCCCGTAACTCCTGGTATTTACCCGGCTAATCCCCCTGACACTAAGGGGCAATTTTAGCATGGGCAATTCACCCAACCCACACATCTTTGGAGTTTGGGAGGAAACCGGGAGCACCCGGAGGAAACCCACGCAGACACGGGAAGAATGTGCAAACTCCACACAGACAGTCACCCTAGGCTGGAATTGAACCTGGGTTCCTGGTGCTGTGAGTGCTAACTACTGTGCCACCACGTGATCCATGAGGGTAAGGTGATATACACTTTACACGCATATGCCCTGATTATGAACAGGAAGGGATCACACAAATTCTGTCTGTAACCAATGGCGTTCCTATGAAATTGCTATTTTTATCCTGCCAGTGATAATGTGGTAACGAGAGTAAGGGGTTGTTAGTGAATTCTGGTAATATTTACTGCATAGTGATGGAGCAGGTGGACATTTATTTCAATGGTGAGGCACTGATTAAACAAATTGCTTTGTCTTGTCTGGTGCTGAGTTTCCGAATCAAGTATTTTTGGTGGGTGCAATGTCCTAGCTCCCTTTCTTAGACATTGTGAGTTTAACACAAAAAGAAAAAAAGATGTGGTTTGCACATGCAGATTCAAAATAACAATGTGGCTTATTGAAGAATCTGTTGCCTGTATGGAGTATAAATTGAAACGAAGCAGGAGCCTGTGAAACACCCTGATGACATCGTCATCAAGTCATGTGACTGGCTCTTAAAGCTATCATGCAACCACTTAAACATATAAGAGTGGATCACTTGTCATTATTATATATAGTAAGCTGATGTTTCTCTCCACCTGTAACTGCAACACTATATTCTGCACACTATCCTTTCCTTCTCCCTATGTACTCTCTGAACAGTATGTTTTGTCTGTATAGCGTCATACCAATTCATGTGACAATAATAAATTGAATCAAATCAAATCAGACCTGACCCCTGTCCTGCTCTAGTTGATGTGGCTGGGCCAGTTTCTGGATAAGTCTGTTAATGTTGAGGGTTTCAATAGTGCTACCATAGAACGCTAGCTGGAGGTCATCATCATAGAAATCATAGAAACCCTACAGTACAGAAAGAGGCCATTCGGCCCATCGTGTCTGCACCGACCACAATCCCACCCAGGCCCTACCCCCATCTCCCTACATATTTTACCCACTAATCCCTCTAATCTACGCATCCCAGGACACTAAGGGGCAATTTAAGCATGGCCAATCAACCTAGCCCGCACATCTTTGGACTGTGGGAGGAAACCGGAGCACCCGGAGGAAACCCACGCAGACACGAGGAGAATGTGCAAACTCCACACAGACAGTGACCCGAGCCGGGAATCGAACCCAGGTCCCTGGAGCTGTGAAGCAGCAGTGCTAACCACTGTGCTACCGTGCCGCCCCGTGTTTGGAGATTGTCACTGTCCGGCGCTTGCATAACATAAATGCTACTTGACACTTGGCAGTCCAAGCTTGGATGTTCCCCAGATCCTGACGCAGGCTGGTACAGGGCTACTTTATCGTTGGAAGGGTGGTGAAATGAAGGAGCTGGGAATAAACCTGAAGACTGAAATCATCAACGATCAGCCCCATCATATATTTTTGATGGTGGAACACTGAGGAAGAAGCTGAAGATGGTTGGGCCAAGGAGTCTGAGGAACTTGTATTCAGTATGACTTCAGCCATTGAAAGGTTCCCTTTCAACCTTCAAATGACTTCTGTTTTGGTCAACTGTTATGAATCATAGAATCATAGAACCACTACAGTGCAGAAGGAAGCCATTTGGCCCATCGAGCCTGCACAAACAACAATCCCACCCAGCTCCTATCCCCATAACCCCACATTTTACCCTGCTAATCCCCCTAACCTACACATCTTGGGACACTAAGGGGCAATTTAGCATGGCCAATCCACCTATCCTGCACAACTTTGGACTGTGGGAGGAAACCCACACAGACAGTCAACCAAGGCCGGAATTGAACCCGGGTCCCTGGCGCCGTGAGGCAGCAGTGCTAATCACTCTGCCACCGTGCCGCCCCGGGGGTGCCATAATTGTTTGAATGCTTTGTTGATGTAAAAGAAAATGGGGTGGCACGGTAGCACAGTGGTTAGCACTGCTGCTTCACAGCTCCAGGGTCCCGGGTTCGATTCCCGGCTCGGGTCACTGTCTGTGTGGAGTTTGCACATTCTCCTCGTGTCTGCGTGGGTTTCCTCCGGGTGCTCCGGTTTCCTCCCACAGTCCAAAGATGTGCGGGTTAGGTTGATTGGCCAGGTTAAAAATTGCCCCTTAGAGTCCTGGGATGTGTAGGTTAGAGGGATTAGCGGGTAAAATATGTGGGGGTGGGGCCTGGGTGGGATTGTGGTCGGTGCAGACTCGATGGGCCGAATGGCCTCCTTCTGCACTGTAGGGTTTCTATGAAAATGATATACAATATATCGATTAAAAATGACAAATTCAAGTTAAGCAAAAACCCTGTGTAAATAGAAAAAATCACAAATGATTAAATCCTCAATTTTTCTGCTCACGAGTGAGATTATTAGCCCTGATAGCTATGCTGTTCTCCAGTGTGTACATCTCAGAGCTGTGACCTTGGCTGTCTCCTACATACGTCTGCTTAGAGTTTCATTCATAATTTCATTTGTAAATGTTTTTATTTTACTTTATTCGAACGACTGATTCATTCTTTAAGAAGCGGTAGAAACACAGCCTGAAAAAAAAACATTAGGTTAAATCTAAAACATATTTATAAAGAAACTGTGCTTCGTTATCTGAATGCAGCAGGAATGTTATGTATATTTTATAAATGCTGAAGGCAAATTGCACCTGGAAATCCATTGGAGGCTATGTTGTAAAGAAATTGTAACACCTTTGACAAGTGAATTAAAAAGCTCCAAAAAAAAAATCAGTTAAAGCGGATTGAAGAGACAGATAATGAACTGAGAGCTTTCAGCCGGTGCAAAATCACGAGGGATATCCTATTGGCAGAGGAAGTCCATGAATATTCATGAAATTGATCTGTAATAGCTTCCTATTTTCCATAATCATCATTAAAACTTATTCCAAGAGAATAGTACGTCAATATGCTTCTTGTGTTTGAAAAAGTTTGGCCCCCGGGTCTTACTCGTGACTGGTGCTTTGGGGATATATTTTATCCTTTATTTTATTGTTCCGAAAAGGGCAGAAGACATTTTGTTTTAACCATCTTCTGCCGTAACATGCTATAGATGGAGCTATTGTGCAGCATAATCGTCATTTGGTTAGATCACTTCAGACAAAGGCTGTGTCACTGCAGTGGAAATACTGTTGAGTAAATTTTTAGTGGTTACGATTAAATTTAAATCTAAAAAAAATCATTATTTAGCAGCAAATTTTGGAATTGTCTTGCACAATACCTTTTTTTTTGACAAAATGAGGATGTCCAATGTCGTGGCCAGCATGGTGGCACAGTGGTTATCACTGCTGCCTCACAGCGCCAGGGACCCGGATTCCATTCTGGCTTGGGTCACTGTCGATTTGATTTGATTTATTATTCTCATATGCGTGCTATACAGACAAAGCATACCGTTCATAGAGAAGGAATGGAGAGAGTGCAGAATGTAGTGTTACAGTCATAGCTAGGGCGTAGCGAAAGATCAACTTAATGCAAGGTAAGTCCATTCAAAAGTCTGACAGCAGCAGGGAAGAAGCTGTTCTTGAGTCCACAGACTTTTGTATCTTTTTCCCGAAGGAAGAAGATGGAAGAGAGAATGTCCGGGGTGCGTGGGGTCCTTCATTATGCTGGCTGTTTTGCCGAGGCAGCGGGAAGTGTAGACAGAGTCAATGGATGGGAGGTTGGTTTGCCTGATGGATTGGGCTACATTCACGACCTTTTGTAGTTCCTTGCGGTCTTGGGCAAAGCAGGAGCCATAGATGCAACCAGAAAGAATGCTTTCTATGGGGCATCTGTAAACGTTGGTGAGAGTTGTAGCTGACATGCCAAATTTCCTTAGTCTTCTGAGAAAGTAGAGGCGTTGGTGGGCTTTCTTAACTATAGTGTCAGCATGGGGAGACCAGGATAGGTTGCTGGTGATCTGGACACCTAAAACCTTGAAGCTCTTGACCCTTTCTACTTCGCCCCCATTGATGTAGACAGCATCTGTGCGGAGTCTGTACGTTCTCCCCGTGTCTGCGTGGGTTTCCTCCGGGTGCTCCGGTTTCCTCCCACTGTCCAAAAGACGTGCTGGTTAGGTGGATTAGCCATGCTAAATTCTCCCTCAGTGTTACCCGAACAGGCGCCAGGGTGTGGAGACTAGGGGATTTTCACAGTAACTTCATGTAAGCCTACTCGTGACACGAATAAATAAACTTGAAACTAGTTTACAGAGAGTGTTCAATAGCACCAGAAGAACATAGGTGGGATGTTTCTGGATGTGATTAAAGGCTTCGACAAAAGAAATTGCTTTACACAGGGAATTTTCATGATCACAGGATGCCCAAAGTGTTTTTGTGAAAGGGAATTTTTTCAATAGACGATGAAGGTGGTGAGAGGAGCGGCCAGGTGATTTTGATAGTGTAGGAACCTGATGCTGATAGGAGAGGGGGTACACACTGAGCGCCCGTGTGCTGTGGTGTCGGGAAGGTTGCCAAACTGGCATGGGGTCATGGCAAAGCTTGGCCAGGATTTTACAATTGTTACATGGGGAGGCAGGAGGTAGTAAATTGACACTGGGTGGGATTGTGGTTGGTGCAGACTCGATGGGCAAAATGGCCTCCTTCTGCACTGTAGGGATTCTATGATTCTATTCTATGACACGGAAAGCAATGGGCTGCCATTCTTCCCCCGCCCCTGCATTGAGTTCATGATGGCACTCTTTGGAAAATTGCAAGTATTAATTGTGAATCCCTACTTGTAGATTCGGGGAGTAGCTTAACTGACAGGAACAACAGTTTTAAATGGAGGCGAACGAGGAATCTGAGAGAATTACTGAATTTCACCTGCAAACCTGCACAAGCGGACCCTAATTGGAGTAAGAACAGAGGATGCTGGAAAAACGCAGCAGGTCTGACAGCATCTCTACGGAGCGAAAACCCCTGGCACGGTGGCAGAGTGGTTAGCACTGCTGCCTCACAGCGCCACGGACCCGGGTTTGATTCCAGCCGTGGGTGACATTCTCCCCATGTCTGCATGGGTTTCTTCCGGGTGCTCCGGTTTCCTCCTACAGTCCAAAGATGTGCAAGTTAGGTGCATTGACCATGCAAAATTGCCCCTTAGTGTCCAAATATGTGTAGGTTAGGTGGGTTAGCCATGGTAAATGCGCAAGGTTACAAGGATCGTGGCGGGGGGAGAATGCCTGGGTGGGATGCCCTTTCCGGGAGATGGGGCAGACTCGATGGGACAAAAGGCCTCTGCACTGTAAGGATTCTATGATTCTATGCTGCCAGGCCTGCTGAGTGGAATTTTCCAGCTGCACTCGCGCCAATGCTGGAAAATCGCACCAAAGGTCAATGGACCTTTATATGGTCCATGTTCCGCCTGCTGCGATTCCCATGATGGGCGGGGAGGAAAATTCTGCCTGCTGAGTTTTTCCAGCATTCTCTATTCTTGTTTCAGGTACTCACATCTGCAGCATTTTACTTTTACCAATAGTTCTGTCGTGCTTTGCGTCTATGTAGAGCTTACCTTTTACCAGTTTTACCCTTCACCCTTTTCAGCAGGTACCCTCTGTTTTGGAAGAGTTACACCTCCAATGCTAATATATTCTTGTTTTTGTCCTGTGATTCCAAACATGAAGCATGTTGTTGCAAAATTATTCATTAGGTTTGATATTCTGAATCTCCACGTAAAATACACACAGTTGCCAGGTATATAATACTAGAGCCTGCATTTAAGATGTCCAGTCACAGTGGAACAACATTCGTTGAAAATAAACAGAATGCTAAACTATATGGTGAAAATAACAACAGTTGGAGCCAACGGTTGTCCTGTTGGCAGGGGTTACATGTTAAAGCTACTGAAAGACTAATTTAAGGTTGATGCCAAGAACCTGTCCATGCAAGGAATGATAGGCACTTGGAAAAGCTCTGGAATCGTTTAACAAAGCCCTTGGCTGGCTAGAGATGCTGGAGGGGAACTGCATATTTTTCTAGATGAATGAGCTAAGTAGCCTGCATGCTAACTTAACCATCACAACAAACACCCTACTATCTCAGCTGTTTTAGTTGGCTTGGTAAGTAAAGGTCCTTAAGGTCTTTCTAATTTATTCCGCGATAATACCAACTGCCAGATTTGACAAAAGCCAAAGATTTTGTAAATAAAATGGAGAAAATTGAGAAAGGTCATGTTTTGCAGAACAGGAGCTGATCTCCTCTTAAAGGGTTAAATGCTTGTGAGGTGCTAGGGATTAAATGCCTGCTAATGAGTTTCTAATATTGCTTAATGTAAATCACAGATTTCATTCGGATAGTGACACTAATCTAACAGCATTCATGGAAACCCGTTGCTGAAATATGGGATTTGCGTCCAGCACTATTTTAAGGAGTGGTGTTCCAGATTATGCAAGCTTTGTGAAATAACTCCTCAGAGGTTGGTGCCCCTTTACCACATTCCCTTTATTTACAAACGTACTTCCACTCCCAAGGGTGCATCATGTACAAAGTCAGAATCTGGAGTGCCAGTAGACCCGACACGTGCCATTATATACACAGGTGAGGCTCCCTGATTGGGCAGACCATCATTACCTCAATCAGGGAGCTCACACTCCAAGAGGCCGACCTCATGGGCCTCATTGCGGTCATTACACTTTGGGAAGATTGCACTTATGTTTAATTTTGCTTATATGTGGCTTATATATTGTTATTATATACACTAGCCATGCTAAATTCTCCCTCAGTATACCCGAACAAGTGCCGGAGTGTGGCGACTTGGGGATTTTCACAGTAACTTCATTGCAGTGTTAATGTAAGCCTACTTGTGACATTAATAAATAAACTTTATTGGAATATTTAAGCTATTAACTGATTAAAAGCAAACTAGCAGTCTGACAGATGAAAATGATTCCCTTCATATTTTACTTTTCAATTCATAACTCTACAATATCACTGCTCCCTCGTAAAATGTGCATTAATATGCAAGCTTCTTTACCCATCTTAAAAAACAGGATATTTTTGAGAAGATAACAGAAGGTGAACTGTTGACACTGTTCACCTTAACCCCACACCTCAATCCAGTCCAGATGTGGACAGAGAAAATTCACCAAATGTTGGTATGGATTAATATCTTGAGTTAATTGAGTTAGTTGAATTATACAGCCGAACAGTTTAGTTTAGCCAGGACTTCTAATAATTTCTGTATAAAAATATTTTGAGACCCCAGTTCCCAGATGGAGGTGTGTAAGGGAGTTTATAATAGATCCACCAAGAGAATTTAATGCACACTAAAACTAACTTTCTGAAAAATCTTGATTGTGATTAGAAGTTCTATGGGAGCATCTATTTCAGTCCGTGCAGCAGAGTACTGCAAATTATCATCCCAATATGGCAGATTGGATTGAATGCTTATGATTCTGATCATGAACTTCATCATAGACCCATGTCTTTACCATGCCACACCAAATTTGTATCACTACAAATGGTGTAGAGTTTAATACAGGCACAGCAAACCTGTTATATAAACGGAAGATAAAAGGATAGTCCAATGCGCAACCAAATGTGCTCCAAACTAAAAGGTATCTTGTGAACCATTGCTCACTGAGATTCCCCCTTTAATGAATAGCTTGAGCTAAATCCTTCTCTGTCCATTCCATTCATTCTGTAATGACTTGTGCCATAGAATAATTAAGGAACTTGAGTGCCAATATTTAGTGTTCCTTTCCAACTGCCAACTTGGAAAATAATACTTTAAAGATGGAACTTGCATTTATCATAGAATCATAGAATCCCTACAATGCAGAAGGAGGCCATTCGGCCCATTGAGTCTGCACCGACCACAATCCCATCTAGGTCCTATTCCCGTAACCCCACATATTTACCCTGCTAATCTCCTGACACTAGGGTCAACTCAGCATGGCCAATCAACCTAACCCGCACATCTTTGAACTGTGGGATGAAACTGGAGCACCCGGAGGAAACCCATGCAGATATGGGGAGAATGTGCAAACTCCACACAGACAGTGACCCGAGGCCAGAATTGAACCCGGGTCTCTTGCGCTGTGAGGCAGCAATGCTAACCACTGTGCCACCGTGCCACCCGTTCAGGCGTTCCAAAGTGCTTCACATTAATTGCAATGGAGGAAAAGCATAGACTCAGGTTGCATAGTTTTGTGAGATGTGTTTCTAGCATGCAGAAATAACATTTTAAAACCATATTTAAAACTACTTCAGAGCTGTAAACTGGGATTCTTACATCATTTATATAACAGCATGATTGTGAATAGGTTTTTGCAGAGCAGCCAGTCATCAGCTTGGGTCAGGCTACTGTGGATGCCATCCCGAATGTCTGTTAATCTTTCCTGGAGTGCGTACAGCAAAACTGTCTCAAATGTCAGCCAAATCAGCCAGAGCTGAATCTGTTCCAACCTGTATGTCAGCAAAACAAGGATACTTCACAGATTATATTGCAATGCCTCAGGCAGTTGATATAATAGCATCAGTGGACTGTAAACCAACCTTCACACTGGTTAAACTAACCATCATTGTGACTGGAATCACTGACAAGAAAAATCCAGTGTGACATTGAAGCCACTGAAACGACCTTTATATGACTTGCAATTGAGTATGGGGCATGTTATTGGACAGCAATAGACTGCCCTCTTGCAAGCTTTGCTACGTTGAGAACTGCAACTTTCTGATGTCTTCAGCATCCCATCATGGCAACATAATTCAAACAAGAATGAATAACATGCTTAATATTTGACACATCTCACATCAAAGGTGTTTAAAAATCAACACACGTTACTGCCAAACCTGCATGTTGCATTTTTTCTACCATTTCGCACAGTATTAATGAGCCTCACAAATAATTACATTATAAGAGACACACACCAAAAACTATTGATGGCCCCATTCACGACATGGTTGTGAACTCTCTGGAGGGCGTTGAATAAGATCAGGGACTCCCTCCTCAAAATCTGCTTGTTCTTTTAAGTAGATGCATTGTTAGCTCTCCTTATGGTAACATTAAGCCAAGCATCAGGTTTGATTTGAATTTTAACTCCCAAACACAAGTGGCTTAATGTTGTGTGGGATGTAAAAATGTTAAAAAGCTGAATCCTCACTCCAATCTGGCTCCAACGCACCACTTCCAGATTTAACAGAGGCAGAATGAGGACAACGGGCAACAAACCTGCTGCTAAGTTGGTCCTCCATTGAGTTTTCCAGGCTTTAGGAATCCTGACACCTAGATGTGCGGGTGAAGTGGATTGGACACATTAAATTACCTCAGTATCAGGGGGATTAGCCAGTTAAATATGTGGGGGGGTTTTCTTACTAATTCAGAATTTTTAATGTTCAAAATGATAAGCAAAATGTTGAAATCTATTAACTAAATATTTTGTAATATGGACAGAATTATGTGTTTTCTTTTCACCTGCAGTTGAAGTGTTTTGAATGTGAGGCGCATGTATTTTCTTATCTTTTGAGCCATTTCCCCAATTTAAATAGCTTTAGCAGCCAGCTTTTTGTGAGTTCAAAAATAAAGGTTTATAATCATACACTTGCCCTGGAGGTTTGAAAATGCAATGCCTTACTCTCTCAACTCACATACAATATCACTCACTCAAAAATTGGATTTAGATGAGGAACAAAATATCATGTACATCGATAAAAAATATATTAAACAAATTATTTCAGTCTCTTTCATAGCAGGACTGTGGTTTCTTAGATAAGTTGATGCTTTGGTTAGAGTGCAAGTCTTGAAAAAGCAGAGGATTCTCAGTTAGCTACAACACTTCTTGTTGTTGGTTTTCAGGTGAACTTGAAATCCGAACAGGTTTGAGAGAATCCTTCTACCACTTTCAAGGTACAACTGTTTATTACCTTAACTACTTAGTTGACTGCAGCTGGTTTGGTGGTATTTTGCTGGTCTCCCTGCCTTAGAACAGCTTCTGTTGTAATTTTAAAAGCAGACAACAAACGTCGCTGTCTTATCCATATGACCTATTGCAAGCAACAAATCCTTTTTCAAATAGGGTGGTCTGTTAGACCGATAAACATCCTGTGTTGTGGTTTTTCACACCTTGAGAGTTTGAGACAGCCAAGGCCTTTGTGTTTGGATGAGGCGGTCACATAAGGATCCATTTCACATATGGCTCATACCCATTGAGTTTTGATGTTCCTGATGAAACGTGGATACGAGTTGTCAGTAAACCCCATTGTCTGTGGGTTCTGGTCCATTCTTAAACAATGATATCTGTGAATTTCAGAAGCGGCTGTGAAGTTCCTTCACTCAGGCCCACATTTAATCTGGTACTGGTCGCATACTCTGCTATCTGCAGTTCAAATGCCAAAATGTGTGCTGCAGCCATCTTAACAGCTATTGTTGTCAAAGCAGTGTTCTAACAAAGGATCGTCTGGACTCGAAACGTCAGCTCTTTTCTCTCCTTACAGATGCTACCAGACCTGCTAAGATTTTGCAGCGTTTTCTCTTTTTGTTTCAGATTCCAGCATCTGCAGTAATTTGCTTTTAACAGCTATTGTGCTCACTTTTTGTAAAAAATATAACTTTAAACTTTGTAATATCTTCATGCCTGTATTCCTATGTTTCTGTATTGGGCATGACACAATACATAACTAAATTTACCCACTGGTTGTGTCTCATCATTCCCTCATTGAAGTTCGCACTTCCAGGTCTAGGTTTATCCCAGAAGCAAGGGCTTTGATGGAATATTTCTACCTCAATCATATCTGTGCATTTGAAGAATGTGCAGTTCGGTAGATTTTTTATCATTCAACTGTGCACAAGTCTGAAATGAAGAGTGGAGAGGACAGCCCATCAAAATTCCTTCTCCAAATGAAACTGCACTTTCATTTCAGCCACATGTGACATTAATTTGACAAATGCTGCTTCCTTGTATAGTTTCACACACTTGGATAACATTTATTACAGGAATGTATTTTTTGGGGGAAACAGATGGAAAGGATACAAACAAATGTGGCCATGTCAGCCTAACCTGCCCAGTGGCAAATTAACAGGATCTGATTGATTTGCTACTTCTGGAATATGCCGGAAATAAATATTGGAAAAATGTGCAGTGTCTAGCCAAGATTTTCCATCTATTTGTTTTGAAAAGCAAAGTACTTTACTGCAGGAATGTAAATAGAGGATTAGCTGATAACAGGGAAAGCGGTGGGATATGAGAGGGCTCAAATAGGATGCGGTTGGGTTGGAGAAGATTAGTGGCCAAGAACATGGTGATGTGGGGGAGTTAGAATCATAGAATTCCTACAGTGCAGAAAGAGGTCATTTGGCCCATCGAGTTTGCACCAACTCTCTGACAGAGTATCTCCCCCAGGGCCTTTCCCCCACCCTTCCCCTGTAACCTTTCACATTTACCATGGCTAACCCATCTGACCTACATCTTGGGATAATAAGGAGCAATTTACCACGGCTCATCCACCTAACCTGCACATCTTTGAAGTGTGGGAGGAAACCAGAGCACTCAAAGGAAACCCACACAGACACAGGGAATGTGCAAACTCCACACAGACAGTCACCCAAGGCTGGAATTGAACCCAGGTCCCTGGAGCTGTGAGGCAGCAGTGCTAACCACCGTGCCACCATGGAGCTTGATGGGTAAAAAGGCATCTAGGGCAGTCAGGGTCCAATTCCCTTGGTGCCTCTTCCCCATTTAGCGATGAAAGAATATATTGATCATATGAAATTCTGCCTGATATCCTCTTCTGGTAATGTGCAGTGACTTAAAATCTCTGTTGTTTCAATAAATTCTAAAATCAAACTTTCTGCTATAAATAGCACATATAAGCAAATGAAAAAAAGCAATGATAGAATTTAAAGCTTTGCAACACTTTTCTAGTTTCAACGTATTTTTCCCTAATTTTTGATTGGATTTTCCATAGAAGACAAATAAAAATGTATCTGTCAACGACCCTTGCAAATTCCCCAAACATGCAAATAATACAATTTCTATCGAACCATTGACATTTAATTATAAGAGAGGCTTACTGTACCAGTGCCACTGTTAGCATTGCATTCTGATTTCTTGTCTCTTTCCCAATATCTGTTAGAAGTAAAAGTGGAGATACCAGACAAATCAGAAATAATGGCTCCTAGTTTACAAGTGATACATCAACAGGACCAGACAGAAATACTGCCAAGAACTCAGATTAGAATTTGTCTGCAACCAAAGCTGCCCAGACATGAATAACAATCAATATTTTGGGTTACACTAGGAATACTGAGTGAGGGTGAAGCGGAAGAGAATTTTCAGGCATGACTAAACATTCCACAGGTACTGCACATGCGTTTGAAGGAAGAACGTGATGGAATTCTGATTCCAATTATAAACCATTGGGCTGAATTTTATAGGAATTGTACACCTTCACACACCCCCAAAGAAACTCAATGCCATGTTGACCAATGCTCAACAAGACTGTCCCGCTGTGATAAAGTGCTGCCCATGGCATGAATGAAGTGAGAGTGGGACTTCCATCCAACATCAACTGGTAGCTCTACCAGGCCAGGAATCGAACCCAGGTCCCTGGCGCTGTGAGGCAGCAGTGCTAACCACTGTGCCATCATGATGCCCTTGTGCCACCATGCTGCCCTGCTGGAATCAGTAATGGGCATTAAATTTGGCTTAGCCCACGTCCATGGACACATTTTAAAACATAGTATGGACAAGAAGGGGTTTAATTTGGGTGGCACAGTGGTTAACACTGCTGCCTCGCAGCTCCAGGGACCCGGGTTCAATTCCTGGCCTCGGGTCACTGTCTGTGCAGAGTTTGCATGTTCTCCCCGTGTCTGCATGGGTTTCCTCTGGGTGCTCTTGTTTCCTCCCACAGTCTAAAGATGTGCAGGTTAATTGGCCATGCTAAATTGCCGCTTAGTGTCCCGGGAAGCACAGGTTAAAGAGGTAAATGTGTGGGGTGATGGGGATAAGGCCTGGGTGGGATTGTTGTCGGTGCAGATCCGTTGGGCCAAATGGCCTCCTTCTGCACTGTAGGAATTCTATGAACCTATGAATTTAAACAGCCCAGATTATTTAAACAGTCCTGATTTCTCCTCTCACCACCCACCCATTAACAGAAAGGTGTTTTTGAGTGTGAAATCCTCCCTTTAAATGTGGTGGTGCATTTTCTCAACCATTTGCCTTTGGTGTGATCCAATTTCTACTAAAATACCCACAACAAACTTGAGCTATGGAAAAAAATCAGAGGATTAGTTTATTTAACACACACTCAAAATACAGGAAGCGGGTTTGCAACAACATCCCCCACCTCGCACCTTTTACATTCTTACAGTAAAAGGACAAAGAAAAATAAGAGGCACAAGGCAAAGACAACAAAGAAAAGAAAAATGTTGTTTCACATGAGTCCAGAATCAAAAGTCCAATGGTGTATTCCTTCACCGAGATCAGCAAGGTGAGACAGATGCTGGATAACCTACCTTTCCAATAGAGATGACTTCCGTCATGCGATAGGGACGTGGACATAGATTAGTCTTTTAGGTGCTGGTACAGAAATTCGGAAGTTCCAGCAGAAACAGCATACATGAGGCCAAACATTCCAGCTGGACAGAGCTCTGGTTCTGAGCTGCTGCTTGCGAGACTGAACTTTGCACCTCCAATTATGAATTGACAAAGGAATATACATCCTCTATCCAAATCAAAGTGAAGAAATGGAAGCCATATCAGAGGACCAACCCCTTTGCCTCCCCCCCTCCATAGCTGGGAGAAACAATACCCCCTATCTTGATAGGGGTGTTGTTTCTCCCAGCTATGGAAGGGGGTTGGGGGGGGGGGGGGCTGGTGTGGAGGGTTGGTCATATGATATGGCTTCCATTTCTTCACTTTGATTTGGACAGAGGATGTATATTCCTTTGTCATTTCATAATAATTTCAAAAGAGGTTTCGGGGTCCTTTGTCCTCGCAGAATGGTTGTCTCCATTGGTTGTCTTGGCCTTAGAAATGTAGTTGTCCTTTGTACAATTCCCTTGGAATTTAGCCTCTGCAGCCACAGTTTGTTTAAAGGTGATGAAGTGTCAGCTTCTCCGAATGCCGGAATGTTCATTTTGTTTCAGCCACGGCCAGTCATGACTTAAGATATTTGAAAACCTTGGTCCAGTTTTTTTGGAAAAAAAAAATTAGCCACTATATGCATGTTTTATTTTAAAAATAGCGACGTCTTAGTCCCAGACAAATGGCTTTGGGTTTATGAGCTACTCGCAAGAGAAAAGTTGGGCTTAAGCATCAAGATTTTTTTTTGTATTACATTTATTTAATATTAAAGGATTTTAGGATTATTAAAATGTTAAATTACATTCAATTTTGCTGAGACTTTTTGTATAATTGTAAATCTGATTGCTGATTAATATTAGGAACATTTTTTTTCTTGCTCCCTTGGAATTACTATTAGAATTAAATGAATGGTTTGCTGTTCAATTCCCATGGGCTGCTTTTAATGAATTTCACTGAACAAATTGAAAGGCAAATCTGTTATTTAATGATTCTAAAATCTATTGGTAATAAAGTGTGCAATATTTTATTATGACTTCATTATTCCACTTGGATAGACTCCAGCGCTTGTAACTAAAGACAACAGTGTAGATTCTTATGTGACTATTTCTATCAGTATGGAGGCAAGAACAGCCAGCCTGTCCCAATTCCAATGGAAATAATTGTAGGCCTAAGTCTTTTTTTGGAGTCAGTTCTCAGGGAAATTGTAATGATGCACGCTCACAGACTTTGTCAGGAACGCAAAATATATTTATTAACAAGGAAAAACTGTACAGAGGCCGGCAGTCCTCCAGATGAAGTCCACTGGCTGCCCCAATCCCTACATGTCTTCAAACTGTCTTCTGCCCAAGAGAGGACTCCAGCCCCTGGGACGATTACCCACTCTTGGTCCCAATTGGTTCCTCAGCAGACCCTCTTCTGCTGTATTGCCCTTAAAGGAACAATCACCACAATTTCTCATTGCCAAGCTTTCTTCTTCAAGCTCTTATCCTCCTAGTTCAATTCTTCACTGGAAATGTTCTTATTTTATGGTGGCTTTTTTTATGGAGTTCAGCTTAATCTCCATGGTTTCTTTAAGTTCTCCTTTCTCTTAACCTCATTTTGACAATTTTTGCAACTTTAATCAAGTTTGCTGTCAGTCATTTCATCTTGTTGTTTTAATGTCTTCGTTCGTGCTTTAATTCTTTTTTGCTGATTCCTTCTTATGTTCAATCTTCTAGGATCTTTCAGTGCCCTCTTTTTGGGGTCATTCAGTGTCCTCCTTCTGGGATCATCTCCAATTTCCCTGCCCATTGCTGTTTGTTTCTTCTTGTGGTTGCTGCATTAAATGTATTTCCATTTAAATGCATTGCTGCTTTAAGACTGTCATTTTTTTTAAAGCTGTTAGCCTCTGCTGGTTCTCACTATGTGTTTTTCCCGTGCTTTTGAAGTTTTGGTGGGAATCTGCTGCTCTTCTCTTGAACCTTTTTTTGATATGTTTATTGAAGATTTTCATATATTTTACATAGCAAACAAACACAGATACAGATCCACGCAGTGCTCATGTGTACATTCCAACGCGACTGGGCTCAGGGCTCCCCGTGGCGTGGGGACAGGCCACTCGTACCCCCGGCACCCACCCCACTCGAGTCCCGTCTAATTGCACCGGGAATGACGGTGATAATATAAAAACAAAAAGGCAGCGGAACGTCACTGGAAAACCAACTGAGTGCCCAAGCAGCCCAGGTTATAAACTAGCGAGCAGAGAAAAGAGAGAGAGAAACAGTGAAGGCGAGAGAAGAAAGAAAGTGAGAGGGAAAAGAGAAAAGTTCTCGAGTTGGCCCCCACATCTTGGCAGGGCGGGCGAGTGTACTCAGGTAAAGGGCCAGGGCATGTCCACCAATCGGGGGTGGGGGGGGTGGTGGGTTCTGCGGAGCACCCAGGGTCCTATGACCATCGGGTATCTACTCACCCGGCTCCAACTGCAGCGACCCAACATGCGCTATAAATGGTTACCAGGTCTTAAAGAAGTAGACCCATGTAGCGTGCACCTCATCTTCTCCAGCTTAATGGTATCTACCACCTCCTTCACCCACTGTGAATGCGTCTGGGGTGGACTTGATCTCCACCTAAACAGGATTAGTTGTCTTGTCAGGAATGTGTGAAAGTTACGAAATCTGCTTGGAATTTCGGCAGCGGCGGATTTAGAGGCACGACCCCAAACAGGGCAGCCTGGGGGGATGCTCTTATATCCCGATTTAGCATTGTCACAATCATCTCAAATATCGATGTCCAGTAGTTATACAGTGATGGGCAAGCCCAGAACACATGAAAGAGAGTGGTGGGAGCTTGCCGGCACCGTTCACAAATGGGGCTTGTGCCTGGGTACATTCTGGAGAGTCTAATTCTGGTTAGATATCTCTGTGAAGGAGTTTACATTGTATCACACCCAGCTTGGCACATATTGAGGAGGAATGTACTCGATGAAGCACCATGCCCCAATCCTTCTCAGAGAACTCCTCCCCCAGATCCCATTCCCATAAAGATTTAACCACTGTAGAGAGGAGTTTTGTTGGGACAGAATTTAAGATTGAACCTTTTAAAAACTTTTTAAAACTTCACTTATTTTTACTAATGGAAAGCTCTCTGTGATCCCTGCAGGTTTTTTTCCCCCTCTTGGCCATTTGGAGAGTCTGTTTTCCCTTTGCTTTAGATGTTCCCATTTCTTTTATTGACTTCACAGGAAGATCCTGCATTCTTGAGGTCCAAAGGGCTGTTTATAAAACTTTCTAACTTTTCTTTAAAACAGGTTGAGGACTTATTTTTTAACATTTCGGAACCTCGCTGCTTGCAGTCCCTCAGTGCAGGGCCCCGCTGCCGCAGAGGCACTTGGATCAGGAGTCCGGCAATATCAGCCTCTTCATTTTCCTGTGCTTCTAGAGACTATGCTATCATTGCCTGGGGCATTTCCCCAATCCCCCCAAAACACTGATCTCTGTTCTTTTCTCATTTTTTAAACTTTTCAGCAACTCTGATTTTTCCTTAAGCACCATTTTTTTCCAGACTCACAGCTTTTTTCTGAAGGTTATTTTTTCTTAATTTATTCTAATATTTCTAAACTTCTGACTGTATTGACCAATCCAGGCTCATCCCATGTCCATCCCTCAGAATCTGGCAATATCTCAACATCTCACTTTGGATCTATTTGCCCAAAGAGAGGCATCCAGGTGAGTATTTCTTTCTTCAGGCTTCGATTAAAACATGATACTCACATATGTCGGGCCACAGGCAGTGTTCTCATAATCCATCCCTTCCTCATCACCAATGTAATGATGAGGATGGGATGGATATTTACTAACAAGGAAAAACTTTATAGAGGCCAACAGCCCCCTAGCTGCCCCAGTACCTACATGTCTTCTACATGTCTCCAGACTGTCTTCGATCCAAGAGAAGACTCCATCCGCTGGAATAATAACCCATTCTCAGTCCCAATTGGTCCATCTGGCCAAATGATCCTCTCCTGCTTTGTTGCCCTTAAAAGGACAATTACCTCAATCACCACTGAAATATAAATCCTCCATGAAGCCAAGTTGGTCACAGAAGTCAAGGTCATTCCAGGGGTGGACCTGATATCATAGGCAATTTTTGTATTAATGCTTCTTCCGGCCCCACAAAATAATATGAGCAAGTTACTCATGAGGTTTTTAGAGCAGCTTGTAGCAGTCATTTAAGAAGCTGCTGATTTGGTGGTTTAATTCCACGCACCATTGGTAGGGGTGTGTGTGTGTGTGTGTATGTGTGTGTTGCATTCCCAGCCCAGTGATACGCGAAAATTGCTTAGGAGTCCTATTGACATAATAGGATTTCTCCATTTTGCATAGCTTGATGATGGCTCCCTGTTTCTGTTGGGTATCTGGGCCTCCCATTTCAGGGCTTCTATCAAAATGGTGGCAACTGGAATAACAGGGAATGGTTCATTAAATGCTGCGCTCCAATTTTCAGTACACTGCCACCTCCCTCCTGCCTTAAGGTGAAGGTGGAAGTCAGTCCCCATATCACTGAGATCACTTCACTACAATGATCAATGAGAACATTGAAACCCAGATATAAAGCTTTCAGCTTAAAACTTGAAATCTTGATACTTCACCATTTGTGATGTATTTTTATATTCTGTATAAGTAATGTACAAATGTAGATACAAACAGTAATTATTTAAACTGAACGTGGATGGATTTAACTTTCAACTTTTGTGCTAGATACTTGAGGATCTCAAAAGGTATTATGTGGCATAAGCATTATTGTAATGCTTGACAGACAGACCCTTGATGGCAAACTAGGAAATAGCAGAAAATAAGTAGAAAAACTCGAATGTGTTAATTAATTCTTGTGCAGGTGACCATTTTATGCCATTGCAGCGTTTATTGAATCACCAATTTATATGCTAAGATAACAGAGTATCCAGGTTTAATTCCTGCACATCACTGAGTTTCAAATTCCAGTAATGTTGTTGTGTGGAGCAGTGAAGAGACCCTAGATATTTGGCAGCTGATTCCTGACTATAGAAATAATTATTACAACACCTGCTGCATTAATAATTTCCTCAATACCAGATAGATTGAGAATACCCTCCAGCTACACAGGAAAAAACTAAATTCACAAAATTCACTTACTCTTTTTTAACTTTAGAATACACTTTTCCAAATAATGGCTGCATTTGAACAACTCAATTTACTTTCTCTTTGTAGTTACAGGTGCTCAGATGCAACCTTCTGGAAGACAATCGCTATTCGAGTCCCAGTGCAGGAACAGCAGCATAAGGATTCCTGGATAACAGTCCATCTTCAGCATAAGGATTCCTGGATAACAGTCTCTTGTTGGGATGAAGTACCGTTATAAAGATGTTAGCAGATGGTGTGAAACAGCAACCAGAATAGTGGCGTAATCTATCTTGTTGGGCGACATAGTGACATAATGTACCCTACTGGGCATGGTGGCACAGTGGTTAGCACTGGTGTCTCACAGTGCTAGGGACCTGGGTTCGATTCCCAGCTTGGGTCAGCTTGTCTGTGTGGAGTCTGCACGTTTTCTCCATGTCTCCGGGTGCTCTGGCTTCCTCCCGCAGTCCGAAATATGTGCAAGTTAGGTGCATTGGCCATGCTAAATTCTCCCTCGGTGTATCCGAACAGGCGCCGGAATGTGGCGACTAGGGAATTTTCACAGTAACTTCATTGCAGTGTTAACGTAAGCCTACTTATGACAATAATAAATAAACATAGACTTAAACTGCTGCGCACTTACCTGAATAGTTGATTGGGTGTGCTGGATCACAGATGGTGATCATGCAATGCAATTGCGGAATTAACATCCAAAGTTCAATTTTTAAAAAGCAGTAAATAATTAGAACACCAATTATGTAGGTTTTACTGGTTATCAGAATGTAATTATTACCTCAGCCATGATGACATAAAGAGTTGTTGAGTTGTTCAGGTATTTATCCATCAGGCAGGTGAAAGTATCCTGCAAGGCACTCTTAACATCTAACAGCTTATTTCAGGGCATCATTAGTACAGCCCTGGGAGAAATCATCTGAAATCCAGAAAAGAGAAATGGAGAAAAATACATAATTCCAAAAGAATCCTCAGGTGCTGAGATGAGAACTTTTTTTATAAGTACTTTCTAAATTTTAAATGTTTATTTATTTCTTATTATTACTTTTTTACAGTCCTTTTCTTAAAATGTGACCTGTGCCTGGTTAGAGGTTTTCAAAATGTCTCTCATGAAATGTCTCCTCAGAAGCTACAGCAATTAGAGAGTATGCATCAATAAATCTGCATCCTTACTGACCAGAATGCACCTTGTACAAGCATGTGATAGTTTTGTACAGTCTTCCTCATGAACAAGTGATTTAAGGTGATGGCTTTATTCACATTCCAAGTGCTTGTGCATATTTGATATGGAATAATCATGCAGAATGATTGACAGTAGAGTCATATGCCATGGCTATAATTGGTGTGAGCCTGACACACCACATCCTTTTTTAACTACCTGTACAACATTTTTCTTATTTAGTCAAAAACACTGTATGTCAAACAAATGAATAAAAGTAATCCATTGTCTGTAAGTTCCGAGGGGTGCCTCACTTTCTGCAATCTAAGCATGCAAGTACCACTAATAGCTGTCAATCAATGTTAAAGTCAGAAAGTTAAGCATACAAATGATATTCATTTATATTCCCCACTGTCATTTATTTCACTGTAAAGTGGATTAAATAATGAAATAGGAAACCCGCATTTTCAAAAGACTCTCATATAACCTTTCATCTATGGTCCAAATGTTCTGATGAAAGGTCGTTGATCTTAAATGATAACTCTGTTTCTCCCACAGATGCCACCTGACCTTCTGAGTATTTGCAGCACTTTTGTTTTTATGGCCATCATCAATACTATTTGCTTCCACTTCTGCGATATTGCTTGCCTCTGCTCCAACTTGAGTCTGTCTGCCATAGAAATCCTTATTAATGAACTGACATATAAAATCCTGAGGGGGTTTGACTGGGTGGATGCTGAGACAATGGGAGCAATTCTCCAATCTGGGACTAAGTCGCATGGTGGAGGTAGGAGCAGAGACATGGGTGGGGACAGGGAGTGTTTCCCACTGTGGAGGCTGATGGGATCATTAATTATGTGGGTTTTGTGATGTCTTCAATAATGGGAAGGGCTGGATGGCATGTATCCCGCCATCATCTCCAGGTGGCATCTTAAAGGGGCACCCGAACATCCCCAAGGTAAATACAAACTACAGAGATGTCTGGAAGGGGAAGTGGAGGTGAATGCCCTGTGCCCAATTTTAGTGATGCCTCCCCGCAAGATCTCCTGGTCCATGTCCAGCTCTGCAGTCATATTTTCACCCACCTGATGGGAGAAAGAGGCCAAGCAGAGAAACCAACCCTGGATGGCGCAGGTGACTGATGCCATCAGCACCTTGGCTGTGCAGAAGAGGCCAACAACACAATGTCGCAAGAAGATAAACGATCTCATTTGCTCCACCAGGGTAAGTAACTCAGCTGATTGCAAAAAACAAAATGAGACCAATGTGTCAGGGTACATGGGCATCAGTGGCAAAAGCATATTCATGCCTCACAGCTCCTCTGCACTGCATCCACTCTGTGATGGAGTAATAACTGTGCCTCCTTCACTCTTCAACATACATAGAACACTCAGTTGAAGATTGCTGTTGAGGGGGAAATGGAGCTTAGGCGCAGAAGGCACCAGTAACCTCAGCAAATCAGATGACTGCATGAGTTTTTTTCTTGTATGTGGATGGGCTCAGCTCTCTGGAAGAAGATGGCCCACAACCTTTCTAGACATCTTGCAGTGCAGTTATGCTCTTTCACACCAACAATCTTACTAGTATGAGGATTGATCCAAATTGCAATATTCAAATGAATGCAACATGCAACTCCTCGCAAACCCATGCTGTGTTCTCTTTGAGCAGGAGAAGATGAGGCAAACTGGAGAGAACGGGACAAGGGGCAGGGTGCATTCACATTTAAGATATCTGACAGAGTTCAAAGAGAGGGCAACTTAGATGGCAGGCGTGGAGTGGGAACTGGCCATTGATAACGGGGAGCTTGGACTTGGGCATCTACCCAGTAAGGAACCATTCATGGCAAAGAAACCAGAGGGTCAAATGTGCCTCCATGTTGGAGCAGCTAATGCTGTCACTTGCACTCTCCTCTCTCACTTACAGAGACCTCCAGGAAGAGGCCAAGGCCCGAGAGGAGGTCTCTCTCGCAGGCCTCAGCACCTGCCTCAGCCCAGAGAGAAACCAGCAGAGAGGAGGAGAGTTCAACACTTGCATTTCCCGATTCTCTCCTGATTTTCTGCCCATGTCCGTGATCCAGCAGACTCTAATATGGGCTCAAAACCCCCCTCAAGGGGTCTCTGTTTAAGGCAGATACATTTTTCTCTGAGTGTGTGGAATTTTCTTCCCCAGAGAGCAGTGGAGGCCGGGTCATTGAATATACTTAAAGCTGAGTTGGATAGATTTTGAACAACATGGGTGTCGCATTATATGGAGCAGACAGGAAAGTGGAGTTGAGGCCACAATCAGATCAGCCATGATGCTACTGAATGGTGGGACAATATCAAGGTGCCGAATGTGACATGATGCTCTCAGTTTGACCTCTCAACCTCCAGAAAGCACCAGATTTGCTGAAACTATGTCATATATAGCCTGTCTTACATGTTTAGCTTGTTGACATATTCCTCGTTGACATATTGGCTCCCCATCACCCATTACATTAAATTCAAAATGTTTGCCATTGTTTTTAATCTCCTCCAGCCCGGAGTGTCCCATTCCTCTCACCAGTATTCTGTGCGTCTCGACCTCTTTTTACCTTACCATCAGTGGCACAGCATTAAGTTGTTCCATCCTGGCCTTTTGCTCTCCAAAACTCTCTGCTTCTCTTTTTACCTTTAAATTATAAGACTCTTCTCCAAAGATGTGCAGGCTAGGTTGATTGGCTATGCGAAATTGCCCCTTAATGGCAGGGGGACTAGCAGGGTAAATATGTGGGGTTACGGGGATAGGGCCTAGGAGGGATTGTTGTCAGTGCAGGCTCGATGGGCTGAATGGCCTCTTTCTGCACTGGAGGGATTCCATTCTATTCTAAAAACTATCTGTTTGACAGGCTGTTGGTCACCCCTCCCATCCCCACTGTAATTTTGACCTTGTGGCTAAGCATCCATTTCCTTATGCCTTATTTGTGTTGTGTTTTGGGACATTTCTTTTCATCAAAGGTATTACATAAATGCAATCTGTTGTTATATGACTTAAGAGCACACCAAACGTTTTAGTGACTGAACAATGTAAGTTAGTAATTGCATTTATGCCCCTGTAGGGAGGTGCTAAGAGGAAGCTAATCGTTAGCGCAGCATAGCTTGTGAAAATCAGAGTCATTCTTGAGCACTAATGCATTGCTCGCTTGCTCAGAGCAACATTAACAGAAACCTGGGAGCACTGCATCTGCCTGTTTCCCCTCCGTCACAGCCTACACGTGGTCTGGGAAACCAGGGAATTGATGAGATAATAAGAGGATTGCAAGAGAAAGAAACATTAAAAACCTATTTTTTTCCTGTCTGTTTTTGCTGAAGCATGTGCTAATGACATCCTGAATGATGAAAAGCTGGACTAACTAGTCAGCCCATCAGTGTGGTGACAGAGCTGAATCAATCTCAGTAGTTAGTCATTAACCCGGCATGATTCAAGGATCTACTACTTAATTGTACATGCTAATTCATTTCCTCCATATTGTCTGAGTCACCTGACTCCTCCCAGCCAATTTCTCCAATTAGGTCATCAGTATTTGTTATTTAAGCAAATTATCAGAAAATCACTAATAGTTTTGTTAGAAAAATTGAGATATGCTGGATCATAGATTAACCATGGAATTCTAAAGGTTTACTAATTTATCACAGAATCCTACAGTGCAGAAGGAGGCCATTCGGCCCATCAAATCTGCACTGACCACAATCCCACCCAGATCCTATTCCCATAACCCCACACATTTACAATAGCTAGTCCCCCTGACACTAAGGGACAATTTAGCATGATCAAAATCCACCTAACCCACACATCTTTTGACTGTGGGAGGAAGCCAGAGCACCCAGAGGAAACCCACGCAGACACGGGGAGAATGTGCAAACTCCACACAGACAGTGACCCAAGCTGGGAATTGAACCTGGGTCCCTGGTGCTGTGAGGCAGCAGTGCTAATTCTTTTTGCAAAGAAAATGATTCCAATGAATGGCTAGTAGCCCACTTAAACTTTGTCATTGGTGAACCCAAATTTTTAATGCAATTTTCTGGTGTTGGTTGGTCACAAGAGAATGAAATACAGTAATTTTTTAAAATGCAGCAAATTTGAGCAGATCTAATGGAGATAATTGCAGCAATATTTTGTGTTACTTAAAGCTGTTATATAATTTTATGTCAGTTAATACAAGTCCCAGAAATGTATAATTTTGTTTTAAACTAAACATGGTCCGAAATTAAATGAAGATGGAAGTGTATTCCCCCCACTTCTCAGTACAATAATGTTAAAGTCTATCCAATATTTATTGCCAGATTTTTTACATTTTCTAGAAATTCAATTATATATACTTTATTTGGAAATAAGATATGCTAGCAAAAATCCAGCATAGCTCCTAGATCAGCAGTAAGTCCATTTGGTTGGAACTGCACTTTACATATTTTGTTCCATTCTGTACGAGCACCAAATACCTGCGCAGCACTACATTTTGGAGGGAAAGGATTTCAATTTAAGTTTAATAATATTTTTATTATAGTAAATGTGTCTAAACCCGGTTAATAGTGCATAACTCTAGGACAATTACAGCATAATAGACTGCTGATAATGAGTTACAAGAAAATTCAATACATTGGGGCTGTCAAAACAATTGGAGCAAGCCTTCAGTTGTTTGTGTATATCAGCAGAAACCCCTGAGATTTAGTCACTCTGTTAAAATCTCTGCAAGCAATTTGTTATAAATAATAACTCAGCAGTTCATTAGGTGAAGTGGCATTCTTCTGAAAATTATGATTCGATTGCAAGGAGCAAGTGATGGTGGCTACTATAGAGTATCCATTCATTTTAACATTTTAAAACTAACATATAGAATGCACAGACACAGAATAGCTCATATTGATTTTAACATTAGTTCTATCAGTACAAGACTTGGACATGTGGCACTTAAGAATGAATAAACTGACATCACTTTGGATACTATAAATTTCACACAGAATTGACATGCAGTATATGTCCTCAGAAAGTTTCTTCCCAAAACCTGTTCAAACTGGGTCAATTAATAATTTCAAACCAGTGACAGATTTTTGTTAATGGGATATGGACCACAAGAAATAGGAACAGGAGTGGACTATCTGGGCTGTCAAGTTAACTCACCATTTAATAAAATCATGGCCAATCTTGGGCTTCAACTCCATTTTCCTGTCCCCTCCCCATATTCCATTCCCCAAAAGGCCAAAAATCTGACTCTCTCAGTGTTAGCTATATTGAGGGATGCAGCATTCGCAAACCTCTGGGGTAGAAAATTCCAAAAGAAGCACAATCATTTGAAGGAAGTAACTTCTCATCTCAGTCCTAAATGATCAGCCTCTTAAGCCGAGACTCTGTCCCTGTGTTTTAGACTCTCTGGCCAGCAGAAACAATTTCAGTCAAGCCCCTTCAGAATTCTGTCAATTTCAATGAGATGGGCCCTTTAAAACTACAGAGAATATAAACCCAGATTAGTTACAGTGGCACAGTGGCTAGCACTCCTGCCTCACAGTGCCAGGGTTCAATTCCGGCCTTGGGTGACTCTGTGGAGTTTGTACATTCTCCCCATGTCTGCATGGGTTTCCTCCAGGTTCTCAGGTTTCCTCCCACAGTCCAAAAATGTGCAGGTTAGGTGGATTGGCTATGCTTAAATAAATAGAATCAGGAGGACTATTAGAATAAATACATGAGGTTACAGGGTTAGGGGTTGGGTGGGATTGTTGTTGGTGCAGGCTCGATGGACCAAATAGCCTCCTTCTGTACTGTGGGGATTCTATGAGTTGGCCTCTCATTAAAGACCAAAGTGGGTAAATGAAGTTAAGTTGCAAGATCGCCCATGATCTAAATGAGTTTAAGTTTATACATTAGTGTCACAAGCAGGCTTACATTAACACTGCAATTGTCACTAGTCAGGTCAGATACTTCAAGGTGTTCTATGAAGCTTACCTGACCTGTAACATTTTACGCTGAATTTGTCTAGGATGAGCACAAGAGGTTTCACTTCAGGTGTGATTCAACTGACCCACAAGGAGCTTTTATCGGAAATAAAGTTTAATTAAGAAGATTGTTGACATGTATAGTAAGACAATGAGCAAGAACTTTTAACAATTACAAACAAGAAACACAACAACCACGATAATGTATAACTCCTAAGGAATATCTCTAATGTGTTCCAACCAAAACCAACATCCAATACACAAAACCCTCCAAATAAACACAATACAGTATAGGTTAATGCCCACTTGTTACAGTAATCCAGCCTCCTGGGTTGAATGCTGAAAATCCCTTGTGTAGAAACTCAGAAGAGGTTGTAGTCAAATCTGTTTCTCAAAACATAGCTTCTTTAAGGCAGGCTGGCAATAAGCCTCTCCTCCGGCTAACTTATAATAGTTTCAGAACCAAACAAAAAGAACAGGGAGAGAAAGAGACTGCTTCTTAGCTTGCTGCTAAACTGCTTCCAACACACACACCCCAAAACGAAACTGAAAGCCCAAAGGGAAAAAAACCCTCTCACCTGACTGCCACAAACAAAACTGAAACCCCTATCACTGACTGCCACAGCTTAGTTCCATTCCCAATGACATCACTGAAGCTGTAAGCTGCACGATTTTAAAAAGAAAACCTTTCTTAAAGGTACACTCACATGACACAATGAAGTTACTGTGAAAATCCCCTAGTTGCCACACTCCGGCGCCTGTTCGGGTAACTGAGGGAGAAGTTAGCATGGCCAATGCACCTAATAGCACGTCTCTCAGACTGTGGGAGAAAACCGGAGTACCCGGAGGAAACCCACGCAGACACCGGGAGAACATGCAAACTCCAGTCTGACCCAAGCTGAACACAGCATTGGAATAAACTTGAGGGTTGACTCCAGTTCCTATGTTCCTGACTGCCTTTTCTCAGCAGCCAAATTATTAACTGCGGAATCAGTTTGAAATGGCTTATACTATGAAAAAAATACATTGAAACTGCATTTCATGATGCAGACTGAGTTTGCAGACTGAGTTATTCTCACCGTTCATTTGGTAGCTAATACACAAACACAAGGGCAGTTGACATTGAGTCCATTTTAACATAGTTACAGACGGAAATGGGACTGAAAAGGACTGAACCTGGTCCACAGAGAGAGGCACTACATTCTGAACAGCAATTATCAGTGCATGTTGGGGACTTCTGATTATCCACTATTTCCCTTTATTAGTAAGAGTTTTAACAACACCAGGTTAAAGTCCAACAGGTTTATTTGGTAGCAAATGCCATTAACTTTCGGAGCCCTGCTCCTTCGTCAGATGGAGTGGATATCCACTCCATCTGACTGTGTCGGCGTTGCACTGTGTTTACCCCAGTCCAACGCCGGCATCTCCACATCATCCTTTTATTAGACCAGGATAGATAGGCCAGCTCCCCCCACTTACAGTGTTAAACTTCAACATTCGTTTTTGGTTATTTACAGATCTCTGAATCAAAGTTTATTGATCCTTTAGTGGTGTTGCATCGTAAAGTTGCATAGTAGCATCCTGTATCTAAAAGACAAACAGAACATTTTGGAAATACTATGCAGGTCAGGAAGCATCTGCAAAAAAAAAAAAACATTTTAGCTCAATGACCGTTCATTGTGAAACATTGGTCCCCCATCACAACTCACTTACACTGAGTTAAAACCAGTCCATTTCCATTGACTGTTTCTCTATAGATGTTATCTGATCTGTTACCTGATCAGCTAAACATTCTCAGCATTTCTGTTTTTATTTTAGATCTCCAGCATTCGCTTTGTGTTCCAGAAACACAACTGGTTGCTGCCTGCAGCGGTTTCCTGGTAAATGTAGTAAAAATGTTATTTAACCCTGCAGCAATGTCAAATGAGCCTATCCATGCACGTTGCTGCCAAACCCCAAAGTTGCGAAGTTTCCTTGTCACCTTTGCTACATCGGGCCCGCCCCTCGCCACCACTGATTGGCCGTTCGATTTGGAAGATGCCCCGCCGCCGCGTTTGCCTATGGCTAACGTGACTGTCCATCACACTGAGCCTGGCATCTGATTGGATAAGGGCCTGTCGATCAGATCTGGATCCCGCTCGTGGGTGGACAAAGTGGTCGTCAAGCATTCCACGTCCTCCAATCGGATTGAAGTTGGAAGGCGGGAGGTGCGTGCCTCTTCCCGCCTACTTCCCCCCCGGTTGGAAGCTCGCGAAGGCAGGTGATTTAATTCGAGGCGCCGACTTTGACCGGGACTGAGGAGGAGCAGGAGCTGGAGAGAGAGAGAGCCTGCCTTTAAAAGTTGGTTTTATTCACCCGGGTGAAAAATAAATTAATAATTTCCAACAAAAAAAAACCCCACACCACGCACGAGGCGCCGAAGCTGTTGGTGTTTGGGTGTGGAGCGAGGGGGGACCGTTAGTCGACGGTGATGTGAGGAGGGGTGGCCGCTGACAGCCATTCCATGGAGCCCATCATCGAGGTGGACTGGCTTCTCTACTTTGCTGCCAGTTTGTATCAGGGCTGGCTCCGAGTTTACGGTGAGTCCTTGTCAGCTTTATTAACAATTGGCAGCCGTGAGAATTTCCATCAGAACGCAAAGTTTCTGCCGACCGCTGAAAAAGTGCGAGGCGCCTGGGGACCAGTCCCACTCTCGCCTCAAAATCCATTTGATTTATTTTTTTAAAGTAGTAAAATAGCTTCTGTCTCCCTGAAATCGGCAATTATTTTTTTGGTGTATGCTTAGGAAATAATTTGCACGGCGAGGTGGATTCGTGCAACATCGAAATCAAGCGCCGCTTCATGTCTTGTTTTGATTTTTAAAACATTATATTTTTAGTTCTGTCAAGTAGTTTTTACTTTAATCCCAGGTGTTATTGTCAGGAGTGAGTGTCTCGTTTCCCCCTCCCTCGGGGCTTTGGACATGCTCGGGTGTGTGTAATATTGTGTGTGTAATATTGTGTCTGGAACAGGCTAGGGTGCGAATGTTGTATGTAGGCTGGGTGGGTGGGTGTGTGCATGTTGGATGTGCCCATGCAGATGCCAAGCATGATGGTAAGATGTGAGTTGTGTTCCCCATCAGCTCGCATGTTGTAAGCTAAAATAGCATTAGATGCATTTGAGTCAAAAACAAAGTGTACCTGAGTCAAAAACAAAGTGCACCTGAGTCGAAGTGCGAGCACAGAGGATGTCCCTTGGGGGAAGGTGCAATTGTGGTTACTTTGTGAAAAAATGTGGGCTAATCATTGAGGTTGGGAGGATCAGTTGGAACTGAAGAAGTGCAGCTTTCGGGCTGCTTGTCAAGATATGGAAAACGCGAAGAGAGATGTGTGGGTGGTGCAAGTTAAGTTGTGGGCGTGGTGTTAAGCTGACATATTGGATATAAAGGCATGCAGAGACTTTGAAGGGCATGTATAGACCAACATTGCAAGGGCGGGATTCTCCGGCCACGCTCGCCTCAAAGCCGGAGAATCCCGCCTGGGGTCAGTGGATCTTTGCATGGTCCGTCCCCCGTCCGCTACAATTCCCGTGGCGGGTGGGACGGGAGAATTCCGATATGGTGTATACAGGGTTTGAAGAATATTTACAGATGGGACACTGGTCAGGTGTAACCTACATTGTTGTGTTTTGGAAAGTTACTTTTTGTTTTCTAGACCCCGTTTTGGTTGTGATGTTACATTGTTGATTGCAAAAGATTTTTTACTTGCAGCTAAGGAACACAGATGATCCATACATTTCAGTGGTTGATTAACATATTAAAATTTCAAGTTAATGTTTGCTAGTCATCAAATATATCAGCCTCTGCAGAAGCATTGGGACGCTTGGTCCACTAAACAATGTACTAAAATTGGCCAGTAGTAGACAAATTGCACAGTACCCACAGTCTGTTTAGTATAAAATTCAATCTTGTTAAGGTTCTTGCGACTAATGCTTCACTAGGCACCTAGTTCTAATATGTTATACACATTTGTTCCTAATCAATTGTATATTCGTCAGAATCATAGAGGTTTACAGCATGGAAACAGGCTCTTCAGCCCAACATGTCCATGCTGCCCAGTTTTTACCACTAAACTAATTCTAATTGCCTGCATTTGACCCATATCGCTCTATACCCATTTTATCCATATAACTGTCTAAATGCTTTTTAAAGGACAAAATTGTACCCACGTCTACTACTACCTCTGGCAGCTTGTTCCAGACCCTTACCACCCTCTGTGTGAAAGAAATTGACCCTCTGGACCCTTTTGTATCTCTCCCCTCTCAGCTTAAACCTATGCCCTCCCTGACCTTTGGGAAAAGGTATTGTCTATTTACCTTATCAATGCCCCTCATTATTTTATAGACTATATAAGATCCCCCCTAAGCCTCCTATACTCCGGGGGGGAAAAAACGTCCCAGTCTATCCAGCCTCTCCTTATAACTCAAACAATCAAGTCCCAGTAGCATCCTAGTAAATCTTTTCTGCACTCTTTCTAGTATAATAACATCCTTTCTATAATAGGGTGACCAGAACTGTACACAGTATTCCACGTGTGGCCTTACCTATGTCTTGTACAACTTCAACAATTCGGTTACGTTTACTTTAGCAATGGAAAGGGATAGGTATATACCGCAGGGCAAGAGTTATAACTGGGGGAAAGGAAATTATGATGCGATTAGGTGAGATTTAGGATGCATAGGATGTGGAAGGAAACTGCAGGGGATGGGCACAATTGAAATGTGGAGCTTGTTCAAGGAACAGCTATTGCGTGTCCTTGATAAGTATGTACCTGTCAGGCAGGGAGGAAGTGGTAGAGTGAGGGAACTGTGGTTTACTAAAGAAGTTGAATCTCTTCTGAAGAGGAAGAAGGAGACTTATGTAAAGATGAGACATGAAGGCTCAGTTAGGGTGCTTGAGAGTTACAAGTTAGCCAGGAAGGACCTAAAGAGAGAGCTAAGAAGAGCCAGGAGGGGACATGAGAAGTATTTGGCAGGTAGGATCAAGGAAAACCCTAAAGCTTTCTATGGGTATGTCAGGAATAAAAAAATGACTAGGGTAAGATTAGGGCCAGTCAAGGACAATAGTGGGAAGTTGTGCGTGGAGTCCGAAGAGGTAGGAGAGAATCATAGAAACCCTACAGTGCAGAAAGAGGCCATTTGGCCCATCGCGTCTGCACCGACCACAACCCCACCCAGGCCCTACCCCCATATCCCTACATATTTACCTGCTAATCCCTCTAACCTACGCATCTCAGGACACTAAGGGGCAATTTTAGCATGGCCAATCAATCTAACCTGCACATCTTTGGACTGTGGGAGGAAACCGGAGCACCCGGAGGAAACCCACGCAGACACGAGGAGAATGTGCAAACTCCACACAGACAATGACCTAAGCCAGGAATCGAACCCAGGTCCCTGGAGCTGTGAAGCAGCAGTGCTAACCACTGTGCTACTGTGCCGAGAGGCGCTAAATGAATATTTTTCGTCAGTATTCACACAGGAAAAAGACAATGTTGTCGAGGAGAATACTGAGATACAGGCTATTAGACTCGACGGGATTGAGGTTCATAAGGAGGAGGTGTTAGCAATTCTGGAAAGTGTGAAAATAGATAAGTCCCTTGGGCCGGATGGGATTTATCCTAGGATTCTCTGGGAGGCTAGGGAGGAGATTGCAGAGCCTTTGGCTTTGGTCTTTATGTCGTCATTGTCTACAGGAATAGTGCCAGAAGACTGGAGGATAGCAAATGTTGTCCCCTTGTTCAAGAAGGGGAGTAGAGACAACCCTGGTAATTATAGACCAGTGAGCCTTACTTCTGTTGTGGGCAAAGTTTTGGAAAGGATTATAAGAGAGAGGATTTATAAGCATCTAGAAAGGAATAATTTGATTAGAGATAGTCAACACGGTTTTATGAAGGGTAGGTCGTGCCTCACAAACCTTATTGAGTTCTTTGAGAAGGTGACCAAAGAGGTGGATAAGGGTAAAGCAGTTGATGTGGTGTATATGGATTTCAGTAAAGCGTTTGATAAGGTTCCCCGTGGTAAGCTATTGCAGAAGATACGGAGGCATGGGATTGAGGGTGATTTAGCGGTTTGGATCAGAAATTGGCTAGCTGTAAGAAGACAGAGGGTGGTGATTAATGGGAAATGTTCATCCTGGAGTTCAGTTACTAGTGGTGTACTCCAAGGATCTGTTTTGGGGCCACTGCTGTTTGTCATTTTTATAAATGACCTGGATGAGGGCGTGGAAGGATGGGTTAGTAAATTTGCGGATGACACTAAAGTCGGTGGAGTTGTGGACAGTGTTGAAGGATGTTGCAGGTTACAGAGGAACATAGATAAGCTGCAGAGCTGGGCTGAGAGGTGGCAAATGGAGTTTAATGCGGAAAAGTGTGAGGTGATTCACTTTGGAAGGAATAACAGGAATACAGAGTACTGGGCTAATGGTAAGATACTTGGTAGTGTGGATGAGCAGAGAGATCTCGGTGTCCATGTGCATAGATCCCTGAAAGTTGGCACCCAGGTTGATAGGGTTGTTAAGAAGGCGTACGATGTGTTAGCTTTTATTGGTAGAGGGATTGAGTTTTGGAGCCAGGAGGTCATGTTGCAGCTGTACAAAACTCTGGTGCGGCCGCACTTGGAGTATTGCGTACGGTTCTGGTTGCCGCATTATAGGAAGGATGTGGAAGCATTGGAAAGGATGCAGAGGAGATTTACCAGGATGTTGCCTGGTATGGTGGGAAGGTCTTATGAGGAAAGGCTGAGGGACCTGAGGCTGTTTTCGTTAGAGAGAAGAAGGTTAAGAGGTGACTTAATAGAGGCATACAAGATGATCAGAGAATTAGATAGGGCGGACAGTGAGAGCCTTTTTCCTCTGATGGTGATGGCTAGCACGAGGGGACATAGCTTTAAATTGAGGGGTGATAGATATAGGACAGATGTCAGAGGTAGGTTCTTTACTCAGAGTAGTAAGGGCGTGGAATGCCCTGCCTGCAACAGTAGTGGACTCGCCAACATTAAGGGCATTTAAATGGTCATTGGATAAACATATGGATGATATTGGAATAGTGTAGGTTAGATGGGCTTTAGATTGGTTTCACAGGTCGGCGCAACATCGAGGGCCGAAGGGCCTGTACTGCGCTGTAATGTTCTATGCTCTAACAAGACATCACAACTCCTGGATTTAATGTTCTGACCAATGAAACCAAGCATGCCAAATGCTGCCTTCACCACTCTGTCCACCTGTGACTCCACTTTCAAGGAGCTATGAACCTGTACCCCTAGATCTCTTTGTTCTATAATTTTCCCCAACGCCCTACCATTAACTGAGTGAACCAGGGCAGGACTTAATCTACCAAAATGCATTACCTCACATTTATCTAAATTAAACTCCATCTGTCATTCATTAGCCCACTGGCCTGTTTGCAAACATTCTCTCTCCTCTGGCTGATTGTTGCAATACGGTTCCATGGCACCAGTCACATTTCAGAACCTTGCATAAATTGGCATTATTTATTTGTTAGTACAGTGAGTGTTGACTGTGACTAGAGAGAGTGGGGAAAATGAAAACATCTCTATCGTGCTTTTCAAGACCAGCGGCCATCTCAAAGTGCTTTACAGCCTATTACGCACTTTTGAAGCGTAATTGCTGTTGGAATGTAGTAAACACAGCAAACACCTACAGCTAAGTGTGAAAATCACCTGGTACTTTGTTTGTGTAATACAGAATGAGGGGTAAATATTGGTCAGAACATTGGGGATAATTCCCCTGCTTATTCTTTGAAATTGTGCCATGAGATCTTTCACGTCCACCAAGTAGGCAGATGGAGCCTCAAGTGCATATCTCATCTGAAAGATGACACCTCCAATGGTGCAGCCCTCCTTCACTACAGCCTTGACCTTTGTGCTCAACTCCTGGAGTGGGACTTGCACCTGGAACCTTGTAATTGAGATGTGACTGAACAATGGTTGACACAGACTAACAAAGCTTAATCCTGTTTGCATCCAATGCCCAAGAGGCTCCAGTGGATCATAAAATATGTTTTCTGTTAAGACCTAGACAGAGAAGGAGTTACTGGAGACATCCAATGCTTTCTATGGTGCATCTATAAATGTTGGTGAGAGTCGTAGCTGACATGCCAAATTTCCTTAGTCTTCTGAGAAAGTAGAGGCGTTGGTGGGCTTTTTTAACTATAGTGTTGGCATGGGGGGACCAGGTCAGGTGGTTGGTGATCTGGACACCCAAAAACCTGATGCTCTTGATCATTTTTACTTTGTCCCCGTTGATGTAGACGGGCATGTTCTCCACTAAATTACTTGAAGCTTTTGGCAAATACTATTTCACTTGTCAAAGTTAAATATTATATACATGGGCAGGATCAATGTTCTGTTTATAAAAATTATATGGAGCCTTGATATTACCTCCTGTGATATTGCCGTTAATGTCCCAACACCAACACTTCATGGCTCTTATGAGTGGACAGTTCAGGTTTAGGTGGGTAGGAGGAAGGAATGAAATAAAAACTTACATTTATGTAACACCCATAAGAATCTCAAGACCGCCCAAAGCCATTACAGCCAATTAAATACTTTCATTAAGTGTAATCACTGATATTTAATAAACACATTTAGGAATCTAAATATTTCATAATCACAGCTGTGAATTTGTAACTAAAGTGAATATAATAGTGCTGCATTCACAGGACTATAAAAAATGAAATGCATACCATTTTTCATTGGTTAGACCTGTGTCCAATTTTCATCCCCTTAGCATCGTGGTAGCTTATCATATGATTATAGCACAGAAGAAAGGATAATTAGCTTGTTGAGTTTGTGCTGACTATCTGCAAGAGCAACTTGGCTAGTCTCATCCCCATGCTCTTTCCACATAGCCCTGCCAATTTTCTCTCTTCAGATAATTATCCCATTTCCTATTGAAAGCCATGATTGAATCTGCCTCCACAACACTCGCAGACAGTGAATTCCAGATCCTAACAACTCCCTGCATAAAGAAGTTTCTCCTCCTGTCACATTTTTTGTTTCTTTTGCTGTTTACCTTGCATCAGTTTCTTCTGGTTCTCCATCCTTCTACCAATGGCAACAGTTTCTCCCCACCTACTCTATACAGGCCCCTCATCATTTTGAACATCTCTATCATATCTCCTCTCAATCTGTTCTTCCCTGAGGAGAATTCCTGGAACCATTCTTGTAAATCCTTAAATCCCTTCACATCGTTCCTAAAGTGTGGTGCTCCGTACTGGATGCAATACTGTAGTTGAGGTCGAACTAGTGTTTCATAAATGTTAATTAACCATAATTTACTTGCTTTTGGACTTAATGGCTCTATTTATAAAGTCCAGGATCCACTATGGCTTCTTAACCCCTTTCTCAACTTAGTCTGCAATCTTCAATGATTTGTGCTTGCATACCTCCAGTTCCTCTTCTCTTGCACTCTTTTTAGAATTATATCCTTCAATTTATATTGCCTCTCATTGTTCTTCCTACTAAAATGTATAACTTTATACTTCTCTCTAAATTTCATCTGCCTTGTGGTTATTTCCCTTGACGTTTATCCCTGTCCTTTGAGTTCACAATATTTCCAAATCTTGTATTATTTGCAAATTCTGAAATTGTGCCCTGTGCTCTCGATCTGTGTAGGTCATTTAATATAGATTAAGAAAAGCAGTGGTCCTAATACTGACTCCTGAGGCAAGAACACAAGAAGTAAGAGGAGCAGACCACAGCCCATCAAGCCTGCTCTGCAATTCAATATATATCTTTGGGCTGCAAGATTAATTCTCAGTTTAAAACACCTTGGCTACCCAGATAGGCTTAAAATCTTAGTTTTATATTCTTCAATGAAATAAAGACTGGGAATTTCATCGAGGCCTATAAGAATAATTAAGGGACAATATTATGTTCACATTAACAATCTTTTTTCAGTTAGACCATTTAGACAGGGTCAGATTAAATGATTCTTTACAGAAGAAGTTGTTAGTTTGCACATTGAGCACACTTGCACTGTTATGCCTTCAAGGGGTGGAGGTTGTAAAATATCGACCGAGAGTGCCAAGTCATAGTCAATGTGTCTTGGAATAATTTTAGTTGCCTGGGATGGTTGGAGAAGAGTTTGCCAGATTTTTCTCTCCTCAGACAGTTGCGCGGTTGGGAAGGAAGTGTCTGAATTGTGTTGCATAAGGCATCATGATTATATCAAGAGTCTCGGTGGATTCTAGTCTTTTTTTTCTGTCTGACTTTTTATGTTTGTACGTGCCTATTTTAGCAAGGAGCTCTTGACAATGATCAGATATTTTTCCCCTTTTGCTAGCCTAAGGGGATTCACACCATCCCAATTATTACTCTGGGTAAAATTAAATATGATGTGGAGATGCCGGCGTTGGACTGGGGTAAACACAGTAAGAAGTTTAACAACACCAGGTTAAAGTCCAACAGGTTTATTTGGTAGCAAAAGCCACACAAGCTTTCGGAGCTGCAAGCCCCTTCTTCAGGTGAGTCAGATCCCTAATAACTCACCTGAAGAAGGGGCTTGCAGCTCCGAAAGCTTGTGTGGCTTTTGCTACCAAATAAACCTGTTGGACTTTAACCTGGTGTTGTTAAACTTCTTACTAAAATTAAATAACCATGTGGACCAGGGACCAAATCTGAGCCCTTTCTATTCTGTATGGCTCAGCTAGTCACTGTCTAAACTGGCTCAGTCATGGGAAAGTGCTGCAATAGTTTAAAATATTTGTTTGGAAAGCATAATTATAATTTTGCAAATCTAAATGCAATTTCACTGGATATATAATTGTTATATTTCCATTTCCTTCTATTTCACGGACACCCAACAATATTTTTTTACAGTATTGTGAGTAATGCAGAATTTAGCCTCAAGCTCTAGAAACTAAATTCCTTCAAAACTGAGTACAGTTAGTGGTTGTACCAGAGTCGCATATTCTTTGTGATAGTCATAATTCAACCATGTCATTGTTCCTATGTCAAATGCCCATCCCTAATAACTTCATTTTGAGTGTAGCAGTAATTGTTGTCTTTGCTAGAGAATTAACATTTGGAAAAAAAATTGTTGATATTAAGTATTGTAATTGTGAACTGATGGTTGAGATGGAGTATAGAGATCATTTATTTATAAATGTTACATGGGGCACTTTGATTTCATACTATAAAATGACTTTGTTCTTTTTATAGCTTCCTCAGTAGAATGAAATGAGCTCTTTACATTGCAGTGGCAGTTCCATCATTCTGAATGTAACAGTGAGGTCAGTAGTTTTTGTGACAGATCAACCAAGCTGATGATAAAAGGCTCACTAAGGATGATGCTACAGACATTGTTTCTCTGCGGGTTCAGATTTGTGGGCAAGGACTTGCAGAAGACAGGTTTATGAATATATAGATCTGAAGTGTAGAATGCAGAATCTTCAATTTTAATGTGCAGATCTTTTGGGGTCCTTTTTATAAAGCTTGTTCAAGGAAGGATGGTAGATTATTTAGAATTATGGAGGGAGTTTTTTTTAACTTGATGTGCTGGTCGTGGGAATGTTGTAGGGTGTCTGATACCGTTTGGTAGGTCTTAATGAAGTCTTCGTAGTCTTGGTTAACTGTATCTGTTTGTTAGCTACAAAAATTAGGTGAATATATACGGTGACAGGTTCAAGCTAGGAACTGTCTCCATGCCTGTCCACATAGCTTTGTCCAACAGTAGATTAACCTTTGGGTGCAGTGCACATGTTCTCTTGCACCATTGTATGGGCAGTAATGTGGGGTTAACATGGGATGGGGCACATGTGCACCTCCCCCGAGTCTTTATTTAATATATTTCAAGTTATTCTATTTTATCCTCTGTATTTTTTACATTGTTATTACTACCATCCCACCTTCAAGTCTCTGACTTCAAAGATTCAGGCAGCCTGGAGGTCTTGTGACTCTTCCATATCTTGTTTGCATTGTTGATGGAAGAGTGGTAGGCTCTGTTGCTGCATATAAACGGCATGATTTGGAGGTTGTATTCCTTGGTATTGAATCACTTAGTTGATTTAACAGTTGTGGTGATTGGTTGTTGTTCCAACTTGTTTCTTGCGGGTGGATGAAGATTGTGCTTGTTTCAATATAATTTTGTTTCTTTTTCCTTTGTCATGTGGGTCATTGTGATAGAAGATGGTCATTCTTGTTATGTGGATGTAGTTTTAATTAACTCACGTTTGTGTTAGGCTGTTGACAGTGGACATCTGCTACTTGGTTTCAGCATTCTTCTGTGGCACTGTTGTGTTGACTGGGAATTGCAGTATTTGCTCTGTGGTCACAGTGTTGACCTCATCAAAAGAAGTCAGAGCTGGAGGTTGAGGCTCCTCTGGCTGTTGGTTGCTTGCTTGTCTATCCCCCACTGGAGTCTTTGCGGTAACCATCTGTGTGGTTGGTAGGTTAGGCCAATGATTGCTTTCTGACACCTGTAACAAAAATGAACAAACCTGCTCTGCAAAGAGAGTTCAGAGCTGAAGTCCTAGTCTAGATACTCTTTTTTGTTTGAGCTCTTGGGAACTTGAAGTCCTGTGTAATTTCCGACAGTTACTGTCTTGATATTGACATTCAGGGCCACACAGACTGATTGCGGATGACGTATATCAGCTTGAAGATTTGATTGCTGCCACACTTTATTGGTTCCAGAATCATGCTTATGACTGGAAGTCTGATTACCTTTGGCTGCCTTCTTGGATCTTCAGGGGTCTGTCCTGAATCCTCTTCACTTAAAGTCTGCTCCCTGCAGCCCTCCCTCCTGTTTGGAGCCTGTTTCACTTTTTTGTTTACTGAATGTGGGACCTGTTCCTGTTCAGTTCCCAACTTTTGGGACCTCTCTCTGTTCTCGATGGCACTTTGCTCCTGGCCACCTGGCCTAGGCTTTCATGCTTTTAAAAATTTTCATGTCTTTTTTAACCTTGATGTGGAAATGCCAGTGTTGGACTGGGGTCCAACTTTTTAACCTTGCACAGGAATGCTGGGTCCAAAGAATGTAAAAATTGCTGATCTGCACTTGCAAAAGCTTGGAGGTCTGTCAAGTTGAAGTTCTTGATCTCTGCTCTTAACAAAGTAAGTACAACTTTGTTAACAAATGCCATAGTGATGGTTATGTTCATGGAAATTTCAGTTGAGTGCGTGCTGGGCCTGTGGTGGCTTGTATCCTCTTAATATCACCATAACAAAATAGGATTGATGGAAACCTAGCCTTGACCCTTGAGTACCCCACTGATATGCTGCAAAGTGCTGTCCAGCTCATTGCTATCTACCTATGGATTTGGTATTAAATCACAGCTAATGACTGTAACAGAATCTATAGTTTCTTGCAGAATATAGAAGTTGTCATGCTCTTGAAGTCAATGCTAGAAGGAGCATTTGGAATGTTCGAAGTACGTTTTATTTTGTCTGGATTAAGGGGAGGGATGATTGCAAAAGTGCTGTTGTTACAAAATACTGTAACATCAGTATGAATCTTCTGTATGAATGTATACTTTAACAATAAAGGATACTGCAAATAAGAGCCTTTTCATGCAAGTGTTAATTCTGGCTCTTGGTGATGCATAAACTGTATTCCATACCTCTTGAAATCCTCAGTATTCCAGACTGATTTTGTTGAAAATAATAATCTTAGAAAACTTTATGGCAATAGAACATTTGTTTTTATTATCAGACCAGCACATGCAGTGTCAAACAGTAAAGAATATATAGGTTTATAGTGAACAAAGTATTTATGAACTATCTCTTGAGTAACTACAAGTTTTGATACCAATTCTGTTATTTATTCATTGAAGTTCACGATTTCATGATTCCCCCTCACTTTGTGCATTTTCCATTTCTTGCTGAAGACTTTCCTATGGCTATAATTAATGCTTGACTGAACTCTTCACCTCTTGCTCTCTGCGTTGCACTCTTCTGTGCCCAGCTCTGCTGCTAAATTGAAATTAAGATTCATTGAACAATTTTGTATCCCATTTTATTATTATTCGCAAACCTTTGGAACTATGGATATACAAACCAGCTATTGTCATTAAATTTTACTGAGGCTCCGGTGTTTATAAATCATAGATTTGTGTCACTCAATCTAATTTCCTGATTTATCTTTTACATTTTTACACTTTTGAATACATCTTGCATCTTTGGGCTTGATCCTTCAGCTTCCTCCAGTAATTACATTAATGTTTGTTATGCTGTTTAGCTAATATTATCACCGCCATTTTTTAAAAGTGCATCTTCTGTAGTGATGGTGGTGGAGGAGGTCATGATTCTGTAAGTTTGGCAGTCGAGTGCTTTCTTTTACTTGGCAGCCTTCCTGATGTCATAGAATAATTCCAGTTCAAAAACATGCTGCCAGTTTATGACATTGTAAAACAACACATTGGAGCACCTAACTTTCAGCTGTTGAACTTTAGTTTGGTGGATTGATGGTAGCCCCATGGTTGCCCTCTTATTCAGTATCTTCCATGATGAAGTTTGACTGCCTTTGCATAATTTTAGTTTGCTGGTTTTATTTTGGGATATCATTTTGAGTTAACATACTGGAACCCAAGTCCCAACTGGCTAACCTGCTCAAAGAAATTGCATGTTATAATTGATCTCATAAGTTAAATGGAAAACGATACTTGTAAAAAAAAAGTTACTATTTAATGGATGTTATTGTGAAACAGATCTTAATCTGTTAGCCACATACAGCAAATCATAGGAGGAAAGAAAACCTGATTGGTTTCAGCAGATCTGGGTGTATGTTTCTATTCCAATTTCCATGCAGAAATCAAATAGACATTGCCACAAAGACAGAAATAGCTGCTTTAGCTTGTAGTAGAAAAGTTTGTGACAATTCAATTTATTTTTCTCTGCCATCAAAAGGCAGATGTAGATGTTTTGTATTAAAGTATAATCGGGCAGTACAATATTAGAGGAAAGGACACCAGCAATTTAAGTACCAGAAGTTGTGAAGCGACATTCAAAATTGTCTACGCAGGCACAAGCAAAGAGGCAGATTAAGATTGACATTTTATGGGGTCTCTGACAGCTTCTGCTGAAAATATGAAGATTATAAGATTATTGATGCAAGAAAAGCAGAGAAAATTGATCAAATAGAAATTATGTACCAATAAAACAGGTTCTTCAGTTTGTAAAAGATGCAGTGGCAAATCTTCTACAGTTGATATTGCTATATATTGTATATGTAAATGATGTGCTAGATATTATGAAATAAAGACTATATTACTGTGACATTCATGGCTGTGGGGAAAGAAATAAACTGTTGTACACTTTGGATTCTAATTAGATAATAAAACAAATTGGTAGCTGTTCAAAGGCACACAAATTCATGTTATTTTGTAGATAATTCTACCTTTTTACTTGCATATTGACATTGTTAACTTTTTGAGTTGTGAAGATTTGCGTTTTTACATGAACTGGGTAATTAGTGTAAATTTTATATTTTTCAAGTGCTTGCTCTTGGCTAACTCATGCTTTTGCTGAACCTGACGACATTATTTCTGAAATAGAGGAAAAGAAGTATTGTTGGGGATGCAGTTGCATGTATTAACTTGTGTATTGTGGAAAATATAACTGAAAACAATTTGGCAAGATTGATTTCAGTAGAATCTTAAATGTGATCTTTCAAACAGAGCATGCACAAATGAGAAAGATGAAGAAATGCTCCAATCAACCTTTTTGGAATTAATGCTTTCGATGAATTTGTAGACTGGTGTGGTGCAGTAGATAATGATTAGGAGCAATTGATCATCGATCTTATCCAAAATCTGAAGATAGGAAGAAGTTTAGGGTGGTGACAGCAATGCTAAGGCCAGAAAATCTCAACACACTGTGAGATAATATATACAATTGGGATTGTTTCCATCAGTCAAATGACATCCTATGTGACTGTGACAAAGGTACCCCATCCTGTCTCGTCAACAACTTTTAAAAAGAAATAACTTCCAATTAATAAGTGAAAGGATGATCCGACAAGGTTTTGTGTTTTATTTTAACGAACAAGCTAGGAGCAATATTTGACTAAGCACTATTTATGTGGCAACTTGTACTTTAAACTACAGAACAGAACTTGCCCCTTTTACTTCTAACACAATTGAAAACCCACTTCACAATTCTACTTTACACAGTTCTTTAAGTAGATCTCTATTCTCCCAGAACCAGTTCAAGGTGATTTTTGACTGCTGAGGCTTTACTTCTGTTCTTTTCCTTTCCTAACTTGTTAACTTTTAATCTCAACTGACTTTCATGGTGAGGGTTTTTCCTAGAGATCTAGCACAAAGTAGGCAAATCTTCCAATCTTGTTTCAAATGCTCATGAATTTGATCTTTTCAATTTGAGCATGAGCTTCCACCTGCATTCCTGTGTGGTGAACCATAGAAACTTTCAGCCTATAGCTACTTTCTTCTAAGATCCCGATAGACTAACTAGTTTGGGAGGTTTTTAGGAAAGCCTGCAACCTGATTTTCCATGGTTTCCTGAAGACTTTCTTGTCTTCTGACAGCCCATCTCCATGGCAACATTAATCATATGAGCCTGTATCCAGCTAGAAATACTGATCAGCTATTCTTTAGACCCTAGAACCCTTGGAAGTAAAGAGACAGTTTAAAGTATAACCTTTTGCAATCCGACAGTTTCCAGAGAAGGTCAGTCTAATCGCTGTAAATAGAGATGCATCTGCCATTGTCTCCCATGTTTGTTGGCCTCATTCACCCTCCACCAGGGAGAGAAATCGAATCATAGCCCAGGAGATAAAGTTTGTCATAAGAACTGAACATAATGGTTTCAGTGTTCCCAATATTCAAGTGGAGGGCATTTCTGTTTGTCCATTGTATGTCAGACAAGCATTCTGTCAATTTAGAGAGGTGATGTTATAGAGCTGGATGTGAAATCTGATGCCCTGTTTTCAGAAAATACCACCAAGGAGCAGCATAGAGATGAGGGATAGGATAGATTCTTGAGGACATCGGGGATCGTGGTGCAGGATCTAAAAGGGAAGCCATTACTGGTAACTCTCTGGCTGTGATTCGATAAATAAAAATGGAACAAAGCAAGTGAAATCCAACCTAGTCTTCTCCAAGTGAATTGGGAATGGACAATAAATGCTGGCGTTGGACCTTCTTTCCAGCAAAACAACCCGGGTCTTTAATCTTTAACAGCCATGTCACCTACAAGGCCACAATGAGCCCCTCCATTTTATCCTAAATTAGAGGCAGTCCCAAAGCACCAATCTTTGATTGCAGTCCTCTACTTGCCACCAACCTTTGCGCATATAGTCAATCTCAAATGCCTCTGTACTGTTGTCCATCATTTTTAAAAATTCTTTCACAGGATGTGGGTGTTGCTCACTAGGCTAAAGATGCATTATAAATACAAACTTTTTGTTTAATTTTGTGCCATATAGATACTCCTAAAGTGCCAAAATGTGGCGTCCATGCATATTTGTGGAATGTGTTACACTAGATTCCATATTGATGAGGGCATAATGAACAATTGTCTGAAGTATGCCGAGCAGGCAGATTATGGTATCAATCACTGTAAAATTAATTTGGTTATTGCTATGATTATACAAGTGTTTGATGCTTTCTATAGTTGATTACAGTTACAGAAGTCTGTAATGAGTAGTGTGACAGGTGCTGAAAGTGCTTTTCACAACTTCAAGGCTTCTGCACAAAACATTTCCAGAGATTGGTGTATTGGTAGATAATTCCCTTGCAATAGGAGATGGTGGAATAGAGGAAAAAAAGGCTGTTAGCAGGTGTGTCTGGCAGGGTGTTCAGAGAGCAATTCTCCTACCTGAACCTCAGCAAGAAACAATGCGAGATGTCTGCACTTCAGCAAGGACATTCTCACTGAGTGCCCTGGAAAATCTGAGGGGAAGAATTATATAGCTGTGAAATTGAGCACGGCAATTAATTATTGTGTATGGTTCCTTCCGGGCTGGAAGTACAGGTATTTGTAACATCTTGCTATTTGCTTAAGCATCTAGACTCAAAGGGAATTGATATGCATTTCATTCTCTCTCTTTTCTGAGAGTGAAGCAGGCAGAATGAGCATAGCAGCTTCCTACAATTCAGGCTTCCTCATATTGCAGGGTGCCATTGATTGACCTCGTACCACTTTGTGGGCATGTATACAGGAACCAAAAATGTGTATGCATGTTTGTGTAAGGATGGCTACTCAGTATCCAGAACTATTTCCTGAGGCATGGTTCTGACTGTTGTGTCCATACATGCTGTCCTGTAGTACTCAGCACAACAGGTGTTAACATTCGTGATGGTCTCCATGCTGCGGAACCTTGCCACCATGAAAGACCACCCTTGCCACTGGTTGTATGGTGAGCAGAGGAAGAAGTGAACATAACCCCTGGGCTTTCTATGGAAAATTCATCAGAGTGTGGTAACTGTAACTTTTACAGTCCCACAACTTGCCTTCCTCCTTGTATCTGACCAGCATAATAACTGTTTAGCCAATGTAAAAATAAAAGCTGCCGCAAAATGAAAATTCCAAACCAAACTTATGCCAAATTGTATACAAAAAACAACTTATCATCCTTTTGTATTCCTTTAATGCCTATCTTAATGCTGTTACATAATGCTCCCTTAAGTGGCTGTAGCAAGGCTGATAACTTTCAGTGGAGAAGATTGCAGATGGCCTTGGTGGATGACCTTGAAAAGCTCTGGCTTAGAAAGTTGGCTCCAGACTGTACCGTCTTGGCATTGGGAAGCTTGGGTAACTGTTAATTTCCTAAAGCAGGCTCATGCTACCAGGCTACACTGCCACTCCCCTGTGGCAGCAACTTGCCAATTCTAGTGATCTGTTGAGCGATTGCTGGACTGCTATGGTGGTAGAAAGCTGCCATTACATGAATTAAGTCTGAGCTTACATTGTTGGATCAAGCTGCTTGTGCTGCTGTGGAAACTTTGACCCACCATCAGGCCTTGTATTGTGGCGGGGTTCCTAAATGTTTAAATGGAGTTATCTATCACTGAAAAGAATGGGCTCCAAGCTCTCTGCAAAGTTGGTGCTGGTCTCTTCCATGTTGCTTGAAATTGATGTGGCGAAGCCGGCGTTGGACTAGGGTAAACACAGTAAGAAGTCTCCCAACACCAGGTTAAAGTCCAACAGGTTTATTTGGTAACAAAAGCCACTAGCTTTCGGAGCGCTGCTCCTTCATCAGGTGAGTGGGATTTCAGTTCACAAACAGGGCATATAAAGACACAAACTCAATTTACAAGATAATCATTATTTTGTAAATCGATTTTGTGTCTTTATATGCCCTGTTTGTGAACTGAAATCCCACTCACCTGATGAAGGAGCAGCGCTCCGAAAGCTAGTGGCTTTTGTTACCAAATAAACCTGTTGGACTTTAACCTGGTGTTGTGAGGCTTGAAATTGACGCAGGCTTTCTGACAGGCTTCCCAATGTACCAAACATTTCATTGTGCAGACCAGTCAATGTTCTTTAGGCTTTTCCATTGAAGTGTCCACGAGTCCACTGCTGCAAAACCTGCATGTGATTTTGATTTCCGCCTTTGGCAAGATGGCAGCTGTGCTATCCTTGATTCCAGTCCTGGCTGGAGGTTACTTTTGCCCGTTATCTCATCATGTGCAGATATTGCCTCTTTGTTACCCTCTAACTTATGCATATATCATCTCTGAGACGATTAAGTGGCTGAGTGTCTTTGACTTGTCTTCATTGTGTACCTCCATAGCCTGACCATGTTGCACTTCTTTTAAGAAAGGCATGGGAGTGGGAGGTAAAGTAAGGGATACATGCTTGTGCCATCTACAGATTATAAATCAGTGAGTGGGATGAAGGCAAAATGTGAGAAGGATGATCAGGTATGATGATACTGTCATCTTTGATGGTTTCCACTCCTATACTGGCAATGGGTATCCCCAATTATGTCCAACATCATTATCTCCATGGAGTTAGGAAATACAGGTGCATCTGTCCCTCTCTGGTTGGCCCCTCTTGCTGTGTCCTACCTTGCCCTGCAAGAGATAGAAGTATGCCAGTAAGTATTGCGCAATCCGTTTGGGTGATGTGCTGGGTTGATTAACTGCTAGTGTGTTCTTTTTGTGAAATCTATGTGAGGCTTTCAGCAATGCTAAGTTTGAGGGTGTGGTAGAGAATGAATGTCAGGCATGAGTCCTGAAAGAGACTATTGGTAGTGGAGTGAATTGTGCCGTGTCTGAAGCTAGGAGTATAGGGGATATGACATTTGAAGAGCATTCATTGACCTTGACCACTTGTGTGAAGTCATTTGAATCTCTTCTGGCACTGCTTCTAGGTCCTCTGACTTGAGCCTCATCATTAACCTCTATGGATATCTGCTCGCGCTTCCATTTGAACAAGTGCCTGGAGGTCACCTGACCTGCTGCAAATAAATATACAGGCAGTCCTTGACTTTATAACATTCAAGTTGCAACGTTTATAAATTGACATACAATTTTGACATTACAATTTCAGTTTCCACTTTATGATGTCATGCCAACATATCATATTATGCATTAATGTTCTGCACTGCCCATCTGTATGACTGAGCAGGTCAAACCGTCTTTATTAGGTTGGAAGTTAGTGTCTTATATTGTTGGTGAGAGTTGGTGCAGATTCAATAGGCTGAATGGCCTGCTTCTGCATGATAAGGATTCTATGATTCTGACTTGCGGCATTTCGACTTGCAATCGGTTCCTGAAAACCACGTTGCAAGTCCGAGGACCGTCTGTAAGCATGTCTCCTCAAGGGCTCTGAAGCGATGTCTGAAAATTGCGTGCTTTCTTCCATCTCGTGTCTTTAGTGCTTCCCGGGGCAAATTCACTTCTGTATGCCAGCACCTGCTCCAGCTTCAATGCATCTGAGGTTCAGGATAGCTTTAACCAGCTACTCATATTTGCCCCCTGCTGATGCATCCAGCCAAGCAACAGCATGGTTAGTATTGGCTGGAAGCTGAAGTCAATGAAATGAGCAGGCAGCACAAGGTTTGGCTTTCTGTCTGCAGGGTGATCTATACGTATGTATTAAAAGCATGTTCTGACCATTGCAACCATTTTTGGAGGCTGTATCATTTAGTTTCTGTTAGTCTGAAATTCCTCCTCTAATTGAGGCTTGAATCCAGTGAAAATATTGTTAAAGGCTGTTTCTAAAACAGCAGTTAGGAATTTTGAACAAGACTGGCTGGAATTCTCCTGTCCCACCTGCCATGGGAATTGTAGCGGGCAAGGGGTGGACCATGCAAAGGTCCATTGACCTTGGATGGGATTTTCTGGATTTAAGGCAAGCATGGCCAGAGAATCCTGCCCCATGTCCATTATTCTATTGTAATTTTCGAGGTGCTAATCTTTAAGATCAAATCATTTAAGCTAGGAGTTGATCATTTATCCTGCTTTGCAAGTGGATTAGAATTTGGTTCAAAATTTTAATAATTTGTTCTTTTGTTCCTAAACTGGATATGCATGCTTTGCTGTACTTAAGATACTATGAAGTGTAATGCATTATTTTATTCTGCAACGTTATAATTTGAAACCACGTGTTATGATCCTGGACCAGACCCCAAGTTATTAATATGATCTCTTTAAGGATCAATAATTCTGATTAAAGTAGACAAAGTTTCAGATTCAAGATAACTGCTAAGAAAATAAAGCCATATTCCGCAGCTTTTGAGCAAACAAAATGCACTTCATACAAAGTCAGAAAGATAAAACTACAATATCTATCCTGTATTAACCCTGAATCTTGGAGTATTAGTACATGTGAATTTACAGCAATTTGTGGATGAATACATCACAAAAAATAGTAAATGTGACCAAGATGCATCGCACAAATCTCTCAACCTACCCAGTATACACTGAGTCAACCAATCTTGTTGAAATGCTCTCACATGAGGGATTGCAGTCTTTACCTTCGAAGATCTAAACACTGAATTTACTTCAAACTTGGTCTGCTTCAATGACTGCACACCTCACAGGATTTTGGTCTCCCTGGATTCCTGTACTCCAGCACCCACTCAGGAGAACTATTCAGCTTTTTGGACTCTTGCTGAGCAGAACTCTACTGCTGCAAAGGATACCTTGGCTCAGCAGCCCCAGTATGGAATTGCCAATCTCCTGCTGCCTTTAATTTCCAAGGCTTCTCCCTTGAGCCCTCATTACTTAGTCAGTTAGTTGTAGCCCCTTTACTATTTGGTGCCTCTTTCTCTGCTACTTTCTCTTCCTTCTCAGCTAGGACCTCTTCCTGTCCGCTGTATGGGATTCTTCTCTGATAAGCTGTCGTGTACTTGGTCACATGGTTGGTATTTTTGCGTCTTTTTATGCAAGTGCACTGGGTATATGGCTTTGGCATGAAGAACTAATACTGGTCCACATATCAACAGATTCTCATGGGGCCTGTAGTTCCTTGCCCTTGCTCAGTGAGAAGGTAAGTCTTTGGATCACGTACCACATGTGAATAGAATATTGGAAGTGACTAAATTTAAGGGAGCTTGGAGTCCAGAACAAATTACACATTATTTATTTCTACTGTGTTTCATTAGATTTGGCTTTGTTTAAAAGTGTAATTGTCTGCATCGTTTGGGGAATCTTTGCCTTGCTTCTCAAAATGAAGATTATCTTTTGGAAAATAAATACTTGACAGTTAATGATTTCTGACATTGTAGTCAATGGTTGATAATCACCTTTGATTAATTATTCATGGATATCCCAATCTTAAAAAATGCAACGAAGGAATAGCAATTGGGTTTACTTAATACATATTGCTTCATTCAAAAAGTGAAGTGTTGATAATTTCTATTGTCATTACCCCACAGAGACTTAAGATAATTTCAGTTAAGATCGCGTTTGACTATTCCCTCACTAGGCTTGTAAACATTAAAGCTATATTTGTCTTTATAATAGCACGATTGAAGAGGCAGCATGGCAAGTTCATCTTTTTCGAGTACTTTGTCAGTATCTATATGTGCTTAAACAATTGAGAAATCTTAGACAATGGCAACAACTACTTGTGTGGTGCCTTTAATGCAATAAGTCCCAAACCACTTCACAGGAGTATTATAAAACCAAATTAAAAATATTAGGAAAGATGGTCAAAAGCTTGGTCAAAGATGTTGTGAGGTTTTAAGGAGTGTCTTGAAAGAGGTTTAGGTGGAGAATTCTAGAGCTTGGGAGTCTTGGCAACCAAATGCATGGTCACCAGTGGTTGAGCAATTAAAATTGTGGATATTCAAGAGGCTAGAATTAGAAGAGTATGGATATCCCTGAGGATTGTAGGGTTGGAAGAGGTTACAGAGGTGGTGATAAGTGAAGCCATGGAGGGATTTGAAAACTGATCAGAATTTTAAAATTGAGGTATTGGTTAACTGTGAACACATGGACTGTTGCGATTTGGGTAACACTGACTTTAGCAGGTGAATGGTCTGTTTTGAGATTCCAATGTTCTGCAGTTTGGTTGAGAAGCTATCCTATTTCCCTTTTCAGCTGTAGCTGGCTGACTTGGCTTGCTTCAATAATCAGAGAGCACCTCCAAACCTTTGCAGGGGCCTGCTGCTGCTGCTATCTTTTCTCTTGTGTTCCACATGCTGACACACCAGCACTCGCTGACACTTGATCAAGCTTTGCAGCTGGCTTTTCTCCCAGTCTTTGTGTATTCCTGGCAGATGCAAACCACCTGTCTGGCCGTTGCACACAGGATATCATTCTTGCTGAGATGCTCATCTCGCACTGTCTCCGTAGAAGATGGTGATTAGTTTCAGGATGGCATTTGTGCTTTTGCTGTATCTTTGTCTGGGAACAGGGTGAGAGTCCATTGTCTCTCTTAGTATCACCTATCAGCAGTTTAGCCAGTGATTGAATTTACATCCTAGGCTATCTTTGGCTGATAGTCAATTTTAAAAATACACAAGTCTTATTTAAAGCTCACTATTTCATGCGTAATTTGGTGTTTTTTCTCCCAACGTTGTGACAAGGAACTGGGTTAGTCCGTAGGCAAAGGCTCAATCTTTCCAATTAAGTGGGAACATTTTGTTCATTCAGTACTGGATGTCTGACAAGCAGTCAAACAGTAGATTTAGACAGCAAAAGGTTGAGAGAAGAGGTGTTGATATTGGTGTCTCCTGTGTACATGTAGAACGTGACACAGTGGGCCATAACTTCCTTGTAGTGGCAATCAGTGTCGTTGGACTGCCAATCTGTACCTACTTACTCGTGCTAAAATTCTGAAATACCTGTCTCATCCAACTTTCCTGACTTGGACTGCATGAGATGCAGGCAGCACATCATGCCCCCGGCTCCAGCGTCAAAGTCCAAAAGAAGCGGAGCAAAGGAGGACAATTTTTTTACCACACTAGCAGCCACAAAGCGGGTGAATTTAAAAGTCCCATTGAAAATAACAAGCTAGAGAGAAGGTAAGTGGAAAGGATTGGGCATTGTGGGGGAGGGTTAGACATGGTGGTGGGGAGGGGGGAGTGTGCATGTGCGCCAGGTTGGGCGGGGGGGTGGTCCAGTTGAGGGGTAAGGTACTTCAGTGGGGGTTCAGGAATGCTGGGGTTGTCCCTTACGGGGCTCAGTCTTTGTCTTTAAAATAGTCACGCTGAAGTTAGAAGCTCTTTTGATTTCTTCTAACTTGTCGGTGTAACACTGGTAGAACCACCTGAAGCTAGCAATTTAAATTGCTTTGTGGGATGGTTACCAGCACAGCGCAGTTGTCCAGGGGAAGTTGGCGTTTCTGGACTATTGCCCCGCGCGCGCACACATGCTCGCTCGCTCGCGCACGCGCGCACACACCTCTGACTCACACATACACACACACACCTCTGACTCACACACATACACACACACACACCTCTGACTCACACTCACACACCTCTGACACATGCGCACGCACACACACCTCTGACACACACATACACACACACACACACACACATACACACACACACACACACACCTCTGACTCACACACATACACACACACACCTCTGACTCACACACATACACACACACCTCTGTCACACACACACCTCTGACACTGGGGAACCAGGAAGTTAGTGGGCATATGTTTTGCAATGATAATGAGGGGCAGTGTGTGGATGATAAATGGGGAAGGGCCAAAGATAGATGCTTAGGGTACATCTGAGGTAATGGTCTAGGAGCATGTCTGATTTGAAATATAAATTGAAATGCCGGCGCAGGGAATCTATTTTTGCTTGCATTTTGTTCCTTTTGTCATTCTGAAGACTTTAAGAGCAGCCTAATTATTGCTGGTAGATATTTCATTTGCAACCTGCAGCCGATTTGCTGTGTTTAAAACTTGGGTTCTGCTCTCATTTTGTTCTGATTTCAGTGAGTCTAAAATAGCATTTGAAACTTGAACTTATTGAGCTCGTTACAAACTTCCAGGATGTTCTTGAAATAGTGTTCAAATATTAGAATGCCCTGTTTTCCTGGTTTTACAAATTATCATGTAAATTATCATGCATTCAGACTTGCATTTGTGACACTTCTTAAAAACATCTCTTAAAATTTAAAAAGACATGTACAAAAGGTGTTGGGATGGAATGTGTCCTTCGTTGTCCATTAGTCATTTAAACTGGATTGAAGGTATTAATATATTGTGATGAAATGATATAATCTGGTTTAAAGATAGTTGCTAGAGGACAGGTTGTGTTAGCATTTTTTTTGCTTCAATGATGGAAAATGGAGAAACAATTGTAGAGGTCCATTGTGATGATCAACAGTCACACTTTGATTTTAATCCTAAATGTTCTTTAACTTGAGTCCCCTCTTCCTCCTGTAAACAGACCTGATTTCTCTTATGAGCTAGTGTAGCTTTACTTGAGAAGCAGTGCATCTTTATCTACTCAATATCCAGATAAATGTATATACGATCAAACAGATGACCTTAATCACTATATAGTCTGATTTACTAGAGTATTTAATGTGTTGCCATTTGACTTCCTTTTTTCTTGGTGGCAGAATAATATACACTGTCATATCTCAGCCTGGGCTGTGAACTAACAGACAAATTAACATCAGATAGCTTAAGTGCATAATAATTAGTGCAAACAGTATATTTACAATAGTGGCTGTGTACTTTACTACTCTCCTTGGAATGTCAAAGCAAGCAAATGCCTCTCTTGAACTAGTCCTCAAATTATCTGATCCTTGAAATATAATCATTTGCTTATATGATGAAATGCTATTAAAGCCTTTTTTTTAGCCCAATATCTTTAATTGTTATGATCTGGTTAGGGACCAGTAAATTTTTGTTTAAAGTAGACTAAGTTTGAAATCCCAATCACCCACAAAGAGAATAAAGCCACAAGATTCCATGGTTTTAAACAAACAAAAAAAGTCTCCAAAGTAAAACAATTTGTAAAACCTGTCTTATACTCTGACATGAGGTAACTACGAATTAACAGGCAAACTATGGTTGAACACATCACACTGCACGTTAAATGGCAGATGCGACCAAGATCGATCCCATGGATTTCTCAGCAACCCACCTGGATGTCAATGACTGATTATCTCAATCTCATTTAAAATTTTCTCACTCACGAAGAACTGAAACTCTTCACTTTAGAAAATGTAGCCTCTGAATTCCTTTGAACACCACTCTAACTTGGACTGCCACAACAACTACTCGCCACCTGATGGTTCAATCTCTTCTGAGATTGCATTCCATGGAATTCACAAAGCTGCTTTCCTGCCTATAGTTACTGGCACACATTCAACTGTTTTTCATAGACTGCTAGCTTCACTAAGCTGGCACTGTACCTGAGTATCCTAGTCCCATAGCTGCACAGAGCTATAAATGGATCCCAGGGCTTCTCTGAGCCCTAACTGTCTGGCATGGAACCAGTGGCCTTCTGCCACCTTTTCAGTGCCACCTTCAAGGGTCCCTAGGACTTCTCTGAACCCTAATTGCCTGGAGTCTGCTAAAAGCAGTATCCTTTTTAGTATAGAGCCCCTTCCCCTGCTGCTGAATACTCTTGATAAATTGAAACCAAAGAACTTTCTAAAGCTGCACCCATCTCCATAGCACTGTAGCCTTTCAGGGTTCACTGCTGTAAAACTAATTCAGCTCTGACTTACTAAACATCTCTCTGGACTGCATTCTTTGCAAGCAGTGTAAACATTGCGCCAAATACAGAATTTTAAGTGTATGTTTAATTTTAGTTCTCCAGCTAAGATGTCCACCTGCTGTTTTATGGTAGCATCTCTTCAATTTTGATCGTTAAATAAACACAGGTTACCTTTTGAACTATTTCCTTCTGGTTGTTCTGGTAGTCTTTAGAGTTGAGCATTTTAGTTACCTCACCTTCACAACAATAATTTCCTAGAAACTAAACATTGCCTCTAAAATAGCAACATGACTAGATATTTGTCACCTAATGCAGTGCTTTCCAAAGATTTTCCTATATTTTAATACTTTTTAAATTGATGTGAGCGAGCTTTGGGGGTGGAAGTAGGAGCTGTGCAAGCTGTCAGAAGGAGGGAAGAGTTGTATAACTTGCTTGTTGTTACATTGGTTGTAAGTGATGTAGCTGAAGTCCTGTGAAGGCTTCGTGTGATGCTGGTGTTTAGGACTTGAGAAATTGGGTATATCTAGCCCAAAGCAAGGTGGTTGTGACTGTTCCAGGTCGATCATTTCAGTCCTAGGATATCACTGCTGGAATTTCTCAGGGTAGCCCTAGGCTTAATCATCTTCAGCTGTTTCATCAATGACCTTCCTTCAAGTGAGGATGTTCATTGATTGATTGTACAATGCTCAACACTATCATGACTCCTCAAATACTGAAGGTGTCCATGTCCAAATGCAGCAAGGCCTGAACAATATCCAGGCATGGGGCTGACAAGTGGCAAATAACATTCATGCTATACAAGTGCCAGGCAATGATCATATCCAGAAGAGAGAATTTAATTATGGACTTTGAAGTTAAGATCGCTGAATACCCTGCTCAACCAATATCTTTGGGGTTGTCGTTGACTAGAAACTGAATTGGAGCCACCATATTAAATACTATGGCATGAATACTACAAGAGCAGATCAGGGGCTAGGAATCCTGTGGTGGGTAACTTGTCTCCTGATTTTCCCCAAAGCCTGTCTACCATCTAGAAGAGACAAGTCAGGAATGTGATGGAATACTCTTCCCCTTGTCTGGATAAGTGCAGCTCCAACAACAACAGAAATTCACTAGCCGTTCCTGCCAGCAGAATTCTCTGGTCCTGCTGCTGTGAATGGAGATTTGACTGAGGGCCAAATTCTCAGTCCTCACTGACAATGGGGCATGAATGGCTGGAGAATTCCATCCAACATTTTAGAAGCTTGACACCATCCAGGACAAAGTAGCCTGTGTAATTGGCTCCCCACCCACATAGTGCCAGCTGTGTGCACCATCTGGAAGAGGCACAGCAGGAACTCACCAAGGCTCCTTAGACAGCACCTTCCAAACCCATGACTGCTGCCATCAAGAAGGACAAGGGCAGCAGATACATGGGGGCATCACCACCTGCAATTTCCCTCCAAGTCATTCACGATCCTGAATTGGAAATATTTTGCTGGATCAAACTCCTGGAACTTCCTCCCTAATAGCATTGTGGATGTAGCTACCACATGGACTGCAGCAATTCAAGGAGACAGCTCACCACAGCTTTCGAGGGCAATTGGGATAGGTTGGCCTAGCCAGTGAGGCCCACGTCCTGTGAATGAATGGGAAAAAAAAACAGGTTGGCACAGATTTCCCTGCAGCAGGTCTTAGTGTTTTAAACTACCTTTACGTTCAAATTGTAGTGTGATTGTTTGGTGGTGGAGTTATTTTAAGGTAAATATGGTAGATTTGGCTCTGGTACCATCTAACTTTTTTGAGATATCCCTTTTTTTGGCGAATGGCATACTTGCTGGCTTTTAGTTCCCATTTTAAATAAATAGGCATAGTGTTGCAAAAAACTGGAAAATTGTGGATTGCTTCAGTATGGATTGATTTGAATAAAAATTGGCAAGGCAGTGATAAGATCTGTAACTCATGATTTCTGCTCCTCTCTTTTCTAGTTTCCATTTGTGCCATTTCATTGGCTGGATTTTCCAACCCATAAAGGCACAAATAGATGTTTGGCTGGCCACTATATGATATGATATTAACCATTTGGCGCTTCATTTATCTATAACTTTTAATTATGTGAAACTGTTTATGGAAACTGCTTGTGGGGTAACATGCGTAGCTGTAGCTAATAAGGCAATAATTCATTCAAGAGATTCTGATGCTATAAACCTCATGAAGCTCAAACAATTTATAAATGTCAGCTGACTCCATGGTTGATATATTGCCTATTGAATTTTATTACTGTACATAATGTCTATTTATACTATTTAAGGTGCTCAGGTTACCGTAGCAACTGTAATAAAGGTGCAGAATGATAAAGATAATGACGTAAGGGCTAAGGTTTTGTGCCTGATCTGGCATTATAATAAAGTTTTATTTTCCTTTGGTCGACTAAAAAATACATGATAGTATTTTCATCTGGATGTAGTTGAAAGCTGCAGATAAGCAATTGTCTATCCTTTTATCATTTAACTTTTAAGATGGCAGGATTATGATGAATGCAGGCTTTTCATAATGTGCCTTAATTCCAATATGCATAAACAGCACAGTATTCAAACTGATTGTGAGACCAGCAGATAATTGCATGGTAAAGAGGATCGTAGAAGTTATTTTTATTCTTTGTCATGTGATTTACTTGACCAAGATTTTTGGGAAAATTTGTTGACCATGTTAAATGTTGCATTATCCTTTTCTTCCTTTGCCAAAGATTATGTTGAAATGGTTCCCTCAGCATTTTCTGGTTGAACCTATCTGACAGGAATAAAGAACAGAAGAAACCTCTTCATGAAAGAGGGGCAGAATTTTCAGTAGTATAAAAATTGCGTGTAAAATATTCAGCATAATGGCAAAGAAATGGTGTATGAAATCTGAATTTCAGGCTCTGCTATAAATATTGAACTTCTTCTGTTTTTACTTAAATTTTGTTGCTTTGGGAATCATTTGGCACAAAGAACAGAAAAGCGTCTTAATGAAACAAAGGCAGAATTTTCAGTAATATAAAAAAATGCCTGTAAAATATTTAGCATTAATGGCAAAGAAATGGCGTATGAAATCTGAATTTCAGGCTTTTGCTGTAAATATGGAACTATGGAACATTTTTACTTGCATTTTGTTGCTTTGGGAATCATTTGGCACAAAGAATAGCCACTCGGACAAGATAATCTGTAATAAATATATTTTAATAATAAGTGAATAAGGAAAAAGCGTTTTAACTTGTGTTGCCAGGCTCAGATGTTGGGCTGGAAATGTCACTATACCCCTTCAGTGAGCTGCTCAGGATGAGTCAGTCACTGACATAAATATATTTGTTTTCTTTCCAGCTACCCCGCCCCCCCCTGCAGTTACCATTTGTGCATCTTGATTGTGAATTTTTAAAAAAGGATAAACAGTGCATAAGCTGGCATCTTTATTTATTCACAGGTTATGGTTGTTCTGAGAAGGGGGAGGTAAGCCTTTTCGAACTATTGCTGTTCATATGCTGATATGCACTCTGGGCAAGGGGGTTTGTCGTGGTTTGATGCAATTCAGTGATTTGACTTGCTTGGTCACTTCTGAGGGTAGTTCAGAGTCAACCACATTGATGTGGGGACTGATGTTACGTTTGGGCGAACCAAGGTGAGAAGGGCAGGTTGCCAAGGTGAGTTTGCACTTGTTCTCTAGATATTGGTCCATGGCTCTGGATTACTATTCCAATGACAAAACCACTACACTGTTATAATGTCTCTGCAGTAATTTGCAGTATTATATCTGCTCCCAAATCATTAAGTTCTGTAGGAGCCACAATAACTGGAGATTCAAACAAATGCCCAGGACTGAAGGATCTAAACCACTCCACTTTTTCCTGCATCCTTAAAGACTCCACTCTTCAAATTTAGCTTTTGATCACCTTTCCTCGTCTTTTGCTCTATGGCTCTTTCTCTATTCCCAAAATAGGTTCATTGTGACATTATGCCTTGGTGCAATTTGTTCTTGGAAAACAAAAAAATTGGAATGATCACTAAGTAATCTGTGATGTCAATGTAAAAAAAGTATGCTTCACGTTCCCAAGATTTCCTTGGGAGCCAGTGAAGATGGTCCTTCGTTTGATGTGCCAAAACTTAACACAATGTAATTTTTTAAAAATTGGAACTCGATTTGATACTTAACACCAGAATTTGTTTATCTGACAAACCAGCAAATTTTCAGTTCAAAGCAATTCCCTGTAGCTCAGTTTGCTGGACAGCTGATGCAGAGTAACAGCGTGGGTTCAATTCATGTACTGGCTGAGGTTATTCATGAGGGCTTGCCTTTTCAACTTTGCCTTTTGCCTGAGGTGTGGTAATCATCAGGTTCAATGTGTGACAAAATTAGTGCAACTACTATTTTACACGAAGCATGGGTAACTAAGCCAACATCTTTTGCACAACTCCAATCAGATGTTTTATAAACTTTAAAAAAAAATCTCGGCCCCTATTAAACCATGCCTGTTTTGAATCTTTGTTGTACAGTTTTGGCCTTTTCCTCACAAAGCAGGTGCTGGAAGAAAATTGGCAAAGATAAGAGATTTCGAAGGTGAATCCTACTAGACTACTCATTCCTACCAGTAATGACTGACACTGGGACACAACCGATCCGCTTTTAGTTCTGACAGTGCATGAAAGACATAGACATTGGGCTTGAAATTCACAGCTGTGACTTGATGGTTGTGCTGAAATTTCACCTGCCTGTACCTTACAAGTCTGTAGCTTCCTCAGTTAAGGCTAAGGAATTCCTGGATTTGTTGTATGTTGGATTAAAATGAGGCATACTAACCTCTCCCCCTCCTCCTCCTCCTTTAATGGCTGAAGTAGAGTCCCAAGGGAGGGGCCATGCTTTTTGGAAGTCAAAGCTGACACTAAATAAATGGACCTCTTTCGCAAGAAGCCTCTTATCTCCTGCAAGGGCTGGAGCTGCTGGACTTATCAGGGTAACTGGTCTCTACCATTAACCCATGGCCATCCAAGATTTATCAATAGTGATGGGAATGCCTGCTAGGAATATGGTCCTCTTGACACAGTCTATATTAATTTTGGTCCATATTCGATGGGAAAGGACGATGCAGGTGTAAACATCAGGGTTGGAGGAGGAAATCAATATGACGAGAGGACGTGCAGATTTGGCAGGCTTAAAAGTGGATACATTCGCAGACTCAGATGCGATGTATCTCAGGCTGTAAAGGGAGGCAAGGAGGGAGACATCAATGGCACTGGCAGTAATTTTCAAATCCTCTCTGGCCACAGGTGAGGCAGAGGTGGGGCAAAATGTTCTGGGGTGAAATGTTCACCCCAGTCCAACGCTGGCATCTCCACATCATGACAGGTGAGGTGCCAGAGGAATGGAGGTTTGCTAACATTTTCCCTTATTAAAAAAGGGAGGTAGGGATAGACCAGGAAATTATAGGCCAGTCAATCTAACTTCAGTGGTGCGGAAGTTACCAGAAATAATTCTGAGGGACAGAATATATCTGCACTTGGATAGGCATAGATTGATTAGCAAGGGATAGCCAGCATGGATTTAAAAGAAGCTCATGTATGGAAAAAAATTGATGAGGTAACCAGGAGTGTTGATGAAAGTAATGAATTTGATGTGGTTCACATGGACTTTAGCCAGGCTTTTGATGAGGTTCTTTATCACAAACTGGTCAAGAAAGCAAGGGCACATTGGAACAAAAGTTGGCTAAGAGGCAGAAAGCAGAGGGTGATGGTGGAGGGATGTTTCTATGACTGGAAGTGTGCTTTGAGTGGGGTTCCGCAGGGCTTGGTGCTGGGATCCCTGCTATTTGTTGTGTACGTTAATGATTTAGAATGAGGGGTATGATCAAGAAATTTGCGTATGACTCACAAATTGGTAGGATGGTAAGTGTGGAAGAGGATAGCCGTAGACTGCAGGAGGTTTTATCAATGTATTGGTCAGATAGGCAGAGTCGTGGCAAATGGAATTCAGCCTGGAACAGTATGAGGTAATGCACTTGAGGAGGGCTAACAAGACAAATGATTACACTATGAATGGCAGAACCCTGGAAAGTACTGAACATCAGAGAGATCGTTGAGTGCATATCCACACGTTCCTGAAAGGTAACAGGACAGTTGGATAAGGTAGTTAAGAAGCCTCGTGGGATACTTGCCTTTATTAGCTGAAGCATAGAATACAAGAGGAGGGAGGTCATACTGGGACTGTTTAAAGTGCTGGTTAAGCCACAGTTGAGTACAGTATGCAGTTCTGGTCACCATATTATAGTAGAATATGATTGCACTGGAGAGGGTGCAGAGGAGATTTACCAGGACGTTGCCTGGGCTGGAGGGTCTGAGCTATGAGGAAAGATTGAATAGACTGGGGCTGTTTTCTTGGGAGCAGTGAAGGTTGAGAGGGGACCTGATAGGGGTGATTGAGGGGCATAGACAGAGTGGGAAGGCACTTTTTCTATTAGCAGAGGGGTTAATAACCAGGGGGCATAGATTTAAGGTAAGAGGTAGATGGCTAAAAGGAGAATCGAGAAGAAACTTTCTCACCTGCAGGGTGGTGGGAATCTGGAACTCTACCATTGTTATGTTTATTTAGACATTCACTTGTGCTGTTGTAATCTCCAGAGCTCTGACCATGCACTGGAAAATGAGATTAGTGTAGTCAGATCTTTGACTGGCATGGACACGATTGACTGCCTCCTTCTGTGCTGTAAACATCTATGAATCTTTGCATTAATATGGACCTGGAGATAAACAGTAACAATAGCAAAATCCTATCCAAACAAGTCAACAAATCATTGTCACTTTTATGATAAAACAATTCAATATTTAAATACTTTGTGAAAACAATTCTCAATTTTATTAATAATTAAAATTTCCAATGACATTTATTCAAGGCAAACTGTATTTTAGGATTCAATCTTTTATTCAAATTAAAATGCTTCACAATTGCATGGTTGCAGTTGCATTTGCTATGAATTTAATACTTAAACCTTTTTATTTGAAACCACAGCCTGTCTCAACTTGTGCTTTGATTTGATATTTTAACCTGATGTCATTTGAGTCGCATTTTCAACTATATCTGTGCATTCTGAACATGTCTAGCTTGTAGAATCTCCAAGAATGTAAGTTATATATTTTGAATAGTTTGCAGAGATTTGAGCAGGCAATCTGAATCCACTGTACTTGAGCTCCCTATACTCTGTGATGATTTGAAGTTTTATTTGATTTTTTTCCAAAAGATTTTCAAATAAAAGGGAGATTGAATTCTAAAAGTTATATTGAGACAAATGATATTCATTAGCACTTGCACTGTAATCCTCAGACAGCAACAGTGCTCAGCCACTCTGGTAATTGTGATGTCTATTGTTTCCTACTGGAAAAGAAAAAGGACATTGTTTATCGGAAATGTTTTTTTTGGTTGCTCTATTCATATGGAATATAATTTGGACAAATGATCTTGTGCACTGTTCTTTTAGGCAGTACTAAAACAGGTCAACACACAGTCTATAAAGGTGATAGAAACAGATTCAGTGGTAACTTTCAAAAGGAATTGAATAAACACTTTGTTTTACAAGCTGATGTTGAAAGGGCATAGTGGTGGACTAACTGGATAGCAAAGAATCTCATATGGCCTGGATGGCTTCCCACACAGTAGCTGTCTGATGCTATGGAAGAATTACTTAACAAGGAAATAACTAATCCATCAAAAGTACTGTCCTGAATCAGGAGAAACTTTCAAGAATGGCTACAGTTTAGTCTGGGGGAACAAGTAATAAGTGAGTCACGTGGAGGTAGCCATGGCAGAGATAGGCTGCATAAAAGGCTTTAGGATTTAATCCAAGTTGTAATCAAACCAAAAAACAGCCCTTGCCCCCTCCATCTTCCATGCATTCCTCAGGCCACCATAGTCAGCCCTCAGAAGCCATGTTAAGATGAAATAAAAGTTCACTATATTTTAAAATAACTCTTTTTGATAGTCCATCTAATATATTTAAGTTCTTTCAAGTATTTAATCATTTATAAAAACAAGCATTTCCTCCAAGGACTTAATAATCCCTTATGAAGATAAACATTTATATTCATAATTGCACATCAGAAACAGCTAATCTCTTTATAGTCACTTGGAGCTATCAATCAAACTGTGAGCTTGCAGGGCCCCAGCTGTGGTGATGATGGGCTGTGGAAGCATTGAAGTAATCCTACAATGAAAACCTCAGATGTCTGTTAACCAACATCTGACATTGCAAGTTCCGAACTTTTTTTTAAACTAGGGGTCACAACTGATTTTTTTTTGTTTTTAAAATTTAAAGGCCAGGAGATTTGATTGACTTGATAGCTTAATATTTCCACAGAGCTAACCTATTTTTTTATGCACATTCTTGTCTACTGTTAAGGATCCCAAAGTAAGAAGTCTCACAACACCAGGTTAAAGTCCAACAGGTTTATTTGGTGGCACAAGTCACTGGCTTTCGGAGCGCTGCCCCTTCTTCAGGTGAGTGGGAGTTCTATTCGCAAATAGGGCATATAAAGACACAAACTCAATTTACAAAATAATGGTTGGAATGCGAGTCTCCAACCATTATTTTGTAAATTGAGTTTGTCTCTTTATATGCCCTATTTGTGAATAGAACTCCCACTCACCTGATGAAGGGGCAGCGCTCCGAAAGCCAGTGACTTGTGCCACCAAATAAACCTGTTGGACTTTAACCTGGTGTTGTGAGACTTCTTACTGTGTTTACCCCAGTCCAACGCCGGCATCTCCACATCAAGAATCCCAAAGACACACCTGAACCTCTGCCAAAAACTCCACTAGGATAAAGACCTTTTACTCAAATCATGTGAGCAATTTTGGGCCCCACACCTCAGGAAGGACATACTGGCACTGGAGCGGGTCCAGCGGAGATTCACACGGATGATCCCAGGAATGGTAGGCCTGACATACGATGAAAGTCTGAGGATCGTGGGATTATATTCATTGGAGTTTAGGAGATTGAGGGGAGATCTAATAGAAACTTACAAGATAATGAATGGCTTAGATAGGATGGACGTAGGGAAGTTGTTTCCATTAGCAGGGGAGACTAGGACGCGGGGGCACAGCCTTAGAATAAAAGGGAGTCACTTTTTAGAACAGAGATGAGGAGAAATTTCTTCAGCCAGAGAGTGGTAGGTCTGTGGAATTCATTGCCACAGAGGGCTGTGGAGGCCGAGACGTTGAGCGTCTTCAAGACAGAAATGGATAAATTCTTGATTTCTCGAGGAAATAAGGGCTATGGGGAGAGAGCGGGTAAATGGAGTTGAAATCAACCATGATTGAATGGTGGAGTGGACTCGATGGGCCGAATGGCCTTACTTCCGCTCCTTTGTCTTATGGTCTTATGTTTCTGAAACTTCAGAGACCAAAATCATTTCTGTTTGAATGCTGCTGCACTGTGTTCTGCCACCTCCATGATCTGTGAATTTGTGCAATACCTCCTTTTTTTCCCTCATCATACTTGGCTAAAATGATGGGTGCCAGGTTCATGGGCGGGATTTCTGGATTTTGGGCTCTGGTATCATTTTGATTAAGGCATGGAGACCTTCAGACCCCATAAAAATTCAGGCGTATGCCTGTGATTTGCCACATACCAAGTGATTCAACTCAACCATACTGTGAGGAAACACTGATATGCGGAATGAGCATCGGATATTTGCAGAGTCTGCCAGGCCAGTCAGAGACTCTGGGTGGATTTGGTGAAAGGACATCTACATTCCATGATGAACTGAAAAGCACTGGGCAGAATCAAAGTTTTCATTCCTCTGCCAGTTCATCGCTGCATTATATTAATTTGGCGTCCTGGCTTTACATTGTTTAAAAAGCTTCTTCTGTTTATCAGAGGCCTATAGCTAACAGGCATTCAGCGCCAGCACAAGATAGTTGGAATCTTCATTTTAGGTACCAATTCCAGTGACCAACTTTCAATTTTGGGCTGCTAAGACAGTGCTGCTGGTAAATGTATGGGTCAGTCTCTGAGGTTCAAAGAACAAAATGGATGGTGTAAAACATGTGGAACTTGCTGCCTCCTTCAAACACCTACCTACTGGTTTTAAAACTCAAACCTGTCATCATTTAATCATGGATTCCTGATTCACCTTGACTTTTACTTTTTTTTACTTTTCAACTGTAATGCTGTCCTACACCATGGATCTTAAAAATGTAGGTTTCTAATTTTAAAGCAAAACATGAATTTGTAATTATTCATTTTGTCTTCTGAGGCTACGCATAAGCTACTGCTAAAGAGCCTGATGCCCACGAAAGGCATTATGAGCCAGCCAAACCAAAATTTCCTTTGTTGTAGTAATCATAGAATCCAGCAGTGCAGAAGGAGGCCATTCGGCCCATCGAGTTTGCACCGACCACAATCCCACCCAAACCCTATCACCATAACCCCATTTACTCTAGTTAGTCCCCCTGACACTAAGGGGCAATTGAGCATGGCCAATCCACCTAACCGGCACGCACATCTTTGGACTGTGGGAGGAAACCCACGCAGACATAGGGAGAATGTGCAAACTCCACGCAGACAGTGACTCAAGCTGGGAATCGAACTGGGGTCCCTGGTACTGTGAGACAGCAGTATTGGTGGTCATATAAATGTTATGATTTGTGAAACAAATGCTGACCTTGCCAGAGATGCTCAAGTTCAACGAATGAATAAAATAAAAAGGTTGGCATCAGAAGAATGGAACATTCAGGGGCAGAAGATTGCTAAAATAAGGTGAGGCTAATGTTTCTTTGTTTTATGGATGGTTAAAAAGCTTCTGCTTGGCAATCAGTGGCATCTAACATCTTTATTATGGTATTCTTTAGCATGGTTGATATATTGTCTGAGGAGAGTCTTGAGCTTGATGGACTGCATTTTATGGTCAAGATTGAGCTTTGACAATTTTCACGCTATCATTTTGACTTCGTGTAGCACCTAATGTGGCACCATAGAATGATACAGCACAATAGGAAACCAGTCAGCCTATCGAATTAGCCCCATTCTCCTGCTCTCTCCCCATAGTCCTGTTTTTTTTTTGGGTGCAAGTTCTTATCCATTTCTCCGTTGTATATTACTATTTAATCTGCTTGGACCACTCTTTCAGTGCATCAGAGATCACATTAACTCTTGTCTTTTGTAGTTCTCTCGCCAATTATTATGATTGTGTTGGGAGCTGCTAATGTTTAATGAGAAACCTAAACAACCAGCAAATGGAACTATGCCCCAGAATTTCACCTTTTTAAACAAAAACAAACTTTATTGTGTATAAAAATAATCAAATTAAGCAGACACTAAATTTAACATGATAATTTACAGTTACTAATCTTATGAACCAATTCTATTTTTTCATCTCCCCACCCAAGAGTTCTGTTATACATGACAACAATCTTGAAGGTTCATTCACTTCTTTAGGGATCGACCCAAAGGCATGCCATGCCCCTCCAGAATTCAATTTTGGTGTTCCAGCTATCACCTGAGGGAAGATTTCCATGGGGGTGGAGGGGTGCTTCCAATAGCTTTTTTGGCTCCTCAACCCTCCATCTTTCAAGACCACTGTGGATTTCTTCCAATAGCTGCAAGCTAGAACAAATCTTCCAGCTGCATTTCACTCATGAACTCTAAACTGAGAACCCCATCTGTGTTCCTTGTGATCTACAATAATGTTGGTGTGAAATGCAAACCTGTCATTTCATGTTGGCTCTCTTAATCCTGTGCGATGCCAGTCTATACCAAAATAAAACTACAACTATCTCTGATCCATAAAATGAATCACTGGTAACGTAAACAAAAGAAACTTCTACCCTCACAACCTGTTTCTGACAATACAGCATGCTTAGTGATATCCTCAAATTAAAATCTAAAATTTACCTTCAACGCTGATTGTATGAATAAATTACATTTTTAATGGATGTAATTGCCCCCTTACCAGACTTCCTGGTTCCACTAAGCGATCAGAGATGGTCAGCCAGTTTTTTTTCCCTCACCACTAACTCTGACCTTGAAGCTTAATTAAACTTCAGCTTGTTTGATTTGCCTTTGTATAGAGTTGTTTATCAGTTTCTTAACTAGGCTCTTCCATTGTCTTGTGTTTAACCCATTCATTCCTAAGATTAAAGTCGTATGTTTTAGAATACACCTTTATCAATTAGATATACTTAATGCAATCATTTTAAAACTTTGTCCTCTAGTTACTGACATTTCTGTCACAGGAAATGTTTTTTCTTTATTTGCTTTGTCAAAGCTGCTCAAATAAGTTGCCTCTTAACTTTCTTTGCTTCAAACAGCTCAATTCCAGTTTCTCCACATAAATGACTGCTTGACTCAGAATTGAATACAGCATTCCAGCTGAGGCCTCACCAGTGCATAACTTTCCTTTTGTGGTCTATGTCTCAATCAATAAAGCCACATTTCCCATATGTTTTAACAGCCTTCTCAACTTGCCCTGCCTCAGGAATGTAGGAATTAGAAGTAGGCAAATTCAGCCCTTCAAGCCTGCTCTGCCATTCAATCAGATCACAGCTGGTCTCTCCATGGTCCCAAATCCACCTCCCCACCTGTTTCCCATGTCCCTCTTTCCCTTTATTAGAAATACATCTATCTCCCAAAAAACCATTCAACGATTCAGACTCCACTGCATTATAGGACAGCAAGTTCCATTATTTCACCACCCTCTGCGAGAAGTAGTTACTCCTCATGTCAGTTTTAAATCTACTGCCTCTCATCCTATACCTGTGACCTCTTGTTCTAGATTACCCCATAAGAGGAAACATTTAGTTACATTTACTTTATCAATCTTTTTTTATATGCCACGATCAGATCCCTTCTCTTCCTTCTAAACTCCAGCAAGTACAAGTCCAAACTGTTTAATCTCTCTTCATCATATGTCAACCTCTTCATCCCCAGAATCAATCTGGTGAACTGCCTCCAATACCACCACATTCTTCTTCAAATAAGGAGACCAAAACTGGACACACTACTCCGGATGTGGTCTCACCAACTGTCTATACAATTGCAGCAACCCTTCTCTACTTTTATACTCCTGTCCTTTTGCAATAAATGCCAACATCCCATTTGCCTTTTTTATTACATGCTGCACCTGCGTACCGACTTTCCACAATTCATGAACATAGACACCCAGATCCTTCTCCCCGGATGCATTTTGAATCTACTTTCCATTTGGGTAATTTGCCTTTCTATTTTTTCTGCCAAAATGAATAACCTACATTAAACTCCATCGGCCAAAATTTGGCCCATTCTCCTAGCCTATCTTTATCTGTCGGTAGAATCTTTATCCCCTTCACTGCCTGCTCTCCCACCTACTTTAGTATCATTCACAAATTCTGCTACATTACACTCTGTTCCTGCTTGCAGGTCATTTATATAGATTGTAAATAGTTGAGGTCCGAGGACTGACCCCTGCGGCACCCTGCGAGTTACATTTTGCTGGCCAGAGAAGGACCCATTTCCCCAACCCTCTGCTTTCTGTCAGACAGCCAATCTTCAATCTAATCTAGTACTCTATTTCAATCATCTGTGATCTCACCTTCTGGATCAGTCTTTTATGCAGCACCTTGTGAAACAACTTCTGGAAGTCTTGAAATACCACATCCATAGGCTCCCCACTATCCAACTTGCTGGATATGTTCTCAAGATTTGTGTGCATACAGCCTTATTTTCCCAAAAAATATACTTGATAACATTTTAAAAAGTACATCAAAACATTTTGACTTGGAAATTAAATTCAATGTGTCTCCAAAGAGAATGTTCTGAAGCGCCTCAATGGAAATTTGTAGTGGTTTTGATATTTACAATATGCACTCCATGTCGGGTAGACAGCCAGAGGATAAAACATTTCCAATTGAAGGTTACAGAATGTGCAATAGAATTGAACTTTTCTCCATATGGCATGTTCCACTCTGGGATGTCTTAATGCAATTGCAGCACTCAAGTCGGGCATATAACCCAAGGGCTCTACATAGTTTCCAGCCCCTCAGTGCACTATGGCTGAAAGGTTTTGGTCTTTTTCCTTCTCTATTGTACCTCTGACAGCTGTCCCAGACTTTAGTGCACTTCTAAGCGTATAATCCTGGACCTTGAAATGTGCCAGTTTGCAAAACACAGTTGAAGGCAACTGTTTACACTGGAGGACCAGTAAGTTTCAGGCAGACCAAAGAACATTTTTCACCAAGTTAATGGTCTTCCACCTGCAGTTGATTTTCATCTCTGGAATGTGTCTGAGAGTACAGAGTCCTCTGCTAGGAATGAACCTCGACATGTATCTCTCCCCAGATTTCCTTTTGTAAAAATACATTCCACACGGAGGTCTCTATTCTACCACTGCCACCTTGAGGGCAATGTGTGGAGGGGGAGAGACTCCAGGCATATATGATGAGAGGGCCTTTTTCACCACCTACCAAATGACGTCTTTGTTATTTGAAAGTTCTGGTGATGAGGCATTCTGCCAAATTATTTTGCTGGCCTGCTCAGGGAACCAACTGACAAGGGACTATGATCTCCTTTACCCACAGGGCCTTGAGGATGTTGCGTGCAAACCACTGCCTGATGGACTTGTGGTCAAAGGTGTTTTTCTACATAAACTTTTCAATGAAGGGTGGGTGTTACGGAATGGTCCAACTGAATCTGTGGCAATGTGGCCAGATTTGTCTTTCGCACTGCTGAGGGCAGGTAGAACCCAGTGACATGCAGATCGAAATTCCTGCATGAAATGGGCCTTTTACTGGTCTACCTCTTGCCCGTGACGATTCCCAAGGTTGGCAGGGCTTGCAAATCCTGGCCATTGTGTTTTGTACTGAGGTTTCATGTGCAGTTTGATGCAGCCTCACAGGTGGCTGATGAGGTTGATGTTGCGTATGTTTTTCATCCCCCTTTATCTAGGGGTTTATACATTTGTGTCCCTACAATGATGATCCATTTCCAACCTTCAGATAGAGTGGAAGATAGTAATGAGTGCGTGGGCGAGGAGTGGACTAGACCAGCTCTATGTACATCAACATTAAGAGTGCTTTGCAGCTTTATACCGCGATGGAGAGGGAGCATCACTCCCAAATGCCCACTTTTGTTTTTAAACCATCGCTGTGTTCCTTCCAGTATTTAGTACATGCCCTGGCTCTTTTAAACGCTAGCTTCAGGTAGTCAGGCCTGACTGTAAAAGGGACAAAGGATAGACTCCATGTCGTCCGTCCCCCCCCCCCCCCCCCCCTCAATTTTACTATAATTTAGTTTATATTGACTTTATTCTTTATATTAAAATGAGTCATTTCACATTTGTGTTAAATTTCATCTGTATGTATCTTCATTTCACTTTTGATCTCTTGAAGTCTATTGCTAACCTTCTCGGTTTACTATATTTTAGTTTCATCTGCAAACTTTACATTATGCTCTACATTATTTATGCACTAGTCCATGTAAGCTAAACTTTCAATAAAGTCCAGTTTTGTGCTTCTAGTTCTAATTCCATGAAAGATGAAAAATGTATCAATACATGAATGGTTAATTTATTGAATTCGGTAGACCTTGTGCAGTACTTCCTTTCATCCACTGGTCTGTTTCCTGGATTCCAGGAATAACCTATTGTGTGTTAGTGACACATGCAGACCTTTATGATGTGTTCTATAAATGACATGTTCTCCACTTAATTTTCCCTGTAATTTTCGTAAGCTTGGCCCTGGCCCTGCCAGACAATAACTGGAATGTAGTTTAACATGAGAACATGTAGAGAAATATTCACTAAGTTTGTGTTGTTTATCAGTAGGGTAGATCTGTTTTTACTTTTGAGCTCTGGAACCTGTAGTGCTGTATGCTGTTGAAAGCCAGTAATGATGGAATGGTTTCGAAGTAAGTACACTCTTCTGATAGCACTGTTTCATGTTATGGAGTAATGCATCAGTAAATGCTGAATAATTAGCATTAAATTTAAGCTGAACAGAAGTTGAGAAGCAAGGTGTTGTGTTTGGAACAAAGAACTGACAGCTTTTTACTTGTTCTGCCTTTGTTATTCCCAAAAAGAATAGGCAGATAATATTGTTCCAGGACATTGCCAACCAGCAGATAGAAAAGGATGTTTGATTGGCTTGGGATAAATTGCCTGCCAACATTCCATTCTTTCACAGTATCTGCTGCCTTGGCAGCATAACTGAGATTGTGATTCATTGCATAAAAATGCAGCTGAAGGATCAGTATTAAACATGCGCACATGTTACAAAATGCTTTGAATAATTAAACCTTTTAATAGCAGTATACTCCTCTTAAACTTTAACACTTTTTCTTCTTGCCTCCTATTTCTCTTGCACAAGTGCATCTCTTACAAATCTGTCAGTGTCATCCTTGGCTGGTCACCTCTGCCTGACAGGTCCCTAAAATGGTGTAATGTGGTTTAGCTGAACACATTATCAAACCTGGACCCTTTATGCTGCCAGGTGTTTTCTCTGAGAGGCAAATGTTCAAAATCATTGCCATTCTAAGTGTCTAGCTTTGTCTTGACAAAAAAAATGGACTCTGCTTGGAAATGGGCTGTTTCATGTTGATTGAGGCACTTGCAGTACCATGACTTAAAATTGATCAGAATGCTGGTGTTAAAGCCTTTATGTCTGTGTCGATATGTGCGATCTTCTTGGAGATCCTCTCCACTTGGAGCCGGCAGTTTGCTGTGTCGATGGTAGTCATGATGGAATGACTGCAGCATCTCCACATCGTTAAAGCCTTTGGCAGCTTAATACTGTCTCATGTTGTCTTCGTGCTGCAATGGGATAGAATAAAGCTGAGTTTATATGTAGGTTGACAAGGTTTTGTTTGTCACGTTAGAGACAGTTTTGCTCCAACGCACGGGTAATAACAGTTTGGAAGTATGGATGGAAAAAAGGGGTAAGACTGTTGATGCTGTTCAATTTATGGACAACTTGAACACCTAATATATTTGTAGTTCTAAAGCGTAAAAAACTAATGTGCTTGTTTTGTTGTTGTTGATCTCCAAGTGCAATAATCATTTTTCAACTCGATCAGTTATTGTGTCTTTTATTTCTGCAGAGATTAACCTTTGTTTGTCAAATCTGATGGGGGTGGGGTGGGGTTGCTTTTGCTGCTAATTTACATTCACATCAGAGATGGTTGTTAAAGGCAGCTGAACACTGGAGATACAATTTCAGGTTATGTTTATTTTCCTTCCTGTGGCACTTAATCATTCCATTCGCTGGAAAGCAATATAAAAAAAGAACAAAAAAGTACAGCACAGGAAAAGGCCCTTCGGCCCTCCAAGCCTGCACCAATCATGATGTCTGCCTAAACTAAAACCGTATGCACTTATGGAGTCCGTATCCTTCCATTCTCATCCTATTCATGTATTCATCTAGTTGCTCCTTAAATGCTGCAATTGTACCTGCTCCCACCACCACTCCCCCAGGCAGTGTTCCAGACATTCACCACCCTCTGTGTAAAAGAAAATTGCCTCGCATGTCTCCTCTAAACTTTTCCCCACACACCTTAAACCTATGTCCCCTAGGACTTGACTTTTCTACCCTAGGAAAGAGCATCTGACTATCCACTCTGTCCATGCCACTCCTCTTGCAAACCTCTATCAGGTCACCCCCTCAACCTCCAGTGTGAACAAACCGAGTTTATCCAACCTCTCCTCATAGCTAATACCCTCCAGATCAGGCAACATCCTGATAAACCTCTTCTGTACCCTCTCCAAAGCATCCACATCCTTCTGGTAGTGTGGCAACCAGAATTGTGCACAATATTCTAAATGAGGTCTAACCAAGGTTCTGTACAGCTGCAACATGACGACCTGCGAATTTTTACTCAATTCCCTGACTGATGAAGGCAAGCATGTCGCATGCCTTCTTGACTGTGCATGGAACCAGAGGAAATGGGCGAGATACTAAATGAATACTTTACCTCAGTATTCACCAGGGGGCCTTGACCAGATGAGGAGCGTAGGATAGGGTGTGTAGATATTCTGGGTCATGTCAATATCATACAAAATGGTGGTATTGGGCGTCTTAAAAAGCATTGAAGTAGATAAGTCCCCAGGGCCTGATGGGATCTACCCCAGAATACTGAGGGAGGCAGGGGTGGAAATTGCTGGGCCACCTGCATTGCCACTTTCAGTGATCGATGGACATGTACGCCCAGATCTTTCTGCCCTTAAATACTCCTAAGAGTTCTACCATTTACTGTATAATTCCTACCTGCACTGGATCTTCCAAAATGCATTATCTCACACTTGTCTGGATTAAACTCCATCTGCCATTTCTCCGCCCAAGTCTCCAACCGGTCTATATCTTGCTGTATCCTCTGACAATCCTTTTCACTATCCGCAAATCCACCAATTTTTGTCATCTGCGAACTTACTAATCAGACCAGCTACATTTTCTACACTCTGCTAGTTACAGCCTTCCATTCAGAAAAGCACCCCTCTACTGCTACTCTGTCTTCTATGGCCAAGCCAGGTTATGTATGTATCTTGCCATCTCTCCACTGATCCCGTGTGACTTCACCTTTTGTACCAGTCTACCATGATGTATCTTGTCAAAGGCTTTACTGAAGTCCATGTATACAACATCCACTGCCTTTGCCTCATCTATCATCTTCGTCGCTTCCTCGAAAAACTCAATCAAGTTAGTGAGGCACAACCTCCCCTTCACAAAACCATGCTGTCTGGCACTAATAAGTCCATTTGTTTCCAAATGTGAGTAAATCCTGTCCCTAAGAATCTTTTCCCTATCACTGACATGAGGCTCACCGGCCTATAATTTCCTGCATTATCCCTGCTGCCTTCTTAAACAATTGAACAACATTGGCTGTCCTTTGGATCTTCACCTGTAGCCAATGAGGATACAAAGATTTCTGTCAAGGGCGTAGATCCCATCAGGCCCTGGGGACTTATCTACTTCAATGCTTTTTAAGACGCCCAATACCACCATTCTTTTGATATCGACATGACCCAGAATATCTACACACCCTACCCTACGCTCCTCATCTGGTCAAGGCCCCCTGGTGAATACTGAGGTAAAGTATTCATTTAGTATCTCGCCCATTTCCTCTGGTTCCATGCACAGATTCCCTCCACTAACCTTGAGTGGACCAACCCTTTCCCTGGCTACCCTCTTCCTCTTTACATACGTATAAAATGCCGTAGGATTTTCCTTAATCCTGTTGCCAAGGACTTTTCATGACCCCTTTTAGCCCTCCTAACTCCTGCCTTAAATTCCTTCCTAAGTTCTTTATGTTCTTCAAGGGCTTCATCTGTCCTAAGCCATTTAAACCTTACGAATGCTTCCTTTTTCTTTTTGACAAGGCTCATAATATCCCTTGTTATCCAGGGTTCCCGATACTTGTCACATTTATCCTTCATCTTCACAGGTAAATGTTGGTCCTGAATTCAAATCAACTGACATTTGAAAGACTCCTACGTGTCGGATGTTGAGTTACCCTCAAACAGTCTCCCCCAATCTACACACTCCAGATCTTGCCTAATATTGTTGTAGTTAGTCTTTCCCCAATTTAACACCTTCGCCTGAGGACCACTCGTGTCCTTATCCACAAACACCTTAAAACTTATGGAATTATGATCACTGTTCCCAAATACTCTCCTACTGAAACTTCGATCACCTGGCCGGGCTCATTCCCCAATTCCAGGTCTAATATGGCCCCTTCTTGAGTTAGGCTATTTACGTACTGTTTCAAGAAACTCTCCTGGATGCTCCTTATCTCTTAATTTTTGTTTAGGTCTTGTTAATGAGCTGAGGGGGTTCTTTTATTCTTTCATGAATGTGGACATTTGTCACCATCTCTAATTGCCCTTGAACTGAGTGTCATACCATACTATTTCAGAGGGCAGTTAAGAGTCAATGACATTGTTGTGGGTCTGGAGTAAGCCAGACTAGTAAGGATGACAGATTTCCTTCCTTAAAGGACAATGGTGTAGTGTAGCGAGGTGAAGCCTGAATTCTGGTCAGTGAATTAACAAAGGTTTATTATCAGAATAACTATATACATTACAGACAAAGAAAAAAGTTCTTAAATCCACAGGCCTAAAACTCCCAACTCTGAGGAACAAGCCCAGGCAAGTTTGGGTGAGTCCCCAACTCAGCTCCCGATTGAACAAGCTGGTCACATGACTCTTTTTCTTTGAAACCCCTTCCCCCACTCCCCCTTCGAGGGCCACTACACCACAAATAAACAATGGTTTCATGGTCAATTCAGCTGCAGTGGGATCCCAGGGCCGGCACGGTAGCACAGTGGTTAGCACTGCTACTTCACAGTGCCCAGTTCGATTCCTGGCTTGGGTCACTGTCTGTGTGGAGTTTGCACATTCTCCCTGTGTCTGCGTGAGTTTCCTCCGGGTGCTCCAGTTTCCTCCCACATCCTGAAAGATGCGCTGGTTAGGTGCATTGACCCAAACAGGCACCGGACTGTGACGACTAGGGGAGTTTCATGTAACTTAATTGCAGTGTTAATTAGTGTTTATTAGCCTTACTTGTGACTAATAAATAAACTTTAACTTTACTTTTATTTGAACCCTTGTTCGAACATTAACCTGGGCCTCGCTGGTGCATTACTATAGTGCCACTGCCTTCCTTGTGGCTCAATAGTAAGCAATGAACCTGTTGATGGAGTGATGTACTTAATTTCTGTAAAGGAATTAAAAAATCAAGCATGAATGTTTGCATGTACAAAAAGATCAAAGTTAATCAATGCCAACAATACGAGTGATGCACACGTTTTTAATTATTTGAACTTAATTTACTTTTGTTTCTGATTTTAAAACTAGAGAGATTGATTACATACATACAAGCAAATAATTTGGTTCTAATGCCGTAAATTGGTTTTTAAAATGCAGAAATGGCTATGTATGTGAATTCGATATTGGCACTCAATGCTCTGCTGAAGTCCCTACAGTCACAATAGAGCCTTTGGGTAATACTTAACATTTAAGTGGTACTTGAGAAGCATGAAATGATTATGGTTAAGTCCTAATTGCCTTGATTTATGTTGGTAAAGATGACAAATTCCTTAAAACTAACTTGCCCGATGGGAAATTTAAGTAATCAACAATGTTAAGACCAAGATGGGAGAGTGCACAGTTTATCTAGTCCCCCTCCTTTACAGGTTGCAACATTGGTTTGACAGTTTTTATTCACTCTCCACAATGCCAATTATTTACCTTTTGTTACAATTAGACTCGGAATAAAAGACTTTAACCAGGTTTATTCCAACAAACTCAAACTCAATGATTTTATTTGAAAATTTTTTAAAAAATAAATTACTTTCAAAACCTGGAACACACAACTGTAATCGAGTAGGATAACTATCTGTTTTAAAATTCCCCAGTGCGTGCACACACTGACAAAAGACAGATGGGTATCCCTGTGGAGATTGGCAGTTGAAGAATAAACTTATTGGGGGGGGGGGTTGTGCATATTGTTTAGTGTTTTGTTGCTGTTGATTTGGAGCATCCTTGTGTGAAGACAAGATTGTTAGTTCTGATAGAGACCTGGAGGATCTTACCAACATAGCTAAGCAAATGGAGCCAGAACAATCCTTACCATCTTAGCCTCTTAGCTTTCCAAAGACAGACAAGTTAGACTGAGATGAGGATTCCCAGTTGGATACTGACAATTACATGGCATCAAGCAAAGTGTGAGCTAGACAGCTTTTCATTTTCTTGGTTCAGTCGCAGTTGAATTTAAAAAAAAATTCGAAACCCAAAGCTCATCTGTCATGTGATTTCCAGTAAATCATTAGCTTTGCCGTTATATCTTTGTTTCCCCCCAAAATTAAAATAATAGCAGTACAAACAGCTCTTCCCCATCAAGTACCATGCTGGTCAGCTATTTCTTGGAAAAGGTACGCTTTCCCCAGTCCAAAGATGAACTTATGACCTTTTGGGGGGAAAAGAAAATCCAGGTCAGCTTCCAAGTGTCCAGATAATGCCATGTCCTTGCAAATTTAAAAAAAAACTGTCGTTCTTGAAGTTATGGTTTTCCCAACAGCCTTCCAGTTGTAATGGCTTTTTCTTTCTGAAAGTGGAAACTATTCCTTTTATAACTCTGAAGGTATTTTATATTTTAAAAAAAAGTTTATTTCCAAGAAATGAGAAAATGTTTTGAAACTGTAGATAAATCTTTTAAAGCATCAGGCTGGGATTTGATGGAGGTGGATTGGATGGGAATTCCTCCGTCTGCTGTGTGCCAGGAACCATGACATGAATCTTCTACTTTCTGGGATGGGCTTTTAGGTGAAATGTGTCATTAGATAATGAAGGAGCCCGTCATTGGGGGTGAAATGTGGCGATTAAGAGAAAAATTCCTGACTGTGGCACACCTTCTAATTTTCTGCCGTAGATTCGGGTATATTGTAGGATAAAATTTCAGTTTACAAACTCTGTCTCTACCGTATTTCGTTACTGTATCTTTTCTCCTTTTACAAGGTGCATATTGTAACTGACCACCACAGTGTGGGAAAGGGGATTTAATTTTCCACTCAACTGCTGAGCTTTTGATCTCTGCTGCTCAGCATGTAATTAAGGCAAATCTTTAACAATAAAGATGGGGGTCTGGGAAAAGTTCTCCAATCTCTTCTCTTGGCTGGAAGAGGTGTTATATATAGTTTTGGCAAACCCAGGCAAAAAAGAAAGACAAGAAGGGATAATTAGCAGAAAATTAATGTTTTTGAAAAGCAGTCATTTGTTAATGAGCAAGAATCTGCCAAATATGTTGGACCATGCTTTCTGTCTTTAGCACTTGTACTGTTAGCTTCACTTCTGACTTGGTTGTTGTATAATGCAATATTTTGCAGCTCTCTGGTCTCGTACCTTGAAGTGGATTACAGTTCTGACACTATAATATTTGATGTCCAAGAAATGAATATATTATGAGCAATTATTTAATTGCTCATAATATACCCTCTGTCAAATGTTAAACTCCAAAACATATGATTGAATTTTATTTTTTAAACTGAAATCCATTGCACTGTTTTGATCATCCCTGCTAAAGTCACATATCCCAGTATGTTGAGGGAGAGCAAGTTAAGGATGTGCCTAATGGTTTTGATGAAAGGCCATATTCTCTCTGCAGGTTCTGCCTCATCTCAGTATTTCCAGCATTTTCTTTTCAGAATTCCAGAATCTATAGTATTTTGCCTTTGTGCATGTTGGTTGTCTGCTGATCTATGTGCCTTTTGCATCCACAACTGGAATATATTGAATTAAGCAGCAACTTGATCAACATGCTAAATTACTTCATTTGCAAAAGCAAGTTTATTACTTGTCAGCTCAGTTAAAGATGTAGTGTGTGAATCAAATTCAGTGGAAAGGTATGACTGTTTAGGATGAGGGGCTGTGTTTATTGCTGCACTTGTCTTCTGAGTCACTTAACCAAAAAGATCTTTGGTAGTTGGCCTGTCATTTCTCCCTTAACAGTTTGTTTAAAGGTGGAATAAAAGTTACTATGGTATGGAACTTATTTAACAAATATGCACTAAAACTGTTTTCTTTACGTTCTAACACATTAAAGGAGACCACCAATGCACCAGCATCTCAGTGTGTATGCCCATTCTGTGCGCTCCTGTATTCCATCTCATTTGAGGTCCTCTCCTAACTCCTCTGCAAAAGTACTTGTCTGTTTCCTCTGGTGAGCTGACAAATGAACCATCCTTTACCTCTGATTTGGCGACAGCTCGTCTGTGCCTGGTGTCTTACCACATGCTGATCCCAACTCTAGGACCTCTTCAGTGCTGTGCTACTGCTCTCTTTCCATCGCCTGGGGCTCCTGTGCCTGGCCAGTTGGCAGTTCTTGGGTGTCTGAAAACAAAAGCAGTAGGGCAGGAAGTGAGAGGTCCATGATGACACCATTAGCTTCTTGCCATCACGTCAGATATCCAGATCAGGATGTGCTGGGAGTTGAGAAGGGGAGAAGAGATATAAGACAAGAACATGCCATCATCCTCCATGTTCTCAGCTATCTTACATGATGTGGGCTCTATTGCAGCTGGTACCATGATATAGTGAACAATTTCCTTTGCAGTGCTCTGGAGATGCAGACTTCCTTGCCCCCTGCCAGCTCTGCTCTGCTTCCTTTTATTGTCTCCTGCAAGGGATAGGCAAGTATGTCAGCAGTTGTGTAGCATTGTTTGGATGATGTCTATTGTAGATTGGTAACTGGAGGTAGCAAGAATTTGCAGGTGAGGATGAAGTGAAGTATCTGGATATTGGTTATTAATGAGTGCCAGTAACTGGATGAAGAATGAGGGTGTGTTGTATTGAGCAGTATGCAAGATTAGTGTGTAGTAGGTGCGGGATGTCCTGTAAAGCTGCAAGCGCTGGCATTGACCACTCAATTCTTGTGGCATAGCTTCAAATTCCACTGGTCCCGACCTCAGAAATTGACCTACCTGGCACAAGCACTGTCTTCTAAAGGTGGTCCTTGAGGTTCCCAATGGAACCATGGCATCTCTCCTCTCGCCCACCTGCATCCAGTGCTACATCTGTCACCTATGGATCCCTCTGTCTGCCCTGTTCAGTTTGCAAGATTTTCTATTAACCCTTTTTCTCTGAGTCACTGCTTTCTCTTTTTGTGCACTTTTTGTCTGTGTGCAAATTCCCTTCTGTTTGCATGTGCTCTGTCTTGCTACCCAGCCCAACCTCACTCAAGTCCAGTTGGCAGTCAGTGTACTACTACTGCTGCTGCAACTGGGATTGTTGGGTTCAATTCCTACCATCCATAAGCTGATCCTTTACACCAGACTTAAATAAAACCAATGAACCTGGAAATGTTATGGTGCAAGCTTGTTTTCTTCGCTGGATGCAAAAGTTGCAAGTCTGATTTTGTTTTTGTGTGTGCTGCTTTATAATACAATTTAGGACATGTGTTGTGATAGTGTGTAACACCATACCAGTATTACTTTATAGTAAATGGCTTCTACCTTAATTTCCAGGCTATTTATTATGTTAAAAATGTAGTTAATTTCCCCAGACAACAGCTCCCTCTATTGACTGTATAGTGCAGCAACATGTATGACCTGCATTTTTTTTTGTTTAGTGTAAGATGTTGGAATACTGAGAGCCCTTTGTATTGGGCCAAGTCAAACCTATGGTTTGCCACTCTGCTACTATTTACTTGCACCAGAGCTCCATGTTTCTTGCCTGGGTTTCCAAACTGGGAGCCCCTCCTCGTAGGGTAGAATTGTTGAAGGAAGCCAAGCCGTGCCTCCTTTTTAAGGCACTAGCTCTCCACTCAGTTTAAATGTCCCAAAGGCACTTTGAGAAACTATAAGGAGAGAGAGAGGGGGTAGGGTGGATTGCTGGTAGTCAAAGGTTCGGAGGAGAGTAGTTGGGTCAGAGTCAATATTACAGTTAATTACTGAGGAATGAAAACTGTTTGTAATAATTTTTGTTTGAGTAATTATTCTGGCAAGAGTGTTGGAACCATCTGGCATCTGTGACTCCGTTTTGGAGGGTTCTAAAATGCAGGTGAATTGCCCATCTGAAGTCCAAATTTCCCAGCCAATTCTGTATAGTCAGTGTGTGGTGACCTACAAGGGGTTCCCCAGTACATCTTTGGGGGTGGTGTGTCTGGGGTACGACTATCTGGAGATTGGAAGCTCTGGGCCATTGACATTTGAAAGGTCTATTTGGCCTGGTTTACTACTTGACATGGAGCTTGTTTAATTCACAATCAGTGATAAATGATCATTGCGTCAATTCCAAGCTGGCTTCATTTTTGGAATATTAAGCAAAAGTATCAATGACCATTGAGCAACGTTAGAATGGGTAAAAGAGATGCACTTAATCTACTCCAAGAAATTTCAAATGCATCTTGTGTCCAGTAACGCCTGATTAATAATCTACATTGTGAAATGCAACTTAAAATTAGGTTGAGGTGCACACATTTTAAGGATGATTGAACTGTATGACTGACACATTGCTGTAAAGAATGATGTGTGCTGTGAACAGTATGCATGTTACTTCATGTTGAACTGATTATGTACTATTATAATATTTTTCTTGTTCATCAGTATTTTTCTCTTCTGCCTATCTTTAAGTCCAATGTTCAAATATTTTAAATGCATTGTGTGAGGAACATGGTTGAACGATTATTTTCCTTTGTTCCTTGCAAGTAGCCAACTGGTTTCTCTTTGCCTTTCCTACAAGTGTACATAAAGATGGACAGTAACATTTTTGTTCATTTATTCAAAATGTGTTTGTTTTGTGTCATGGCTGAAACTACATAATTTATTTCTGTTGCTCTATTGTGGCCCAGTATGTCTTTATATTTAGGATAACAGTTTGATACATTCACAGTTTGGATTTGACGTAATTTGAAAAAATATTTTGGCATCAGTTAACAGTTTAAGCATCCAGGTACTTGTAATATATTTTAAATAGGCTGGTAATATGTTTTTAATAGGTTGGAAGACCTTCTGTGATGCTGATCACATTGCGTTTATCATAACGATTTTATAAGAAACTGGGTGCAGTGCCAAACAGTATTGCTAGGGATGCTGACATTGAATTGGTTGAAGCCTGGGATGTGGAAGTACTGGGAAAGGAGCCTAGAATCTGGCAGAAAAGGATGAGTTCCTGGAGTCTAGTGTTGCTTTGAATGAATCCTAGAGTCAGTTGGAGGCAGGTAAATAGGGTCAGGAAGCACTACAAATCCAGTCTAGGTATCTGAGCACCGGAGGGGTGTAGCATCCCAGGATCTACAGTTTAGAAGGAATTTAAGGTGGGGCTGAGGGGTGGTTCTGATTGTTTGCAAGCGGATTCTAACAGTAATGGTTGTTTGTGGAATTTTTAACCAGTTGGAGGGAACAGTGGCTAATGACCTTGTAAAAGGAGAATCAGAAGAATGGACCAGAAAGAGCATCCCACCCCTCCACGTATTCCCGTAGCTCAGTGCATTTATCATGGCTAACTCAACTACACATCCCTGGATTGTGGGAGGAAACTGGAGCACCCAGAGGAAACCCATGTAGAGATGGGGCAAATGTGCAAACTCCACATTGTCACCCAAGACTCGAATTGAACCCAGGTCCCTCACCTGGTGTACTGCATCCCGTTCTGGCACTTGAGAATGGATGAAGGCATTGAACTCAGTACAAGTGGAGATTCACAAGAATTGTTACAGAGATAAAGAAGATAAGTAGCTGTGAGAATAGATTGGAGAGGTTGGTACTGTTTTCTTTGGAGAAAAGAAGGCTGAGAGGAGACTTGATAGAAGTATTCAAGATCCTGAGGGATATGGACAGGGTAAATAATGAGAAACTGTTCCCACTCGAGCATCAAGAATTGGAAGGCACAGATTCAAAATTCGATGTGAAGAAACATTTTTTTCACCCGGAGGATGTTTGGAGTCAGGAACAAACTTCCTGAGAGGGTGGTGGAGGCAGATTTGAATTGAGGTATTAAAAAGTGAATTATTTGCTATCTGAAAAGAATGTGCAAGGTCACAGGGATAATGCAGGAGAGTGGAACTAGTTAGAATGCTCTGAGAGCCAATGCATACTTGATAGGCCACACGACCTCCTTCTGCACTGTAAAGATTGAGAGTTAATTATAGTAACTATGTACTCAGCATAGGAACACAAAATATATCTTTTACTATGCTATCATTGAGTTTGCAACTGTGCAGTCTTTTAAAAAGACTTAAGTTTATCTCTTATTCAAGCTTTCTGTTAATACAGTATCAATTTGTATACAGAAAAATCTTTAAAATTCAAACTGAGGTTCAGAAGAAAGATTTCTAACTGAATATTCTACCACAAAAAGATGATGATGGTTTTAAAAAAAAAGCCATGTTCCCATAAATGTTTTTTCTGTCAACCAAAGCACAATTTTAGATACTACTCAGCATTTGTTTTATTTCTCTGGCTGATTTATATTGTGCAAAGAATGTAGGGAAATTCTACAAATGGCACATGGTCTGAATGCATAACTTTTAATTTTAAAAAATCCATTTGAAGCCAAGGCTTTTAAAATGGGCAGAGATATTAGAGTAAAAATTTTAATGGAAGCATTACAAGATGGAAAAGGCAATTGAATGGGTAAATTTGAGCCTATTGCTTTGAAATATGTCATTGAAAAATTGTTTAAAATTTTATTTTGGTCATAGAAATTTCAGTTACTAAAATATATATATTGTTTAAAAAGCATTTGAGTGACTTGGTTAATCAACAAACATAATGGTGAAATATTTTCATATTTGGTGTTTTACCTTCTAAATTCCATATGCCATTATCTGTAATGATATAAAGTGCGATTCAAAATTGTGTGGACAGGATACAGGTTTTTGTCATGATGGAGTACTCAAGTTTTTTACATGTTAGCTTAGTAATAAGTTGGTCAGATTTTGTATAAACTGTAAAGCTGCAAAGCAGTAATAGATAATTAACATTTGACTGATCTGCAAATAGCCACTGGATGCTTCAGGAGTCTACTTATGCGAAATATGTGATCGTTGATCTACGTTAATGGATGGATTGGGGGGATGGGGAGGGAGGAAGTATCATACTACAATGAAACCTCTAAATTAAGTACATCCTATGGACTGACATCTGCTGTCTCTTTTTTTGGCAGGTTTTGAAAATGGTCATTGATTACACTGTTTTTAAAAAAAAAATAGAATGACGAGCTATTTATCAAGCATTCAGACCCAGAAATTTGTTTTTCCTGATGCTATGCATGCCATCCCCACATTCCTCTCGCTAAACCAACTGCTGCCTCATGTTGAATGACATATACTGACCTCAGCAGACTCCATCCCATGCTTTAGATGTAAAGTGCTTGGCTTCTGTAACTTGTGAATGTCCATGATTTTAGAGTGCCTTTAGAAGTATAGCTAGAAAAGTGGAAAGTATACAAGTTATTCGAGTCTCTTCAATTACCTATTTTTTGGGAAGAGCCCTATAGTATAGGCCTCATGGTAAATATGTAAATAATGGCATACCATTTGCTTCAACTTGGCAAATTAGGGTCTTTTTTTTTTGTAGGTAACAAATCTTCTAATTTTCAGGAAAGGAGTAAATTTTGTTTGAAGTAGGAGTGTTCTTTGGCCTAATTAATATTTGAAAATAAATGGGATTGAGGACAAACTATTGTGGAACTTGAGAACACATAAGCATCCTGGCACCTGACCTATATGGGTTGGCTGACATAAAAACAAAGTGCTCAAAAAAAACTCTCCAGGTCTGATGGCATTTCTGGAGAGAGGAATGGAATTTTGAGTCCAAAATGACTTATTTGGAACTGAACTGTGAATTTGGTTCTGCCAATTGTGGGTCATCCTAAAATGTACAGTCTGTGCTATAAAATGCAAATTATTTTTTATTTCAGTGCAAGTAATAGTCACTTATTCAGGCTTTCCTTTAATTTATTTTTAAAAAATCAAACTACCATTAGAAAATGAAAAATGTTTCAGCATGAAATTTTGTTGATGTCTGTTCAGCCAGTGAAATGGAAATGCTTTATTTGCAATATTTTGTGAGGCATGATGAACAATGGGTAGAATGAGATTCACTTTGCAATCAGGATGCAGTGACATCTAAATTTATAACAATTTGCCAATAGAAATTACATTATTATTAAATGAAGCAAATTATTTTCAATGAATTGAATAAAAACTAAAGTTCAAGCAGGGAAATAAATGTTCAACTTGTATACATTAATGACACTTGAGTCCCAGTCAAGATCTCGATACTGAAGAAAGGGTATTGCAGTACTGGGAAAAGTGCAGAAAAGATCTGCAAGGATGTTACCAAGATTGAGAGATTGAAACTACAGGGAAAAGTTGACGGCCTGGTGCTCTCTTCTGGAAAAGACAAAGATCTCAGAGTCCTTTTAAAAATTGTGAAGGGGTTCAATAGCATGTTGTTTTGGGTTTAATCTCAGTTGTTCTGGGTTTAATATCAGTTGTTCTGGGTTTAATATCAGTTGTTCTGGGTTTAATCTCAGTTGTTTGGGTTTAATCTCAGTTGTTTGGGTTTAATATCAGTTAATATCAGGGATTTGTTCCCAGGAGCAGGCTGAGGGTAAGAGAGTGGGTTTTCTGACTTTAATTAATTATTTATTTTTTCAGTTAATTTTGGGTTTAAAATCGGAGGTTTTTTTCAAAACCGGAAGTCGGGCCAGGAGAGGCCTGGGGAAGTTTTTGGAGGGTTTAAAAGCGCACCAAAGTATACAGCGGGCAGCATCGTAGCGGGCAGCAGAGTGAGTGGGAAGTTGAGTGAGCTGTCAGGGCTTTGGCTCACAGGGCTTGGACGAGCAGGGGTGAGTTTTTGTTTCCTTACACTCTTATTAACTTTTCACTGTCTTACTTGACATAAAGTGTCCAGTATGAGTGTGAAACCAGTGTGTTGTTCCCAGTGTAGGATGTGGGAGGTCCTGGAGGCATCTGGCCTCCCGGACATCCACATCTGTGAGGGGTGTGTCGAGCTGCGGTTCCTGAGGGACCGTGTTAGGGAGCTGGAACTGCAGCTCGAGGATCTTAGGCTGATGAGGGAGAATGAGGAGGTGATAGACAAGAGCTATCATCAGGTGGTCACACCAGGGCAACGGGAGGAGGCCAAGTGGGTGATGGCCAGGAAGGGTAAGGCTAGGGTGGTTGAGAGCACCCCAGTGGATTTGCCCCTGCACAACAAGTACTCCTGCTTGAGTACTGCTGGGGGGACAGCCCGCCTGGGGGAAGCAGCAGTGGCCGTGTCTCCGCAGTGGAGTCCAGCCCTGTAACTCAGAGGGCTAAGGAAAAGAGGAGGAAGGCGGTATTAATCGGGGACTCGATGGTGAAGGGGACAGACAGGCGTTTCTGCGGAGGTAGGTGGGATTCTCGCATGGTGGTCTGCCTCCCTGGGGCCGAGATCCAGGATGTCGCTAGTCGCGTCCCGGAAATCCTGAGGTGGGAGGGAGAGGAGCCTGAGGTAGCGGTACATATTGGTACCGCTGATGTGGGTAGGAAGGGAGAAGGGGTCATGAAAAGGGAGTACAGGGAATTAGGGAGACAGCTGAGAAAGAGGAAAGCAAAGGTAGTAATCTCAGGATTACTGCCTGTGCCACGGGAAGGTGAGGGCAGGAATGGAGTGAGGTGGAAGATGAATGTGTGGCTGAGGGACTGGTGCAGGGGGCAGGGATTCAGGTTCCTGGACCATTGGGACCTCTTTAGGGGCAGGGGTGATCTGTATACAAAAAACGGGTGGAACTTGAATCACACGGGGACCAATATCCTGGCCGGTAGGTTGGCTAAGGTTACTGGGGAGAATTTAAACTAGATAGGTTGGGGGGAGGGGAGCTAGAAGAGTTGACTAGGATCAAGGAACTAATTGATGGGGTGGAGGATGCAGGGGTAAGGGGAATTACAAAATTAATGGTAGAGGAGAGGGTGCAAGTGAATGAAGGCGGTAATTTAGATAAGGGAGTAGAGGGAGAGGGTGTTCGCGACTCATCAAAGCGGGTCCAGATAAAAGCTGGAATAAGGACACTTTGCCTGAATGCACGAAGCATTCGGAACAAGGTAAATGAGTTGATGGTGCAAATCAGCACAAGTGGGTACGATCTAGTGGCCATTACAGAAACGTGGCTGAAAGGTGACCAGGACTGGGAGATGAATATCCAGGGGTATCAGGCGTTTAGGAAGAATAGACAGGAAGGAAAAGGTGGTGGGGTCGCGCTATTAATAAGAGATAATATCAGGGTAGTACTGAGGGATGACATAGGCTCTGAGGAACAAAATGTGGAATCATTATGGGTAGAGATGAGGAATAGTAGAGGGAGAAAGACACTAGTAGGTGTGGTATATAGGCCCCCAAATAATAATGTTGAGGTAGGGAGGGCTATAAACAAGCAGATAAGGGATGCGTGTAAAAACGGAACGGCAATAATCATGGGGGACTTCAACATGCACATTGACTGGCAGACTCAAGTCGGTAAGGGTGGAATGGAGGAAGAGTTCTTAGAATGCTGTCGGGATAGTTTCCTTGAACAGCATGTTACGGAACCGACGAGGGAACGAGCTATTTTGGATCTGGTATTGTGTAACGAGGTAGGTAGAATTAAGGATCTTATTGTGAAGGGCCCTCTTGGGTCTAGTGACCACAATATGGTCGAATTTCTGATTCAGATGGAAGAGGAGAAAGTTTGGTCCCAAACCAGTGTCCTCTGTTTGAACAGAGGGAAATATGATAGGATGAGGGATGAATTGGCTAAGGTAGACTGGGAGAGCAGGCTGGCAGGTAGGATAGCTGAGGAACAGTGGAGGATTTTTAAGGAGATCCTTTTCAGTTCTCAGCAAAAATATATTCCAGCAAAAAACAAGGATTGTAAGAAAAGGGAGAACCAGCCGTGGATAACGAAGGAAATAAAGGAGAGTATTAAAATAAAAACAGCTGCGTACAGAGTGGCCAAAAATAGTGGAGAAACAAGTGATTGGGAAAAATTTAAGAAAAAACAAAGAGAGACTAAGAAAGCGATAAAGAAAGGAAGGATAGACTATGAAGCTAGGCTAGCAATTAATATAAAAAATGATAGTAAAAGTTTTTATAAATATATAAAAAGGAATAGAGTGGCTAGAGTGAATGTTGGACCCTTGGAGGACGAGAGGGGGGAGTTAATAGTGGGAAATGAGGATATGGCTGAGTCTTTAAATAAGTTTTTTGTGTCGGTCTTCACGGTGGAGGACACAAATAGTTTGCCAAATATTAACGATAGAGGGTTGGCAGCAGGAGAAATACTTAATACAATTAATGTTACCAGAGAGGCAGTGCTGGGTAGACTAATGGGACTGAAGGTGGATAAGTCCCCGGGTCCGGATGGAATGCATCCCAGGGTATTGAAAGAAATGTCAGAGGTAATAGTGGATGCGTTAGTGATTATTTATCAAAACTCGTTGCATTCTGGGGTAGTGCCGGTTGATTGGAAAACGGCTAATGTTACGCCGCTGTTTAAAAAAGGAAGGAGACAAAAGGCGGGTAACTATAGGCCGGTCAGCTTAACGTCTGTAGTAGGGAAAATGCTGGAATCCATTATTAAAGAGGAGATAGCAGGGCATCTGGATAGAAATGGTTCGATCAATCAGACGCAGCATGGATTCATGAGGGGAAAGTCGTGCTTGACGAACATGTTGGATTTTTATGAAGATGTGACGAGGGCGGTTGATGGAGGAGAACCGGTGGATGCGGTGTTTTTGGATTTCCAAAAGGCGTTTGATAAGGTGCCCCATAAAAGGCTACTGAAGAAGATTAGGGCACACGGAGTTGGGGGTAGTGTGTTAAAGTGGATTGGGGACTGGCTATCCGACAGGAAGCAAAGAGTCGGAATAAATGGGTGTTTTTCCGGTTGGAGGAAGGTAACTAGTGGCGTGCCGCAGGGATCGGTACTCGGGCCGCAACTATTTACCATTTATATAGATGATCTGGAGGAGGGGACGGAGTGTAGGGTAACGAAGTTTGCAGACGACACAAAGATAAGTGGAAAAGTGAATCGTGTGGAGGACGGAGAAGATCTGCAGAGAGATTTGGACAGGCTGAGTGAGTGGGCGAGGATATGGCAAATGGAGTATAACGTTGAGAAATGCGAGGTTATACACTTTGGAGGAAATAATAACAAATGGGATTACTATCTCAATGGAAACAAATTAAAACATGCTACCGTGCAAAGGGACCTGGGGGTCCTTGTGCATGAGACGCAAAAGCCCAGTCTGCAGGTACAACAGGTGATCAAGAAGGCAAATGGGATGTTGGCCTATATTGCGAAGGGGATAGAATATAAAAGCAGGGATGTCTTGATGCACCTGTACAGGGCATTGGTGAGGCCGCAGCTGGAATACTGTGTGCAGTATTGGTCCCCTTATATGAGGAAGGATATATTGGCATTGGAGGGAGTGCAGAGAAGGTTCACCAGGTTGATACCGGAGATGAGGGGTTTGGATTATGAGGAGAGGCTGAGGAGATTGGGTTTGTACTCGTTGGAGTTTAGAAGGATGAGGGGGGATCTTATGGAGACTTATAAGATAATGCGGGGGCTGGATAGGGTGGAGGCGGAGAGATTCTTTCCACTTAGTAAGGAAGTTAAAACTAGAGGACACAGCCTCAAAATAAAGGGGGGTCGGTTTAAGACAGAGTTGAGGAGGAACTTCTTCTCCCAGAGGGTGGTGAATCTCTGGAATTCTCTGCCCACTGAGGTGGTGGAGGCTACCTCGCTGAATATGTTTAAAGCGCGGATGGATGGATTCCTGATCGGTAAGGGAATTAAGGGTTATGGGGATCAGGCGGGTAAGTGGTACTGATCCACGTCAGATCAGCCATGATCTTATTGAATGGCGGGGCAGGCTCGAGGGGCTAGATGGCCTACTCCTGCTCCTATTTCTTATGTTCTTATGTTCTTATGTTCTTATGTGCTATTGAAGACAGCTGCAAACAGATCAAATGAAGTATTTAGGAGAAATTTATTTTCATGAGTGGTGAAAATGTATGGAACCTGCTGCCACATGGAGTGGCTGAAGCAGATAACATTGATATTGTTAAGGGATGGTTTAATGCTTGCATGAGGGTGAAAGCTAGAAAAAGGAATTGACCACTTGGACCCAATGACATGTTTCTTTACTGTAGACTCTATGTATGTAATTGTGTTACTGCGCTGGACAAAGTTACCATTAACCTGAATTAAAATCTATGCTAGATTAATGGTGCTGCTGGTCTTATGAATAAAATTAAGTATTAAAGTTTGAATTTAGGAAGTTGAGATCATTCAAATGAAGAATAAGGCTAAAAAGCGCTCTCTATGTACTTAGAATGAATCTTAGAATCCCTACAGCACAGAAAGAGGTCATTCGGCCCATCGAGTCTGCACCGACCACAATCCCACCCAGGCCCTATCCCCATATCCCTACATATTTTACCCACTAATCCCTCTAACCTACGCATCCCAGGACACTAAGGGCAATTTTTAGCATAGCCAATCAACCTAACCCGCACATCTTTGGACTGTGGGAGGAAACCGGAGCACCCGGAGGAAACCCACGCAGACACGAGGAGAATGTGCAAACTCCACACAGACAGTGACCCAAGCCGGGAATCGAACCCAGGTCCCTGGAGCTGTGAAGCAGCAGTGCTAACCACTGTGCTACCGTGCCGCCTTCACTAATCTGTTTTCATTTTTCAACTTGGGTGCACCATTCTCAAAAGAATGCTTTGAGAAAAAGATTGTTTTTTTTTAGGTGTTACACAAAATCATTTTTGGAAATTCTGTATTTGAATTTTTGATCATTTGAATGAGCAAGAAGAATTTTCACATTTATCTCAAAAGCCCATTCATCACTTCCTCTATCCTCAAATCTATATTGCAGATATCATTAAAAGCTTAAAGGGGAGAGAAGAGAGCCAACATTTTGAGCCTAGCTGACCCTTTGTGAGAGCTTTGATAGAGCTCTGACAAAGGATCATCTAGACTTGAAACATTGGCTCTATCCTCTCCCCACAGATGCTGTCAGACCTGCTGAGATTTAACAGCAATTTCTGTTTTTGTTTCAGATTCCAGCATCAGCAGTATCTTACCTTTATCATTAAAAACTTTATTTTCTGGTATTCTATTCAAAAAATTGGTTGGTGAGTTGGGGGTTAGGTTGGGTGGTTGGTGGGGGTGGTGGAGTGTCCCATGGGGGTCAGGGCGGTTCAGCACTATAGTTGCCCAGGAGTTAGAAGTGGTTTTAATTTTTAAAACTTTCCTTTGGTAAATATTTTGCTCAAACAGTTTGAGCCCACCAAAGTTTGCAATTTAAATTATACTTTCGGATGGTTTCGATCGCAAGACAGTTGCCTAATGGAAGTTTGAACTTCGCAGGCAATCCTTACCTGGGACTCCTGGAAAGGGGGAAGAGTTTCCCAGAACATCTTTGGAATACTCCCAGATGACACCCTGAAACTCAGAAGTTACAGCTCTATTTTCCCAAGTCAGGTTGATTTGTGACTTGCAGGGAAACATGTACCTGCTACTTTTGTTCTTCCAGGTGTTGAAGATTGCGAATTTGGGAGGTGCTAATGAAGAAACTGTAGCAAATTGCTAGAGTGCATCTCGTAAGTGAGCATTAAAGGGAGTGACTGCTTAAGGTGCTGGATGGAGTGGCAATCATGTGGACTGCTTTGTCTTGAATAGAGCCTAGTTATTTGTTTGTATTCATCCCAATAAGTGGAGAGTATTCCATCACATTCTTGTGCCTAGATGGTGGAAAGGCTTTGGGAAGTCGGGAGATGAATCACTTGCTGAAGAATACCCAGCCTCTGACCTGCTTTTGTGTCCACAGTGTTTTGTATCTGATCCATTTAAGCTTCAAAGAGGTCCTGTATATAGTTGTTGGGGGATTTGATTATAAAACAATGAAAGATAAGGAGAGATAGTTAAACTTTCTTGTTGGAGGTAGTCATTGTCTCACACTTCTGAATCGTACTTGCCACAAATAAGCCCAAGCCTGAATGATGCCACATGTGAATACTGAAGGCCTTGTTACTTGAGGAGTTATGGATGGAAGTGGACATAAGCGAACATTCTCACTTCTGACCTTGGATGGAGGGAATGTCATTGATAAAGCAGCTGAGGATACTGAGAAATAATTTCATCAAGCCTTGATGCTGAGATGATTTGTCTCCAAATAAACACAACTATCTTTCTTTGTCCTTGAGATCATTCCAGCCAGTTGAGAATTTTCCATCTGATTCCCATTGATTTCAATTTTGTTAGGACTCCTTGATGCCACACTTGATCAAATAATGCCTTAATGTCAAGGGCAGTGACTCTCACCCCACTGCTAGAGTTCAGCTTTCTCCCCCTGTGGGGATCAGGTGGAAGTCTCACAACACCAGGTTAAAGTCCAACAGGTTTATTTGGTAGCACAAGCTTTCAGAGTGTCGCTCCTTCAGGTGAGTATAATGTGGTAAAATGTGAGGTTGGCTGAATAAAAAAAGCATACTGAGAGATTGGAGAGCTCTGAAATGCAAAAGGATTTAGATGTCCTAGTGCATGAATTGCAATATGCAGGTTCAGCAAGTAATTACCAAAGTGAATAAAATGTTATTCAATAGGAAAGTTATATTTGTTATACAGGGCATTGGTGAAAGCACATCTGGGGTACTTTGTACAGTATTGGCCTTCTTATTTAAGGGAAGCTGTAAATGCATTGGAAGCAATTCAGAGAAGGTTTACTAGATTAATACCTGGAATGAGCAGGCTGTTTTATGGGGAATGTCTGGGCAGGCTAGGCTTGTATCTGTTGGAATTTAGTGGAGTAAGAGGTGAGTGACTTGATTGAAACATATCGGGCGGGATTCTCCGACCTCATCCACTTGCTCCTCCGCACTACCAGTGAGAATGGAGAATTTGGTGCTGAACCAAAACTACATTCATTACAACAGCACTGGAGAATCCCAGCTGCAGATGAGGTTGGAGGTTTTCAGTAATAAGATCCTAATGGATTGACAGTCTGGATGTGGAAAGTTCTCTTGAGAGCATCTAGAACTAGGGACCACTGTTTAAAGATAAGGGGTCGTTGAGGAGAAATTGTTTTTGTTCTTCAAAAGGCGACTGCAGCAGAGTTTATGAATATCATTAAAGCAGAAAAAGATAGATTCTTGATGAGCAAGGGGGTGAAAGGTCAAGTGGACTGGGCAGGAATGTGAAGTTGAGGTTAAAATTAGATTAGCCATGATCTTTTTGAATGTCAGAGCAGGCTAGAGGGACCACGTGGTCTACTCCAGCAGCTAATTTATATGTTTGTATGTTCAGTTTGGACATGATGTAAAGAGGCCAAGTGGTCCTAGCAGAACCAAAACTGAGCATTGGTGAGGAGGTTATTGATGAATAAATGCCATTTTGATATCATGCTAACAACACCTTCCATAACTTTACTGTCTCATCAGTCTGCTTTTAAGTCATCTGTGATTTGGATTTGTCCAGCTTTTCAAGGTTAGGACGTACCTACATATTTTCCACTTTGATGTACTGGAATGTGCAGGTATTTTATGCAACCAACTAGATACTTAAATTACAGGAAGATGACTTTTATTATATAATGGGCAAATTAGTTTTACAGCTGGGTAGTTTGAAAACACAGTAAGAGTTTTAACAACACCAGGTTAACACCACTTTAACCTGGTGTTAGAACATAGATTCTATGTTCTATCTATGTTCTAACACCAGGTTAAAGTCCAACAGGTTTATTTGGTAACAAATGCCATTAGCTTTCGGAGCGCTGCTCCTTCGTCAGATGGAATGGATATCTGCTCTCAAACAGGGCATACAGAGACACAAAATCAAGTTACAGAATACTGATTTAGAATGCGAATCTCTACAGTCAACTAGGTCTTAAAGATACAGACAATGTGAGTGGAGGGAGCATTAAGCACAGGTTAAAGAGATGTGTATTGTCTCCAGACAGGACAGCCAGTGAGATTCCGCAAGTCGAGGAGGCAAGCTGTGGGGGTGTCTGCTTTCTTGTATCTTTGTAGAAACTTGATGTCTGTGTCGATATGCGCGATCTTCTTGGAGATCCTCTCCACTTGGAACCGGAACACAGCTGTCTCTGTATGCCCTGTTTGAGAGCAGATATCCACTCCATCTGACGAAGGAGCAACGCTCTGAAAGCTAATGGCATTTGCTACCAAATAAACCTGTTGAACTTTAACCTGGTGTTGTTAAAACTCTTACTGTGTTTACCCCAGTCCAACGCCGGCATCTCCACATCATAGTTTGAAAACAACAGGGTAACAGCATAATATAAAAGCAAATTACTGCGGATACTGGAATCTGAAACAGAACAAAAAATGCTGGAAAATTTCAGCAGGTCTGCCCGCGTAGAGAATAGAGCTAACACTTTGAGTCTGGATGACTCTTTGGCAGAGCTCAGGGTGTATCAATATGCACATTCGTACATACATTGGCAAAATTATAGGTTATTTCCCCAAATTGCAGACATAGTCACTTGCCTCAAAATTCTAAAAACAGATGAAATAAAAAGAAACAAAGGGTGGAATTCTCCCATTTTGGGACCAGGTTCTGTGGCAAGGATGGGAACCCACAGCACATGGACTGCAATGTTTCAAGACGGCAGCTCACCACCACTTTCTCAAAGGCAACTAGGGATGGGCAATAAGTGCTGGTCAGCCAACGATGCCTATGTCCCACGATTGAATAAAAAATGTGAAGCGTTCCTGCTGTAGAGGCCGGTGGGAAAACACTATCTTCCAGCGCCGACCTCCTTAATTATAAAATCAGGTGTTTGCCATATTCTGTGGCAGGGCAGACCTAGTGGTGTGTCGCCTGCTGTCTTATCTGGCATGGTGCCCTGCATCTTGTACCCACTATTGAAGAAAGGAGATGGCCCCAATGAAATGAAGATGGAACTCCGGGAACATTGAGGTTGGAAGATGGAACCCCTCCAGAAATTTGGAAGATCCACCTGCAGATGCTCCCCCAGTCCATTGCTGTGGTGTTCCAGAGTTGTGGGTGGCCTCCTTCCTGAATTCTGGAGGCAGCCCCAGGGATTGTTCAGGTGAATCCCGACATCTGCATGCTACTTTGGGTGGTGGGACGGTGGCACAGTGGTTAGCAATGCTGCCTCAGCGCCAGGGTTCAATTCCCGGCTTGGGCCATTGTCTCTGCAGAGTCTGCACATTCTCCCTGTTTCTGCGTGGGTTTCCTCTGGGTGCTCCGATTTTCTCCCACAGTCTGACGTGCTGGATAGGGGCATTCGCCATGCTAAATTCTCCCTCTGTACCCGAACAGGCGCTGGAGTGTGGTGACTAGGGGATTTTCACAGTAACTAATGTAAGCCTACATGTGACACCAATAAATAAATTTTAAAACTTTATTCCAAGTGTGTTTCATACCAGTGTGTTTCTCTGCCAGCGTCACAGAGAATCTGGTGTGAGGGCTGGTGCCTTCATCTGCATGCCATTAATGGGAATGCAAATACTTTCTTGCCAGCCCCCAGTGGATTTTCAGACCCACCATGATGGGTGCTAGCAGAAGATCCTGCTGTAAATTCATGCCAGTGTGAAATTGATTTCTGGGCCCCCTACCCCATATTCTCCCCCATGCCCACCATCAGACCTGTTCATAGCTTGGGAGAATTCCACCAAATATGTTTAAACACTGAGCTACCCATCCCGTCCTCCACGTTCGAATAGGGTGATAGTGCCAACATTAATGTTCAGAAGTCCCTTATAAAAATTACATTTGGAATCTTTTAAACTAATCTAGCACCATTAAGCCTGTTCTTTAGTGTACAAAAGCGATGCATTTGCATGTTGTTTAAGAGAAATCTGATTCTGCAACTGATTGTATGAAACTACCCTGTAATTATTACTGTGTAAGGTTTTAAAGAAAATAAAATCATGATTTTCTTCCGAATTCTGGGCACCATAGTGTGTAGGAACAATTTGCCAAATTGATTTTAACCTGCTTTTTAGTTTAGAAGCATGTATCAACTGCTCCCTTAACAGGATGGGTTTGACGACTTTCCCTTGCTGTATGAATACTGTACCTTAATTTGAAGAATGGTGACCGCAGCAGCCAAAAGCTGAGTCCAAGTACTTGAATGGTGCAGTTTATCGAATCAATTACTTTGTACTACAAGCAAAGATTGATTGCTGTGTAATTAAAAAATCATGTTATGTGGTTAGCACTGCTGCCTCACAGCGCTAGGGATCCAGGTTTCATTCCAGACTTCGGTGTCTGTGGAGTTCGCACGTTCTCCCATGTCCGTGCGGGTTTCCTCTGGGTGCTCTGGTTTCCTCCTCCTGTCCAAAGATGTACATGTTAGGTGGATTGGTCATGCTAAATTACCCCTTTGGTGTCCAAAGATGTGTAGGTTAAGGGTAAGGAAAAGTGAATCGTGTGGAGGGCGCAGAAGGTCTGCAGAGAGATTTGGACAGGCTGAGTGAATGGGCGAGGATCTGGCAGATGGAGTATAACGTTAACAAATGCGAGGTTATTCACTTTGGAAGAAATAATAGCAAATTGGATTGTTATCTAAATGGAAAGAAATTACAACATGCTGCTGTGCAGAGGGACCTGGGGGTCCTTGTGCATGAGACGCAAAAACCCAGTCTACAGGTGCAACAGGTGATCAAGAAGGCAAATGGGATGTTGGCCTATATCGCAAGGGGGATAGAATATAAAAGCAGAGATGTCTTGCTGCATCTGTACAGGGCATTGGTGAGGCCGCAGCTGGAATACTGTGTGCAGTATTGGTCCCCTTATTTGCGGAAGGATATATTGGCCTTGGAGGGAGTGCAGAGAAGGTTCACCAGGTTGATACCAGAAATGAGGGGTGTTGATTATGAGGAGAGACTGAGCAGATTGGGTTTGTACTCGTTGGAATTTAGAAGGCTGAGGGGGGATCTTATAGAAACCTATAAGATAATGAAGGGGCTGGATAGGGTAGAGGTGGAGAGATTCTTTCCACTTAGAAAGGAAGCTAGAACTAGAGAGCACAGCCTCAAAATAAAGGGAGGTCAGTTTAGGACAGAGTTGAGGAGGAACTTCTTCTCTCAGAGGGTGGTGAATCTCTGGAATTCTCTGCCCACTGAAGTGGTGGAGGCTACCTCGTTGAATATGTTTAAATCACAGATAGATGGATTCCTGACCGGTAAGGGAATTAGGGGTTATGGGGATCAGGCGGGTAAGTGGAACTGATCCACTTCAGATCAGCCACGATCTTATTGAATGGCGGGGCAGGCTCGAGGGGCTAGATGGCCTACTCTTGCTCCTATTTCTTATGTTCTTATGTATTAGTGGGGTTACAGGAATGGGGTGGGCCTTGGAAAGATGCTCTATACGAGAGTTTGTGCAGACTCGATGGACTGAATGGCCTCCTTCTGTACTGGAGGGGTTGTGTGCATTCTGACACTAATAAAACCTGATTGGAAGAAAATGAGTAATTTTCAATGGCTAATATAAATAGACAGGGCAGTAATTGGCTGGCTATCGTTTAACTGATGAGCTGAGTTTAACCCTTATTTACTACGCATTGTATGTCCTCCATAAAATTAACTGTACTAATTAATTTCAAGGGTGAGTAATTTACATTTTATTTTCTGTCAGCTTCTCTTGGGAATATAACATAGAAGAAAGAGACCAGCTGTGAACAGATTAGTAGTCATTTACAGAGCTAGTCAGAGGGCTACACATATTGCTTTGAGGCCTGTATAGCCATATGTGCCAAGTTAACGAGATAGTAGATTAAGTATGAATGCATCTATAGTATATTGTAACACATCTAATTTTTGCTTTTTACACTAAGAAAGCTAAACTCTAGTATAGCAATAAACAGTAGCTGATGTCCCCAGAATGATAGGCTAAAGACTAATGTGCACATGAAAACAAAACTATATGAATAAACATCTGAGGGAAACCTTGATGAGCACGATTTGTGCTTAACTACCGTTGAATTTTGGCACCGAGCTAAAAGTAACTGTGCTGCCTGATGCTAGTTGTTGCTCCAGTTCCACAATGAACAGATGGTTGAGCTATACTTTCAACCACTGAAGGGATTTGACATTTGATATTTCATTAGTTAATAAATATTTTAGAGGGTAATAGATTTTTAAAGTATAGTGTATGTTTTTATGATTTGTACAATTTCTTTCAAAAATTATGTCTTGGCAGTTAGTTGAATAAGTAGTATATAAATAATACATTTTGAAGGTGGCAACTTTTATTTTTAAACATGTTCAAAATGCATAATTTCCTGGTTGGAAAAACCCAATTTCTGCCATTTGTTTTCCTGTGTAACTCCAACCCCAACACTCATCACTTTCATGGCTCTCTGCACTGCCCCCACAGCATTTGAATGTCGTCTTTATTTCTTGAGATGGTGATGATGACTCCTGGATCAGAACAACAGTTAGAGAACTGAAGATTGTCTGTCCTCTTTGCCCTTGGTCAGCTGCCCTCCATGAACAAATGTTCTCATTTTTATTCTGCACAATTCCAGCAGAGCGGGATCCATTGAATATGGAATCATCTCCATCTATACCTGTTTGTAACATGTAAACCAGATACTTTATCCAATCTATATTCCATCCAGTTACTGTTTTACAAGCAGCTACAAAAAGATGTAGATAAGTTGATGGAATGGGCAAAGATCTGGTAAATGGATTATAACGTGGGAAAATGTGAAATTGTTCATTTTGGCAGGAAGAATAAAGAAACATTAATTAAGTGGCGAGAGATTGCAGAACTCTGACGTGCAGAGGGGTCTAGGTGTCCTGGTGCATTAATCACAAAAGGCCAAAATGCAGGTGCAGCAAGTAATCAGGAAAGCAAATAGAATATTATAATTTATTGCAAGGGAAATTGAATACAAAAGTAGGGAGGCTATGCTACAGTTGATACTCCAGATGTGGTCTCACTATGCCCTGTATGTCTACAGTACTGGTCACCTTCTTTAAGGAAGGATGTAAATTTTTGGAAGTAGTTTAGAGAAGTTTACCGGACTAATACCTGGAATGGGAGGACTGTCTTATGAGGAAACGTTACAGTCTATTCTTGTATCCGCCGGATTGAAGAGTAAGAGGTGACTTGGTTGAAACATGTAAGATCCTGAGAAGTCTTAAGGTATATGTGGAGAGGATGTTTCCTCTTGAGAATCTAGAACTAGTGGTCACTGTTTAAAAATAAGGGGTTGCTCATTTAAACTTGAATGAGGCAATTTTTTTTGAGTCGCAAATCTTTCGAACTCTTTCCGGAGAAGATGGTGGAAACAGAGTCTTTGAATATTTTCAAGGTAGAGGTGGATAGATGTTTGCTAAGCAAGGGGGTGATAGGTTATCAGGAGTAGGCAGGATGCAGATTTGGGGCGACGGGAGATCAGCCTCAAGGGGTTGAATGGCCTACTCCTGCTCTATTTTCGTACGTTTAAAGGCTTTTATAGGTAAAGTCGCCATAGTTCCAGATAAAAGGCTGCTCTCCCCTTTCTGAGGGGGAGAGCTGACTGGTGGTGATGTAACCTGAGGATCATCACAGCTCAGGCGAGGGGCAAAGTTGAGAAGGCTTAGTCATGAATAACCTTAGTCGGTACAGAAATTGAACCCATGCTATTGGTGTTGCTCCGCATCACAAACCAGTATAACTCCTCCTATTTTGAATGTATTTTTACAGACAAAATATTAAATTGGACATTTGAAAATATTTTGTCCAGTGTTAATTATTTCTCTGCATCATATCCTATTTGAGACTTTCAGATGAAGTAACAACCTTTGATTAAAAATGTGACAATTAACAATTTCTGCAGCCCATAATTTAGTGTAGCCAATAGTCAACGAAACTAGAGCAACTGAATGAACAAAATCTGAAGCAGAAGTTTATTTCGGTCTGTTTTCTTATTTCCATTGTACTGCAATAGTTCAAGATTATTTGCATATTTAAGAGGATCCGATTAAAATCCAAACCAAATCCTGATGCTTTTTTTAAATCAACAGTGAAACAGCAGATGATTGCACAGTGAGATTAATTAAGGTAGTTAATTTACTTCTCTTTAGCTCACTGAAGAATTCAGGTGACTCTCATCTTGTATATATTGACGGATGCAAAGCCGTACATAGAATTTTATCATTATATTACCCAGTTCATGTTGAGTTGCAGCCTGTGAAGTTGGATCATGGCTCAGTTGAGTCTGAACACAAGACAGTGTCAATATGTGTATTTCTGTCCTTGATATTCCCATATGATGTACAGTCATGAACAGAACTGTGCAGGTGCACCTTTGAGAGAAGAAATCCTCTCAACCCATGGTGTATGTCTGTTATATTTCCTTGTGTTTGATCACAGAGTGCATTGGGAGATGCCTGGGAGCAGGGTGCCTGCCTTTCCTTTTTCCAAAAATAGCACTAAATTGGATCTGTGCATACAAATTAGGAGCAGGTGTGGCTACTCAGCCCTGTTCACTGAGATCGTGCCTGAACTGATTGTGGTCTCAGCTCCACATTCTGCTAACCTTCCTTTATTTTCCTTGTTAGTGAAGAATCTATTTTTGTTGAAAAATATTAATTTCTCCAGAGAATCATGGAGGCAGTGTCAGGGAGTTCCAAATATTCATGACCCTCAGGTGAAAAAAGTGTCCCCTTTGTCTTAAGTAGGCGACTTCATATTTTTAAACTGTTTCCCCCTCTAGTTCTAATGTCTCTCAAGATCACCAGCATCCACCCTGTCAAGACCCCTCAGGATCTTTTATGTTTCGATAAGATCGCCTCTCAATTTTCTAAATTCCAATAACCATACTACCATCTGAGGTATCAGTCAACTGAGCCTTCATTGGATTATTTCTAACGCATTTCTATCCTTCCTTAAGTAAGAACAAAACTGTATGAAGTATGTTAGATGTGGTCTCACCAATGTCTGCAAAATATCCCTACCTTTATATTCCATTCCTCTTGCAATAAACAGCATTCCATCTGCTGCACCTGCATATTAACCTCTTGTGATTTATGAACCTGGATACTCAAATCCTGCCATATCTTGGAGTACTGAAATTGCTCCTCTAATGGCTGTGATTTTTAGGGCCCATTTGCCATGGGTGCAAATCCTATTATGCTTTGCTAAATCCCGCGAGAGGGCCATAATGAGAATTGCACCGTCGAAATATCAGAGAATGCGATGTCCCCAAGCTGCCTCCAATGATGTGATCCTGTGAACCTGGTTTGCATAAATTTTAATGAATTTAAATGTCATTAAACCGCTTTATGCCATTGCTTTGGGCCACATCAAGTGCTGCCCGTTGGCGTGATGTCACGCCAGCAGGAATCACTACCGGTGACTACGCCTTCGGGGTGGGGGGGGGGGGGGGGGGGGGGTGGTTTGTCCTGTGTTTGAAGCTGTTCTCCTTGTCTGGGGGCGGGGCAATCTTTGTGGAACCGGCCTTGCCAGTGTGTTTACACTCTGCCCCTCAAAAATGGTGGCACAAAATCCACATTCTGTTTGATTGCATTGAGTTTTTCTAAGTGTCTGAAATAATCTCCTTAAAATAGCTATCAGTAATTTCTCTATGACTGATGTTAGGCTAACTGACATATAGATCCTTGCCTTCTGTCTCCCTCCTCTCTTGAACAGAGGAATCACATTCGCTATTTTCCAATCTGGTGGGACCTTTCCAGATTCGAAGGAATTTTGGAAAATTAAAACTTATTTATCTACAATCTCAGGAGTCACTTCTTTTAAGACCCTAGAATGAATTCCACCAGGGCGTGGAAACTTTTCAGACTTGAGTGATAATATTCATAGTAACCAATCCCCAGTGATTGTAATTTAAGTTCCTCCCTTTACCTCCAGATTTGCAATTATTTCTGGAATGGTACTAGTATCCTCTTAGTGAAGACAGACACAAAATATCTGTTCATTTTATCCACCATTTCTTTATTTACCCCTAATTCCCCATCCTAGCTGTCTGTAGAGGACCCTTTTACCTTTATCCTTTTTAAAAACCAGTAGAAACTATTATCTATTTTATATTCCTAGCTAGCTTTCCCTGCTTATTAATCTTTTAGACATACTTTGCTGTTCTTTATATTCTGTCTAGTCTTCTGACATAAGAACATAAGAAATAGAAGCAGGAGTAGGCCATCTGGCCCCTCAAGCCTGCTCCGCCATTCAATAAGATCATGGCTGATCTGATAGTGGGTTCAGTTCCATTTACCCGCTCGCTCCCCATAACCCTTAATTCCCTTATTGGCTAAAAACCTATCTATCTGTGACTTAAACACATTTAATGAGGTAGCCTCTACCACTTCATTGGGCAGAGAATTCCAAAGATTCACTACCCTCTGGGAGAAGAAGTTCCTCCTCAACTCTGTTCTAAATTGACTCCCCCGTATTTTGAGGCTATGCCCCCTAGTTCTTGTTTCCATTATAAGTGGAAACAATCTCGATGTTTCTACCCTGTCTAGCCCCATCATTATCTTATATGTCTCTATAAGATTTCCCCTCAACCTTCTAAACTCCAAAGAGTACAGGCCTAGTCTGCTCAATCGCTCCTCATAAGTCAACCCCCTCATCTCTGGAATCAACCTAGTGAACCTTCTCTGCACCCCTTCCAAAGCCAATGCATCCTTTCTTAAATAAGGGGACCAAAACTGTACACAGTACTCTAGGTGCGACCTCACCAGTACCGTGTACAGTTGCAGCATGACCTCCCTGCTTCTATACTCCATCCCTCTCGCGATAAAGGCCAACATTCCATTTGCCTTCTTGACCACCTGCTGCACCTACAAACTGTGTTTTTGTGATTCATGCACAAGGACCCCCAGGTCCCTCTGCACAGTAGCATGTTGTAATTTTTCATCGTTTAAATAATAGTCCCTTTTCCTATTATTCCTTCCAAAGTGGACAACCTCACACTTACCAACGTTATACTCCATCTGCCAGATCCTCGCCCACTCACTTAACCTATCCAAATCTCTCTGCAGACTCTGTGTCTTCCACGCAATTTGCTTTCCCACCCATCTTAGTGTCATCCGCAAATTTTGTTACCCTACACTCGGTCCCCTCCTCCAGATCATCTATGACTTGCCACTCGTCTTTGCAGAATTATACACTTTTTCTTTCAAATTGACACTATCTTTAACTTTAGTTAACCACTTTAAGTGTCATCAAATATCTCCTTAAATGTATGCCACCTCTGATTCCTTAACCTAATTTTCCAATTTATTTTAGCCAGCTGTGTTCATGCCCTCATAATTGTCTCTAAGTTTAAAACACTTGTCTTAGATCCACTTCTCTCTCCCTCAAACTGAATATGAAATTCAATCGTAATACAATCACTGTGACCAACCTTTACTATGAGGTCATTAGTTAATATCTGTCTCAATGCACATTCCTGGAATGTGTATAGCCTGCTCTCTAGTTGATGCTAAAATGTGTTGCTCAAATAAACTGTCCCAAAAGCGCTATGAATTTATCATTCAGTCTACCTTTGCCCATCATTTGCCCATTGGCAATCTTTATGTAGATTAAAATCAGCCATGATTATCACTATATATTTTTCACAAGCACTCATTATAGGGGTTTATAAACTACTCCCAAAAGTGACTTCTTACCTTGACTATTTCATAGAATCATAGACTCACCTCTACCCAAACTAATTCTACATCTTGACCTTCAGAACTGAAGTCTTCTCTCTCTCTCATGTATCAATGTCATCCTTAATTAACAGAGCTACCCCTCCACCTTTTCCTAGTTTCCTGTCCTTCCTAAGTGTCATGTATGCTTGAATATTCAGGCCCCAGTCTTTGTCATCCTGCAGCCATTTCTCTCTAATGGCTCTCATATAACTTTTATTTCTATCTGTATTATCAATTCATCTGTTTTTGTCATGAACACTGACATACAGAGCCTTAAGTTATGTCTTTTTTTTGTAACATCGAGCCTTATCTGTTGCTACACACTATCCCTTCCTACAATACTCTGATAATTTCCCTAATTCCTACCTTGCTCTCTTGCCTTGTCTTCTCTAGTTATCATATGTTCCTAAACTTTATCCCTTGACCTCACTATTTAGTTTATGTCCTCTCTAATGCATTGATTACAAGACTTGCTAGAACACTCATTCTAGTATGGGTTAAGTCAAAATAGTCCCAAAGCTACAGCGTCCACTTTCCTCAGTATTGGTGCCAATGCCCTGTGAATCAAAACCTAATTTTCCCACACTGCTCTTTGAGCCATGCATTTAACACTCTAATCTGATTTACCCTGTGCCAATTTGCTTGTGGCTCAGTTAGTAATCTAGAGATTATTACCTTTTTTGAGATTCTACTTTGTAATTCAGTCCTTAGAGTTTTTTCCTAGTTCTACCTATGTCTTTTGTACCTCCCCTAAGAAGTAATGAATAATGTGGAGTTTGCATGTTCTCCTTGTGTCTGCGTGGGTTTCCTCTGGGTGCTCCGGTTTCTCCCCTCACTCCAAAGATGTGTGGGTTAGGTTGATTGGCCATGCTAAATTGCCCCTTAGTGTTGGGGGACTAGCAGGGTAAATACACGAGGCTATAGGGATAGGACCTGAGTGGGATTGTTGTTGGTGTAGGCTTAATGGACCAAATGGCGGCCTCCTGCACTGTATGGGTTCAGTGATACTTATGAGTAATTATTGAGTTATCTAATCAAGCAGTTCAGTGATCTATCTTGTAAATGACTATTTTAGAAATTTTAAGTTATTGGATATTGCCAATTTGTAGTGTCGATGGTGGCCATGATGTGAGATGCTGGTGTTGGACTGGGGTGGACAAAATGAGAGGTCACATGACACCAGGTTATAATCCAACAGGTTTATTTGAAATAACAAGCTTTTGGAGCATTGCTCACTTCCCCTGACAAAGGAGCAATACTCCGAAAACTTGTTATTTCAATTAAACCTGTTGGACTATAACCTGGTGTCGTGTGACCTCTCATCTTGCCAATTTGTAGAAATGTTGTTTCTCCTTTATGTAGTTATTTTATATCAGCAGTGGCAGTTGTAGCATTACATTTGCTTGACGCGCCATAACTTTGGAAAGAGTAATGGTTATGATGATGCAATTTTGTTAATTGAAGAATAAATCCACAGCTGACTATAAGAAAACTTCACAGCGCTTCATGTTTTTGGGAAAGTATAGTAATGATGAATCGGTTTTTTTTTGATAACATTCCGCATCAAAGGTCATTTTGGAAAATAAAAGTTCATGGTGCTGGGAGTAATATATTGGCACGGATGGTGGAAACCAGAGTTGATATAAATGGGTCTTTTTCTGGTTGACAGGATGTGATGAGTGGTGTGCCGCAGCAGGGATCAGTGCTGGGACCTCAGCTTTTCACAATTTATATAAATGACACGGATGAAGGGACGCAAGTTGCTAAGTTTGACGACAATGATAGGTAGGAAAGTAAATTGTGACAGTAAGACGTCCGCAAAGGGGCGCAAGTTAAGTGAGTGAGCAAAGATCTGGAAAATGGAGTATCATGTGGAATTCTCCATTTTGGCAGGAAGAATAAAAAACATGCTTATTATCCAATTGAATCTCAGAGCTGCAGTCCCTCACCAGAATGCACGAGTCACAAAAGGCTCGTATGCGGATACAGGTAATTAGGAAAGCTAATAGAATGTTATAATTTATTGTGAGGGGAACTGATTACAAAAGTACGGAGGTTTTCCTTCCGTTTTATAGGGCATTGGTGAGACCGAATCTGGAATATTGTGTCGTTGGCCCCTTTGTATGTTCCTTATGGCAATGTGGCCAAATTCTACTCCAACACCATTTTCAAGTTTGCTGATGACACCACCGTAGTGGGTATGTGTTTTTAGAGAATTATGAAGGGTGGATTATTTCTGACAGGATTAGAAGACAAGAAAGCCAGTCCATTATTATATAAACCTGTGTGTTTTAACCTTTGAGTGAATCAAGACACAGTCGGTTCTAGAAACTTAAACGCAATTTCCTTTATTTTAGAGCTACTTAAACAATAGTAAATACTTGCAATGCATGAACCAAATACTCACTATCTGTTACTTTAGTTTAAGGTTGATTTGGTGATGTGTAATAAGGCAGACTTGATTAGGGAACTTAAGGTGAAGGAACCCTTGGGGAGCAGTGACCTCAATATGATAGAATTTACCCTACAGTTTGAGAGGGAGAAGCTGGAATCGGATGTAATTGTATTACAATTAAATGAAGGTAACTACAAAGGCATAAGGGAGGAGCTGGCCAGAGTTGATTGGAAAGGGAGCCTAGCAGGGAAGACAGTGGAACACCAACGGCAGGAGTTTTGCGGGGTTATTCGGGAGGCGCAACAGAAATTCATCCCAAGGAGGAGGAGGAAACATGCTAAGGGGAGGACGAGGCATCCATGGCGGACGAGGGAAGTCAAGGACAGCATAAAAGAAAAAGTATACAAAGTGGCAAGGATTAATGGGAAGCCGGAGGATTGGGAAGCCTTTAAAAGCAAGCAGAGGACAACTAAAAAAGCAATAAGGGGGGAGAAGATGAAATATGAGTGTAAGCTAGCTAGTAATATAAAAGAAGACACAAGTTTTTTTTTCAATATATAAAAGGTAAGAGAGAGGCAAAACTAGACATTGGACCACTGGAAAATGAGGCTGGAGAAGTAATAATAGGGAACAAAGAAATGGCAGAGGGACTGAATAGTTACTTTGCATCGGTCTTCATGGTGGAAGACACCAGTGGGATGCCTGAGCTCCAGGAGAGTCAGGGAGCACAAGTGAGTGTAGTGGCCATCACTAAGGAGAAGGTTCTGGGGAAACTGAAAGGTCTGAAGGTGGATAAATTATCTGGAACGGATGGACTACACCCCAGGGTTCTAAAAGAGATAGCTGAGGAAATTGTGGAGGCATTGGTGGTGATCTTTCAGGAATCACGAGGCAGGGACTGGAAAGTAGCTAATGTAACACCACTGTTTAAGAAGGGAGGGGGGGCAGCAGACGGGAAATTATAGGCCGGCTAGCCTGACTTCGGTCATTGGCAAGATTTTAGAGCTCATTATTAAAAATGAGATCACGGAGTACTTGGAAGTGCATGATAAAATAGGACTGAGTCAGCATGGCTTCGTCAAGGGGAGGTCATGTCTGACAAATCAGTTCGAGTTCTTTGAGGAGGTAACAAGGAAGTTAGATAATGGAGAACCAGTGGACGTGATTTATTTAGATTTCCAGAAGACCTTTGACAAGGTGCCACATAGGAGACTGTTCAGGTTAAGAGCCCATGGTGTTAAGGGTAAGATCCTGGCATGGATAGAGGATTGGCTGACTGGCAGAACGCAAAGAGTGGGGATAAAGGGGTCTTTTTCAGGATGGCAGTTGGTGACTAGTGGTGTGCCTCGGGTCGGTGCTTTTCACAATATACATTAACGATTTAGAAGAAGGAACTGAAGGCACTGTTGCTAAGTTTGCAGATGATACAAAGATATGTAGAGGGACAGGTAGTATTGAGGAAGCAGGAGGGTTGCAGAGGGACTTGGACAGGTTAGGAGAGTGGACAAAGAAGTGGCAGATGGAATAAAATGTGGAAAAATGTGATGTTATGCACTTTGGAAGGAGGAATGGAGGCATAGACTATTTTCTAAATGGGGAAGTGCTTAGGAAATCAGAAACACAAAGGGACTTGGAAGTTCTTGTTCAAGATTCTCTTGAGGTTAACGTGTAGGTTCAGTCAGCAGTTGGGAAGGCAAATGCAATGTTAGCATTCATGTCGAGAGGATTGGAATACAAGAGCAGAGATGTACTTCTGAGGCTGTATAAGGCCCCATTTGGAGTATTGTGAGCAGTTTTGGGCCCTATATCTAAGGAAGGATGTGCTGGCCTTGGAAAGGATCCAGAGGAGGTTCACAAGAATGATCTGGCAGATGGAGTGTAACGTTGGTAAGTGTGAGGTTGTCCACTTTGGAAGGAATAATAGTAAAATGGACTATTATTTAAACGGTGAAAAATTACAACATGCTACTGTGCAGAGGGACCTGGGGGTCCTTGTGCATGAATCACAAAAACTCAGTTTGCAGGTGCAGCAGGTAATCAAGAAGGCAAATGGAATGTTGGCCTTTATTGCGAGAGGGATGGAGTATAAAAGCACCTGTACAGGGAACTGGTGAGGCCGCACCTAGAGTACTGTGTACAATTTTGGTCCCCTTATTTAAGAAAGGATATATTAGCTTCGGAGGGGGTACAGAGAAGGTTCACCAGGTTGATTCCAGAGATGAGGGGGTTAGCTTATGAGGAGAGATTGAGTAGACTGGGCCTGTACTCAATGGAGTTTAGAAGGTTGAGGGGAGATCTTATAGAGACATATAAGATAATGAAGGGGCTAGACAGGGTCGAAGCAGTGAGGTTATTTCCACTTACAATGGAAACAAGAACTAGGGGACATAGCCTCAAAATACGGGGGAGTCAATTTAGAACAGAGTTGAGGAGGAACTTCTTCTCCCAGAGGGTAGTGAATCTTTGGAATTCTCTGCCCAATGATGCAGTAGAGGCTACCTTGTTAAATGTGTTTAAGTCACAGATAGATAGATTTTTAACCATTAAGGGAATTAAGGGTTATGGGGAGCGGGCGGGTAAGTGGAACTGAACCCACTATCAGATCAGCCATGATCTTATTGAATGGCGGAGCAAGCTTGAGGGGCTAGATGGCCTACTCCTGCTCCTATTTCTTCTTATCCCTGGAATGAAGAGCTTGTCATATGAGGAATGGTTGAGGACTCTAGGTCTATACTTGTTGGGAGTTTAGAAGGATGAAGGGGGATCTTATTGAAACTTGCAGGATACTGCGAGGCCTGGATAGAGTGGACGTAGAGAGGATGTTTCCACTAGTAGGAAAAACTAGAACCAGAGCGCACAACCTCAGGCTAAAGGGGCGATCCTTTAAAACAGAGATGAGGAGGAATTTTATAGGCAGAGTGGTGAATCTGTGGAACGTTTTGCCGCAGAAGGCTGTGGAGACCAGGTCATTGAGTGTCTTTAAGACAGAGATAGATAGGCTCTTGATTAATAAGAGGGTCAGGGGTTATGGGGGAAAAAGCAGGAGAATGGGGATGACAAAAATATCAGCCATGATTGAATGGTGGAGTAGACCCGATGGCCGAGTGGCCTAATTCTGCTCCTATGTCTTTTGGTTTTATTGTCTTCCATTTGCACATGAAATCTGGCAAGGATTGTGCCACAGGGAATCAGCCTTTCTTCTTCTTGATGTTTTCTCTCTGAGCTTTGGTCCCCTGGTTTTTCACAATGCCCCAAGCCCTTTGTGTTAGCCTTATTATACTCCAAAAATTCCCTGCCAACCAGCCAATGAATTGATCAGAAATCCGATTGCATCATTCCATTAGGCCAATCAAATAGAGCCAGGACAGAGGCACTGGTCCTTTCAGACTCCATCATGGTTCGGCCTCAAGTGCATATAACTCACATTCCAATGCCTGTATAAGGTACACTGGCTCCAAAAGTCTTTCTGCTGGGGACAAGCTTGGCATTTAACACCTTGATAAGTTCCAGGCCAGCTTGGCCACATGAAACCCCCAGCATAACAAAGAACCACTTTGACCAAAACTCAGGTTTGCTTGATGGAAGGTCTTTCAGCATATTAAAAATTAAACATCTGCAGGCTGTTCAGCCACACCATGGAAGAATATACCATGGAATTTGAGAAGGGCCCTAACAGACTAATGAGATTTGGATCAGAGTTTCCAGATGCGGTATTGGCCTTTAAGTTGTTGGACTGTGCCTGCCTGTCTCAGGTGGATAGTCTTCTGGTAAGACAGGAGTACAACTTGAGGTAATAGAGCCCCTCTTTGATCAAATGATAACATCTTTAAAAAAGTTTCTATGGGAAACAATCGTTCTTTTCCACTTTTTTCAATTCAAATCGGAATGCCATAGCAGCCAGAGTAGAGGATTCAATGGTAGCTTGGCTGCGTGTTGACCAAATGGTACACGAAGGCCCCTACACAGGGACAATTACACTAATAACAGACCTGACTTTGAAACCAGCTATAATCGATTTGATAATGGAGATAGAAGATGCACATGGGAGGGTGATAAAAGATGTGCAAACCAAAGAAATGGTAAAAAGGATGGTGAATCACTGTTTTCAATGTGATTTCCCCATATCACTAAAAGTGAATTGCCCAAGAAGAAGAAACCATGTCTTTGAAGCCCCACACAAAACAGAATGAAGAAACCAAGAGGAATGAGGACAAGGGCCATGAAGGCTTTGTTTTGGTCACAGAAAATTTGAACCCAATAATGAGTGTGCTGATGATGGACTCTTTTAACTGTGTCATGTTGGATAGTGGATGCAATCAACTGTATGTGTTAAAAATTGGCTAAATTGCTATTTATGGTCCCTTAATCTGAAAGATCGAAAGAAAGTTAAAGAATGTGACAAGTTCCATCTGTTTACGATTTGGAGATGTTAATACTTTAACTTCTTCCAAAAGAGTGGTACTCCCCTGTAGAATTGCAGGAATCAGCTTGTTCATAAATACGGATGTTGTTTCAAGTGACATACCTTTGTTATGAAGTAGGTCTGCCATGAAAAAAGCCCAGATGACTATAGATTTGAAGCATGACAAAGCTGTGGTATTTGGAAGATGTGTAGATCTACATTTTGAGGTCAGACCATTATTTCCTTCCCTTAAGTGAACCGAAAATATCTAATCGGAGGATTCATGACACATTATTGTCACTTATAGACAACAGCTTGATGGGCAAAAAGAAGATTATTTTGAAACTTATTAAAAGTTTGCTCATCCAGCACCCCAGAGACTGAAAGCACTGCTTTAGGATTCAGGTATGCTGGATAACGGCTATAATGATCTAATGAGCAAATATCAGCCCTATGTGAGATTTGTACAAAATATAGAACGGTGCTTCTGCGTCCAGCCATGAGTCTACCATTGGCTCGGAATTTCAATGATGTAATGGCTATGGGTTTGAAGATTTAGGATAAAGAGAAAGGCATCTATTTACTACACTTTGTGGACATGGCCATCCGATTCAGCATATCTATGGTGATTTATAACAAAGACAAAAAGACTATTGTGGGCAAAATTATGATTTATTGGATTGGAACAGAGTTAGGGGTATTGTCTAAATTCTTGACAGTCAATGATGTTGTATTTGCGAATAATGAGTTCCAAGAATGTGTTAAGTTGAATGTTGCGGTGTTCGCACTGCAGCAATGGTCTGTGAACAGAATCATGCAGTAATAGATGATATGCTGCATAAGATTTTGGCCGATCAACCAGGCTACAAATTGCAGATTTGCATTAGCGTGGATGGTGCATGCGTAAAATTCATTACAAATGATGGGGGCTATTGCCTGTACCAATTGGCATATGAGAGGAACCCAAAGTTACCATCAGTATTACGGACACTCCTCCGGTATTAGAAGGCATTAGCTCCATTTTTTCCGAACATATGAATGCCAAGCATGCAGGGAGAAAGGCCTTGATTAAGGTCGAGGTTTCAGAGTGGATATGGCGAACCCTAAGACCATCGCACAAGACCTTTGGGAGTATATTTCAAAAAAGGTTATATGGTCTACTCTAAAAGAGAGGACCTAAAAGAGTGGAAAGGGCCAGTAAAATGATAGGGGCGGATGGCAAAAGTAGTCATACTACAACACGGTAACCAGATAGTGCGAGCCCACTCTTCGAGATTAGTGGGAAATGATTATGAATTTGAAGCATCTGAACAAGAGGTAGAAAAACAAGAAGCACGCTGTACCTCATATACACATATCTTGAGCAATTATGATCAGACAAGTACAGGTGAGATGAAATCTAATGACCAGTTAAGTAACAGAGCGACAGGAGATGAAGCCGTTACTTCAAAGGCTCAGCTACCCACAATGGTATCGCATATTCCCCAAGGGTCAAGTGTGTGGAGGGATGCCACTATAATCGGAAAAGCCTCAGGAAAATATAAACATAAGGCCAAATTAGTAACCCGTGAGTTTGAGGAACACTTGGGCGGGAGGCAAGACATTAGGATTGATTCACCTACAGTGGGGAAAGTGACATTGAAAATTTTTTTTCACTGTAATAGCCTCTGATAATTGGGAGTGCAAGTCTATAGATATCAAAATAGCCTTTCTGCAGGGTGGAACATTTAAAGAAGTTTATTTTTGAAGTCATCCAAAGAAGCAGGTAATACACAGGAGGACAGTTGTGGAAACTGAACAAATACAGATATGGATTGAGTGACGCATCAAGGGTTTGATATTTTTCTGTACAATCCATGGGGGTGATTCTCCCAAAAGTGCTGAATTGATGGGAAAACTGTCCTAGATCACGACTGTTTTTTCAGTGCAGCTTCTCACTTGAATCTCCCCACTCTGTGCAATGCAGAGGTCGCAATTGGGAATATCATTAAAAACCCGGTGGGGGCAGGGCCTATTCACGCCGGAGTCTGACAGCTCCGGAACTCTGCGCATTTTATGGCCTTGCTCGAGTGAGACCGGAAATTCCCGTCCAAGGTCTGCAGAGATTTCCGTTGTCAGACCCTCGCCTGTGCTGATTCCATGGCAGGCGAGGTGGTAGAGGTCCGGCTATAATATCCAAGAACTAAGCAATATGTTCAGTCCAAGAGATCTTGCAGGCAAGTAAAACTTTAAAAAAGCTGAAACTAGAAGAATGTGTAATTGAATTCCCAACACTGGGAAAACTGGAAGACATAAAGTTTAATTTGTTTTGTGATGTTTCACATGCCAATCTCCCAGATGGACATTTGAGCAGTGCCGATTTTATAATATTCGTAGTCGTAAGGAAGGAAAATGTTGCCCCTTGGCCTGGGAAGCAAAAAAATAAAAAGGGTGGTTAAAAGTACAATGGCTGAAACCCTAGCATTAGTGGAGATGATAGAGGGGGATGTATCTGTCTGACACGTTAACAGAATTATTAAAGTGATGTCGGGAAAGAAGGTACTAATTGAGTGTTTATGTGGACAATTGGTCCTGGTGAGACAATATTCACTGTACAAAAAGTGTAACAGAGAAATGAGAGAGTTGATTTGGCCAGCATTAAACAAATGCTGGAAAACAAGGAGGTTTCAAAGTTAAACTGGGTTTGTGTGAATCTCCAGTTATCCAATTATTTTACTAAAAGGGGTGCAGGTGCCAGAAAATTGATGAGAATACTGGAGGATGGTTACCTAAAATTAATTTGGGGGAGAAAAGGGGAATCTGTTAGAATATGACCACTGGCAACATGCTGTGGTGATCAGCTGACCTGGTAGAAATAGGAAGCACATGGGGATTGGGGAAGTATTTGTGGCCCACGTGGTTGTGCAACAAAGGATCTTTATTAAATCTTTACTTTGGATTTACTTTCTGAAGTTGGTTTTTTGTTTATTGCTACTGGAGGATTCTTAGTGCCGGAATAACAACGGAGACAAAGTATTCATTTAAAACCCTTCCCACAACCTCTGCATCTACACAAGTTCCCTTCTTCATCTCTTGACAGGTCCCACGTTTCCTTAACTAACCTTTTACCATTAACATATTGGTAAAACGTAATTGTGTTTTCTTTAACATTACTTGCTCATCTTTTTTCATGCCCTCTCTTTGATTTCCTTGTTTCCTTTTTTACTTCCATCCCTGCACTTCCTATATTCATCCAGGCTATCTGCAGTGCTTGGTTCCTTGTGCCTATTGTACACTTTTTTTGTCTGTTTGATCTTCCCCTGTATTCTTCTAGACAACCAGGGGGGTCTAAATTTGACAGTAGCACTCTTTATTTTTGGAGGGGACATGTCTACTTTGTACATTTAGAATCTTGCTTTTTAAAGCTGTCCTTTTCCATGGTAATGCTAAATCTAACTGAATTGTAATCACTATCCCCAATATGGTCACCAACTATCACTTCACCTACTTGCCCTTATTTGTTCCTCCAAGACCAGGTCTAGAATTGCATCTTGTTGGGTTTGTCACTAATTGGTTGAAAAATATTCCTGGACACACTGCGTGAATTCTTCTCCCTTAGTGCCCCTTATATTGTTTGAACCCCAGTTGATATTTAGACAGTTAAGTCTCCTACTTTTTTGTTCTTACAGGCAGAAATGTGCCTGCCTATTTGTTCCTCCAACTTCCTTTCACTATTTGGGGGACTATACTATACTCCCAGTAGTGTGACTGCCCTTTTCCTATTTCTAAGCTCATAAAGCCTTGTTTGTTGACTCATTCAAAATGTCATCCCATCTCATAACCGGAATTGATTCTTCTAACCTTTAGTGCTACTTCCCCTCCTTTGTTATCTCCCACCCTATCGTGTCTGAAGACACTAACCAGCGATATTTAGCTGCCAATTTTGCCCTTCCTTTAGCCAGGTTTTCATTATAGCAATATCATCACACTGCCCTTAATTCATCAAGGTCTCGCATAATGGACTACTAGGTAAACTTTTGACAAGGTTTCACGAAACGGACTACTCTGTAAAGTTAAAGCACATGTAATGTCTTGAAATGGATTGAAAGCTGGTTAGCAGACAGGAAGCAGAGTGTTGGCATAAATGGGTCTTTTCTGATTGACAGTCAGTGACTAGTGGGATTCCGCAGGGATCTGTGCTAGGACCCCAACTGTTCATATATATTAATGATTTGGAAGAGGGAACTTAATATATTATCTCCAGATTTGCAGATGTTACAAAGTTGTGTGGGAGGGTGAGGAGGATGCAGAAATGCTTCAGTGATTTGGACAGGCTGTGTGTGTGGGCATGTGCATGGCAGATGCAGTATAATGTGGATAAATGTGAGGTAGCAATAATAGAAGACAGATTATTACTTGAATGGGTATAAATTGATCATTATCGGTGTAGTCAGGATGTGGACTTGAGATTGCATTGAATGGTGGAGCAGCTTGAGGGACCAAGTGGCCAATCCCTGCTCCTCCGTATATATGACAAATTTAAAATGTGTTAGGATCACTGTCGAAATTGCTTATTTTAAGAGATTCAAACTTCTAGTTCTCAGGTGAATAAATGACAAGTTCTTTTTACAGTAACAAATGTCTAAAAACACAATTGACTAAATACTATTTTCTTTTTGCAAGCAATTTTTAGAGAGTAACATTTCCCTTTTATATTTATCTCACATCACACTCCCCATGAATTATAGTCCTTGTAGCAAACAGTTCACAGTTGTGGATTCCCAAGTTGTAACTTACACGTGACTGCTATGTCCAAGCATTTCCTCTTTTATGGAGAGTTTCTTAAATCCAACCAGCAATAGTAAAGCTCCGTTCTGATGATTCTCCTTCTTCCGGTCTTGCCAAAATTAATCTCCTGGAATGCTTAGGATGTGTTTCTTTAACTAGAGACCATCTCCTGCCTGCATCCGGCTAAGATAGCTTGAAAAGCCAAGCGGCCTCGGCCAAGATTCAGATGGTCTCTGCTGACTCTGATATTTATTGATTTGTAGGGACGTCTGTAACCAGATCTTGGCTTCCTCTGAACTCTTTTCCATAGCACCATGACACACATTAACTATCCTTGGTCACAACTCCCTTTCATATTGGAAGTAAAAGGACAGTCTACAATATAACTGTTTGCAACCCAAAACTACCAATCCCTTTCTGGGACTGTGGGACACTGAAGCCCACTCATTTGCAGACTGCTGCCATTGCCTCAAGGTAAATACCTTGCACCTTCTCAGTAACACAATCTTAAGCCACCTTATGATCTCTAGTCTGACCACTGTACCTTTAAGAAATGCATTTTTAATCATGTTCTCTGCAGCTATAAGCAGGCATCGAGCTGTTTGCTTAGATGTCCTTTTATTGCTGCTTAAATGGTTTAAATGGGGTTTTGTTTATGTTTAATCTGGGCCTAATATCCTTTCTGGGAATTGAAGAGTTGTGGGAAGATTGATTGACAGATCAGGTAGGACAGTTTTTTTCCCCCTCTCCCGAGAGTTCTTTACTTTCAGTTTTGATTTCTGGCTGTTTTTTAGTTAAAAGTTGTGTGGAATCCAGACTGACAAGTGCATTTCTTGCTCCTCAAGTGAAAATTCTGCTGTTGGTGGTTTGCTAGCTGGTAACTTGAGGCAAAGATTGCCCCTGTCTCTTGCAGTGGTTTGCTGGCTAAAAGCTAGAGGCCGGCAGTGGCATTATCTCTTAAGTCAAGGTGCTGGGAATTTCCAGAAAGGAGAAGCCAGAGTTTCAATTCTCCTACCAAAGGACTAAACTCCAGCATCATGTGAGCATTCTTATTTTCTATGATAAGCCTGTGGCAGGTGTAAGTTTATAAGGAGATTTGTCATATTGGATGAGAGGTTTTAGTGGGTAAACCTGAAAATTAATTTTGCCTTGGGCAGAAATGAAATAAGTCCTTTCTATGAACAGTTGGTGAAACAGAGATTGTTTGAAAAAAATCAATATCACGTCCTCAGTCAAGAAAAATTTCAATAGAAGTATACATTTTGAAAGCAACAAAGATAATCTATGTTGCAATAGCCAATTGAACTTTTGTTGCATATGCTAACACTGTTGAGTACTATAACTTCCTTCAGCTGTTTCATGGAGTTGCAACTTCCTTCTCGCTTCTTGGCCACACTTGTTTCTCATCCCATTGAGTTACATGTTGGCAGTTGGGCTTGACTCTGACCCCCAGTGAGCACAGGATATTGTCATTTTTTTGCTGCCTTTTATTTCTCAAGTTATCAATAATATCACATCCACATATAAAAGCAAAATTCTGCGAATATTGGAAGTATGGAAATACTCTGATCAGGTAGCATTTGTGAAAATAGAAAAAGTTAACATTGTAGGTTGATCATTTTAAATCCGAGTTCTGAAACCTTTATTCCTCGTCTCTCTATACATGCTGCCTGACTGCTAAGTATTTCCATCATTTTCTGCTTTTATTTTACATCTCTCTGCCTTTAAGTAGTCCTATGTAGTTGATATTGACATTGAAGGATAAACACAGCCCCAAGTATCAGATTGCAACCATCATGCCTCTGATCTTTTCTTGATGTGAAACTTGTCCATTTTCCATGAGGTATCTATCCTTGTTTGAGACCACTTTGGGTCTCTGATCTCCTTCTGTGCCTGTCACTTCACTTGACTCTCCTGTGACTCCCAAAATGTTGAGAGTAAAATGATAGTCTCAAAAGGGTTGACAATGAATTGGCAACCTGTTTTGTTCCAAATGGTTTTCTTTTATTACTGTTATTTGTCCAAACCTTTACATAATTTGTCATTTGCAATGGCTCTAGAAATGTAACATGGTATTTTATGTTGTAGCTATTAAGTTAACATTTTCAATGTCCACCTAACGAGGTTAAATTGTGTAAAACTGGTGCACTTTTAAAGCAGAGAAGTATACCATTGCGTTTTTTAACCAGGAAAGTGCATCATAAGATGAAGACAAAATACTGTGGATGCTGGAATCTGAAACACAAACAGAAAATGCTGGAAAAACTCAGCATTTCTGACCGCATCTGTGGAGAGAAAATAGAGTAACATTTCCACTCCATCTGACGAAGGAGCAGTGCTCCGAAAGCTTATGGTATTTGCTACCAAATAAACCTGTTGGACTTTAACCTGGTGTTGTGAGACTTCTTACTGTGTTCACCCCAGTCCAACGCCGGCATCTCCACATCGAGAGAAAATAGAGCCATGTTTCGGGTCAGGATTGACCCTTTGTCAGAGCTGAAGACAAAGAAAATCTGACCAGATTTATACTATGAGGGTGGGGTTGTAATTGATAGAAATGACACGGACAGAGGGAATTTAAAGGGTGATGATAAAGGCTGAGAATGGTGCTAAGAGCATCCATTAAGTGATCGGAATGAGTGAATGGCACAACAAAGGTGCAGATTGTCAAAGGACAATCTGAGGAATGTGGCAGTTGACTGGTGGGGGGAGAAAGAGAGAGAAGACAAGATGGAGAACGTGATTTCAGAAGTGGAAAAATAAAAAGAACATAAAGTAATAAAAAATAGATGAATAAGATGAAATGAAGAAGTGCATCATATTGATTCTTGGAGCGATAGATCAATAAGTGGAAATTAAGTATGAAGGGCGTATGTGTGCATTTTAAATCTTAGCTTTGTGAATTTATTGTAATGGTTTGACTTGCTTGGTTTGCGTGTAATGTGTATTGATTTGTACCTGAAGCGCATTGCTTTCATTGAAATTGTATTGGTGGGAGTTTTCACAATGGATCATAAATGGTTTACTGTAGGTAACAAGAGACCTCTCATAATGGAAACACAGATCGATAACCAAAATGCATCTTAAATTTATCACCATAAATATCACAATGCACTCTAGGCAGAAGTGCTCTGAGTGCTGCATTAGTGTCAGACTAATCACTGGCTGTCCAGAGGTGTCCAGAGTGTCAAACTTTATTTTGGAAGGGAATGGGCTCATGGAATGAATGAATGTGTGTTTTGGATGGTAGTGCCCATTGGTGATGTGAGAAAGCAGGGCATGTCAGCTGAGTTGAAAAACCACTGAATCAAGGTGTCCCTGCCCATCTGAAGGTTCCGCATTGCAGCCTCGTTGTCCTTTTTCTCAGTCTGTATGTCATCAGCATCTGGGTCCATCAGCCTCCTGTGGAACTGAACCGTGGACATGTAAAAGTAGTTTGATCGCTGCCTGTACACCCTGGCAGGAGGGTAGAGGCGTCTTCTGCTGGGGTGATCTCCTTTCTACTGGCTCTGATTATCATGTGCTTTCTTCTCTGCCTGAGGCGGATGCTGTGACGAGGCTTACTGAATCTTTGTACCTGCTCGTCCTCTGAGGTGCTCCCAGCTGAGCAGACAAAACCAATCAGCTGTTTGGCTAATGGGGATCACCCATGCGCAAAGAGTGACGGAGGGACCCAAACCTCTGGTGCCAGAGAATAGAAATATAATTTGAGCTCCACACCCTTATGTACCATAAAAATGTAGAAAATAAGAGCAGGGGTAGGCCATCGGCCTACTTATTTGTCAGTCCCGCCGTCCCAGAGATCAGTCTGGTAAACCTTACTTGCACTCCCTCCAGCAAGAACATCTTTCCTCCGATAAGGAGACTAAAACAACACACTGTTCCAGGTGTGCCTCACCAAGGTCCTCTATAATTGAGTAAGGCATTCCTGCTCCTGTGCTGGAATCCTCGTGCTATGTAGCCAACATACCATTTGTCGTCTTTTCCACCTGCTGCACCTGCATGCTTGCCTTCAGCAACTGGTGCATGAGGACATCCAGGTCTCGTTGCACATTCCCCCCTCCTAATTTATGGCCAATCAGATAATTTGTCTTCCTGTTTTTTCTTTCAAAGTGGATAACTTCACGTTTATCCACGCTATCCTGCATCCACCATGCATTTGCCCACTCGCTCAGCTTGTCCAAATCACACTGAAGCATCTCTGCATCCTCCCACCCAGCTTTGTGTCATTTGGAAATATTACATTAGTTCCTGCATCTAAATCAATATATATATATTGTGAATAGCGGGAGAGCCCAGAGGTTATGGCTAGGATTACATGCAAATTAACTATGCATAGAATATTTTAAACATTTGAAACATTTCTTGAAAGCCTCCCCTGTACGTTAGTTTTCATTCATGTTCAGGATCCTGAGTTTTCAAAGCCAGATTTTATTACAATTAGGGCAGCAACAATTAATCAAATAGGAATGGTGTATCAGAATATCAAAGATAAATAAAGGTAAGTCCAAAGATGTGCGGGTTAGGTTGATTGGCCATGCTAAAATTGCCCCTTAGTGTCCTGAGATGCGTAGGTTAGAGGGATTAGCGGGTAATATGTGTAGGGATATGGGGGTAGGGCCTGGGTGGGATTGTGGTCGGTGCAGACCTGATGGGCCACATGGCCTCTTTTTGCACTGTGGGGTTTCTATGATTCTATGAAATAAATTTATTTAGTAAGTGATTAAACTGCAGCAGAAAAAGTTTATTGTTGTGTAGTGGGAAAAAAATCACAAAGATGGGTACCTGACTCCATAGAACCATAGAAAATTACAGCTCAGAAACAGGCCTTTTGGCCCTTCTTGTCAGTGCCGAACCATTTTATGCCTAGTCCCACTGAATTTGCATGTAATCCTCTCCCAAAATGGTTATCTGGAAAGAGATGTTAAATAGGCACTGACTTTTAGCACAGACAGCTACTTAAAACTAAAACATGCAGCACAGACAGTTATTTAAAGTTCAACATGTAGGGAACAGATACTGCTGGAAGCCAGTAAGAGCTTGAGGCACTTTAAAGATAAGGACAGACCCAGGACAATAAGGTCTGATAAAGAGATTAGCCATAGATGAGGACAGAAATACATAAATGCAACAAAACCAATCACTGTGTATGTATAGACCGAAACTAGTCATTGATAGAGGAAATGTATCCATTCTATGAAACAATGTGATGTTAAATGCCCATGTCTGTATCTGTCTGACTGTAACAATGTGTTAACTACTGATCACCATGATCTGTCTACTCAACTATAACGATGTGTTAAATGGCTAAAGTCCGGACTATCTATTGTATGAAAAGTATAAAAGTACTCAACTCCTATTGTATTATTGAGAAGGTAGCTGCCAAAGTACTGCGGAGTACCAGTGCTTTCTCCCTCGAAGCTTCATGAACCTCCAGTCTGACTCTGGTGGCAATTTTCCCACAACAGTTGAAAACTGGTGACAAAAAAGTACTTCCAAGGTAGGGGTGATCCAGATTACAGGGAACTAGAAGTTGATTTTAGGGGAAAGTTAGACTGCAATTGAAAAGCTTTTTTTTGCATTGATGCTGCTACAAATGTTTTATGCTTACAGTAAGTGCCATTACTGTAGATAATTGGTTGCAGAAAATGGATTTTTATCAGTTGGAAGAAATGAGCTGCCTCTTTATCTTTGTTATCGCTAAACAAATGGATTCTGAAAAATCTGTATGAGTTGTTAGTACTTGATTTTCTTGAGGAATAAAAATTATAGTTGCAGAGTTTTAAGTGTCCAGTTTACTTGACTTCATTCCTAGTTAGGATGTTATCCATGGCCACTGATGTGGATTTGTTTACCTCTGCTCTTGAAATGCTGTTTAAGTATCACAATTTGCATCATATTCATTGCTTTTGTTTAATATGGGGAATGAATAAAATTACAGATACCTGTAAATTAAAGGTTAGGGTTAACAGGTGATTTCACTTTCGCTTGGTATAAAATAAGCACAGTTTTGACACCAACTTGTTATAATATATAAACAAATTGACAGTTGTGATCAGCGCTGATTGCTTTTTCTTGTGTAATGAAAGCAATTTTTTAAAAGAGTACCAGTAAATAGTACATCTTGAATTGGCCAACATGGCCCATTGGGGTCAAGCTAGGATTCGTTTCTCGCCTGACAAATTACCGTAGTTGATAGGATGATTAGTCTTTGCAGCTGCAGAAGATTTAGCAATCTGAATTGTGGCTGCCTTTAGATCCTGGGTTATTGCAGAACAATTGACAGAATAAGGATGGATTTTATGGTCTGTAAAATGGATTTAAGCATTTGATATTGCCATTTGGATTTTTTATTTTGTATATTTAAAAACCACGAGTGACCAGACAAAACACTTTAATTTAATCATTTGTGAGTACATCTGAATGGTCTTTTTATGTATAAAAATACATTGCAACAAAGTCAAAATCCACTCGAGTTATTTCTTAGAATCTTCCATGTTCAATTTTCTGGCTGAAGTCTCTTTCCTCCAATTATCCTGTTTTGCAGACTGCAAGGATGGTTTTACAGTGGCAATAGGATCCACTCCTCCAATACCTTTGTCACCCAAGAGCATTCGATGCCAGCAGCCTATTTAACTTCTGTAATCATGCCTTTTGTCTATAAATGCATGCCACTAGAGTACATTGCATTCCAAAGAAAGAGAGGAACAATATCAGAGGTGAATTATATATCTCTCCAATTCTTCTGGATAAGACCAGTTAGCTCTGCTCAGATGATTTTTCCAGGTCTTTGTGGATCAATGCCATAGCAGATGACCTATAGTGCACTTCATATATAAATAAAATTTGAGAGTTTAACACTAGTGATTTAAATCTTATGTACTTGGTGATTGGACTGTGAATGAGTAAGCTTTAGGAAATAATCAAAAGTATGAATACTTAGTTTAAAATTCTGATAACTTTTATAATGAACAGTTTTCTTGTATACTTGAACCAACTAATGCTAAATGCCAAAGGACTTCAATTGTATGTTACATGGGCATTTTAATATACCAGAAGCAAATTAAAATCAGTCATTAACTTTGTACCTTTGTACATTTATCTCCATCATATTGTTAGACATGATAAAATCAGAAATCTTCCTCAATAATCTGAATAAAAAGACAAAAATCAAGTTGATTACTATTAATACTCTTTATAATTAAAAGATATATTTTGATGTTGCTATCAGTAAACTCTCCGTTTGCGAACATACATCATACAGTTGAATGTTGTATACAATTTACACACCAGTTTTAAATTCGTACCAGAATTATTTGTAAGTTTTATTCTTCAAATTCCTTCCAACAAATTTTACTACCTTTTTTATTTTACACTGATTTTTTGTTTTAGACATTTAAGTTCATTTCTCAAGATGTCCTCATTGTTCAAGGGTTTCTAATTAGAGCCTAATGCCACAGTATCACTGCAAGGCAAGGAGATGGGTCCCATTAACTACCTTAGTCAGGTTTGTTCTTGTAGCTAGTAGTATTATATCAATTTAGAGATGCTAGGCTGTGGATCTAACGTGACTCTTTCAATTTCCATAAAACATTAGGGAAATAAATTTAATAAAACCTAAATATTTCCCAAGGGAGTTTTGGATGGTATCAACTGGTCTAATAATTTTTCACATGGATTTAGCTCACTAGCTGTAGCCTTAGTTCTCTGAAACAGCTGTGGGTATTGCAATATTCACTTATAGCTGTTAGGAATTCAGGTCTGGCATAGCTACTTTTGGGTTTAAATGATGTCAATGACTCCTATAAATGCTCAATCTCTCTTATGGGATTAACTTGCACTGCCTTATAGCTATCTACTTTTACAATAGTGTAACCTAAACAAGATATTCATCTTTTGCATACTCATGCTGATAAAGGGGACCAGATTCAGGCAAGAGAACTGACTCCCTTTACCAGTTAATATTTGTAGGTGTCAGATAATATCCTTGAATCTACTGGATTTATGTAGTTAGGTTTCTTAGTAATGAGGGGGGAACTTTCGGGTGCAGTAGACTAATGAGCCCCTGATCTTGCTAACAGGTGGAGCATTATTGGCTAAGGTAATAATGTGTAATATTGTAATTGGACCCTCCAGTTTGAGTGACAAGTTGGACAGGAGATATATGTCCAGAAAAAGTATATCTATCTCACATGTACTGTTATGTCAGAGAGGGTAGTCGACTCTCACTGACTGTCTTCTCTCCTGATGCATGCATTAGCAATAAACTTTCTTTTGTTAATTACATGCTGTCTTTTGTGGTCTCTGTATTGGTTGAGTGAGGTCAGCTGAGTACAAGACCCCCCAGAGGGACACCCCGGAAAATTCTGCTTACAGGGATCAAGGGAAATGGCAGGAAGGGGGAATCAGGATATTGAAGTTGATCAGCTATGATCAGGTTGAATGGCAGAACAGGCTCGAAGGGCCTACTCCTGCTTCTAATTTCTATGATAATGGGGCGTAGTTCATTTTATAAGAATTGACAAACTATTTGAAGAACATAAGAACATAAGAAATAGGAGCAGGAGTAGGCCATCTAGCCCCTCGAGCCTGCCCCGCCATTCAATAAGATCATGGCTGATCTGAAGTGGATCAGTTCCACTTACCCGCCTGATCCCTATAACCCCTAATTCCCATACCGATCAGGAATCCAACAAAGAGATTCAACATGTTCGATCCGAACTTTATCATCCCCATCACCACAAATGGGCTGGCAGAACGCTTTGAACATGTGATTAAACATTTGTCAAAAGTAACGAGAGAGCAAGATTCATTGTCTAAATGATCGAACCAATTCCTGCTGACGTACAGAAATACTGCTGTGATGATACTGTGCCTTTAAGAAATGTATTTTAATCCTGCTTCTTTGCAGGATGCTTTAGCAGTCCCTGGGATTTTGGTCAGCACCATGTTGTCTGTAACTTTTATTGTTGGTGAAGCAGTATAATTGACATCCTGGTTGTTTAAATCTGAACTAATACAGTATTCTGTGCTTTTAACGTTCCCCTGAGTTTGCTGAGTAGAGCTTGTCTGCGGGTGATTGACAGGTCATGTCATGTGACTGAGGCCAGTTATTTTTCACAGAGCATTCCAGTATTAGTTTTCTTTATAGAATCTCCTCTCTGGAGTTGGAGTTTCTGCTGTTTACATGTTGCTGTGAGGCTGGTATTACCTCTGAGGTTTTGCTGTTTCAGGGGTATGTCCTGCTGAGGACTGTTATTGGGTTCTCTATCCAGAAGTTTTAAACGCTGGAAATCCAACATCATGTAAGCATACTTGCTTTTGTGCTAACTCATGCTGAAGAAGGTTGCATGTCTGTGAGATATTGCTTTACATTGGAACAACAGAGGTAACTAGCTGTTCAGGCTTGTACTGTCATGTTTAAGCCTTGTAATTGGTAAAAGTTATGCTAATTATTTTTGTTATATTTTAACTGTTCTTGAATAAACTTGTTTAATTAAAGCTTCCTAGTGGGTCACTTGAATCACACCTGGGGTGAAACACCTTATGCTCACCCATGTAAAATAATGTAAAACTTAGGGTCTAGGCTAACTTCACAAAGTACCTTGGAGTTTCTGGCCTGGGTCTTAACACTTCACACTCAACAAACCAAGTTTCTCTGGCATTGCTCATGGTTGAATGTCAACTACGCACAGCACTTGATTTGCTTATGCCACCCAAAACGAGCAAAACAGTCGACGAAAAGCAGCAAGATCAGATTATATGACGAGAGAACAAGACAAAACGTTGTGCTTTTTGTCAGGGTCAAGAAGTTCTCACAAGTGAAAAGTGGATACCTGCCACCTTGGCACAGACGGGACTGGTCTCCTACCCAAGACGATGTAATAGGAAAAGACATATAGATCAACTTTTGGCAACAAGAATCAATTTACCAGGGACTGAGCTGATAGAGTCCACATTTAAGCTGTGCCAAGAGAAGATCCTGGACTTTCCTGAGAACCTAGCACTATCCGATTGGAGAAGTTGAACATTCAACACTGAGTCATCCTTGGAACACTACATCGTCTCCATTTACGACAACCACGGATGACATCCAAGCTGAAGACACCAGAGGTTGCAGTAAATATTAAAATGCAGACACTTGAGGCTTGTTGACAACCACACAAAGAAAATTACAGCACAGGAACAGGCCCTTCGGCCCTCCAAGCCTGCACCAACCATACTGCCCGACTGAACTAAAACCCCCTACCCTTCCGGGGACCATATCCCTCTATTCCCATCCTATTCGTGTATTTGTCAAGACGCCCCTTAAAAATTCCCTTTCTACTTTTTTCCTCTATATCAGCATGTTCCCACCATGGAGCCGTCCTTTCCCTTGCATGCTACCAGAGACTAAAACTTAGTGATGGCTTCCAGAACACTACCTGACCTATTGACTTGTTTGTTTATTGTTCATATTGCTAATTCTGATTGTTATAGTTATACTGGGTGTCAGCCCTTCCTTCTTCGGGGTGCCAATGGTCCCTGAGACCATTCATGGGATAGCAGAGCAGCTGGCCTGAGCTCTAGAAGCCCCAGCATCGCCTGGACCTGCCAGTCCTGGAGGCCCAACTGCATTTGCCCCACAGTGTGCGAGGCCTCGGTAATGGCCCTCTGGCCTAAGCTCTTAATGCCTGCAACAAGAGCCCTTTGGGGACTGGGCCAAGCTCTGGAGCCCAACATGATGGCCTGCTGTGACTGGGCAATGCCCTCTCAGCCTACAGCCATGGCCCATTTTGTCTCGTGCATGCCTTGGACCCTGCCACCTATAGCGACCATTTCTTGACGCAGGCTTTTCACTGTGGACACCACCTTTGCAGTGTCGACCTGGGTACCTTGCAATGCCGGCAATATCTCCTGTGGGAGTCTGTAGGAATCCTCGCAGCTCCTGCAGTGTTGCCAAGAGCCCCTCCTGCATTCCCTGGCTTTGGTGCTGCATCTTCAGCAGCTTGGGGAGAGCTAATCCAAGTGGCCTGGCACCTGGCTTGGGGCCAGCTGATTCCTTGCCTCTGGCAGACCTCCCCATACCCAAGGCCCTGGACGTTCCTGTCTCCACCTGATCTACATCAACGGCTGTGTCATGCGCAACAGTGACCCGGAAGCCTTGCCACCAACTTGTCCCACCGTGGTGGTGATATCTGCACTGCTGGATTGTGTGGTGGAAGCCTGTGTCGATTGACTGACTGGTGCTGACCTTGGAGGATTCTTTGGGGCCTTCCTCCAACGTTTCCTCCAAGTTGTTGTGGGGTGTCTCAGGAGCAGCAGGGGATGCGGGTGCATTGGGGTCATCTCCTGCAACAAAGCGTGCAAGGGAGGGATAAGTATCTAGGCAGCATGCCATGTGTCATATGAAGAAGGATTCGCGGATGCTCACTTCCTGGTTCCTCTCTGACCTGGCTGTCGTTCATGGTCCTGCCTTCCTCCACCCCCCACCAGATAAAGGGCTCTCTCCTCAAAGGGAGTGAGGTTCCGCAGGTTGGGGACCCCACCTCCTCTTGTTTTCTCTCGCTCCCTCCTGTTATGGGCCATCTTCTGTCAGGACAAAAGAGAGGGTTGAAAGCCTGATGACTGGGGGCGGGGATGGACACTCAGCCTTGCTGCCCGAGTGATGTCATTCAGTTTCTTGTGGAACTGGCAGCCAGCCCTTCATACTAGTACATGGGCACTGACTGCCGCTGCCACTGCATCCCGGGCTGCCTTGCCAGCGTGATCACCGGCTTGTTGCCCCGTTTGGGTGGAAGAAAATGTCCTCCTTTGACTGCGTCCAACAGACGGCCCAGCTCTCCAGTAAATCTCGGGGCAGTTCTTCTGGGTGCCATCTTCCTGGCGTGACTGCCTGTGTCCATCGTTAGCACTTATTTGCATCTCTCCGTTGTTAATGCCATACAGTTGCAGCCATTTTGGTTGACTCACGCACTCGGAGCATCCATGATGGTGAAAATTGCATCGAGCCTCTTTTATTGCAGCACTAGGTGTCGTAAGATTGTTACTTGCGGCTTGCCAAAAACCCGGTGCCATTCACTCCTATTTTCTCGCTCGTTTGGCATTTAGAATTTTTTTGTAAGATCGCACCCTTAAAATTATTTTGGGGAAATTCCACCCCATGACTTCTACACCAGGACTTTACACTTTATAAAGTGTTCAAATGATTCTGAAATGTGACAACAGGCATGCATGATTGTGGCATGGTGAAAGCAGAGCTGTTTTGGATAATGAGGCATATATTAATCACATAGATTGTGTTTAAGAGTAGACAACAAAGTGGGAATAGCACATTCATATTAATGTGTAAATTTGTCCTTCAAGTATAGAAAACTAAGCATGGTTAAGAAAAATGTATGTTGTGCCTTTGGACTTGGTGTGAAATTAAATTAAAGAGAACTTATTCAGAATGTTGGCTATGGATTTTAGTGTCAGTTATAGGGATATGAGTGGAAATACAACTTCCAGTAACCATTCTGTTTGCATATTTATTTTTTTATGAATTTAGCATTGTACCAGGTGGTGGAAGCAGGCACATTAGTACCATTTAAGAGGCATCTGGATAGGTACATGAATAGGGAGGGAATAGAGGGATGCGGACTGAGTAAGGGCAGCAGTTTTTTTAGGTTAATTAGGGCATCATGATTGGCACAGGCTTGGAGGGCTGAAGGGCCTGATCCTGTGCTATACTTTTTTATTTTTTTCTTCTTTGTTTTCTTCGTTCTAAGCTGGAAAATGATCATTACAGTCATCTGGTTGTAACCTTGCTTAAAGAAATGCAACTGTCTTATGTTCTGTGGCAGCACAGTAGTGAGCACTGCTGCCTCACAGCGCCAGGAACCTGGGTTCGATTCCTACTTGGGTCACTGTCTGTGGAAGTCTGCACATTCTTCCCGTGTCTGCGTGGGTTTCCTCTGGCTGTTCTGGCTTCCTCCCACAATCCGAAAGACGTGCTGGTTACGTGCATTGGCCATGCTAAATTCTCCCTCAGTGTACCCAAGCAGGCGCTGGAGTGTGGTGACTAGGGGATTTTCATAGTAACTTTATTGCTGTGTTAATGAAAGCTACTTGTGACGCACATAAATTAAATAATTTTGTGTGTACAGACAGCAAAGTAACATTTAGTTGTGCACAATAGAAATATCCAAAGATTGCTTAATGGAAATTAAATTTTATAAACTATTGCATGTATTTAAATCAAAAGCAATGCTTTTCTGAATTTGTAGCCAGTCTAATGACTCATTAGTTACCCAATATGTTGAAGGGCTTGACTGCATTCCTGGGTGATTGCAATATTGCTTCCAAGAAAGAAAAATTTGAAAGTTAGTGATTTCTGGTTGTGTTGAAACTAGGTTAGGCAGTGTAGTAGGCACTCTGACTTCCTTAGGTGCCAAAATAATGTGCACACTTTCTCATTGCACAAGTATAAACAAAGGTATTCTTTACCCAGGCCTGAAGCATATGCTAATAAGGGGCCCATCTCTGCTACAATCATGGTTTTCCCTAAGGCAGCAAGAGCCAGGAAAATATTTGTAAACATGTGCATTTGTTAAAAAAAAAAGTACCTTTTTTTAATACCATGACCAGCGTAGTTGTTAGAATGGGCCATGTGCCAGGATTGCATGACACACCAATCCCCACCAGCCATCTGACTTCTGATACCACTCTGACCTCCAAGGCCCCAATTACCCCCGGTTCTTGATGTCTCGGTGACATCTAAGCCTTGATCTCCCTCCTTTCTGATCACAATCTCTCCCAAATGCCAGTATCTCCTCTCCTGACCTTCACTGCCTCTTGCTTCGAGCCATTTGAAACCTATGAACGCCACCCCACCCTTGCTTGTGGGCTGCTTTGTTGTAGCAACTAATTGCAGCACTGTTTTCAGTAATGATCCCAAGGTCCATATCTGGGATTTTTCAGATCTGACCACTTTTGCACAGAGTAATTAGACTAAGTTTGGGGGTGCTGTCAACAAATTGGTGCGCCTCGATTTCTTTTTTTTGGGCAGGACCAATCTTCTTGGTTGTGCAAATCTTTTACATGAACAACTTGACAACATATTCAGTTTTTAAAATATGAATTGATGAAACTAAGTATTCTTATGAGCAAAGTCAAAACTTCTCCATAAATTTAATATTGCAATTCTATGACGAAGGAATTTCAAGAAGCCATTGAGTGACATGTGAAAGCACTTGCAAATGTACAAAAGAAGTTTTCATGTTCATCCCAACCATTGCTTTATCTCCATAGCAACCTTTAAACATAAAATAAATTCTTGAATGCTGCTTTCATCTGTGTTCTAGCATCTCTTGTACAGAATACATGGAAAAGTTTTGTTTTCAGGATCCCATTTCTCTCCTTCAGCCCTGATCCTATTTGGCATTCTGTACCTTCTTCCATGAATGCCATCTCTCGCTTTCACACACACACAACCTCTCTTGCTTGTCTTATTGAAACAAGTACTGTTATGTTCAATGTTCCTCTGAATTTGTTCTTTAAACTCTCTACAAATATCATCATACAGGCGCTTGCTTAAATGTATAGAACCATTACATTTTTAAAAATCTTTCTTGGCTTAAATTCAAGAAATCACTGAAACCTGATTTACTTTGTTTTTACTCTTTACAACTGTTATCCAATACTATAAGCATTATCTATTCACCTTTGCTTAATCAAATAAATGCTGGTGTTAGATGCTATGGATGTGAATTGATTGATCTGATTGTACCCTCTGAACTTGTTTCAATCCCTATTAAAATTATAACTTTGGCTAAAGTGAAAGCAAATAAGGACCTCTAATGAATAATTTAAATTTTTCTGTCAGATCAATTTGCTTACATATGTCCATCTCTTCATAATGTTGAGAATGTTCAATTTGTGTTTCAGATGTAAGAGGTCCACCCACACACAGAATATCTTGTGGAAAATCGCAGTATGAACGGGCAATATGGAATACCAAATTTTGTGTTGTCACGGATGGTCAGTTGCTCTTGCTGGACAAAGAGGAGGTATGCGAAAGATTAATTTGGAAAATTGATTTAATATTGTGAATGTTATGCTTTACAAATGATACATTTGCATTGAGTTAACTTGTTGTGAAGTGAGGATGATGAGCACTAATTGGGTGAAGATGTTAAACTATAATCAGGAATATCTGGGTTTTTTTACTTAGCTGAATTAGCTTATTTTAGCAGGAGCTGTGTTGGATACCACTGATTTCTGTTCTTGGGTCAGGGCATATAAGTCAAACAGATTTCCAGTGATCCCTGTTGAAAGATATGTATATGGATGTTGGATGAGGATAGGTTCTCACTGAATAGTGTATTCTTACACACAAAATGGTAGGTAAGACACATTTGATCTTTTTCATGGCAGCACTTTCCCTTACTAAAACTCTGCACACAACCTGCACATTTACTCAGCAAATGGTGAAAGGGCCTCAACGGGTCCAGTACCGTACAACACTGCACACCCGGTGAAGCCCTTTCGCTATTTGCTGAGTGAATGTGAGTAATGATTGCAAGTGAGGTGCTGATGGATCACTGATAAGTGGGACTACATTTCACTTGGAAACAGTGGCTTGGATTTTAATCCTCAAGACATGTAGCAGGCTTGGCCTGCCCACCTCTGGAGAAAGCTCCACAAAAGTGGAATTTTCATTACTGGGGGGGGTGTGCTCCATTCCCCATGCTCCATTAATGCCACCGTTATGTTCCCTGTGTCAGGCTCTGTTGTTCTATCATCTCTTATGGTCCCTCAAACCTCCTAATGCATCTGTGGCATGTCCATGTTCATTGACTCACTCGACACTATAATAGAGTCCAGGGGTCTATTGTACTTGTTGAAACACCAATCCCAAGGAAAAACATTGCTCGATTGACACCTCTGATTCCTGCTGTCAGTTTCACAATGTTTATTTACATAACATTATTTGTTTGGAGGGTTTGTGGTTTTTGTTATTAGTAGTTTAAAGGGTCTTGACGCTTTTTGCCATCTAGTGGGAACTTTTTTGAGCATAGTTATACATGAATTACTAATATCACTATAGGATTCAATGGTTCTATACAGTGTATAGTGAATTAATGGGCGTGTAAGTGCCATAGTTTGTTTTGGGGGCTGAAGGGATCAAAGATGGTGAGTGGAAAGGCAAGCTTGGCATGGGGACTATGGGGGGACCTTTTGAATTTGCATTTTAAGAAGTCCACTCAGGCAGACTAGGGCTCATAACTCCTACAGGCTGTGAATCTTTACTCTTAAAACCTGGCCTGGCACCATGAAAATTGTGGAGGAATATAACATGCATATTACTGCAATGGAATCGGCCAGTTTGGGAGCATGTGTTGCGAGCCTGCACCCTTTAAAGGCATTCCTGAAAATTGGGCACCCTGGGAATGGGGTCAGGAATCCTGGAACTGGGATATGCTTACCATTTTTAGGTGCGCTGAGTCATTCTGATTTGGTTAAAAATCCAATCTAATATCTTTCGATGTGGCAAAAATATTGAATGTTAGTACTGAAGGATGCTTAACAAAATGATGTACTTGGGTATTTTCTAAAAAATGTGAATTGAGACAGCATACCACTTTTCAGAGAATCCCACCCACAGTCTAACAAAGGAACTGTCTGCATGAAGACAGTATGAACACAGTAAGAGATTTAAATAAATGAGATTTGAACAGGTATTTCTGATTTAAACATGTATTTTGGATTTTAAAATATATTTGACTTTAAAATCCTTAAATTTTTAAGGTAATTAAACTTTAGCCAAAAGCAGGCTGCTGCGAGGCATGATGGGATGAAGACTTGGCAGACAAACCACATTCTTCGGAACAATGAAATCAGAGTGTGCATAGTTTTATCAGCAAAAGTTACAAACAGTATGGTTCCCAAAGCCACTTCATGAATAGGGCTGTTCAAGTTGGCCTGATAAGACAGTTCTTGTCAGACATGAGAATTTCAGCTGTCTGGTTTGACCATTGACATAAATGAGAGTTGGTGGGAACGGTAACTTTGACCTTTGTAGCTAAGCGTATGGGGTTGCTAAGCTACAGGGGGTAGAAGCATCCAAATTGTATGGATTAATGAAATCCCATGATGCCATCATGTAATTGGCTAAAGTATACGACAATTGTCAACAGTGATTGATTTGTACTAATGATGACTGGTTCATAACTACCTGGAAGGCGGGCAAAGCAAACTTGGGTAATGTATAATTGTTTTGATGGATGTGTTGTAACCTCAGAATGGTAGTGGAATGCTGAAAGTCTTTTCTTCTAGTAAGGCATTGGACTGCCCAATGCTAATCTCTGCCTTTGATCGTTGGTCAATAAAGATATGTCTTTAACCGGGACACTTGCTTTGTGAGTAATGTATTTGCTGAAGTTTTTTGGCGATACCTAGTCTCTCAAAAGACCCCGCAACAGGGCGCGATGTTAAGATCATCCCGAGAAAGAGACCATTTAGCCATCAGGCCCTTGTCAACTCTTTGTAGGGCAATCCAATTAGCCCCATTCCACCACTCTATATCCCCCTGGCTCTGTATGTTTGTTTATCTTGCACAAGTTCCTGTGCCCATCTAATTTCCTTTTGAAATCATTCATTGTCCCTGCTCCCTCATAGGCAATAATTTCCAGGTCATTAAGAATTTCTCCTCAAATGTCTCGGGTGAAATATGTTTGCATCTGAAGAATCTTAGCATTTTTGCCATCTTGATCAGCATTTGGCCACCCGTGTCTACCACTGTGATATCCCTGCAAAACATGGAGACAATTCTTCAATTCTTGAGCCTTTTCCTTGTCTTCCACTTCTTCCTCCAAGGAGCTGTGCTATTCCAAGGTCTACATCTCTTTGCAGGGCTACAATGTGGAAAGCCCAGTAGAATGCCCTAAAGCAAAAGAACCTTAAGGGAGTGAGCTCAAGAGAACCACCGATCCAGGTTGGTGTTGACAGCAGCATTAAGGACACCTCCACAGGAAGGCCCTATGTAAAGATTGTATGACAATTGCTTTGGAAGTTAAAACTTGCATTGGGCAATTGTCCTGCACTAGGAACTATCCTAAACTCCAATTTAAATCAGTCTTTGCTAGTTACCCAGGAGTGTTCCCCATTTACCCCTCCTTGCAAACATGACCACTTGACCTCCTCTTCCCCTGCCCACCTACCTTATACACTTATCTTCTCTCCAGCTTCTCAAAGTGGCTGGACCTTTAAACATATCTGCAGTTAGTGCCCAAAAAAGGGGCACGTTTTCCTGACCATTGATTCTCCTGCACTCTATAGAAGGTCTCGGAAACCCACTGCATTACATGTTTTTCATCTGACTGTGGCAGCCACTCCACAGAAGTTATGGCCCATGTGTTTTAAGTCGTCTTGCAAGTGCCAGTTGTTGTGCTATACATCATATAATGCCCTTGAATCCTGTATCCCAGCCTTTACCATTTTCCTTCTACGTTCCAGGGAATGCATTGTCTGTGATTAATTAAAATCTGGATAATGCTTGGATCATGAAGACCTTCTAATTTGTGGTGTGCTATATACTGTGTCTTGCATCTGTTATAATCTAAAATTCACTCTCTCAGTTAGATGACTTAATCAGTTTGGAACTTGCTCTGATATTTCTACTGTGTAAGTATCAAAAAGTACATTTCACTTCCTGTAGACCCATTGAACAGTTACCTGTATAAGCCTAAAAGATTATTGTATCCTACTTTCTATTGCATTTAGGCAAGTTATACAATACATTGGTATCATTACACATGAGGGAAATATCATAGTATTTTTGGATGGTGAAAAAAATCAATAACAGATATGTTGCACAATTTAAAACATCCATAAATAACACTCATAAACCGGCCACACCAAAAAGCCATGTTGATCTTGCAAGCAGAGTTATAATCTGGCAGCAAACTGTTAATGGTATACTTGCATGAATGTGTTTGTGTGTGTATGTGTATATCAGAAAATAAGAACTAGGAGCAGGATTAGGCCATTTGGCCCTCCAAGTCTGTTCCACCACTCAATAAAATCATGGCTGATCTTTTTGTGGACTCAGCTCCACTTGCCCACCAGCTCACTGTCATCCTTAATTCCTTTACTGTTCAAAAATCTATCTTTGCTTTCAAAACATTCACCGAGGTAGTCTCAACTGCTTCACTGGGCAGGGAATTCCCTTTGGGTGAAAAAGTTCCTCCTCAACTCAGTCCTAAATCTGCTCCCCCTTATTTAAGAACATAAGAACATAAGAAATAGGAGCAGGAGTAGGCCATCTAGCCCCTCGAGCCTGCCCCGCCATTCAATAAGATCATGGCTGATCTGACGTGGATCAGTACCACTTACCCGCCTGATCCCCATAACCCTTAATTCCCTTACCAATCAGGAATCCATCCATCCGCGCTTTAAACATATTCAGCGAGGTAGCCTCCACCACCTCAGTGGGCAGAGAATTCCAGAGATTCACCACCCTCTGGGAGAAGAGGTTCCTCCTCAACTCTGTCTTAAACCGACCCCCCTTTATTTTGAGGCTGTGTCCTCTAGTTTTAACTTCCTTACTAAGTGGAAAGAATCTCTCCGCCTCCACCCTATCCAGCCCCCGCATTATCTTATAAGTCTCCATAAGATCCCCCCTCATCCTTCTAAACTCCAATGAGTACAAACCCAATCTCCTCAGCCTCTCCTCATAATCCAAACCCCTCATCTCCGGTATCAACCTGGTGAACCTTCTCTGCACTCCCTCCAATGCCAATATATCCTTCCTCATATAAGGGGACCAATACTGCACACAGTATTCCAGCTGCGGCCTCACCAATGCCCTGTACAGGTGCATCAAGACATCCCTGCTTTTATATTCTATGCCCTTCGCAATATAGGCCAACATCCCATTTGCCTTCTTGATCACCTGTTGTACCTGCAGACTGGGCTTTTGCGTCTCATGCACAAGGACCCCCAGGTCCCTTTGCACGGTAGCATGTTTTAATTTGTTTCCATTGAGATAGTAATCCCATTTGTTATTATTTCCTCCAAAGTGTATAACCTCGCATTTCTCAACGTTATACTCCATTTGCCATATCCTCGCCCACTCACTCAGCCTGTCCAAATCTCTCTGCAGATCTTCTCCGTCCTCCACACGATTCACTTTTCCACTTATCTTTGTGTCGTCTGCAAACTTCGTTACCCTACACTCCGTCCCCTCCTCCAGATCATCTATATAAATGGTAAACAGTTGCGGCCCGAGTACCGATCCCTGCGGCACGCCACTAGTTACCTTCCTCCAACCGGAAAAACACCCATTTATTCCGACTCTTTGCTTCCTGTCGGATAGCCAGTCCCCAATCCACTTTAACACACTACCCCCAACTCCGTGTGCCCCAATCTTCTTCAGCAGCCTTTTATGGGGCACCTTATCAAACGCCTTTTGGAAATCCAAAAACACTGCATCCACCGGTTCTCCTCCATCAACCGCCCTAGTCACATCTTCATAAAAATCCAACATGTTCGTCAAGCACGACTTTCCCCTCATGAATCCATGCTGCGTCTGATTGATCGAACCATTTCTATCCAGATGCCCTGCTATCTCCTCTTTAATAATGGATTCCAGCATTTTCCCTACTACAGACATTAAGCTGACCGGCCTATAGTTACCCGCCTTTTGTCTCCTTCCTTTTTTAAACAGCGGCGTAACATTAGCTGTTTTCCAATCAACCGGCACTACCCCAGAATGCAACGAGTTTTGATAAATAATCACTAACGCATCCACTATTACCTCTGACATTTCTTTCAATACCCTGGGATGCATTCCATCCGGACCCGGGGACTTGTCCACCTTCAGTCCCATTAGTCTACCGAGGCCATGCCCCCCCAGTTCTGGTTTCACCTGCCAGTGGAAACAACCTTCATGCTTCTATCTTATCTATTCCCTTCATAATTTTATATGTTTCTGTAAGACCCCCCTCATTCTTCTAAATTCCAATGAATATAGTTCCAGTCTACTTGGTTTTTCCTAATAAGCCAACCCTCTCAACTCCAGAATCAACCTAGTGAATCTCCTCTGCACTCCCTCCAGTGCCAGAGTATCCTTTTTCAAGTAAGGAGACCAAAACTGTACATAGTACTCTAGGTGTGGCCTCACCAGCACGTTATACAGCTGCAAAATATCCTCCCTGTTTTTAAACTCATCCCTGTAGCAATGAAGGACAAAATTCCATTTGCTTTCTGAATTACCTGCTGCACCTGCAAACCAACTTTTTGTTATGCATGAACAAGGACATCCAGGTCCCTCCCGCACAGTAACATGCTGCAACTGTTTACTATTTAAATAAAAAGAGTCCATTTTGCTGTTGTTCCTACCAAAATGGATGACCTCGCATACCACCATTGTACTCCATTTGCCGGACCCTTGCCCACTCACTCAAACTATCTATATCCTTTTGCAGACGTTCAATATCCTTGCACACTTTGCTCTACCGCTCATCTTAGTGTTATCTGTGAACTTTGACACACTACACTTGGTCCTCAACTCCAAATCATCTATGTAAATTGTAAACAATTGTGGTCTCAACACTGATCTCTGAGGCACACCACTAGTCACTGATCGCCAAACAGAAAAACACCCATTTATTCCTAATTATTGCTTTGTTAGTTAACCAATCCTCTCTCCACGCTAATACATCATCCGTGTGGAGTTTGCACATTCTCCTCGTGTCTGCGTGGGTTTCCTCCGGGTGCTCCGGTTTCCTCCCACAGTCCAAAGATATGCGGGTTAGGTTGATTGGCCAGGTTAAAAATTGTCCCTGAGATGTGTAGTTAGAGGGATTAGCGGATAAATATGTGGGGGTAGGGCCTGGGTGGGATTGTGGTCGGTGCAGACTCGATGGGCCGAATGGCCTCCTTCTGCACTGTAGGGTTTCTATGTTCTTCTATGTTCTATGTAACACCATGCACCTTTATCTTACGCAGCAGTCTTTTGTGCGGCACCTTGTCGAATGCCTTCTGGAAATCCAGATACACCGCATTCACCGGTTCCTGTTGTCCACTGCGCACGTAATGTCCTCAAAGGATTCCACTAAATTAGTCAAACATGACCTGCCTTTCATGAACCTATGCTGTGTCTTTCCAATGGGACAATTTCTATCCAGATGCCTCGCTATTTCTTCCTTGATGATGGATTCAAGCATTTTCCCCACTGCAGAAATTAAATTAACCGCTTATAGTTACCCGCCTTTTGTCTACCTCCCTTTTTAAACAGTGGTGTCACATTTGCTGCCTTCCAATCTGCTGGAACCATCCCAGAGTCCAGCGAATTTTGGTAAATTACCACGTGTATTTGCTATTTCCCCTGCCATCTCTTTTAGTACCCGGGGATGCATTCCATCAGGGCCAGAAGATATGTCTACCTTTAGCCCCATTAGCTTACCTAACACTGCTGCTTTTGTAATAATGATCGTTTCTAGGTCTTCACCTGCCATAGCCGCTTTGTCATCAATTTTTGGCATGTTATTTGTGTCTTCTACTGTGAAGACCGGCACACACTATGTTCAATGCCTCAACCATTTTCTCATTTCCTATTATTAAATTCCCCTTCTCATCCTCTAAAGGACCAATGTTTACCTTAGTCACTCTTTTTCTATTATATTTGTAGAAACCTTTACTAATCCGTTTTTATATTCTGAGCTATTTTGCTCTCAATCTATCTTACTTTTCTTTATAGCTTTTTTTGTGGCTTTCTGTTGACATTTAAAGATTTCCCAATCCTCTAGTTTCCCACTAATCTTTGCCACTTTGTATGCATTTTCTTTCAATTTGATGCCCTCCTTTATTTCCTTAGATATCCATGGCTGATTATCCCTTTTTCTGCAGTCCTTCCTTGTCACTGGTATATATTTTTGCTAAGCACTGTGAAAAATCGCTTTTAAACTCCTCCATTGTTCCTCAATTGTCCCACCATAAAGTTTAAGAATGTATGTGATAAGTATTTTGAGGATTTGTGTGTGTAAAGAAAAAATCCAGAGATATGTGAAGGAGGAAGAATCTGGTCTTGCTTGACAGTATAATGCAATTGCATTATTTACTTTCAAATGCAGACTTTTGTACATATTCCGTGAAATAGATTGCTGTCCTTTTTTGCACTCGTCTAATACGCAAGTTAAAAGGGAACAGGAATATCCTCTCATGGTGCTTCAATTGTGAAGACTTGCCCAATCTGTAATGAGATACTCAGTGCATGACTTGACTTGCAACAAAGGTTCAAACACAAGATAAGAATCTCAGGCTAGAGACAAAAAAAACACTTGCTCCCCTGAACCTCGATGCTCTCCAGTGCTCCTGCTGAAAATGCACATTTAAATGTCGCTTTCTTTATTCATTCATAAAGTTGAGAGTTCAATTCCATAATTTGAACACCTCTGAGAGGGCCCCACATTGTTGGCGATATCATCTTTCAGGTGAGATATTAAACTGAGGCCATGTTTGCCTGTTGAGTGTAAACAAGATGCAATGGCTTTTGTTGTTTTGAAAAACAGCAATGTACTGTTAAAATCCACCCTTCAGACAGCATCACTGAGAAAAATCTACCCACTATTTAATCTCATTGCTGTTTGTGGGCCCAGTTGTAGTTGCCATGTCTATAAAATAATAGTTACAATGTTTCAAAAATAATGAAGGGGCTTTGATGTGCCTGAACACACTTTTAATTTGTGGGTGTTTGAGTTGTGCAAGTCAAACTTCTTGTAGCCTCCTAAAACTCTTTTGGTTTGCAAATGAAAAATGGTCACTTAGGATCTATCCGTAGAGCCGTATGTTGACATGAGTCACTTCTTCAGCAGGGGAAGAGAGATAATTGGAATCGCAGGAAGTTCTCCAATTGAAGCTGGAGCAACAAGATTAAAAGATTGCCTTCTCCCAGATCCTCCAGGGAAAAAAATTGTACTAGATTTTTAAAATCTAAATACTATTAATCAAGTTTCTGGGTTGTCTCCTTAAACTTTTAAGTTTGAGGTCATTGACCACCAGTACAAAAATATGACCCATCTCTGCTTTTGACAGCCATGCAAAAATAATATTGCAGAGAGAATATTTTACACAACATCTTTCTTAATGAGGGCATATGCTACCCATGGCCTCTAGAGTTGTATTATATGTCACTGAATGCTGATCGTGAACAAATTCCTGTAATGAGTATCGCTGTACTAAAAATAAAACTTGCTGGTCCTCAATGGATTTTTCACTGCGTGAATCATGTTAAAATGTAACCCAGTGGCCAATGATTTTTTAAAATGCTTTTAATGAATTTCTTCATTTTGGCTTTTAAGTGGTAGCTCAGTCAGTACGTGAAATGGAAAGGACTAACTGTGCTAACTAAGCATTCTTGGCACTTTAAAATTTTTATCTTGACGGTGTTATCACCTCTTCAAAGGGGCTGATTGATGCTTCCTGAAAGTCTGTGGGTGTATAGTTTTACATTTGAAGTGCTTCCCAGCGCAGATTCTAAGGGCGCAATCTTATGACCTCATCCCACCCATTGTTTGGCATGGCAAGGTGGTAAGATTGCATGCAGTGAAATTTGGAAACGCACCCAGTTTCATGCTGGTTTGGATCTTGCTAGCCACTTTCATGAACAGCTTTGCGCCCAATATGGGTGAGACATGTGTTAGCATGCATTTCAATATCATTATCAGAGGAGACAGAAACCCCAGCAGTTCAGGACATGCATGTCCTTCAGTGAGCTGATGGACGGTGTGTGCCACTGCAGTCACTGGCTCAGTAAGGAGACGGTGAGGTACCTGTCAGGTCCTCGCGGACCTTGTGGGACAGGGCGACACTGCTCCTGATAGCGGTGAATATTATGGTAGCTCTCAACCTTTATCAACCGGGTCCTTCCAGTCTGCCAGTGGAGACCTCTGGGATTTCCCAGTCCTCGATCCGCAAGTGAGTTTGCAAAGTGACAGATGCCCTGTGTGCCAAGACTGCCCCCCCCCCCCCCCAAAACATCAGGCACTGCGGTTCATCAACAGAAAGGGGTTCCACTCCCTGAACGTGCAGAACATGTGCGACCACAGAATGAACATCATGCATATGTGCACACCACCCAGGGAGCATACACAACTTTCATCCTGCGGAGCTCTGACATCCCTGCAGTCTTCGAAGACCAGCTGCCAGGATGGCTTGTGGGGCAATTGCTACCTGCTAAGGGCTTGGCTGATGATGCCAGTCTGGAGTCCTGAACCTATGCGGATACCCATTATAATGAGGCCCACACTGCCATGCGGTCCATCGTTGAGTGGTGCATCGCGCTCATGAAGCGGTTCCATTGCCTGGACTGCTTTTGTCAGGGCCTCCCACCATAGTCCCCTGAGGGGCTCCTGCATTGTGGTGGTCTGCTGTGCACTCCACAACCTGGCGCCGCAGTGGGGAGACATCCTGGAGGAGGAGGAATGCGACCAGGCGGATGCTTCTGAAGGGCCCATGAGGATGTGGAGGAGGAGAAGGCCGTCGAGGAGGAACTGGGGGATGGAGTGACAACGGCCTGGCAAGGCAATGAGGCAGGCCCTCATCGCCACAAGGTTCTCCTACTAGAAGGGTGTGTGATTCATTACCTCCAACCCTCACCGCCTTCCACCCGTAGAGTCTGCAACCCCTGCCATGGGTCTCATTGACATCACACCATGGTGATGGACCTCGATTAGTTCTTTTGGCGAGTTGCTGGTCCAGGCAGGAGGCTGATGACCACTTACAATGCGGCACGCTGTGATGCAGTCCCTGTGCCCCACAAGTCTGACTCCTAGCTGTTCTCTGACCCCACACTGGCATTTGGGCCCACGTTTTGATTTGATTTATTATTGTCACATGTATTGGTATACAATGAAAAGTATTGTTTTTTACATGCTATGCAGACAAAGTATAGCGTTCATAGAGAGGGAAACGATAGTGTGCAGAATGTAGTGTTACAGTCATAGCTAGGATGTAGAGAAAGATCAACTTAGTGCGAGGTAGGTCCCTTCAAAAGTCTGATGCAGCAGGGAAGAAGCTGTTCTTGAGTCGGTTGGTATGTGACCTCAGACTTTTGTATCTTTTTCTCGATGGAAGAAGGTGGGAGAGAATGTGTGGGGTCCTTAATTATGCTGGCTGCTTTGCCGAGACAGCAGGAAGTGTAGATGAGTCAATGGATGGGAGGCTGGTTTACGTGATGGACTGGGCTTCATTCATGACCCTTTGTAGTTTCTTGCAGTCTTGGGTAGAGCAGGAGCCATACCAAGCTGTGATACAACCAGAAAGAATACTTTCTATGGTGCATCTATGAAAGTTGGTGAGAGTTGTAGTGGATATGCCAAATTTCCTTAGTCTTCTGAGAAAATAGAGGCGTTGGTGGGTTTTCTTCACCAAAGTATCGACGTTGGGGGGGGGGGGGGGGGGGGGGGGGGGAGACCAGGACAGGTTGTTGGTGAGCTACCATTGATGTCCCCATTGATGTAGACATAGGCATGTTCTCCAGTACACTTCCTGAAGTCGATGACTATTTCCTTCATTTTGTTGACTTTGAGGGAGAGATTACTGTTGCTGCACCAGTTCACCAGATTCCCTATCTCATTCCTGTACTCTGTCTCTTCATTGTTTGAGATCCGACCCACTACGGTGGTGTCATCAGCAAACTTGAAAATCAAGTTGGAGGGGAATTTGGCCATGCAGTCATAGGTGTGTAAGGAATATAGTACGGGGCTGAGGACATAGCCTTGTGGGGCACTGGTGTTGTGGATGATCATGGAGGTGTTGTTGCCTATCCTTACTGATTGCGGTCTGTGGGTTAGGAAGTCTAGGATTCAGTCGCAAAGGGAGGAGCTGAGCCCCAGGCCATGGAGTTTGGAGACGAGTTTTGTAGGAATAATGGTGTTGGAGGCTGAGCTGTAGTCAATAAATAGGAGTATGAACGAGGATTGGGGGCACCACTGTCGGTGCAATGCCTTGGGTGTGGTGAGGGGGTAGGGAAGGTGGTATCCAGACCCCCCCCCCCACGTCGATACTTTGGTGAAGAAAACCCACCAACGCCTCTATTTTCTCAGAAGACTAAGGAAATTTGGCATATCCGCTACAACTCTCACCAACTTTCATAGATGCACCATAGAAAGTATTCTTTCTGGTTGTATCACAGCTTGGTATGGCTCCTGCTCTACCCAAGACTGCAAGAATGGCAGGCAGGGGCTGTGACAGGAGGTGCCAGAGGAGTTGGAGGAAGGTGCCAGAGTTGGGTGCTGGAAGAAAGCAAGGTGTCAGGCAGTGCATCAGAACCGGAAGGAAAAGGTTCTGCAGTTGCTTTCCCATCTTCCTTTACTTCAGCCTGGGAACGTAGAGGCAAAGTCTAAATATATGAGACTTCTGGATATGGACATTCCAGGCGTGACAGCTGGAACTGATGGTAGGAGGGATGGGCACTCAACCTTGCTGCTCGAACAAGGTTATTCAGTTTCTTTTGGCACTAGCGGTTGGTCCTCCATGCCAATGCATTGGCATTGACTGCTGCTGCCAATGCCTCCCAGGCCTCGCTGCCAGCCCAACCCCTGGCTCATCGCCTGTCCAGGGGGAAGAAAATGTCCCTCCTTTCCTCCACTTGTGTCTGTTAGATGGCCCGGCTTTCCCTCCTTGAACCTTGGAGCAGTTCTTCTCGGTGCCACCTTCCAGGTATGACTGCCTGTGTTCATCATTAGCACTTGTATGCATCTCTCCGTTGTTAATGGCGTACAGCTGCAGCCACGTGCCTAAAGAGTCCATTCCGGCGAGAATCGCACTGGGGCTCTTTTATTGCACTAAATGCTCGCCAAGAACCAGCGTCATTGACTCCTGTTTTCTCGCTCGTTCGGCACTTAGATTTTTTTTCGTAAGATCGCATATTAAATCTGTAGACCAAAGGTATTTGAACAAAATGCATTACGTAAACAAAATCTTAAGAGAGAAATTTCTTTAAGCAAAACATATCACATCCAACATTCATAAAATTTGTATACCTTTCCTCCAATTCTGCATCGAAGTTAACAATATGAAAGAAGTGTGCAAGACTTCTTGCCTTTCGGAATGGCTACTGTAAGTAGAACATACTGAGGCTAAACAAATTGCTGCAATAATCAATTTAATTACTTGCACATTTAATATAGTCTTTCCCAGTAATGTATTAAATGTCTGTTATTAGCCATTGCTACCTTAACATGATACAGTTTGATTGTTTTGATTTCGAGCTATGTGGATAAAATAAAGTCATTTATGAATCAACTTGATCTTTTATTTAAACCAATCTTTTATTTCATTTCATTAGCAACATTGTTCCTTTTGTTATGGAAGAACTGTATGTGCCATGTATAAATGTCGAATCATTATCACAGATATGCAAGGGTCCATTTTCCAAGTATTTTGCATTGCATTTATTGTCCATTTGTTTGCTGTTAATTGTACTGAAGTAATGTCAGTACAATTCTCAGTGGTCTGAGAATCTGCATGTCAAAACTATAAACAGTGAGAGGAGATAATTCTGAAAGTACACAAGACATTTAGCATCTGTGTATTGGGAGTGCATTTATCATTAGATCTGAAGACCATTAACAGCAGTATTTTTAGTACACAAGGGGGTTGACCTCAGCAAAAAAATTCTAAGCCTAGGACAGGCATGAAAACGGGAGACTTTCAGATCTGTTTCTTTGGGTGAGTTCACATCTGCTATCTTATGCACTCAGTGCACGAAAAAACAGCAGAAACGGTTTCTTGCCTGTAGGGGAAGGGGCGGGGCTTGAGTCATCTGAATGCTGAGAGCAGCAGAGAGGTGTCACTGCGCTTGTGCAGATCTCTAACAGCAGGCCTGTCACTCAGCCTCTGCTCTCGACTTGCCTCCAAAGCTTAACCACAGCACTGCCCCCCCCCCCCTCGCCCCATCTTCCTGGACCAATTTTTGCCTGACCCCCCCACCCCATGATCCCTAATGCAGAGTAGCAGTGAGTCTCCTATCCCCGCCAACCCCAACCAACTGGTGCTGCACCCTTGGCACTGCCTGGTACCTGGTGGGCAGTGCCAGGCTGGCACTGCGCAAGGGGCACCCCCTTATCCCTGACCCCTCCCCTGCCCCAGGAAGCCTCAATGACCTCCTCTGGTTCTACCGGTGCGGCCATCACGACTAGTCTCCGTTGCTGGGGACCAGCTGTGATTCTCGCTGGAGAGTTCACACAGGCAAGTGAGCCTGGATGTTTCCGTCCTGGGCTCATTGATTCAATGTAAAACAGGTTTTAAATATATTTGAACAAATTATTCAGCCTCGTGCTGGAAATTGAGATAGTCCTCTAGGGGTTAGTGGTTTGATTTGATACTGGACTCTCAAAAGTTGTTTTTTTTGAGTAGGTGAGATCTCAAACATGTCTTATTTAAGGGTGAACGAAGATTTGAGTATGAGAGGCTGAACTTGTTAAGAAACCAAAACTATTCGCACTGAATTCTATACTACTGAAGGGCAATTAATTTCTTGTGGGTATATTTATCGATGTTGTACTTCCAATGATTGGCCATTTTAATGCTTCATTTGTCTTCTTGCTTTCACAGAGAAGATGCAAAATAATGCTGGAAATAGTGGGGAACCAAAGGTTGGAGTGAGGAACTTCAAATAATCTAATATTTTTTTTCAAACTATCGGAGAAGTGAATGGGACTAAAAGTGTCAAATCTTCCAGACCTGATGGCCTATATGCTAAGGATTTAGGAGATGGTGGATTCATTGATTCTGATCTTCCAGAATTCCACAGATTCTAGAATAGTCCGCGTAGCTTAGAAGCTTGCAAATACAAAAATGCAAGAACAGCGAGTGATGAAACGGAATTGTAAGCCAATTACCCTGACAGTAGTAGGGTAAGAGGCACTTTGAAAATCAAATGAATAGGCAGAATCAGCATTGCTTTATGAAGAGAAAATCATGTTTGACACACCTGATTTCTCTTCAGGTGGTAAATGGCAGGGTAGAGGAAGGGGAATCTGTGGTTGTAGTATTTTGATTTTCAAAAAGCACTGATAAGATACTGCACAAGATTAGGGCTCATGGGTTGGGCTTTGACAAAGGGTTGTCTGGCCTCGAAACATCAGCTCTTTTCTCTCCTTACAGATGTTGCCAGACCTACTGAGATTTTCCAGCATTTTCTCTTTTGGTTAGGGCTCATGGGATTGCGGTTAATGTATCAGCATAGATTGAGGATTAGTTAAAGGATAGCAAATGAGTTGAAATAAATCAACCCGATGAATAGAGTAAATGTGTTGTATTTGGACTTTCAGAAGGCGTTCGACAAGGTACCTCACAAAAGGTTAAGCTTATAGATATGCTTCATGGTGCTGACTTGAATAGAGAATTGGCTAATGGGCAGGAAATACTGAGTGCAGAAAAGGGTTCTTTTTCAGGTTGATCTGTAACCAGTGGGGTTCCAAAGGGAGCAGTGCTGGACCGCAAGAATTTTGATCAGTAAGGGAATCAAGAGTTACAGGGAAACGGAAGGAAGGTGGATGTGAGAACAAAGAACAATACAGCACAGGAACAGGCCCTTCAGCCCTCCAAGCCTGAACCGATCATGTGTTCCTAACTAGACCATCCGTTTGTATCCCTCTATTCCCAGTCTGTTCATGTGGCTATCTAGATAAGTCTTAAATGATCCTAGCGTGTCTGCCTCGACCACCTTGCTTGGTAGTGCGGTCCAGCACTGCTCCCTTTGGAACCCCTCTGTGTAAAAAAAAAACGTCCCCCGCATATCTGTGTTGAACCTTGCCCCCCTTACCTTGAACTTGTGACCCCTTGTGTTTGTCATTTCTGACCTGGGAAAAAGCTTCCGACTGTTCACCCTATCTATGCCCTTCATAATTTTATAAACTTCTATTAGGTCGCCCCTCAACCTCCGTCTTTCCAGGGAGAACAACTCTAGTTTACTCAATCTCACCTCATAGCTAATACCCTCCATACCAGGCAACATCCTGGTAAACCTTTTCTGCACTGTCTCCAAAGCCTCACGTCCTTCTGGTAGTGTGGCGACCAGAACTGGACGCAGTATTCCAAATGTGACCTAACCAACGTTCTGTATAACTGCAACATCATATGCCAACTTTTATACTCTATGCCCCGTCCAATAAAGGCAACCATGCCATATGCCTCCTTCACCACCTTTTCCACCTGTGCTGCCACCTTTAAGGATCTGTGGACTTGCACACCCAGATCCCTCTGTGTCTATACTGATGGTTCTGCCATTTATTGTATAGCTCCCCCCTGCATTAGATCTACCAAAATGCATCACTTCGCAATTATCTGGATTAAATTCCATCGGCCATTTCTCCCGCCCAATTTTCCAGCCCAATTTTCCAGCCTATCTATATCCTGCTGTATTCTCTGACAATGTTCATCACTATCCGCAACTCCAGCAATCCATGTCATCCGCAAACTTACTAATCAGACCAGCTACATCTTCTTCCAAATCATTTATATATATATATCACAAACAGCAGAGGTCCCAGTACAGAGCCCTGCGGAACACCACTAGTCACAGACCTCCAATCAGAAAAAGACCCCTCTATTGCTACCTTCTGTCTTCTATGGCCAAGCCAGTTCTGTACCCATCTAGCTAGTTCACCTTTGATCCCGTGAGATTTAACCTTTTGCACCAGCCTGCCATGAGGGACCTTGTCAAATGCTTTACTAAAATCCATGTAGATGACATTCACGGCCCTTCCCTCGTCAATCATTTTTGTCGTCACCTCTAAAAACTCAACCAAATTTGTGAGGCATGACCTCCCTCGTACAAAACCATGTTGTCTATCGCTAATGAGACTATTCAGTTCTAAATGTGTATAGATCCTATCTCTAAGAATCTTCTCCAACAATTTCCCTACCACGGACATCAAGCTCACTGGCCTATAATTACCCGGGTTATCGTTGCTACCCTTCTTAAATAATGGGACCACATTTGCTATCCTCCAATCCTCTGGGACCTCACCTGTGTCCAATGAAGAAACAAGGATTTCTGTTAGAGGCCCAGCAATTTCATCTCTTGTCTCTCTCAGTAATCTAGGACAGATGCCATCTGGTCCTGGGGATTTGTCTACCTTAATGCTTCCTAAAACACCTAACACTTCCTCCCTTGTAATTGCGATTTGTTCTAACGGGTCTACACATCCCTCTGAGACACTGCCAATCAACGTGTCCCTCTCCTTTGCGAATACTGATGCAAAGTATTCATTTAGGATCTCACCTTCCTTAGGTTCTAAGCATAATTCCCCTCCTTTGTTCTTGAGAGGTCCGACTCTTTCCCTGACAACCCTCTTGTTCCTAACGTATGTATAAAATGCCTTGGGATTCTCCTTAATCCTGTCTGCCAAGGACATTTTGTGACCCCTTTTTGCCCTTCTAACTCCCTGTTTGAGTTCTTTTCTACTTTCTCTGTATTCCTCCAGTGCTTCATCTGTTTTTAGCTGCCTGGACCTTATGTATGCCTCTTTTTTCTTTTTGATCAGACCCACAATTTCTCTGGTTATCCACGGCTCTCGAATCCTACCTTTCCTGTCCTTCCTTTTTACAGGCACGTGCCTGTCCTGCACTCCTATCAACTGCTCCTTAAAAGACTCCCACATGCCAGATGTGGATTTACCCTCGAACAGCCTCTCCCAATCAACAGCCACCAAATCCTGCCTAATCCGGCCGTAGTTAGCCTTCCCCCAATTCAGCACCTTACCCATAGGAGAACACTCATCCTTTTCCATAACTATCCAAAAGTTTACAGAATTGTGGTCACTGTTCGCCACATGTTCTCCCGCTGAAACTTTGATGACCTGACCGGGCTCGTTCTCCGGTACTAGGTCCAGTATAGCCTCCTTTCTAGTTGGACTATCAACATATTGTTCCAAAGAACCTTCCTGGACACATTTTACAAATTCCTCCCCATCCGGACCCCCAGCCCTAAGGGATTTCCAGTCTACATGAGGGAAATTAAAGTCTCCCACTACAACAACCCTATTTTTTTCTACACCTGTCCGGAATCTCCTTACATATCCGTTCCTCAACTTCCTGTGGGCGGCCTGTAGTATACCCCCAGCATAGTGACTGCGCCCTTCCTGTTTCTGAGCTCTACCCACAGTGTCTCGTTACATGATCCTTCCAAATTGTCCACCCTCTGTACCGCTGTAATATGCTCCCTAACCAGTATTGCTACTCCCCCACCTCTTCTAGCCCCTCTTCTAGTGAGGAATGTCGGTTCAGCCATGATCCTAATTGAATAGCGGAGCAGGCTCAAGGGTCTTATGGGTCATTTTCCTGCTGGCAGGTTGTAACTAGTGGAGTGCCACTAGTATCAGTGCTTGGGTTAATTTCCACATCCTCCTCTCAGCTACAAAGATGGGTGGGAAAGCAACTTTTGAGGGCAACACTAAGATCATATAGGGGTATAACACAGTCTGTGATTAGGAAAGGAGGTTGCAGATGGAACATGTTGAGGAAATGTGAAAGTAATTCACTTTCTTCATAGGAATAGAAGAGCAGAAATTTTCTTTGAAGGGAGAGACTCATAGTAGATGTTGGTAATCAGAGGGAGTTGCGTGTCAATTTACGTAAAGTACAAAGTTAACATGCGGGTCCAGTAAACAATTAGGAAAGCAAATGGTATGGTAATCATTACAAGGAGCACCAGAATAAGGAAAGTTATGCTGCAATTATATTGGGTTTTGGTGAGACCACTTGTGGAGGCTTTGGTTTTGGTCTCCTTGCTGAAGGAAGGATGTACTTATTTTGGAGGGGTTGCACTGAAAGTTTGCCAGATTGATTCTTGGGTTGAGAGAGTTGTCTTGTGAGGAGGAATTGAGCAGTGTGAGCTTATGTTCTCTAAAATTTACAAGAATGAGAGGTTCTCATTAAAATGTATTAAATTGTCAGAGACCTAAACAGGATTGTTGCTGACAGGCTGTTTTTCCCTGGCCAGTGAGACTAAAACGAGTGATCATAGCCTCAGGATAAAGCTGTATGTTATTTAGGACTGAGGTGAAAATAAATTTCTTCATTGCGGGTTGTGAATCTTTGGAATTTTCCATCCCAGGGGGATTGTAAATACTTAATGAATACATTGAAGCTAGTTAAAATAGTATATGGGATACATTCCTTTAATGGCTGAAATATAGAATATGAGAGCTGGCTGGTCATGCTAGAATTTAGAACACTGGAGTACTGGCTTTCTTCAATGCTGTAAATTTCTATGGGTATATTCTGGATGGAGCTTGATAGCCTTTTTGGATATTAAGGGGGTCAGGGAGGTAGAAAATCAGCTTTATTTTAATAATGGCATAGCAGGCCTGGCCTACTCCTTTAAGTTCTTGTTAGCTACTTGCAGGAAAATATTTCTGATTTTTCTTTTTTAATACATGCAACATGAGCATCTTTATAAATGAAGTGCTTATGGAAACTGACTGCTAAAAGAGCAGAAGGGTTTCCAAGTTCTAAAATGGTGACAGTTATTGACAATGTGGTGGAATAAATGACTTGTGGACCATGCTGCTGAAAGAAATCAATGGAAATGAAAAATATGCTACTTCTCTTTCAGGCATTCGAACTCTAACACCAGTTTACGTCCAGGCAGCAAGTTTTTTAATAAAACTGTCCCATGGTGTTGAAACCATTTTTGGGGGGAAGCAAAGCTTTTCCCTTGACCTCAACATTTTTGCCAGAATCTCTGCTCATAAGCTGTGCAGTAATCTGCACTCAGTTCTGATATATAGAGTGGAATTCTCCCCCCCAAAAATTCTAAGTGTCGAATTTGCGTGAGAACTGGATAATTCACGCTGGGTTTTTTTCAGTGGGAGATTAGAGAAGAATCTCCCACACTCTGTGCACTGCAGAGTGCACCAGCGTGAACATCATTAAATTTCAGGTGGTGGGGCCTATCCCCATTAGAGAGGCTGAAATCAGCGCGCTGAGCGGGCTACTGTGTATGCTCCGATCTGTCAGTGCATGCGCATTGGCCCTGCACTGATAGCCTCCCGTTTGCTAACCAGCCTTGCAATGCTGCCCCCCCTGCCCCACTCCCTTGGCACTGCCTCATGCCTGATGGGCAGTACCAAAGTGCCCCCTGGGCATTGGCACTTTGCCCCTTGGGCAGTGGCAGGGGGCACAGGCTGACATGCAAGGGTGCCAATGCCTAGGGGGTATCACCCCTGCCGGCTGACCCTCTGGGGGGGCCCCAAATGCCCCCCCTTCACTCTACCCAGGGTCAGGTCACTAGTTCCCTGAGAGCTGATGTAATCCCCGCTGGAGTGAACCACTCTGGTGGGTGCTGTGTTTGGGTTCTGCAAGGGCTGCTGAACTCCAAACTTCATTACAACCTTTGTCCAAACATGGGCAGAAGAGCTGAAATCCAGTCACAAGTTGCAAATTACTGCCCTCGACATCAGGAAGACAGCATTTGATTAAGTATGATCTCAAATGTTGTGATATGATGTACATGTACCTCCTTCGGATTATGTGTGTTTTAAACTGCTGTCAATCACCACCACCGAGACAGCATATGATGTAGTAGTCCTATATTCCGTCCTTGTGGAAGTTAGATATGCCTACTCGGCATCCCAGTTAACAGTATACGTATGTAGTCTTATCTACAAAATAATAACACATTATTGTTTTACCAATCCTTGTTTTATCAATCCCTGTTGCATGATTGGTACATTTATGTTGGACAGAGGAATGTGACATCAAGGAGCTCTAGCAAAATTGATGTCGGAGGGAATTGCCTTGGCGGCACCTATCCTGACCTGGGACAATATATCACCGTTCCTTCACTGTTGTGGGTCAAATTCCTGGAACTCCTTTCCTGTCAGCACTAGGCGTTTCTATACACATGGACTACTGAGGTTCAAGAAGGTGCTGACTATCACCTTCACAAGGACAATTAGGGGTGGGCAATAAATATTGGTCTTGCCACCAATACTCAAATTTAGAAAAATGGAGAAGAGCTGGGGTGAAAATGGGGAATTCACGTTTCCCCAAATTCTGGAAGAGCCAACATATGGACATAAATTAAGGTTGTATTAAATCTGAACCGAAAACCATATATATCATTTCACAGTTAAACATTTATTTTTTGCCTGCAGATAAAGGAATAATTAAAGGCAGTTGTCTGTACATGCACGTCTCATATGACACTTTGATTTTGAACTTCCCTTTCGCTGATGCATCAATTCAGTGACCTATCTGTAATTAAAATGCATTAGATGTTTGATAGCCTTGACTGCACTAACTCAGATAAAGGCCCTGTGGATCCCCCATAGTGTTGTAAAATTTATTGACACAGTTGACTGATGAAGAAGATATTCCAATCAAGATGTTTATGGACAGTTATTCTCCTGTGGATTTGAAGATTTGGATTTTTTTTTCCAGATTCATCCATTGCTGCTGCAGGAACGGCGAGCCGAGTCATGTAAGGCAAGGCTACTACGTCGAACTGTTAGTGTTCCTTCTGAAAGTCAGTTTCCAGAATATCAACCAGATCTCTCGGTGGAGCATGGTGAGTTTACCTGTTCACTACAATAGCTATCTAGTTTTAGATTTGATAACTGTCCTTTTGAGATGCCCTTTTTTGACCTTGTGCAAAAATGTATCAAATTCCAATTTCTCTTGCATTGGAATTGTTTGATTTTAAAGTGGATATAATAGCAATTTGCTAAAAGTTGACTGTTTATACTTACTGAGGAAACAAGAGGCCAAAATAATTTTGATTGAATCCTTATACCTGAGTGCAAGGTGGAACTGAGAGCTCCAGAATACAACTGTTATAACCCAAGCAAGCTTTATGAATGAAAAATATCAGACCATCATCGTATGCAACAGAAACAAATTGTTGTCTGTTTTCAATAGCTGTCAAAGCAATTTTGAGTGCTGTGAAATGACCTTAATGATTTCTTGTGATACCATATTTGTTCAAATTGTGAATAGGTTTTTCTAAATGCAAGTAATAATGAAAATTGATGTCATCAGGTTATTCTTGTTTTGAAATGACAGCCAAGTGGATTTTGGATTCCACTGATTTATCCTTGAAACTGACACATTGATATTTGGTGAAGATGGATGTTACAGCTTGTGTTTTCTGTGACCTTTCATATAGTGTATATAGGATTGTGTGTATAAAAAAAAATATTTTTCAATTTAGAAAGATGATAATAGGCTAGTGTAGTTTAACTACATTTGCATAGCTTAAAGATTATGACCTTGAACATTATTTTGTTTCTATGTACTTTTACTTGGCTGTTTGATGGTATTCAGGTTTTTGGATAAAACATTTTTCATTTTTTGCAAGCAATAAAAGTTCACTATACATTTGCACAACCCAAAATTTTATTTTCCTTTTACCTCTGATTATTGCTGATAACAGTGAATTTATGTTTATGACATCTGCATGACATTCCTTTGTCCATCACCAAGAGTGGCTTGGTAACACCACTACAGACCGAGCTGGCTGAGTCCTAAAGCTGCTAGACTGGGCTCATGGTAAGGGAACCAACAAGAGGGATAAACATACTTGACCTTGTTCTCACCAACCTGCCTGCATCTGTCATGACTATCAGTTGGAATGGCCATCGCCCAGGCCTTATGGAGATGAAGTCCCATCTTCATGTTGAGTATGGACTCCATTGTGTTGTGTGGTACTACCATCATGTTCAATAAGGTAGACTTCAAACAGATCTAGCAACTCAAGATTGGACAACCATGAGGCACTGTGAGCCATCAGCAGCAGTACAACTGTGTTCGACCATCATCTGTAAGCCCATGGCCTGGCATATCCCCCTCTCTACCATTACCATCAAACCCAGGGATGAACCTTGATTCAACCAGGAGTGCAGGAGCGCATACTAGGAGCAGCACCAAGCATATGTAAAAATGAGTTATCAACCTGGTGAAGTTATAACACAGGACTATTTGCATGCCAAACAGCATAAGCAGCAAATATTAGGAAGAGCTAAGCAATTCCACAAACAACAGATCAGATCTAAGTTTTCTTGTCCTGCCACATCCAGTTGTGAATGGTGGTGAACAACTAAATAACTCAATGGAGAGGAGGCTCCAGAAGTATCCCCATCCTGAATGATAGGTGAGCCTCAGTTCAAAAGATAAGGCTGAAACGTTTGCAACAATCTTCAGCTAGATATGCTGACTGGATAATTCATCTTGGCCTCTTCTGGAAGTCCCCAGCATTACGAGGTCAGTTTTCAGCCAATTTGATTCACACTACATGATATCTTGAGCTGCTACGTCAATAACCTTCCTTCCATCCTAAGATCGGAGTGGGGATGTTTGCTGATGATCACCATTTGTGACTCCTCAGATACTGAAGCAGTCCATGTCCAATTGCAGCAAGACCTGGACAATATCCAGGCTTGGGCTGACAAATAGCAAATGACATTTGCACCATACAAGTGCCAGTCAATGATCATCTCCAAGAAGAGAAAATTCAGACAATTCCCCATAATATTCGATGACATTACCATTGCTGAATCCACCAATATAAACTTCCTGGAGGTTACCATTGACCAGAAACTGAACTGGACTAGCTATATCCATACTGTGGCTTCTGGCCTCCTTGTAGCCAGTGTGAGTAAAACTCCTGACTCACCAAGTCTGTCTTGTTATCTACAAGGCACAGGTCAGCAGTGTGAAGGAATACTCTCCATTTTCTTGGATGAGTGCAGCTCCAGCAACACTTGACACCATCCAAGACAAAGCAGTCTGCTTGATTGGCATCCCCATCCACATACAATCACTTCACCACTGACGCATATTAGCATCAGTGTGAATCATCTACAAGATGCATTGCAGGCACCAAGGCTCCATAGCAGTATCTTTCAAACCCATGGCTGCTATCATCTAGAAGAACAATAGGTCAGCAGCCACACGGGAGCACCACCAGATGGAAATTCCCCTCCAAGCCATTCACTTCTTGATTTAGAAATATACTGCCGTTCCTTCATTGTCGCTGTGTCAGAATCTTGGAACTTGCGCCCTAACAGCTTTATGGGTGTACCTACACTGCATGGACTTCAACAGTTCAAGAAGGTACACCACCACCATCTCAAGGGCAATTAGGGATGGGCAATAAATGCTGGCCTAGTCAGTGACACCCACGTCGCATGAATGAATAAAAAACAAATTCTGTGATGTTAACCGATTTAAAATACACTGACTAATATTGGCATTAAAACATCAAACAAAAATGTCAAATTAGGGTGGTAATGATTTCTCTAATTCCAGTTTTAAGGTTGTGAGCTTTGATGCTCTAATATATTATTTCCTAACTAGGATGAGGCTTGCATTTATTAGTCTTAGCCCTGGTGAATCCTCAAATTTTATACTTTTGGAAGTCATCGTCAGCTGTCCTTCAATTTGAGAATGACACTGACTCGGTTGTGAAATTTGGCCATGGGTTTTTGTGACTGAACAGGTTGATTCTCGATCCACAGGCCTTTGGAAACATGGGGCAAGGTGGCTTACCAGGTAATAGGACCCAGAGTGTTGGATTTACTTTTGTTTGTTTCCTTCTCTGATGCTGCTCTGCCTCATCATTAAGATGTTGCAACTGAAAGCATGATGCATCCTTGCCTTTTGCCTTTTGAATGATTGGTAGTAAGCTCCTCCTATTCATTAATGTCAATATTGCTGTCAAAAGACCTGGGAGTAGATTCCCCACTTTTCGTTCTACCATAATTTTCCTGCCTCCCACTTGAGGGTGCTGGATGACTGTAACCTTCAAGAGTATGTTCATGTGACTATTCCTCATGTGTGAACTTGGACTGTGAATGTTACCAGGTTATTTGACCATGAAGGATATTAAAATACAGTCTGATCTTGCTCCTTAGCACCAAATCATGAGAATTTCTTCCTTTGTTGGAGGAACTGGCTAAAGTTGTTTAGAATTATTGTATCTGGGACCCTTCAGGTATCAGAAGAAATTTTCATTCTCCATCTGGGGCTGAATTTAAATAAAATTGTAAGCAGTGGAACTCCCAGGGTCTGCTCTTTTCTATGTAAAATTCATATTTTTACTTTTAAAAAACTGTATAGCATCAAATCATAGAAATGATGACAAAGGAGGAAGCTGTTCGGCCTATTGTTGCTGGTGCCAATATTTAACTGAAACAAGCTTTTCCAAAATTATTTGCTGCCTTTTCCCATATCAATTTTTTTATTCCTCCCTCTTTTTATACATGTGCAATTTAAGTTAAAATTATGGAATAGCTACTTGTATAAAATATTCCTGTTCGAATGACTGAAATTATTTCTCCTAATCGTCCTCCTGCTGCTTCTGGTGATGATTCTCAATCAAAGTCCTTTGTTGCCAATTCACCAGATTATAAACATTTTTGGCTGCTTATCCCCTCAAACTTTTCAGAGCTTTGAAGCCGCATCCCGACTCTGCTTAGCCTTCTCTGTTCCTGTGAATTTAACATGAAATAATCTAAAATTAGCTTAAGAACTGTGTAACTAAAGGTGGAAGTTGTCTTTTGTTTAGATTATTGTTGACTCAATGACATTAAAGTTATTGCATCCGGTGCAATGTCTTAAATCAATTATGTATAAATATCTGTTCATGTAACCCTTGTAACCTGGAATGGAATGGATGCATGGAATAAATTGTTCAAGATTGAATTTTTTTTCAACTATTTATGTAATATCTCCGATCATTTCAGTTAAGTATGTTTGAAGGCTGACATTTGCATGGTGTGCAGGTCAAGAAATTGCTCACTGTCCGACCTTGGAGTAGTTATTAGCATGTGTTCTGCCTGTTTTTTTGAACACAAAATAGACTCGCAACATATTAATTTGGCAGTGGGCTAGTTTAAATCTAATGTGTGCCTAGTCCCACTGCTAAATTTGTAGGGCTCCTATTTTAATAATCCTGGGGAACAATTAAACTTAACACTTGGCCCATGTGGAAATTACAGCCTGAGAGCTCGTCAAAAGTCCTCTTTACAAATTTCACCACTGAGTGGAGCGAATGTGAGGTCTGGCAGCATCCTTCAGCCCTCACGACCTCCAGTGAGAGGTGAATTTAAAAGTTTTTAAAAAATCCTTGGGAAGCAGCAAGAGCAGGAGTGCTGCCTGCAACTCCACAGACAGCACAATAGGCATACTGATTGCAACCCCACCCTCTTCCCAGGTCCTGCTTGAGGCAGTTTAACGCTGAATCATCAGGGTTTTGAACCTTGATGCTACACTCGACTCTTACCCTAACCCATTGAACCAACTCAATCTTTTCACATAGGGGTGAGAGTGCAACCAAGCTAAAACTCTAGTCTGCCAACAAAAAATGTGTTTGTGTTTTTATGAAAAAGCCCTGATTTTGCAGTCAATAGTGTTTGCTGCTGACTGCTTGGAAAGCATTCCTAAAGATCCCTGTGTCCCAGATTTCCCTTTCTGGACATCATTGAGAATTTGGAGCCAACTCTAGGAAATTTTGAACAAAAACAGAAAATCCTGGACAAACTCAGGTCTGGCAGCATCTGTGGAGAGAGAAATAGAGTTAATGTTTCGAGTCTGTAAGACTCATCCGAGGTAAAGAGAGGGAGAAATGTGATGGATTATAAACAGCACATATAAGGGGTGGAACAGTTGGAGAAGAATAGGTCCGTGATTGGTGGGAGCTAGGAGAGATTGCAACAAAGGTGTAGGTCACAGGACAGAGCAAATGTTAATGGCAGTGTTATGGTTATAGGATGTGGTAGTGGCATAAAAGTAAGATATCAGAATATGTTAATAGGAGAACAAAGGTCAGTGCTCAATGAAAGCAAAACTAAAGTAATCTTGAGGTGTCCAGTTACAGTGATATCAACAAGTAGGGTAGGTAGCCACTCGCATGACACATTCTTCCAGCAAACCAGTAAATAATATGCACTGCTATCCTTCACCGGGGAAATGGTAGCATTGTGGTTATGTCACTGGGCTATTAATCAAGTTGTCTGGACGAATGATCTGGCAACATAGTTCAAATCATGTGTTGGTAGCTGGGAAATTTCAATTCAGTTAATTGAATAAATGTGGAAATAAATTGTAAAAGCTCATTTTGTCTATTAATTGTCCGTTTCATGTATATGGTTAGCTTTACTTCAGTGTGTTCTCAGTGAGAGGCTTTATTGAACTGATCAGATATGGTAGCCTACAGTGACCCTGTCTCTTGGCAGAGTCACTTGTCTGTGGAAAATCAGGTAGTGCATTCAGTAAAGATTGCATTTCCCAAAACCCAAATATCTCCTTTTCATATCAAACAAAAGATTCAACATCTTTTCCGGCATGATCTGATATGCCCGTGAGTTACCCAAGTTATCCACTATAGAACATAGAACATAGAAAGCCACAGCACAAACAGGCCCTTCGGCCCACAAGTTGCGCCGATCACATCCCCACCTCTAGGCCTATCTATAGCCCTCAATCCCATTAAATCCCATGTACTCATCCAGAAGTCTCTTAAAAGACCCCAACGAGTTTGCCTCCACCACCACCGACGTCAGCCGATTCCACTCACCCACCACCCTCTGAGTGAAAAACTTACCCCTGACATCTCCTCTGTACCTACCCCCCAGCACCTTAAACCTGTGTCCTCTCGTAGCAACCATTTCAGCCCTTGGAAATAGCCTCTGGGAGTCTACCCTATCCAGACCTCTCAACATCTTGTAAACCTCTATCAGGTCACCTCTCATCCTTCGTCTCTCCAGGGAGAAGAGACCAAGCTCCCTCAACCTATCCTCATAAGGCATGCCCCCCAATCCAGGCAACATCCTTGTAAATCTCCTCTGCACCCTTTCAATGGCTTCAACATCTTTCCTGTAATGAGGTGACCAGAACTGCGCGCAGTACTCCAAGTGGGGTCTAACCAGGGTCCTATAAAGCTGCAGCATTATCTCCCGACTCCTAAACTCAATCCCTCGATTAATGAAGGCCAGTACGCCATACGCCTTCTTGACCGCATCCTCCACTTGCGAGGCCGATTTAAGAGTCCTATGGACCCGGACCCCAAGGTCCTTCTGATCCTCTACACTGCTAAGAATGGTACCCTTCATATTATACTGCTGCTTCATCCCATTGGATCTGCCAAAATGGATCACCACACACTTATCCGGGTTGAAGTCCATCTGCCACTTCTCCGCCCAGTCTTGCATTCTATCTATGTCTCGCTGCAACTTCTGACATCCCTCCAAACTATCCACAACACCACCTACCTTGGTGTCGTCAGCAAACTTACCAACCCATCCCTCCACTTCCTCATCCAGGTCATTTATGAAAATGACAAACAGCAAGGGTCCCAGAACAGATCCCTGGGGCACTCCACTGGTCACTGACCTCCATGCAGAGAAAGACCCCTCCACAGCCACTCTCTGCCTTCTGCAGGCAAGCCAGTTCTGGATCCACAAGGCAACAGCCCCTTGGATCCCATGCCCTCTCACTTTCTCAAGAAGTCTTGCATGGGGGACCTTATCGAACGCCTTGCTGAAGTCCATATAGACCACATCCACCGCTCTTCCTTCGTCAATGTGTTTGGTCACATTTTCAAAGAACTCAACCAGGCTTGTAAGGCACGACCTGCCCTTGACAAAGCCGTGCTGACTACTTTTGATCATACTAAACTTCTCTAGATGATCATAAATCCTGTCTCTCAGGATCCTCTCCATCAACTTACCACCCACTGTTATTATGCATGAACAACTGTTTGTGTTAGTCATCGGCCTCTGTATTTGCATTGCACACCATCTTTAAGCTGTGCAGGTCTCAGTGGAATGATTGTGCTTTGACATTGGCTGTTCGTCTGGGCGATGTTCCTTGTCTGGAGAATGTCATGTCATTTCCTGTGGCCCTTGTTGACTTGGTAACTGTTGTTGTTTCACTGCAGTTAAGGACTTCTGAGCCTCTGGATTTGATGAGAGCTCTGTACTCAGTAAGCTGGTGAGATCCCTTCTTCGTGACTGGCTAATTTAAAAAAAAATATTTGTGGAACATGGGCGTCGCTGGCCACTATTTATTGCCCATCCCTAGTTGCCCTTGAGAAGGTGGTGGTGAGCTGCTGCCTTGATATAACAGAGTGGCTGCTAGGCTATTTCAGAGGACAGTTAAGAGTCAACCGCATTGCTGTGGCTCTGGAGTCACGTGTAGGCCAGATCAGGTAAGGAAGGCAGATTTCCTTCTCTAAAGCACATTAGTGAACTAGATGGGTTTTTTTCGACAATCAACAATGGTTTCATGGTCATTGGTAGATTCTTAATTCCAGATTTTTAAATTTCAATTCAAATTCCACCATCTGCTGTGGTGGGATTTGAACCCAGATCCCCAGAACATTAGCTGAATTTCTGGATTAATAGTCTAGTGATAATACCACTAGGCCATTGCCTCCCCAATTGCTGTGAAGGAACAGCATTGCTCGTTGTTTGGTTATGCCTGAGGTTGCACAGGTACTTCCACTGTAGGCGATTGAGACAATTTCTCTACGTCTTTTTCATATTTCCACCTGGGCTGACTCCTGTTGAGAGCATTGAGGGTTTGTAACCTGATTGGCTTCAGTTTATCGTGTGTTTTCACAGGTCTATACTAAGCTTGAATTTTGTGCTTCGTATCTTCCAGTTCAGCTCTGTTGTGAACATTTTCCTGTAGAACTGTTTTATTTACCGTCAACTCATTCATTTAATTGCACTGATGTGATTAAAAACCACCTTGTGGTTCACTTGAATCTGCCTCCTTCTCTCTGGGTTCTCCTGTCGTCTTCATTCTGGAGTCTTTGTTTGTCGCTCTGGGTTTTACTGTCACCTTCTCTCCAAGGTGTTGTAATGCCCTTTTTTTTTGTTGGCACATTCAGCTGAGATGACTGACTGTAGCATCCCATCTTATGATCTGGAATTCTAAATCTTCCTGTTGTCTTTGCAGAGGATTCTCAGACTAATTTGTCCTCTTGGTATGACTATTGTGCCACCTCACTTTTGAGGGTTTCATTTTCAGATCACCGTGATGTGTCACTTTACACAGGTCTGTGAAGGGCATGATGTTTCATGATGTACCAGTGTCTGTCTAATTCATTTGATATTCTCCCTCTGTGGTCATCATTGCAACAGTCACAATACCATTCGTCACCTGTGGATTTGATGGAACCAACCTATTGTATCATGTATAGTTCTTCAGACTCTTCAGTTGATAATTCCCTCCTGGCCATCTGTATAGGCCTGTTTTGCTCCTTTGTAGCTAAATACATGTTACAATGATTCTGCTTTTTGTAGTTAAAACAATGCTTTTGCCATGCTGGGCAATCCTTTTCCTTTGTATGCTGTCCTTCGCAATACCTGCATCTTGCATTTTGCAATTGCTCTGTGCTTTTGACCTGGAATGTCTGTCAGCATAACGGATCTGCTCGTGTATTCTGCCATCCATGTGCTCTAGTTGACGCCGCTTTTTGTTGTGTCTATCATTTTCTTTAGTGTCAGTTTCTCATCTTTTCAGTAAATTTACTCTCACCTAAGATTAATCCATCTTTAAGCTGATCATCATTTAACTGACTGAATTCCCATGATTTTGCCAGCTATGTTACTGCTTGATGGTCTTGTTTTCACCCTGATCTCTAGTGTTGCATACATATTGTTCACATGTAACAATTACTCTGGGTTCAAAATGTGCATTCAAGGAGCTCTATCTCTCTTCCGCCTGTTTTCCTTGTTCTTGAGTAAATTTAGAGTGGTCTACTCTTTGTAGCCATCTCTCCCCAGCAGTTTTAAAGGGGTGGCTACTTTTATTGATTCAGGCTTGTTAATTAGGTCCATTGCAATTTCATAGTGTTGCCATTTGAAGTGGAAAAAATGCCAATTTTGCCACCCATCATCTTTAATTCGATTGGAGAAGTTACTGTAGACATTTTACTCGCTCAGTAATCTGTTCACAAACTTTGTCTGCATTTCCTTTGCCCTTTTTCTGTAGCTCAGTACTTTACCTAAACTCCTCCTTCAGCGGTTTCTTTGTTCAGATTTGAACATCTGTTTGTCTCTCTGAGCTGAGTCTTCCCTGCCCCATTTCCAGGTTTCAAAAGTATATATTTTTTTCTGACAGATTTTTGGCAGATTTGAACATTTCCGTGTGTATGGGCTCTGTGACTCTGCAGCATTTGCAGGATTCAGAAGTCTGTTTTTTTTTTGCCATTTTTTGAAATGTTCCATGTATATGGACAGCTTCATTGTTTTCTCAGTGAGGCTTTGTTGAATTGATCAGGCATGGCAGCCTACAGTGAGCTTGCCTCATGGCAGAGTTGCATGATTATGGCAAGCCAGATGGTATATGTTGTAAAGATTGCATTTCCCAAAACACAAAGTGTTCTTTAGGGAAGAAAATTTAATTTTCTTTCTTGGTCTGACTTATATGTGGTTGACTGTTAACTGCCCTCTAAAATGGCCTAACAAGCCATTTAAAAGTTTATTTATTAGTCACAAGTAAGGCTTACATTAACACTGCAATGAAGTTACTGTGAAATTCCCCTAGTCGCCACAATCTGGCGCCTGTTCAGGTCAATGCACCTAACCAGCATGTCTCTCAGAATGTGGGCGGAAACTGGGGCACCCGGAGGAAACCTTGTTATATACAGATGGGCAGTAAATACTGACCTTGTCACCGAACCCTATGTATAACTGCAAAAATTATGTCAATGAGAAAAATGCTGACTACATGACCTTTTCTTGGAATTACATTATGAATCAATGGTGACCATAGTTGATTTTTAAAAATGAAATTTTTTTTTCTAAGAACTAGTAGTAACATGCTGATAACTGTTCAAATGATAGGGTCAACATACATATTGGTGGAAATTAATTAAGGTTTCTAGCACTAAAGTTTGTGTTTAGCAGATCAGTTGTTAGTCCTGTTTCAGCTTTCGTAATTTGCAGGGATGTTTACAGAGCTCTCTCTCTAACACTGAGGAGTAGAAAAAGATGTGTTTATGGCACCTTGTCACTTCAAAATTTTATCCAGTGTAGATTTTAGTACTAGTATTGTTTTCATTTTTTTGCAGCAATACTTGTTCGTTGTCGGATTTGGCTGTGAAAAAATTAACAAGAGTGTACTTGTGTAATTTACTGAATTTAGATTTGAATTATTTCTTAAAGCTATAAAGAATGAGCATCAAAATCTCATGGTTGGACCACTCCTGAATTTACTAACAACTGTTTCCTGATTACAGAGCAGGAACTTTCCTCTTTCCTGACCCTGGTGCTTGCTGCATACCACTTCAAATAAAATGAAAAATCTGTTAACTTGGCATCCCTTCTTATACCATTATTCTTCATGCCCACATTTATTTCCCCAGTACAGGCAACCACTGCCTGGCAGAATGGCATTGCTCTTACTAGTTCTCTGCAAGGGAGATTGCAGAGCTGCCAGCATGGTTGTTTGTGAGGGACCAACCTTTTAATTTTGTGCATCTTCAAATCAGCTTCTGACATAATTTAAATGAAAACTTATTAGTATTCATCAAGCTAGTAAAATAAAATAAAAATTCCATTAACTTTAAAAAGGCACAAAGCCTCTGGATGTCATAGCTGGTGCTTTAATGGATTAGCTCTGTTTTTGTAACCTCACCTGTCCTGTGTCTAATTGTCTGTGTTCAGTATCTAATTGTGAGTTCAGTAGTGCATGAAGTCCACTCTTTTGTTATAATGAGGGGCCGTAGAAAGTTCCTGTTCTCTATTATTTCCTTGGATGGCACACATTACCTTGAGCACAGCCAGTCCATCCTGGAGAAGCAGCTTTATTCTCTTTGAAATATTTTTGGAAATACTGTGAAGATTGCAGTGTTATTGGTTCAAAAGCTGGATCCTGTTGTGCCTATTTTGCAGGAACAGAAATTGGCAAAAATACAAATTTCACTGTGCTATATCCCTAAGCCTGCATGAACTATATCTGACCCCATGTTAGGTTGGATGATATTCAAGCACCCTGGCTTTCGATTGTACAACCATGCAGCAACTGGAAAGTGCCCGTGCAGGCTGACACATTTGCTGTTTCAAGTTACAGTATGGGCATGGACGTGCAAAAATGTTGAAGGCCTGTACAGTTAAATTAATTGGCTGCTCACTGCAAAAAATTAGAAGGGACATTGGCCCTGGCTGCTGCCTAAAACCAGCATTTGATCCCTTGCACAAACTAGAGAGGCCTTAATGCTTGTTATGGAACCTTTTGGTTAACTCTAATTAGCATATTATGCATCCTTTGTTCAGTTTTTTTGGCCCTTCAGTGGTCCTTAAAAGATACTTCTGCTGGCCAAAACCTAAGAGCTACATTTAAGTTTGCCATCATGTGGACCTCGGAGGAGCACTCTTACTGCTTTACTTGGTTTTGCACAGAAGCAATGAAGTATAGAATGGTAGTGGGAACCCTTTACCTTAACCCCTCTAGACAGCCGATCATACAAGTTCTCTTCGTTGGTCGACATTTTAATAGCACACAAAGAAATAAATGGGTTTAATCTGATGACCATTATGGAGACAAGGTTGCAGAGTGACTAACATTTAGACTAACACTTCCCGGATACTTGGCTTTTATAAAAGAGAGGCAAAATAGAAAAAGAGAGGTAGCCCTGCTAATAAAGGATGTAATAAAGTCAACAGAAAGAGAAAGGATCTTAGTTTGGAAAATCAAGATTTAGAACCAATCTGGGTGGAACTAAGAAACAAGGGATAGAATGCATAGGTGGGTGCAGCTTATGGGCTGCTTATTAGTGGTTGTAGTGACAGCCTATAACTCAGAAAATTAGTGCATGTAACAGGGGTTAAACAGTTATTGTGGGGATCTTCAATTTTCATATAGCCTGGACAACCAAGTTCACAGTAATAGTGCGGAGGATGTGTTTGTACAATGCATTCAAGATAGTTTTCTTGATTAGTATGTCGAGGAACCAACAACTGAATTGATCAATTTAGTATTGTGTAGTGACCCAGGGTTTATTAATTACCAAGTAGTAAAGGAGTTTTTGGGGGGAAGAGTGACCATAATTTGATGTAATTCTGTATGAAGTTTGAGAGTGTTTTAATTAATATGAAACTAAGATCTTAAATGTGAATAAAGTAAACTGTTTTGTCTGAGTTGGTTAAGGTAGATTGGAAAATTACATTGAAAGATGTGTTAGTAGATGAGCATTGAGGGGCAAATAGCCTCAGAGAGAAGTGATCTAACCAAGGGTAACAAGAAAAGTAAACACGGCGTTAGATTAAAGGAAGAAGCTCATAATGTTCCTAAAATGAGTCATAAACCTAAGGATTGAGAAGATTTTTAAATTCGGTAAAGGAGAATCAAGAAATTGATACAGCAAGAGAATAGAAAAGTAAATTAGAGACATAAAACATAGATTGTAAAATCTTTTCTAGATATCTAAAAGGAAGTGATAAATGAAAGTTAATGAGTTTACTTTCGGAAGAAATGGGCAAAATTATAATAAGAAATAAGTAAATGACAGATTTTAAATAAATACTTTCTATCGCATGAAGATGCAGAAAAAAATTCATAATGATCAAGAGTCTAGTGAGAATGAGGAACTTAAAAGAAGTTAGTATTGGCAAAGAAAATAGTACAAAGATATTAAACGATTAGTGCTTGGACGTCAACTGTTTACAATCTATATCAATGACTTGGATAATGTTTGCTACCCATTTTAGGAATATTATGAACTTCTTTAATCTAACGCCGTATTTACTTTTCTTGTTACCCTTGGTTAGATCACTTCTCAGTGGGGGTATTTGCCCCTCAATGCTCATCTACTAACATATCTTTCAATGTAATTTTCCAATCTACCTTAATGACTTGGAGTGTAATGTAGATGGTACAAAGTTAGATGTGAAAGTAAGCCGAAAGGTGGACACGGAGGTTACAAAACGTTTAGACAAGTTAAAGGATTGGGCAAGAATATGATGGAATATAATGTGGGGAAATATGAAGTTTTCCACTTTGGCAGGAAAAATAGAGAACATTCTTTACAAGGAGGCTGACTAGAAAACGTTGGTATTAGGATGTTTTTAGGTGGAAAGTAACATAGAACCATTGAAAAATTACAGTACAGAAAGAGGCCGTTCTGCCCATTGCCAACCAAAAACGAGAAAAAAAAGAAACTAGCCACTCATTTAATCCCACTTCCTAGCATCCGGTCTGTAGCCTTGCAGGTTACAACACTTTAGATGCAGATCCAGGTACCTTTTTAAAATGAGTTGAGCATTTCAGCCTCAGCCATAAATGCAGGCAGTGAATTCCAGATGCCCACCATCTGCTGGGTGAAAAAGTTTTTCCTCATCTCCCCTCTAATCCTTTTACTAACCACCTCGCATCTCTGTCCCTTGGTAATTCACTCCTCAGATAGGGAAAACAAGACTTTCCTGTCTATCCTATTTAGGCCCCACATTTTGTACCCATTAATGCGGTCACAGCTTCCTTTTTTCTAAAGAAAATAAGCCTAGCCTATCCAATCTCTCTTCATAGCTGCAACTCTCATGCCCTCTCAACACACTTCTGAATCTCCTTTGCACTGTCTCTAGAGCAATTGTGTCATTCCTATAATGTGCTGACCAGAATGGTGTACATAATTCTAGCTGTAACCTAATCAACTTGCTACACAGTTCCATCATTACTTTCTTGCTTTTGTATTCAATACCTAGCCCAATAAAGGAAAGCATTGCATATCCTTTCTTGACCATCTTGTCCACCTATCCTACCTTAAAGAACCCGTGGACAATGCACTCTGAGGTCTTTCTTTTCCTCAGCCCCTCTCAATATCATCATATTTATTGAGCATTCCCTTGCTTTGTTTGTCCTCCCCAAGCGCATCACCGGATTGAATTCCATTTGCCACTTTGTCCACTCAACCAAACCATTAATATCATCCTAGAGTTGACAGCTATCCTCTTTATTGTCAACTACACAGCCAATTTTTGTGTCATCTGCAAATTTCCCAATCATGCCCCCCACATTTAAGTCTAAATCATTAATGTATACAACAAATAGCAAGGGGTCTCTGTGGAACGCCACTGGAAACTGTTTTCCACTTGCAAAAGCATTGCCTGCTACCTTTTGTTCCTGTCACTGAGCTGATTTTGGATCCAACCTGTCACCTTGCTTTGTAACCCATGAGATCTCACTTTTCTGACCAGTCTGTTATGTCAGACTTTGTCAAATGCCTTACTGAAATCCATGTAGACAACATCTACTGCACTACCCTCATCAATCCTTGCTACTCCCTTAAATTCTATTACGTTAGTAAGACACGGTTTTCCCCTAACAAAACCATGCTGATCAACCTGTGTCTATCTAAGTGACAGTTTATCCTGTCTCTCAGGATTGTTTCCAAGGATAGCGTGCAATTAGGAAAGTAAATTAATCTAAATTGGCCTTTATTATAAATGGATTAGAGTTTGAATGTAAAGAGGTCTTGCTGTAATTATATAACACCTTAGTGAGACCATATCTACCATGTTGTGTATAGTTTTGGGCTCCTTCCTGAAGGTTAGATGTGCATACCTTGGAGGAATTGCAACACAGGTTCACTAGGCTGATTCCTTTGAGGAGTGATTGCGTAGGTCTATTTTTCACGTCTGAAGAATGAAAAATAATCTAATTGAAACACTAAATTCTAAGGGTAATTACTGGGAGTTTATATCTTTTGGCTTGGCATCTTGAACTAGACGATACAGGGCCCTATTTTACCATTTTGATTCTAAGTGTGGGGTGGACTTAACTGAATTGTTTCAGATCCGACTTTTAGACCCGTTCTCTGGCGCCCCCATACACACTCTGCCTGAAAAAATATCAGCGATTCCGAATCGCACTGCACAAGGCTGTGGGCGGGGCTTAACGTGCCCGAAACCCTGCAGCTCTGATTGGCACCTCCACCTGCGCACGTGCAGACAAAAAAATGATCGAATAACACACCCCTGGCACATCCCTCCCAGGCTGGATAATGCCTCCCCCTGGCCCCCACAGACATTGCCCCACAGCATTACTGACCCCCCCCCCCCCCCCACCCCCCAGCCACCAGACCGATCGCGGGTCTCCCCCCCGCCCCCCCACTGATCTCAGGCAGAGTGGCAGCGGACCCATTCCCCCCCCACCCCACCCCACCACCACCACCAACCCACCGATCTCAGACAGTGATCCACCCTCCCCTCCTCTACCCTACATACATCCTCCCCCCCACCCCTCCCATCCGCACACCTGCAAATGCTCACTTGCCTGCCCCTCGATGCTAACAAGCAAACTGCATGTAACTTGCTGGAATGCTCTGCCAAACTGCCTGAAGCTACCCTATCTTGCATCTTCCCCTAATCCTCCCATCCCCAGCATCCTGCATGCTTCCAGCTCCTGATCCCCACAAGAGCCCCATTGCGCTTGTCCTCTAAGGGCCACCACATACTCTGCAGGGGTCACGCCACCATTTCTTTCATGGCTCCTTCTGTCTCCACAGGAGAAGACTGACCGTAACACCCTTGAGAGGGCAAAGACGGGTGGTGAGCCAGACCTCATCTCCTTTTGAGGAGCGGGCACTGGAGCTCTCAAGAGAAGGGGAGATGCGGCTGTCAGTGACAGCATGGTCGGGCTGCTGTCAAGATGTGAGCACCTGTCATTCCTCCACTCACTTTGAGGCAACTTCTCGGGGGCACGAGTTTCGGGTGCGAGGGACAAGGTTTAAAGGAGATGTATGAGGCATGTTTATTTGCACAGAGAGGGTGGTGGGTGCTTTGAACTTGCTGCCGGGGGAGGTCGTGGATGAGATACAATAGTGACCTTTAAGGGGCGTCTTTACAGCTATGTGAATAGAGGCATATGGTCCCCGGAAGGGCAGGAGGTTACAAACCAGATGAGCAGCCTGGTCGCTACAGGCTTGGAGGGCCGAAGGGCCTGTTTCTGTGATGTAATTTTCTTTGTGCTTTGTTCTATGCTCAATGGAGAAATGTGAATCATGTGTTTGGCATCCCAGATTCCTCTCCCTCCCTTGCACATAACCTTGTGTTACAGGCACTGATCCGGATGCCCCGGGGCCTTCTGGACTACAGGCCCCTGCTGCAGCTCCCGTCCATCCTGGTCAAGACAGCTTGGACGAGTCCTTGGAGGATATGGGTGAAGGGACCTCTGAGGGTGGCGCCGTTTTGGCATCAGCTTCCACCTCACAACTCACCATCCCAGATATTGACAAGTCGGTGGGTCCAGTTTGTGGTGAGGCTTCTGGGTCACTCTCTGGTGAGCTTGACACATCTGATAATGTACATCGGGTGGAGGGGGGAACGTCCGAGGCCTCAGACATGCGGGGGCCTGCCGGAGGCGAGGACTCAGCTGGCCCCAGGCTACATGCTGGATCTCTGAGATCACTTTTCCCTCAGCTGCTGGAGATGCAGCAACAGAACCAGGAAATGCAGGAGGGGCTGATGGCCACACTGGTCCGACTGCGAGGCTGTTGGGAGGAGTCCCAAAGCTTTCAGGCGGACCAGCTATTGCCTGTCTTGCATGCTTCCTAGGCCAACGCTGCAAAGGTGGTGTCTGCAGTGGAAAGCCTGGGGCAGGGGATCCTCGCCATGAGTGGCAGGCTCCAATTGATGACTGAGTCACAGCAGAGTCCCAGAGGGCCACAGCTGAGTCACAGCGGGTCACAGCTGAGGGACTGAACAGGATTCTTGAGTTTTGCAGCCTACGGCTGAGAGGCTCGAGAGCTTGCAGGAGACCCAGCGGGACAGCACTGAGACACAGCAGGCTATGGCAGCAGCCCTTGAAAACGTGGCCCAGTCGCAGAGGGCACTTGCTGCAGCCATTGAGAGGTGGCCCCTGACTCGAGAGGGGTCGACCACCATGGGTAGGACGTAGGTGGTCCTCCAGGACTGGCAGGGCCAGGTGACGCCGGAGCTTCTGGAGCTCACTGCAGAAGCACCACCGTCTCATGGAGTGACCCAGGGGTCCACAGGAACCCCAGGGAGGAGGAAGGGCTCAAGCCCATGCCGGGGCCTTCCAGCAAGGAGACTGTGGTTGTGGCTGCACCTTATGACTCCCCCACTTCCTGACACTGGGGCATCTCGGGGGCAGCAGGATGAAGAGGGTGTCATGGAAACATCCCAGACACCTGGAAGCAGGCCAGGGCCCTCAAGGTCCAGGGCATCCAGAGGACGCCTGCCATGTGCATTACAGGCCATGGTAGGCAGCTGGCCCCCTCCACCTCCGATGTACATCTGGGGAGTCACTGAGACGTAGTGGTAAGCCATGTTAGGTTAGGAAGTTGTTATTGCACTGAAATGGATGGATGAAGGGCTGCACGAGTTAGAAAGATAATTAAGCACCTTAATGTTTTCTATTCACAAGTTTTTATGTTAGAATCTCTTATTTAAACACCTTTATTGCAATTGAATGTTTTTTCACCACCCACCTGTGACTAATTTGTCTCGAATAGAAATCCTCTTCCATTGATGATCGCCGGAGGGTTGCTTCATGTTGATGTCAGTTGGGGAGGCCCCTCAATGCTCTGTCACTGAGAAAAGGAAACCATTGGTTCCCCAGACCTCATGAGCAATTCCCACCCGTCCCAGGGCCCTGTAGGGGGTTTCAGATCCCTTGCCCACTACACAGACGTGGGCCCAGGTGCTAGTGTGCATGCGGAGCTCAGGTAGGAGTCAGACTAGTTTGCGACTGAACCGCCTGGTGATCAGGGCCTCCCTTGCCACCCTTGCATGCCTCATTTGAGCTGCCAGCCCTCCAGCGCCTGGGTGGTGTTCCTCGGTGTGCTCTTCCTCTTCCTTCTCCTCCTCGTCATCCTCCCCAGCGACGCCCGGCTGATCAGCCTCCTCCTCCTCCAATATGTCACCTCTCTGTAGAGCCAGATTGTGCAAGGCACAGCGCACGACCACAATGCAGGAAGAAATCATAGGGCTGTATTGGAGGGTCCTGCCACATCAGTGCAGGCACCGGAATTGCATTTTAAGGAGCCCAGTGAACCTCTCCGCTATCGTGCGGGTGGCTACATGGGGCCTCATTATAGCGGGTCTCCGCCTCAGTCACAGGCATCATCAGCTATGTCCGAAGCGGGTAACCCATATCACCCACAAGCCACAACCACAGCCTGGGATCCTCCTCAAATGCCTCCGGGATGTCCGAGCTCCTGACAAAGCTGTTGTGCACTCTACCTGGGTATCTTGCACAAACATGCATAATGTTCATATTATGATCACACACTAGTTGAACATTCAGGGAATGGAACCCCTTTCTGTTGATGAATCTTTGCGGATTCTGTAGAGGGGGCTTGGGCGGCGTGGATGCAGTCGGCGGCCCCCTATATGTTAGGCATGGCTGCGAACCCTACCGCCCAGGCTTCCTGATGGGCCTGCTCCAGGTTAAAATTGATGTACTGCCCAGCCCGGGCATACAGGGCCTCTGTGACCTGCTTGACACAGGTGTGCACAGCTGACTGGGAGATGCCACATACATCTCAGCTAGGGGTCTGGAAGGAGCCAGTCCCATAAAGGTTCAGAGCGGCCGTCAATTTAACAGCCACCGAGTGTGGATGCCTCCCGGCCTCGAGTTGCCAGGTCCTGCAACAGGTTGCACAGGTGTTGCACTGTCTCCTTTGGAGGCGGAGACGTCGGTGGCACACTGTGTCCGACATCAGTTCAATTGTCACTCGTGCACAGCACTGCCGGGGTCTCTGCTTCCTCCTTCTCCTGCGCCCCCCCCCCCCCCCCCCCCCCCCCCATTCCACCAGCCACATTCTTCCCACAATCCCAGCAGCCCCCCCAGCCACATGCTTCCCACAATCACAGCCTCCGCCCCCCCCCCCCATTCCCCCAGCCACATGCTCCCCACAATCACAGCACTTCCCCATTCCCACAGCCACATGCTCCCCACAATCACAGCTGCTTGAAAAGTTGAGAGGCTGCAGCAGTGCAATTTGCAAGGGCTTTGTGCACATCCTTCAGCTAGAAGTGAGCTGAGTGCGCTAGGACCCAGCAGCACCACAAGACCTGAGGTTAGTGCTGCAAGTTGGACATTGGAGACCCTGCTGGGTAACAGCCCCCAGCCCCTCCCATCCTCCCACACACTCGCAGAGCCGCCACCGACCCGAGAAAGAAAATAGCCACAATGAAAGGACACCCGTGAGCAGTTAGACGCTACGCATTTACCTCCTCACTAACCCTCACTGATGGAGTGCCCGAATCAGACTTTTATGGAGTATGTCTGTTTCGCGCAGATTCCGGATGGGCGAGCGCGATGGTAAAGGGTGAAGTGCTGGTAAAGTTGGGCGTGCAGCCCAATAATTCAATTTAAATGCATTTAAAAGGCCGTTGCGCCTGTTTCCAATCACGTCCATTTTCAGGCCTTGGTAAAGGGAGAACTGGCATGGAGGTGGGCACATATCGCGTTACTCCTCACACCCGACTTTATCAAGTTTTCACGCCCGAAAATGGGGACAACCCGATGGTAAAATCGGGTCCACAGTCTCCAAATAAGGGATTTATCATTTAGGATTGAGATCAGGAGAAACTTCAGTGAATCACTGGAATGCTCTACCACAGTAGACGGTGGATTCCCAGTTGACCAATGTTTCCAAGACACAGATCAATAGAATTTTGCATCTTAAGGGTATCAAGAGATAGGTGTAATTGGGGTAGAAGACCTCCCATGATCTTATTGAATGGTGGAGCAGACTAAAAGGGCTGTGTGGCTTACTCTTGTTCCTATTTTTTATGAAGTAGTTTCGTAGGTACTGTCTCTTTTTAAAACCGTCAACATTGCCTTTTCTCTATTCTCACTTTCAATTTTAAAGTCTTTGAATGTCTTGTTGGATTCCAAACCTCTGTCTGTAATCTTAATTTCAATCTCTCCAAGATTGATTTCCGCCCATATGCCAAAAAGGCCTTAACCAAAGTCACATATGACATCCTCTGTAATTGTGACCATGGTGCATTAGCCTTCCTCAACCTCTTGAATCCTGTGACACGATCGACCCCGCCATAGTCCTTCAGTGTTTCTCTTGTCGAGCCAACTATCTGCCCTATTTTTGTGCCTGTCTCCTCTATCTGACTATTGTCAGAGATCTAAGCTTTTGATCACCTTTCGTAATATCACCACCTTTGATTTGGCATCCATTTCAGTCTGATTTACCACACTGTGAAAAACCTGGGACCCTTTTTATACCTTAAGGATACTATATAAATCCATTTCATTGGTAAGATTATAGGCTTTGATTGCTATCTAATATTTAATGGGAACTAAATTGCAGCTAAATTGTACTTCAGTCCCAAATATGTAAAATAGAATTCATGGACGTGAAGGGGAAGATGCAGAATCCTTGGTTACTAGGGCTGAGTTATTTGTTTTACAGAAACCCCATTCCTACAGGTCCCTGTCCTTGGAAATATTTTCTTGTTTTCATAGTTAACAAATCAGAACGTGTTGCATCAGTCTTTCCTTTTATAGAAAAACATATATAAACAGGACACAAATGAGAAAAGAATTTTATATCCATTAGATAAAAAGATGTCAACAAGGGAAAAATTCCTGCTGCATTTAAAAACCAATACAATTTTGGATGATGTTTTACTAGTGGTTGTTGGAGATTTGCTTTGTGTGATTGCATGTTCATTCTTTTGTTTTACATTTTCTGTATTGCGTGTGTTAAGCCTTGCTTCAACCCTCTTTCAGCCCTGACTCATTCTTTCTCCTGATCTTGGTTGCTGTGCATGTATCAACAGAAATGATGGGACATAGAGAAGTGTAAGAGCTGTGCATACATTAATGGAATGTGTTTGTGTACATGCTTGTTAATGTGCATTGACTTTGACATACTCAGAAATAAAATTAATTGATGCTTTATTTGGTTGTTTGCTGTGCAGATATATGTAGTACTGAGGAAAGGTTTATAGCTAAGTCCAACTGACTTGTATTTTTTAATGGATACTGTCCCGACCTGCTGAGTGTCTACAGCGTTTTGTTTTACTGCAATTTTTCTGCATCTGCAATAGTTTGCTTTTCATCGCTGCTATCCTTCTGTGATGAAGTTCTGTGTATTGTTTTCAATCTTCTTTCATGCTTGTTGCAGAGTACACTTGTGTTTCATATTTACCGAGTGTTAGCTGGAAAGAAATTCTGCTATTTGCCTGTTTGCTGCTAATTATCTGCCTTTTTATTCACAATAATTATGCAGAGGTTGAATAATCCAGTTATTTTTTAGGTGATGGATGACAGGAGAAATTTCTTTGCATCCTTATTAATTCATTCATGTTGCACTTGTTTCCATGCGGATCAACCATCTGGATGGTTTTGTCTGTTATGTTAATGTATTTTGGTGATTCTGTCAGATTCTTTGATCTATATATTTCATGAGTTGGAGACACTGAATAACAAGATGAATTTAAATTTTGAAGTTATTGGTTATTTGAAAGCAAACTTGTTTCAAACTAAATATTCTCTTGATGTTAAAGAGAACATGCAGCAGACGTTTGGAATAATTAGGGGAGAAAGACTGGTTCCTTTTTGCTTGCTGAGGTCCGTGTTCAATTTTTCCATGTTTCTTTGAGGTAATTGCTGTCTGTAAAATTTTGAACTTGAGTGAGAGGAATGAATATGCTGCTGAGGTGATTTCTAATGGTAATCTCTTGTTGAAACGCTGGAGCCAGTTTTAAAATAACAGCTTATGTTATTGGCTTTAAATGCTATTATTGAGCATCTTGGCTAAATAAAACATGCTGCAATGAGCACGTAAATGATTTTCATGTGTTCATTAATGTGACTTTTGATTTTACAAAAACTATCCTTTATACTTGGGGCACCAATTATTCACCTTGGATTGTCATCCCAGTTGTAGAGAACACTACTGTATGTCTTCTTTCCTCTTGATCTACTGTGCATACACTTTTTGGGCAAATTTTCTTACCTCTTAATGAATCAGGCTGACACTGATTTTAAAAGAAACACTTCAATAAATAAATGTATCTTGTATATAGTGTCTCAAGTAGGCTTACATTAACATGGCAATGAAATAACTGTAAAAATCCCCTCGTTGCCACACTATGGCGCCTGTTTGGGTACACTGAGGGAGAATTTAGCATGACCAATGCATCTAACTAGCACGTCTTTTGGATTGTGGGAGGAAACCAGAGAACCTGGAGGAAACCCATGCAGACACTTTGAGAACATGCACACTCCACACAGACAGTGACCCAAGCCGGTAACCGAACCTGGGTCCCTAGTGCTTCGAGGCAGCAGTGCTAACCACTGTGCCACCCTACATTACATGCAAGTATATATGATCTGTAAAATGAATGTGGTTAATAAATTTAGGTTTATCTTGAAGTGTTGCTGAGTTGCAGCTGACATATCTCATTGGATGTAAGGAAAGAGGCAGAGTGTAATTTAGGTGTATAGGCCTCCCGCTGAATTTTGAAGACCATGACTATCCAGATACTACTAGACAATGTACAAGTTATTTCATCCTTCAATTTTTTAATAGCATTTGGATAGTGTAGACTTTGTTGCGTTTGCCTTCAAACCTATCTAATCATCGAGCCTATTGTCAGTTTACCTCACTATCTTTACTTTAAGGACAGAGGTTATGTGACAAACATATCTTCTAACATTTCTGTAGTTGCATGTAGGTTACAATTTGTGCCGTGGAACAAATATATCAAGCAAAAACTAATGAAGCCACTTTTCATGTGTTTTATGACATGCAGAAAATGGCGAATACAGAATCACTACAAATTGCCACTAAAACCAGACAGTGCTTCACAATCCATTTTGGTTGTGGAATGAATATGTCATGATATATCATTAGCTCATTAGCAATGTTTCAGACTACTTTTATCACCTTACCATTAGTCCTCTGAATTTTAATAGGACCCAAGGGGTTAATCCATCATTTTAATAAGTTGCTTGTGACAGTGGAGTAGTTGAGTGTGTAGATAAAGCCAACACAAATTATATCCCTAGTCTAAGCAGCATAAAGAGGTAAATGTCTCAAAGTTTGATGATCTGAATTGACAAAATCAATATTTGCATGTTGCTGGTTTCATATTGCAACTTTGTTCATTCAAAAGAACTTTAATTATTTAGCTAAAATGAGCTTAAAAGAAACATGTATATAAAAACAAGTTTGTTAGAAATTAAGATGGTTAAATTTGGATGGATAGAATAATAGCACTTTGAGTATTTCATCTGTTGAATATTGCAGTTTGATTTTTTAACTATTTTCTAGCAGCAAACGGCATAGGACCTGTATATTAATACTTATAGTCTTTTATTGCTGTCTACAATTTGCCAACAGTAATATTAGTGCCAAAAAGTAATTAATATGCAAGAAATGCTATTATCATGTTCATAATGTCTCATTCCACTTCTCAAAATATAAATATAGCAAGTGAAAACTCTTGAAAAATAATTTCCCAAAGATCCAATAATTACATGACATTTGACCAGTCATGCGAGAATTGAGGCCATTGAAAAGTGGTATTGTAATTCTAATTGAAAGGAAATGGGATGAGCTATGAAGAGCAAGAGGTTAGTAAAATGAAAATGGGAGAGCATTAGACATTGATTTTAAAAATAAATAAAAATTAGAAGTGGAAGAAAAAATAAGTGGATTTAAAAAATCTGTTAATAGTGCTCAAAATCAGTTGTTAGGGTAAAAAATATTTTGTGTGAAAATATATTTTTGTATGTGAACTTTAAATGAACTGGAGTTTCTTGTCAAAGTTTTATTTCCCAATTCATTTATTTTAGACATGTGAAGGTAAGATAGCTGGTGAGTAAACAAATTCTAGTTCATGCAAATATTTTATACGTAAATATGTTAAATAAAATCAGTCAAGTGAGTGTGGCTATGGATATATATTTGTGGCATCTATGAATATAGAAGTATGTTATGTTGCATATACAATATTGTATATTGTTTAAGTATATATGTCACTCTACGTGTAGAAAATTCAGCCCAACTGATGGTACAGTGTGTGTGTGTGTAGGATTTCTACACTTGCATTACAGCACTACCACTTTATACCAGTCATTGCTTATGAAAGGAAATAGGCATTTACATAAATATGCCTGCTGCAAGTGTTGGGGCTTTCTGAATATGTTTTTATTTGTAAGTCTGGCACAAGTACTGTGTATTCGTGTGCGTGTACTCAAATCAAAAATATTGGATAAAACATGCCTATTTCCAAATGCTGCATACACTTAAGCAGTTGGTTGCTGCTGTACACAGCAATTATATAAATGTAAAACATTTATTGGGGATATTTGAAATGTTAATTTCTGATTGCTTACTCTTATTTTGCTTTTTTTTGTCTTCCTTGACTTTATCTTGCAAATTCTTTTTGTCTTCATTCTCTTCCCAGTTTTATTTTCTGTATGGTGCTGATTTCTGATAGATTGTGGTTTCAAGCATTCTGGCTGCCAGTACCTTTTCAAACAGGAGCCTGCTTGCCTATATGATCAGAGTATCACAGCTGAGCTTGACACTCGGATGCAATTAGGAGTGGGAATCTGATTTTCCCTTCCTGAGTCAAGGGTCATTGACAGGCCAGTTATGATCCATAATGTTCCAGCCTGTATAGTTTAATACTGTACTGATTGGTTCCTTTTTATTTGGTAGGAGAGTACTGTCGATAACTATCGTAAGGAAAACAGCTCATTAGTAGCTTTCGATTTGAATGATGGAGAAAGTATTCTGGCTACACAAAAAAAAATAGTTTACAGTAATACTATTTATTGGTTTCTTGTGAAGGGTATTAAAACGTACCACAAGTATTTTTTTTAACAAAACAAAATTATTATCGTTTAGTATCAGAATGTGCCAGGCTTCGGTAAAATTGAAATTTTAATTATTGTGTCCTTAATGGATCCTGATTGAAACTTAGTTGTCACAAGTTATATGTTTATGAATTTTTAAGACAGTAATTGTGTGTATGGTGGGGATGGGTGTGTGCGTGGATGCGTGTGTGTGTTGCGTGCGCATGAATGTACTGTAAAATCCCAGTATGTCAAATCCCGGGGGGGCCCCTCACATATTTAAGTGGAGTTCCGTGATAGCAGAGGAGGCCCCATCCACATGACTGCACCTCCTATCTAACCCAATATGTCTACAAGTGCTGTCTATGTCAACAATAACAGATTCAAATCCTAAATGCAAACACAAAGCAATAAATGTGCGAAAAGGGGTCACTATTTGTTCAGTATCAATTTGTTCACACCGTACAATGGTCTGAGCTTCACCTTCTCACTAACAAAATTTTTAGCTTTCTCACAGGCTTAGCCATTGCTGCAGGCTTTGCCCCTTTCATGGGGAGATCTCAATGTCAAATGATGTCTTGCCCAGCCCTCCATGATTTTCATAGTCATAGAATTCCTACAGAAGGAGGCCATTCAGCCCATCGAGCCTGCACCGACAACAATCCCACCCAGGCCCTATCCCCATAACCCCATGTATTTACTCTGCTAACCCCCCTGACACGAAGGGGCACTTTGGCTTGGTCAATCAACTTAACCCGCACATCTTTTGAGTGCGGGAGGAAACCAGAGCATTCGGAGGGAACCTACGCAGATACAGGGAGAACGTGCAAACTCCACACAGTCACCTGAGGCTGGAATTGAACCCGGGTCCCTGGCTCTGTGAGGCAGCAGGGCTAACCATTGTGTCACCGTGCTTTTGTTTTGTCTAACTCTGCTCTGGTCAATGTGACCATATGACCAGTTTGGGCAAATTGGGCGAGTCTACAGTTACCAATCTGAAACTTGGTTTACCACAGGCATCGTTCTGAGATTTGCTATTCTGCCAGTGGAATTTATTGATGACTTCAATGTAACCAGTATTTTGTGTCTTCCAAGTTTGACTCATCACAATTTCACTATAACTTAAAAATATATTCCACTAAAAATATTCCTTGATATATCTCAGTGTGGTAACTTGGTTTCAATTGCAACTGAAAATGGTTTCTCAATTGAAAACCGGTGAATTGAAGTGCTTAGCTCACCATCCATGAGTAACTTGATTTACAGAATCATTTTACAGTAACTTCATTGCAGTGTTAATGTAAGCCTACTTGTGACAAATTTAAGAAAAACTTTAGTTTACTTGTTTCATTATTGTAGTAATTTTCTTTGTGATGTTTTTTATTTAAGGATGTCTATTAAATTCCTTGATTCTTAAAAAATGTTTAATTTGAGAGTCTTCTGGAAGGCCCACAAACAGCTGCAATTAACAGGTGTTCACAGTGGTAATTAATTCTATTGGGTGGTGAGATTGACCAGTTCTGACATGGAAATGACTTCTGTTTGCACTTTACGTCGTTTAGTTTTACAGTCGCACAGTTTTTAGAGCCAGGATTTCTGATTTACCTTTGCTTTTGCATTCTCTCGGGTCTGGTGCCATGACCTGATAGACGTTATTCTGAAGTGAGTGTGGGGAGAGGCCCTGAATTGCACTTGAAGGAATTAATCACTTTTTTTAGAACCTCGAACATAGAACAGTACAGCATAGAACAGTACAGCACAGAACAGGCCCTTCGGCCCACGATGTTGTGCCGAGCTTTATCTGAAACCAAGATCATGCTATCCCACTTCCTATCATCCTGGTGTGCTCCATGTGCCTATCCAATAACCACTTAAATGTTCCTAAAGTGTCTGACTCCACTATCACTGCAGGCAGTCCATTCCACACCCCAACCACTCTCTGCATAAAGAACGTACATCGGACATCCTTCCTATATCTCCCACCATGAACCCTATAGTTATGCCCCTTTGTAATAGCTCCATCCACCCGAGGAAATAGTCTTTGAACGTTCACTCTATCTATCCCCTTCATCATTTTATAAACCTCTATTAAGTCTCCCCTCAACCTCCTCTGCTCCAGAGAGAACAGCCCTAGCTCCCTCAACCTTTCCTCATAAGACACACCCTCCAAACCAGGCAGCATCCTGGTAAATCTCCTTTGCACTCTTTCTAGTGCTTCCACATCCTCCTTATAGTGAGGTGACCAGAACTGCACACAATATTCCAAATGTGGTCTCACCAAGGTCCTGTACAGTTGCAGCATAACCCTACGGCTCTTAAACTCCAACCCCATGTTAATAAAAGCTAACACACTATAGGCCTTCTTCACAGCTCTATCCACTTGAGAGGCAACCTTCAGAGATCTGTGGATATGGACCCCAAGATCTCTCTGTTCCTCCACAGTCTTCAGAACCCTACCTTTGACCCTGTAATCCACATTTTAATTTGTTCTACCAAAATGAATCACCTCACATTTATCAGGGTTAAACTCCATCTGCCATTTTTCAGCCCAGCTTTGCATCCTATCTATGTCTCTTTGCAGCCTACAACAGCCCTCCACCTCATCCACTACTCCACCAATCTTGGTGTCATCAGCAAATTTACTGATCCACCCTTCAGCCCCCTCCTCGAAGTCATTAATAAAAATCACAAAGAGCAGAGGACCCAGCACTGATCCCTGTGGCACTCCGCTAGCAACCTGCCTCCAGTCCGACAATTTTCCATCCGCCACCACCCTCTGTCTTCGATCAGATAGCCAGTTACCTATCCAATCGGCCAACTTTCCCTCTATCCCACACCTCCTTACTTTCTTCATAAGCCGACCATGGGAGACCTTATCAAACGCCTTACTAAAATCCATGTATATGACATCAACTGCCCTACCTTCATCAACACACTTAGTCACCGCCTCAAAAAATTCAATCAAATTTGTGAGGCAGGACTTGCCCTTCACGAATCCGTGCTGACTATCCCGGATAATCCGCATCTTTCTAAATGGTCGTAAATCCCATCCCTAAGGACCTTTTCCATCAACTTGCCAACCACCGAAGTAAGACTAACCGGCCTATAATTACCAGGGTCATTTCTATTCCCTTTCTTAAACAGAGGAACAACATTCGCCACTCTCCAGTCCTCTGGCACCATCCCCGTGGACAATGAGGACCCAAAGATCAAAGCCAAAGGCTCTGCAATCTCATCCCTTGCCTCCCAAAGAATCCTAGGATATATTTCATCAGGCCCAGGGGACTTATCGACCTTCAGTTTATTCAAAACTGCTAGTACATCCTCCCTCCGAACATCTACTTCCTCCAGCCTATTAGCCTGTAACACCTTCTCTTCCTCAAAAACATGGCCCCTGTCCTTGGTGAACACTGAAGAAAAGTATTCATTCATCGCCTCTCCTATCTCTACTGATTCCATACACAAGTTCCACTGCTGTCCTTGACCGGCCCTAACCTCACCCTGGTCATTCTTTTATTCCTCACATAAGAGTAAAAAGCCTTGGGGTTTTCCTTCATCCGACCCACCAAGGACTTCTCATGCCCTCTCCCAGCTCTCCTAAGCCCCTTTTTCAGCTCATTCCTTGCTAACTTGTAACCCTCAATTGAGCCATCTGAATCTTGTTTCCTCATCCCTACATAAGCTTCCCTCTTCCTTTTTGTAAGACATTCCACCTCTTTTGTGAACCATGGTTCCCTCACTCGGCTATTTCCTCTCTGCCTGACAGGGACATACCTATCAAGGACACACAGTATTTGTTCCTTGAAAAAGTTCCACTTTTCATTAGTGTCTTTCCCTCACAGTTTCTGTTCCCAACTTATGCCCCCTAATTCTTGACTAATTGCATCATAATTACCTCTCCCCCAATTATAAACCTTGCCCTGCCGTATGGCCCTATCCCTCTCCATTGCAATAACAAAAGACACCGAATTGTGGTCACTATCTCCAAAGTACTCTCCCACAACCAAATCTAACACTTGGCCCGGTTCATTTCCCAGTACCAAATCCAATGTGGCCCCACCTCTTGTCAGCCTATCCACATATTGTGTCAGGAAACCCTCCTGCACACACTGCACAAAAACTGCCCCATCCGAACTATTCGACCTACAAAGGTTCCAATCAATATTTGGAAAGTTAAAGTCCCCCATGGCAACTACCCTGTGACCCCCACACCTATCCATAATCTGCTTAGCTATTTCTTCCTCCACATCTCTATTACTATTTGGGGACCTATAGTAAACTCCTAACAATGTGACCGTTCCTTTCCTATTTCTAACGTCAGCCCATATTACCTCAGTATGCAGATCCCTCTCGAAGTGCCTTTCCGCAGCCGTTAAACTATCCTTGATTAACAATGCTACTCCTCCACCTCTTTTACCAGCTTCCCTACACTTACTGAAACATCTATACCCCGGAACGTGCAACAACCATTCCTGTCTTTGTTCTACCCATGTCTCCGTAATGGCCACTACATCGTAGTCCCAAGTACCAATCCACGCCCCAAGTTCATCTATCTTGTTCCGGATGCTCCTTGCATTGAAGTAGACACACTCCAACCCACCTTCCTGTCTACTCGTACCCAACCTTGACCTTGATACCTTCCCAATACCTCACTACCCTCGACACTGACTTCCGGGCTACAACTCCTTTTCCCACCCCCCTGCCAAATTAGTTTAAACCTCCCTGAAGAGCCGTAGCAAATTTCCCTCCCAGGATATTGGTGCCCCTCTGGTTCAGGTGCACCCCGTCCTGTTTGTACAGGTCCCACCTTCCCCAGAATGTGTTCCAATTATCCACGTAGCTGAAACCCTCCCTCCTACACCATCCCTGCAACCACATGTTTAACTGCACTCTCTCCCTGTTCCTCAACTCGCTATCACGTGGCACCAGCAACGTACCAGAGATGACCACATGTTTTGTCTTGGCTCTCAGCTTCCAGCCCAGTTCCCTAAATTCCTGTTTTAAATCCCCGTCCCTTTGGAAACTTTGGAAAAAACTTCTTCAGGTGTTCCTGCTGTGGAGCTTTACATTGGGTAAGGCAGAGAGGCCATTGTAAAGTCTATGAGAAGGAGGCATTTGCTACTGCACACCGGTTAAAAAAATTACTTTCCTGATCAGGGTTAGTTTGGGTGACTCTGGCTTTGCAATCTTATTAAATTTGGAGATTTCTAGCACGCAAAGCAGAAAGGCCATTTGAGAACTGGTGAGCATGGTATTTGCTGAAGATGAGGGAGAGGAGCCATTTTAAAGCCGATGAGAGAGACATTTGCTAAAGGTGAGGCAAAGAAGCCATCTTAAAGTTCTTTGAGATTACATTGGGCTTGTGATTAATGCTGCAATACCAATTGGAATCAATCAGACTTGTTCAGGATCCCAAAACGCCCAGCTGAAACACCATGCCCTCTACTTTTGTCAATGAAGTGGCTGTCAAGAGCTTTCTGACTCATTGAAGAGGTGATACGGAAATCTTCTTGGAAGGTGACCCAAATGGAGAGCGCAGTGCCAGAGTGAGCAGCATGATCAATGAAGGGATTAACTGCTACAAGGAGATCTAGCAAGAGAAGAAAAGAAAACCGTCCAAAGGTCCTTTCTTAAATTTCTTAAGATTGTTGACGATCCTGACCCCTCATCCCATTAACTCCTTCAGAACCTGCTGTTCAACTTACACCGTCTTCAATTCTAAACCAAAATTATCATAACTTTAGTTATTGAGCTTCTGTATGGAGGAAGACGATTTTGTCTGTGCTCACTCATGAAAGAATGGACCTTTTACTACTAATACCTGGAAAACAAAGATCCTCTTCCAACTGGCACCCACAGCTCAACACCATCCCCTTCCTTGGCCTAGGTGACATCGCTGCCAATATGTTGACTGTGTTCAGCCAACTAAGAACAAGTACATATTAAGATTAAACCCAAAACTAAGGTCATGGCTCAAGGGCAGAAGTGATCTCCCCACACCTACCTATGTTTCTGAGACTTGGACAACTTGCAACAAACACTTCAAAGTACCACTGGCAGTGACTTCAATATATCCTCCAAATTAATGGCAATAAAGTAGTGCAACAGCAAGCTCTTCTCCGAAGCAAGTATGGCCAACATTGAGGTGCTAATCAAGCATCCCTGAAGAGGTTAAACGTCAACTCTGGTAGCCAACCAAAATGTAGGAAGATTAGTTTGAGAATCCCACTGGCGTAAATAGCCAAAGAATTCCAGTCAATATATATAATTCTAGGCAGATTAAGCCTTGCAGTTACAAAAGAACATTGTGTTTTGCCACTGGATTCCTCCAGATGCAGGATGGCATTAATTGCAGCCACATGACCATCAAAGCACCGAGTGATAGCCCACCAAAATGCATCTAGTCCCTAAATGTTCAACTGGTCCCCAACCACAATTACAGATTCCTTCGTGTGTGCTCGCATTCCCAAAAGCTGCCATGACTCCTTCATCCTCTGCCAGACCACAGTCCTTCACTCCATTCCCCAAACATTATGGATAGATTGTTGTGGCAAAAAGTATCCCTTGAATGGATGGCTACTCATTCATCTGCAATAACCTGAGACACAGGCTAAGAGGTGATACTACCAAAACCATTTGGTCACGAGGACAATCACTAAGCATGCCATGAGACCTCTGTAAATGTGGTTCCAGATCTTGGACTAGGCAGGTGGAACCCTGCAATACACCCATGGAACGGTCTTGCTCATTGTGGTGATCTTCTGCATTCTCCATCTTGTGGCCTCCAACGTGTGGACTTTGGAAGGGAGTGAGACCCTGGAAGGATACAGTTCATTGAAGGAGCAGGACCTGGAAGTGGAGACAGCAAAGGAGCATGCAGAACACTAAGGTCCCCCACTTCACAGGAAGATAGCCAGGCCAGATGCGAGGTAATCATCTAATTCCTATCTCTGACTCCAGATGAACAGCATGGCATGAAACTTGCTCTGAGTTGCTTGTGTTAACATTTCACTGCAGACACTCTTACTGCCAATGAAGGATGCATATCTGCCTAGAGGTTACCATAGATGTGCCCTTGCTTGCCTCCAGTGTCATTTAATAAAGAGGTTAACATGCCTGACTTAGTGCCAGTATTTACTTGGTGTTCATAAAGAAAATAAATGCACAATTATAGGTAGAAGATGCCCCAATGACAGTGCTGTATCCAATTCAGTGGCCAACATACCTGGTCATTCCCATGCGATGCTTGTGACTTCAAAGTTGATGGAACATTCTCATTTGTCTCTGCCCGAGGCTGAGATGTATGTGGCGGTAGTACTCTCATTGGAGGTGTTGATGAGGGCACCTCCAGAGGCTCATTTGCCCTCACTACCATCCAAGGAGCCAAGAAGGCCAATAATGAGAATGCATCTGAGGGGAGGCACCCTCATCCTCTTCTACCCTTGCATGTTGCTCCGGATGCCCGGAGGGGAGCATCAAATAAGACGCAACTGGTATTCCCTCTGGACGTCCCTGTGCCATCAGCGCCTCTGACTGGTCAAGGCCACATAGTGTGGAACGCTTTCTGTGGACATCAGTGCAAAGTTCCTGCAGGCATTCTAGTGCTATTGCTTTCCTTGTGATTTCCCACACAATCGATGGAAGCTTATCTGCCCAAACCCCTGAGCTAAGCTAGTCCATGTGATCTGCATACCCTCCATTATTAGCCCATGACCCTGCATGGCTTTGGAGAACTTTGAAATCTGGGCATATATCTGCTGTTGGTCTAGGTAGAACCTTTTCTCTTGTGACTCTTGGGGCCCTGCATCTGTATTGAGTTAAGTAAGGCTGCTTTGTACCCTTCATCCCTGCGGGGAGATTGTTCATAATTGTCTGTGCCTCTGGCACCTCTCGTTGCACGCTAGTACTCGGCTTCTGATTCAGTGCTACCATGCCTCACCATGAGTGAGGATACACTGTGGTCACTGTATCTGTGCTGTGCAGGATGCACTTGTATGGTGTATTATGATCTCAATCCAAATGGTAATGTGTGTTTATTTCTTTTGGAATCCAAAAACCCAGATTTCCTAAAAGAATGAAGAGCTGGTTTAAATCAAAAGAATTTTACTAAACAAAAATTTAAAAAATGAATATTCATAACCACACTTTAGCTTTAATGGTCAGTCGAGTTAATGATATCATACAATGAACAGTTACTGATTTGCTGAACCAAATTTACTAATTCTCATTTCTTTCTACACCCAATCTCATTTCTTTCTACACATGCAAACCAAAACCCATGTCAATAATCCCTTGGTCTGAATGCTGCTTTGAAGATTGGTATAAGGTTGAGATTTCTTGGCCTTTCTTTGCTTCTGCCAAGATTTTCCCTCCAAAGATGCCATGCTTGTCAGCTCCCAGTTCAACACATGCCTCTTAAATGTAACTAGCTTGGGTCAGAACCCTCCTGGTTCTAATATCCTTTCACTTTGGAGTCTTGCATCTTGATCATGTACGTTCCTTCTCTGAAGTATAATGCCACTGCTAGGAATCCTTCAGTTAACAAGCAGTTAACTCTTTTAGTCTTCACACACCAAATTTCAAATGAACTCTGCTGGAAGGAGATGTTCTTGCTTTGCAGTCAGGTTGTTCTAAACTCAAAAGACCTGCTTGAACCAGAATATCTCTCTCTTAAACTGCTCACTCATATAATTAACTTGTTGACCCCTTTGCTGTTCTATTGTTCATCTCCCTGGCAACTTGTTCACATGATCAGTTAGTGGAAGAAAGGTGTTTCATGAGAAGACATTTTGTGGAAAATTCTCATTGTTAAAGGGACCAACGCCCCAACTTAAAATATAAAAAAATAAAATATGGCATCAAGGACCCCTAGCGAAACTGGAGTCAATGGGAATTGGAAAATTCTCTCCTGGTTGGAGTCATACTTGACACAAAGGAAGGTGGTTGTAGTGGTTGAAAGTCAATCATCGCAGTTCCAGCACATTGCTACAGGAGTTCCTCAGGATAGTATCCTCAGTCCAAACATCAATGATCTTCCACCATAAGGTCAGAGGTGGGAATGTTTGCTGATGACTGCACAATGTTCAGCATCATTTGTGACGACTCTGATGCTGAAGCAGTCCAGGCTAAAATGCAGCAAAATCTGGCCAATATGCAGGCATGTGCTATGGCAAGCAACATTAGTGCCATACAAGTGCCAGGCAATGACCATCACCAAAAATAGAGGACCTAACTAGATATTCAATGACATTACCATTGCTGAATCCCCTACTATCAACACCCTGGGGGATACCATTGACTAAAAACTGAACTGGACGAGCCATATGAATATTGTGGCTATAAGAGCAAGTCAGAGGCTAGAAATCCTGCGGTGACTCACCACCTGACCCTCTAAAGTCTGTCCACCATCTACGAGGCTCATGTCAGGGGTGTGACAGAATTCTCACCACTTGCCTGGATGAGTGCAGCTCCAACTGCACTCAAGAAACTCGACACCATCCAGGACAAAGCAGCTTAATTGCTATCCGCAAACATTCAATCCCTCTGCCACTGATGAACAATGGTAGTCATGATGTGGAGATGCCGGCGTTAGACTGGGGTAAACACAGTAAGAAGTCTAACAACACCAGGTTAAAGTCCAACAGGTTTATTTGGTAGCAAAAGCCACTAGCTTTCGGAACAGGCTGTCCCTTCGTCAGGTGGGTGGGAGTTGGTGAGTGGGAGGTGGGTGAGAACTCCCACCCACCTGACGAAGGGACAGCCTGTTCTGAAAGCTAGTGGCTTTTGCTACCAAATAAATCTGTTGGACTTTAACCTGGTGTTGTTAGACTTCTTACTGATGAACAATGGCAGCATTGTGCACCATCTACAAGACGCACTGCAGGAACTCACCAATGTTCCTTAGGCAGCACGTTCCAAACCCACGACCACTACCATCAAGAAGGACAAGAGTAACATGTACCTGGGAACCCCATCATTTGAAGGTTCCCCTCCAATTCACCCACCATCCTGACTTGGAGAAATGGAACGTGGAGACGCGGGACAAGGGAAAGCGGGACGTGGAGACGGTGACATTTGGCGATCACCTGTTTCATCAGAAAAGGTGAAAAGAGGAAAGATAGCAAACTCGAATATGTGGTAATTTGAATATTCCCATGTATGGTTTATAGAGATTTGTGAATAAAAGCGATGGCCTGGATTTTGCAATCAGTGGCAAAGCAAGGACACTTATGACTGGCCTCAGAGAAAGCTGTGCTGAGGGATCTTTGTGGCGAAAATTTAGCTTTTTCTCAATTTACATTTGATTGTACATAATTAAATGGAATTCCCAGTGCCAAGCTTCAAAGATGCCATCAAGCTGCCTAAGCAGCCAATCACCATAAAGAATTCTCATTGCCAACCAGGAAATGAAAAGCACTAATAATCAAATAACTTGAAAGAAGAAATAAATATTGGGGATATACACATGGTGTTAAGGTAGAAGCTGAATTATGAATAAACTTTAGATAGAAAAAAATAATTGTTTAAAAAACTGCTAATTTATTATAAGACATTGTCAATAGCAACAATCAGTTTTTGTATAAAGGCAAAATACTGAGGAAACTGGAATCTGAAACAAAAACACAAAATGCTGGAAAATCTCAGGAGATCTGACAGCATTTGTGGAGAGAGAAGAGTCCAAGGGTATTTGTCCTGGAAATCCACACATCTTTGAGACATTAAGGGGCAATTTAGCACAGCCAATCCACCTAACCTGCACATCTTTGACTGTGGGGGGAAACCTGAGCACATGGAGGAAACCCATGCAGACACGGAGAGAACATGCAAACTCCACACAGACAGTCACCTCAGGCTGGAATAGAACCAAGGTCCCTGGCAATGTGAGGCAGCAGTGCTAACCATTTTTGGTCTTGTTCTCTACAAACCATTCTTCTTAGAAGCCATCCTTTCAGCATTTAAGTGTGATATGAATTCTTATGTCTCCACTTTGCGCTCATCTCTATACTTTATTGTCCTCCACTTCACTTGGGTAAATATCTATTTAACCTACTCCTAAGCTGGTTCACATATCAAAACCCTTCAGGCAGTGCACTCTTATCAGTTCCCTTTGAAGCATTTTTAAAAAACTTTATTTTATCCAAGCTTCTTTAATCTAATCTTTATTTTATTTAAGCTTCATGACAAAGTCTTGCATTTACATGGTGCTTTTCACGATCACTGGACATCTTAGTGCCTTACAACCACTGAGGTACTTGGCCTAATCACTGTTGTAATGTAGGAAATGTGCAACCATATTATGCAGAGCAAACCTCCATAAACATAAATGTAATAATGGCGAGATAGTATCACAAAAAACAAATTAATTGAGGGATAATTATTGGCCAGGGCTCTGGGGATCCTTGGTTCTCTCTCAAAATGGTGTCTCAGAATCTTCTACACTCACCTGAGGAGGTAAATGGGATTTTAGTTTAACATGGCATCCAAAAGATGGCACCTCCAACAGCTCGCCTCATAACTGCACTGAATTTACAGGAACGGATTTAAGTTTCTGAGCTTTTGGTCTTGAGCAATTAGTTCACAGCTGGTGCTGTGGGAGTGTTACATTGTTGGAGGTGCTGTTTTGCAGCTGAAACATTAAACTTGAGGCTCAGTCTGCCTGTTCAGATAATTGACGTGAAATATTCTAGAATTCATTTCTTCATTAAGAGTTATGGAATTTTTCTGGTCCATTCACCCAACACAGATTAATGAGTCATTCCTTCATTGATGTCTAGCTTTGTGCACAGTCGCCTACATCTTCCTATTGAGCAAAAGTAACAATACTTCAAAAGTAATTAATTGGCTATGAATTACTTTGGAATGTTCCGAGGGTGTGAAAGATGGTGTATAGTTTAAAAATGAAACAGCAGAGATTATATAAGCATCGTGCTGGGGTTAGTGAAGCTATGATGGGGATCTATATTTTCAAAATAGATTTTCTAGTAAAGTAAGCTACATTTAATAAGTCAATGGATTTCTTCTTTCTCTCAGAACCAAAGATTACGCTGTTAAATGTCATATCAAGCACAGTTTGTTGGCAGGCCCCTGATTCTGTACTAAACATTGTTTTTCTATTACTGATATTTGGAAAAGATGTTGCAAGTGGGACAGGAGATGGATTGAATTGGAGATTAATTGGTATAATGTGGTTCGATGATGGAGGAGTGGAAGAGATGGTGAGAGGGTCCTGGGATTTGAGAATAGTGGAAAATATGTGTTTGGAATAGTGTTGCTGAAAGGTTGGGAGGAAATTGGGTTTGTGACCAGTAAGTTGGTTTTGTAAATTGGTGTGTGTTGAAATATTGAGATGGTGGTAACAAGGTGTGGAAGAATTAGGAGGTGATTCTGCTTTGAAGCACTGAAGAGGTGTTCCAGTACTCTTTATGGGTGGTGCTGTGGCACAGTGGTTAGAACTGCTGCCTCACATGCCAGGGACCCAGGTTCAATTTTGGCCTTGGGTGACTGTATGGAGTTTTCATATTCTCCACATGTCTGCGTGGGTTTCCTCTGGGTGCTCTGGTTTCCTCCCACAGTCCGAAAGACGTGCTAGTTAGGTTGACTGGCCATGCAAAATTGACCCTTAGTGTCAGGGCGATTAGCAGGGTAAATGTGTGGGGTGATGGGGATAGGGCGTGGGTGGGATTGTTGTCGGTATGGGCTCGATGGGCCAAATGGCCTCCGCCTGCACTGTAGGGTTCTGTGATAAGCTCATGCAAAACACTGCTGCTCATATCCTAACTCTCACTAAATCACATTTAATTATTGTCTGTGCTCAGCTGACTTTTGCTTACTCATGTTATTTTAATGCTTTCTCTTTGAAGTACTTATCCTTCTCCCTATGAAAAGATCATGGGTTCTGCTCCCATAACTCCTAATTTACTTTATTAAAATCCCTCATGAATTTGAATCTAAGTCCTTACTTATAACTGTCTTCATTTTAATAAGAAAAGTCCCAGTTTCTCCATTCTCCTTTAATGATAAAGCCATTCATTTTGTCATCTTAGTGAATCTATTCCATACACTCTTCATTACCAGGATCTCCTCCTATATAATGCCCAAAACCATGCACAATATGTGAAGACCAAAGTTATGACTTCTATAGTAAGAAGTCTCGCAACACCAGGTTAAAGTCCAACAGGTTTATTTGAAATCACGAGCTTTCGGAGCGCTGCTCCTTCATCAAGTGAGTGGAGAGTTGGGTTCACAAACACGGCAAATATAGACAGAGATGCAATTGCAAGATAATGGTTGGAATGTGAGTCTTTACAGATAACCAAGTCTTTACAGGTACAGACAATGCGAGTGGTGTGCGATAAGATGTAGGAATTCTAATGAACATTCTTTCCCCCCTCATTCCCCAAAAGCTGTAAATCTCCATTTCACACACACACCCTCCATTCTCACTCTGCTGTATCTGTAGCTCGTGATTCCAAATAAACTTGTTGGACTTTAAACTGGTGTTGTGAGACTTCTTACTGTACCCAACCCAGTTCAATGCCGGCATCCATCATGATTTATATAAATTTATTCCAAATATTTGTATTTAACATTTTTATAAACCTAGAATTTCATATCCACTTGCTTTTTTTTGACAGATTTATTGATTTCATTTGTCTCTTGAAGGTTTGTGCATCTGAACCACAAACCTTCCCTGCACCTCCACTCTGTTTCATGTTTTAACTCGTGTGTATGTCTATTCCTGATTTCTGCAACTCTAATTTTTCCATATTAAATTTCATCTAACATCCAGCCAATCTATTAATATCTCCTCCTGATGTTGTTTACATTCTTTGCAAGACCTATACTCCCTATTGTAGTGCTGCCTACAAATTGGGTCCCTATCTTCAAGTTCAGTGTATTCGTGTATTAAGAAAAATAGCAATCCCTGAACTAACCACAAAGGGGAACTACAGTTTAAACTCCTTTAGTCTAGAAAATCATAATGTTTCCTGTCTTTTAACCATCTCCCTGTTGTTTCTGTAACCCTTCTTTTAATAGCATGTGTATTCATTGTATTAAAAATCTTCAATAGATAGCAACTTCCATAGGTAGCTTCAGTAGCCCCTTCTGCAGGAAATTTATACTTGTGCCTGTCTATTTAGAGTCGTAAAATTATATGGAGGTCTTGTGGCACAGTGGTAACATCCCCACTGCTGGATCAGAAGCTCTGGATTCAAATCCAAGGCAAGGACTTGTTGGCCATGGAAAGAACGTTAATAACGTGGTTCAATGGGCTGATAACCAGGTCGTGAATCATTTCACCACTCTTTTTTCCCCCCCCACCATTCCCCAAAGAGGAAAAATAATGAGTATGAAGATATGTGGGGAAAAAAAGCACCTCTGCAGTTTCCTAGTTTCCCAAGTTTGAACCAATTGCGCTGGTTAGCCCGGCATTTATTGCACATCCCTAGTTGGCCTGAAGAAGGTTGTTGTAAGGTGACCCCTTGAACTGCTGTATCCATATGGTGCAGGTAAACCCACAGTGCTGTCAGGGAGGAAGTTCCAGGATTTTGATCCAGCGACAGTGAAGGAACATTGATATATTTCCAAATCAGGATGGTTAGTGACTTGGAGGGGAACCTCAGCTGGTGGCGTTCCCATGTATTTGCTGCCCTTGTCCTTCTACATGGTTGTGGTCATGGGTTTGGAAGCTGCTGTCGAATGGGGACTTGGTGAGTTCCTGCATTGCACCTGGTCAATAGTACACAACATTACAGATGTGGTCAGTGGTGGAGGGAGCGAATGTTTATGGATAGTATGCTTATCAAGTGGGCTGCTTTGTCCTGAATGGTGTCAAGGTTCTTGTGTTGTTGGAGCTGCACTCATCCAGGCAAGGGGAGGATATTCTATCACACTCCTGATTAGTGCCTTGTAGATTGTGGACAGACGTTGGGGAATCAGGAGATGAGTTGCTTGCTGCAGGATTCCTAGTTCCTGACTTGCTCTTGTAGTCACAGTATTTATATGGCCAGTGCAGTTCAGTTGGTAATCCCCCAGGATGTTGATGATGGAGGATTCAGTGATGGTAATACTGTTGAATGTCAAGGGGTGATGGTTAGATTCTCATGTTGCAGATGCTCACTGTCTGCCACTTGTGTAGCGTGAATGTTACTTGTCACTTGTCAGCCCAAGCCTGAATATTATCCAGGTCTTGCTGCATTCGGACTTGGACTGCTTTAGTATCTGAGGAGTCGTGAATTGTGCTGAATGTTATATAATCATCAGCAAACTTCCCCACTTCTCTTATGATGGAAGAAAAGTAATTGATGAAGCAGCTGAAGATGGTGGGCCTGGAACACTACTCTGAGGAACTCCTGCAATGATGACATGGAACTGAGATAACTGACTTCCAACAATCACAACCATCTACGTTTGTGCTATGTATGTCTTCAAGTAGCAGAGAGTTGTCCCCCAGATTCCCATTGACTCCCAGTTTCGCTAGGGGTTCTTGATGTCATACACGGTTGAGTCTCACCTCGCCTCTGGTCCTGGCGGAACCCAAACAGAACATCAGTGAATAGGCAGAATACTGCAGATTCTGGAATCTGAAACAAAAACAGAAAATGCTGGAAAATCTCAGCAGGTCTGACAGTGTCTGTGGACAGAGAATAGAGCCAATGTTTAGAGCCTGGATGATCCTTCGTCAGAGCTGGATGAGTAGGTTATTGCCAAGTTACTGCCACTTGATAGCACTATTGATGACACTTCCATCACTTTACCGATGATTGAGAGTAGACTGATGGACTAGCAGGGTTTGATATGTCCTGCTTTTTGTGTACAGGGCTGCTGGGTAGATGCCAGTGTTATAGCTGAATTGGAAGAGCTTGGTTAGGCCAGTGCCTTCAGCCATTTTTTGATATCACCTGAAGTGAATATAATTGACTGAAGATTGACCTGTGATGCTGGGGACTTCGGGAGGAGGCCGAATGGATCCTCCACTTGACATTCCTGGATAAAGATTGTAGCAAATGCCTCTTCTTTTGTACCGATATGCTGGGCTCCACCATCATAATGGATGGGTATATTTGTGGAGTTGCCTCCTCCAGTGTGTTGTTTAATTGTCTACCGCCATTCATAGCTGGATGTGGCAGGAATGCAGAGCTTAGATCTGATGTGTTTATTGTGGAATCACTTAGCTCTATCACTTGCTGCTTGTACTGCTTGGCACAGAGGTTGTCCTGTGTTGTAGCTTCATTAAGTTGATGCCTCATTTTTAGGTATGCCTGATGTTGCTCCAGCCATGCACTTTTTATTGAACTAGGGTTGATCCTCTGACCTGGTGGTAACGGTAGAGTGGGGGATATGCTGGGCCATGAAGTACACTTCTGCTACTGCTGATGACCCACAGTGCCTCATGGATGCCCAATCTTGGGTTACTAGATCTGTTCGAAATATATCTGATTTAGCACCGTAGTAGTGCCGCACAACAGGATGAAGGGTATCCTCAATGTGAAGATGGGACTTATCTCTGGAAGGACTGTGCAGTGGTCGGATGCAACTGCGGCAGGCAGTTTGGTGAGGTTGAAGTCAAGTATGTTTTTCCTCTTGTTAGTTCCCTCACTATTTTGTGCAAATCCATTCTAGCAACTTTGTCCTTTTTAAGATTTGGCCAACGTGGTCAGTAGTGGCCACTCTTGAGCATTGAAGTCCCTCGCCCAGAGTACATCCTACGCTGAGTGGTATGATGCCATGTGTATGATTATGTCAGGTTGGTGTTTGATTAGTTTGTGAGACAGCTCTCCAAATTGTGACAAGCCGCTGGATGTTTGCAATGTAGACTTTGCAGTGTCAACAGGGCTGGGTTTGCCATGATCATTTCTGGTGCCTAGGTCAATGTCGGGTGGTTGGTCCGGTTTTATTCCTGTGAGATGTTTTAGCGGTTTGATACAACTGTATGACTTTCAGTCATTCGTTGCACCACCAGAGGGCATTTAAGAGTCACATATAGGCCAGATCAGGTAAGGACGGCAGATTTTCTTCCCTAAAGGACAATCGACATTAGTTTCATGGTTATCATTAGACTTTTAATTCCATATTTTTTAATTGAATTCTAATTCCACCATCTGTTGTGGTGGGATTCAAACCCAGAACATTATCCTGCCTGGATCTCTGGATTAGAAGTTCAATACCACGATGTATCACTTGTTTATTCACTCTCCTTTTTAAAGGTTGTATAAATTGCGGAGGTGCTGACCACAGTCTTTGAATCCTCAGATTCATGGATGATGCAGAGCCCCGAGAGAGTTGCAAATATACCCTTGTTTAAAAAAGGGCAAAAGGATAAATCACAGAAACATACAGCACAGAAAAGGCCCTTTGGCCCATTGAATCTGCACTGACACACTAGAAACACCTGAATTCCCACCTAATCCCATCTGTCAGCACTTTTGCCCACAGCCTTGATTGTTATGATGTGCCAAGTACTCATCCAGATACTTTTTGAAGGATGTGAAGCAACCCGTCTCTACACCCTCCCAGGTAGCGCATTCCAGACTGTCGTCACCCTCTGGCTAAGAAGGGTTTTCCTCAAATCCCCCCCTAAACCTCCTGCCCCTCACCTTGAACCTATGTCCCCGTATGACTGACCCTGCAACTAAGGGGAAACAGCTGTTTCTTATCTACTCTGTCCACGTGTCTCATAATCTTGTACACCTCGATCAGGTTGCCCCCTCAGTCTTCTCTGCCCCAGTGAAAACAACAAAACAACTCAAGTCTACGCAACCTTTCTTTATAACTTCCATTCCAGGCAGCATCCTGGCGAATCTCCTCTGCACCCCCTCCAGTACAACCACATCCTTCCTATAACTGTGCACGGTACTCTAGCTGCGGCCTCATCAAAGTTCTATACAACTCCAACATGACTTCCCTACTTTTGTAATCTATGTCTCGATTGATAAAGGCAAGTGTCCCATATGCCTTATACACCACTCTGCTAGCATGCTCTTCTGCTTTCAGAGATCTGTGAACAAACATGCCAAGGTCCCTTTGCTCCACAGAACTTCCTAGTGTCCTACCATTCATTGAGTACTTCCTTGTCAAATTACTCCTTCCAAAGTGTATTACCTCGCACTTAAATTCCATTTGCCACTTATCTGCCCATTTGACTATCCATCTTTATCTTCTTGTAGCCTAAGACACACTGCCTCACTGTTAACCACCCGTCCAATCTTTGTCATCCACAAATTTATTAATCCTACCCCCCACATTGTCATCAATGTCATTTATATAAATGACAAATAATAGGGGACACAACACAGATTCCTGTGGTATGCCACCGTGGCTTCCACTTACTAAAGCAGGTGTTCTGTCATCACCTTGTGAATCCTACAACTGAGCCAATGTCTTGTACAACTTCATCAAGACATTCCAACTCCTGTATTCAATGTTCTGACCGATAAAACCAAGTATGCAGAATGCCTTCTTCACCACTCTGTCCACCTGTGACTCCACTTTCAAGGAGCTATGAACATGTACCCCTAGATCTCTTTGTTCTGTAACTCTCCCCAATGCCCTACCTTTAACTGAGTAATTCCTGCCCTGGTTCAATCTACCAAAATGCATCACCTCGCATTTGTCTAAATTAAACTCCATCTGCCATTCATCAGCCCACTGGCCCAATTGATCAAGATCCCGTTGCAATTGGAAATAACTTTCTTCACTGTACACTATGCCACCAATCTTAGTGTCATCTGCAAACTTACTAACCATGCCTCCTATATTCTCATCCAAATCATTAATATAAATGACAAATAACAGTGGACCCAGCACTGATCCCTGAGGCACACCACTGGTCACAGGCCTCCAGTTTGAAAAACAATTCTCTACAACCACCCTCTGGCTTCTGTCAAGAAGCCAATTTTGTATCCATTTAGATACCTCGCCCTGGATCCCGTGATATTTAACCTCCTGCAACAACCTACCATGCGGTATCTTGTCAAAGGCCTTGCTAAAGTCCATGTAGACAACATCAACTGCACTGCCCTCATCTACCTTCTTGGTTACCACTTCAAAAAATTCAATCAAATTTGTGAGACATGATTTTCCACTCACACAGCCATGCTGACTGTCCCTAATCAGTTCTTGCGTCTCTAAATGCCTGTAGATCCTGTCTCTCAAAATACCTTCCAACAATTTACCCACCACAGATGTGAGGCTCACTGGCCTGTAGTTCCCAGGCTTTTCCCTGCAGCACTTTTTAAACAAAGGCACAACATTTGCCACTCTCCAATCTTCAGGCGCCTCACCTGTGGCTATCGATGATTCAAATATCACGGCTAGGGGACCTGCAATTTCCTCCCTAGCCTCCCACAATGTCCTGGGATACACTTCATCAGGTCCCGGGGATTTATCTACCTTGATGCCCTTTGAGACTTCCAGCACCACCTCTTCTGTAATATGTACACTCTTCAAGACATCACTATTTATTTCCCCAAGTTCCCTAACATCCATGTTTTTCTCAACAGTAAATACTGATAAGAAATATTCATTTAGGATCTCACCCATCTCTTGTGGATCTGCACATAGATGACCTTTTTTGATCCTCAAGAGGTCCTTCTCTCTCCCTTGTTACTCTTTTGCCCTTTATGTATTTGTAGAAGCTCTTTGGATTCTCCTTTGCCTTATCTGCCAAAACTTGATTGAGTTTGTGGATGAGGACAGTGCAGTTGATGTGTATATGGACTTGCAAAAGGTGTTTGAAGTGCCATATATGTAGGGCTTGGTTAATAGGCTCCATTTCTCAGGGGTCTCCTCATAACTATAGTGTGCCATCCCTTCAATAAATCTGGTGAGTATCTGCAGCAATGAGCTGGCTTCGGCATGATGTGCTTATAGAATCATACGCTGGAATTCTACTACCCTACCCGCCATGGAATCGGAGCGGGTGAGGGGTAGACAACGTAAATGTCCATTGACCTCAGGCGGGGATTTCTAGTCTCGCTCGAAGGAGGCTGTAAAATCCCGTCCATAAAATCCCTGCAGTGCAGAAGGAGGCCATTCGGCCCATAGAGCCTGCACTGACAACAATCCCACCAGACCCTATCCCCATGACCCCACATATTTACCCTGATAATCTCCCTGACAGGGTCAATTTAGCATAGCCAATCAACCTAACCCCCCACATTTTTGGACTGTGGGAGGAAACCGGAGCACCCGGAGGAAATCCACGCAGACACGGGAAGAACATGCAGACTCGCACAGACAGTGACCAGAGGCCGGAATTGAACCTGGGTCCCTGGTGCTATGAGGCAGCAGCGCTAATCACTGTGCCACCATGCTGCCAATTATTTGCTTAATGACTCCTGTTCTGCTGTGTTAACTTTTTTTTGAAGAACAAAATGAGTGAATGGAATAATGTATGGAGAAAAAGAAACCCTTAGCATTTATAACAGATTAAAAATCTGTGCAAACTTGTCTTATTAGCACTATTTTTCTTTCACAGTAACTTCTGCTGCCACTGAACAGAAAAAGGAAATTGGGATGTCAGCTCCCACTCAGTCTTCTGTAAATGCTGATGTCACTATGCATATGCTGGCCACCATCTGCTTCTTGAAACCTCAACTCCCTCCTGCTATGCTGCACCCTTTGCTGCTTCTCTTCCTCGTTTTGGACAGGGGAGGGAAGTAGGAAGCAGTGAGAGGAGCGTAGGGAACAGGTGAGCGAGGTGGGAGGGAATGGGGCAAATGGCAGAGGCAGAGAGATGGTGAGCAGGAAGGGAATGGGGTACAAGACCCCATGGAGGGAACCAGAACAGTGTTGTTTTCTTGTCTGTTTGATCATCGCCATCTTTAATGCAGGCAGATGCTTGCAATGTTGCTATCAGTAATGTCACAGGCAGTGAAACTGCATGTGCGGAGAGTGTATCCTCTCTAAACTTGGCATCAGCAAACATAGCCTTTCTTTCATAAATTCCTAAGGCTGGCCAAATTTGACTAACTGTTGATGTAAAATTAATTAAACTTCCTGCCATTGGTGGTGCTGCAATGCCTCACTTTCTGATCCATTTCCTCACATTGAGCCATTAGAAAGGAGAAAGAAAAGGGGCATGGATGATTGAGGGAGATAGTTAGTGCCAGAATAAGAAATAGGAAGGTATTAGGTCGATCAGATTCAGATATAGATTTGTTTACAGTGCACATTCATGAGCACATGAAGCCTGTTAAATTTGGTTGGCGATCTGCAAATGCACAGTCACATGGGAATATGATGTGATGAGACCTGGAGGCTGGAATTTTATCGGCACGCCTGCCCCAATTCCGGGGGCAGACTTGGCTCGAGAACAGCATTCTCCATTGGCCTAGGATGGATGTGCCAGTAGAATTCTGTCCAGAAGGTCTGGATACTAAATATTCCCAAATACAAGAGGCAGGATTTTCCGGCCACGCTCGCCCCAAGATCAGAAAACGCCACCCAAGGTCAACGGGCCTTTGCATAGTCAATGTCCCATCCACTTCGATTCCCATGGTGGACGGAATGGTAAAATTCTGCCCCGGGTGTTCAGGGAAAGAAAGGAAGAGGAATGGAAGTACTGATTTGAGGAGAATATTGCTGTGCTGGAAAGAGAGGGATCAAGGACAGAAACTATTTGGTTTGAGGTTTAAAAAAAAACAGAGGTAGACTTGTATTACTGGATGGATTCGAAAGGCCATTAATGATTTGGAAGAACAAATCTGCAGGGCAAGTTAAAAAGAAGTGCAAAATCTATGAAGCACTTATAATGGGGACTTCAATTATCATAATATAGACTGGATTGGAATAGTAATAGTGTAAAGGGCAGAGATGAGGAAGAGTTTTAAAGGAGAATTTTCTTGATCTATATTTTTCATTCTAATGAAGAGACGTTGCTGGATCTGGCTATTGGTAATGAGGTAACAATGAAGAAAGTTCAGCACCAAATTGGAGAACGTGTCTCAGGTAAATTGGAATCAAAAATTAACTGGCAAAATGGTAAAGAAACAATGGTTCAGCTATAGTCATAGTATATTGCAGTGAGGGGGGAAGATAGACAAACAAAATCAGAGCTCCTTGGATGACCAGAGAGATGGAGACGAAGATGAAGCTGAAAAAGGGCGTGTATAACAGATGTTGGGTTGATAATTCAAGTGAGAACCAGGCTGAAAACATACCCTATGAGCCCACTCCACAACCTACAAACTGGTAACTCCACCTCTCAATGGCACACATCCTCGTTGATTGCAAATTTCAACATCTGTAACCAGGTAACTAACCCGAGTGGAAAATCCCAGGTTTCAACCTTCCATCGAAAATCGGGATAATGTTCAGCTGCTTAAGAACAACAGGGAAGATGTGGCCACTTGCTCCACAAGGGAACATGAGGAACAATTTGAATTGTGACTGTTATCAGCCAAGCCAGACCATAGTCCAGATGTTTAACTCCTGTCCAGAGAAATCCATCCCTGATGGCATCACGATCATTCACATTGTGTTAGCGGAAGCTGTTGAATGGATTGTTAACCTCCACATTGAACTATGAGTATTGATCATGCTTGATCAGCTCTGCTAGGCAGGCCACATCGTCTGCATGCCTGAAATGTGACTCCACAAACAAGTACTCTGCTCTACTCAGAGAACTTCAACACGGCAAGTGAGCCCCAGAAGGGCAGAGGGAAAGCTTCAAGGACACCCTAAAAGCCTCTTTGAAAAAATGCAACATTCTCACTGACACCTGGAATCCCTGGCCCAAGACCACCTGAAGAGGAGGAAAAGAATCCGGGAAAGACCTGAACACAGAGTTTTATTGCCAAGAGCAAATTGAAGCTGACGGTTGCGGTGAAAAGAACGTGGCAATCTGGGCGCTCCATCCTCCTGGTCCCCCGACCACCATCTGCTCCACTTGTGACACAGGTTAGGTGGTGCATTGGACTCCCCTCATCTGTTTCATTTTTAGTGTGGAAGCAGACAGCATGCAAAAAAAAGTCCTTTAAAAGGGCTGGAATGTTTTGACTTTTGTGTTACATAGAACATAGAACATAGAAAGCCACAGCACAAACAGGCCCTTCGGCCCACAAGTTGCGCCGATCACATCCCCACCTCTAGGCCTATCTATAGCCCTCAATCCCATTAAATCCCATGTACTCATCCAGAAGTCTCTTAAAAGACCCCAACGAGTTTGCCTCCACCACCACCGACGTCAGCCGATTCCACTCACCCACCACCCTCTGAGTGAAAAACTTACCCCTGACATCCCCCCTGTACCTACCCCCCAGCACCTTAAACCTGTGTCCTCTCGTAGCAACCATTTCAGCCCTTGGAAATAGCCTCTGAGAGTCCACCCTATCCAGACCCCTCAACATCTTGTAAACCTCTATCAGGTCACCTCTCATCCTTCGTCTCTCCAGGGAGAAGAGACCAAGCTCCCTCAACCTATCCTCATAAGGCATGCCCCCCAATCCAGGCAACATCCTTGTAAATCTCCTCTGCACCCTTTCAATGGCTTCAACATCTTTCCTGTAATGAGGTGACCAGAACTGCGCGCAGTACTCCAAGTGGGGTCTAACCAGGGTCCTATAAAGCTGCAGCATTATCTCCCGACTCCTAAACTCAATCCCTCGATTAATGAAGGCTAGTACGCCATACGCCTTCTTGACCGCATCCTCCACCTGCGAGGCCGATTTAAGAGTCCTATGGACCCGGACCCCAAGGTCCTTCTGATCCTCTACACTGCTAAGAATGGTACCCTTCATTTTATACTGCTGCTCCATCCCATTGGATCTGCCAAAATGGATCACTACACACTTATCCGGGTTGAAGTCCATCTGCCACTTCTCCGCCCAGTCTTGCATTCTATCTATGTCTCGCTGCAACTTCTGACATCCCTCCAAACTATCCACAACACCACCTACCTTGGTGTCGTCAGCAAACTTACCAACCCATCCCTCCACTTCCTCATCCAGGTCATTTATGAAAATGACAAACAGCAAGGGTCCCAGAACAGATCCCTGGGGCACTCCACTGGTCACTGACCTCCATGCAGAGAAAGACCCCTCCACAGCCACTCTCTGCCTTCTGCAGGCAAGCCAGTTCTGGATCCACAAGGCAACAGCCCCTTGGATCCCATGCCCTCTCACTTTCTCAAGAAGTCTTGCATGGGGGACCTTATCGAACGCTTTGCTGAAGTCCATATAGACCACATCCACCGCTCTTCCTTCGTCAATGTGCTTGGTCACATTTTCAAAGAACTCAACCAGGCTCGTAAGGCACGACCTGCCCCTGACAAAGCCGTGCTGACTACTTTTGATCATACTAAACTTCTCTAGATGATCATAAATCCTGTCTCTCAGGATCCTCTCCATCAACTTACCAACCACTGAGGTTAGACTCACCGGTCGGTAATTTCCCGGGCTGTCCCTGTTCCCTTTCTTGAATATAGGGACCACATCCGCAATCCTCCAATCCTCCGGAACCTCTCCCGTCTCCATCGACGATGCAAAGATCATCGCCAAAGGCTCCGCAATCTCCTCCCTCGCCTCCCACAGTAACCTGGGGTACATCCCATCCGGTCCCGGCGACTTACCAACCTTGATGCCATTCAATAGTTCCAACACATCCTCTTTCTTTATGTCCACATGCTCGATCCTTTCTGTCCTCCGCAATCCAGCAGTACAACCACCCAGATCCCTTTCCACCGTGAATACCGAGGTAAAGTATTCATTAAGCACCTCCGCCATTTCTAACGGTTCCGCACAAACTTTTCCCCCTTCACCTTTTAAGGGTCCTATGCCTTCACATCTCATCCTTTTACTCTTGACATATTTGTAGAAAGCCTTGGGATTCTCCTTAATCTTACCCGCCAAGGTCTTCTCATGACCCCTTCTCGCTCTCCTAATTTCCTTCTTAAGCTCCTTCCTACATCGCGTATACTCCTCTAAATCCTTAACACCTCCTAGCTCTCTGAACCTTCTGTACGCCTCTCTTTTCTTATTCACCAGGTTCATCACAACCTTCGTGCACCACGGTTCCCGTACCCTACCAACACCCCCCTGTCTCATCGGAACGTTGTCATGCAGAGCTCCAGACAAACATTCCTTGAAAATCCTCCACTTTCCTTCGGTACTTTTCCCCAAGAATGCCTCCTTCCAATTTACTCGTCTAATTTCCTCCCTGATGACACTGTATTTCCCTTTACTCCAGAGAAACACTCTTACCATGAAAAGACTGTTTAGTCTTTTCATGGTATCAACAGAGGAATTTCTCACCATTCGATATATTTGAATGGTGAACCAGACTGAGATGACATTTCCATTCAGTTTATGCAACGCACCTCGGACTGCAGCTTTAGATTTTTATGATCAACTGCACACGTGCTTGCTGGAAATTGCTGATTTATGCATAAATAATGAATAATTAACATTATTCCCACAATGAAATATGGCCCATTGTCTTCTGATAAATATCGTGAACAGAGGGAAAAATTACAAGTTGTTGCCAGTTTGGCTAAGAATTCAGATGGCTATGGTCAAAACTTCTCATCAGTGCATGAATTCATGATGAAAGGCAGTTGCTGTGTTTTATAACCTCTTGTGGAATGTGATCAAAGATTTTTAAAGTCCACTTTCAAGTTTCCCTGCTTTAGTTTCCCTCAGAACAGGAAATGCAGCTTATTTTTCATTTTTTCTTTGCAATATTACATTACTGGCGGTCAGATATTATCAGCAGGAACTGGAAAATAAAACAGATTTATTTTGACAGGAGTTTATAGTTAGTAATTAAATGCAGTAATTGAAAAACAATTGAGCTGGGCTGGAGGCTGAAAAACTTGGAAGAACGCATAGCTTTTATCAGATGGGAGAAAAATAAAGATTCTTCGCAACACAAATTTGGTATAAATTTCTATCTAATAAATATTCAATTTTGTATATGCATTTGGTTTTTAATGCAGCAGTGAAATCATCTAGCATTTTATGCTTAGGTTAGAAATATGTTGCTCCTTTGCGCTGTCTGTGATGCAAAAGAAAAGGCTACCATGCAGCTCACACCATTTAGGTAACTGAATAGGTAGGCAAGAGCCTCATGCAGTTACACAAATCAGAGCCCTATTATGTCAATATGACCCTGGAAGTATTTTAGCACAGACTCAAGTCAAAAAACTTTCCCACCAGGTGGCGGCAAGTTGGCAGTTGTCAAGGAGGACAAAGAGACTCTCAAAACTTACTGAAAAGCGTTCCTCTGTGGGGCTCCCACTATCTTCACTTCAGCAATTTTTATTTATTTTAAATAGCTGAGGGTGCACACCATTAGGACCTGAGTTATCCTCCCTAAATTTTACTAACCTTTTCAAAAAAAATTCATTTTCTATTGTTGGGAAAATGAAAGACTGTGTACAGCACCCGCCCAACAAGCTGATAAACTGTGTACAACCTTCTCCCCGATGAGCTGTGCTAAAGCATTTGCCTCTATCCTGAAGCAAGTCCTTCACCCAGTCTTGGACAAAGTCAAGGTCGAAAGAAAAAAGATGCAGCAGCAAATGGTTATGTCACCATGCCAACTAAATGGCATTTGGATATGGTTAAAAATTCCAAAATCACCTGCTCTATAAGAATCTGTGTGGATTTAACTCGGCTAAATAAAGCAGTGGAATGTGAGATCCATGCAATGGCCTCAGTAGATGAGAGCCTAGCAAAACTAGCTAAGGGCAATTTATTTACCAATTTGGATGTGAACAGTGGATTCTGACAGTTGCCTCTTGACAAATAATCCAGAATGCTGACCACGTTTATAATGCCCTTCAGTCGTTATTGTTTCAATAGATTGCCCTGTGGAATAATGCCTACTCTGGAAATTTTCCAGAGAAATATGTCCATGGAAGCAATAAAATACCATGTTGATGATGTATTCCTACAAGGATCCATGGGAGAGGAGCATGATAAAAGAATTAGAGCAGTTCAGAGAGCCTTACAGAATGCAGGCCTAACACTGAAAATGAGTCTGTCAAACCCACGATTAAGTTTCTAGATCACAAGCCACTGGGATTACAGTTGATCTTCAAAAAGTGAAAGTTAGAAGGAATTTCTGCAACCCAGGGAACATAACTGAGCTTCGAAGATTTCTAGGGATGGCGAACCAAGTACACAACTTCCGACCAAATTTAGCAGAGGTCAACAAGCCCTTGAAACAGCTTTGGAGACAGGGTGATAAGAAGTGCTGGCACATGGATCAACAAAGTGCTTTTGAAATGATTAAACAACTTTAATCTCTTCTAAAATCTTGGCACATTATGGTCCATACTTATCAACCATAGTAGCTGTGGATGCATCGTCTGTAGGTCTGGGGGCAGTACTGTTTCAAGTGCGAAAAGATGGCAAGTGTAGACCAGTCTACTATTACCTCTGGGTCACTGACAGAAGCAGAACAACAATATGCTGTAATATAAAAATAGGCTTTGGCAGTCTTTTGTGGGTGGGTGGAAAATTTTCAGACTGTCATGAGGACTGTTGTATCTTGCCAACCAGAAAAAATCCATTTATGCCTATTCTCGGTTTCCTGTTAGCTAGCCAATCTTCTATCTATGTCAGTATGTTACTCCCCCTACATCATGAACTTTTTTTTTCTGCAATAGCCTAAGAATTGGCATCTTGTCAGTACCCTCTGGAAATCTATGTACAGTATATCCACCAGTTCCCTTTTTATTCACACAGCACATGTCCCAAAGATGCCCCTCTAATAAACTATCCTGAAAAAGTTCTCTGAACTTCTCATTTAGGCTACCTTTGCCCATCTGATTTTTCCACTTTATATGTAGATTAAAGTCTGTCATGATGATGGAGAAAAGAAAAAGGAATTATACACAGAAAAATTGGACTTTAAAAAGACTGGAGTTTTAGATTTCAAAAATGGACCCGAAGGTGTCTGAGAATATACAGCCAGCCACTGACAAGAATGGCTGCAGGACATTTCTCTAAGGAACATAGGTGTTCCAGACAAGGTAATTCTAATAGAATCCAAAGACTGATTACCAGCTCTGGTAAAAACAGAGGAACATAATGACTACGTGTGTATGTGCTGTGAGAAACGCAGCTGGAGGTTTGCCACGCTGAAGGTGATACAGTAACCTAAATCGAACTCCTGCAAAGTAGCCATCTTTTGCAGGAACATCTAAAACCCTCTCAGGCTCTCTCACTGTTGATCAGCGAGCAGAAAGATCGCAATTGGAAAAAGAACTGAAATATCTCGACCAAATGATGAAGAATCAACTATTCGCCAGCAGAAGCCAGCTACTGGAATCAACTTGTATTGGCTGCAATGCCCAGAAATCGAAACCCATTTTTCCCACACCAATCTTTGAGCGCCGTATTCATCTCCCAAATTTTATTCGCCCTAAGCCATTTGCTTGTTGCTCAGGTAATAACATATTATTATCCCTGAAATTCTGCTTTACAAAGTGTCATGCAAGGGCTCAACAATCTGGTGATCAGCTTTTACTCGTTTACTATAAACAGCCAAGAGTAAAAGGAACCACTATTTTTAACAAGGCTGTGGGAGTGCCTGGGAATGGATTTTTTGAATTTAAGGGGTAACCTTCCGTACTGTTATTGATTATTATTCATAATGGATTCAATCCTTTGCATATTTAATGTATGGCATTCTATATGTTATAATACCTGACTATGGGGCTGTATTTTCCCATTGAACAATCCCAAAATTTTGCAAACAAATATGGCTTTGATCAATCGTGAAACTAATACACCTCACTATCCTGAAGCGAACAGAGGTTGAGAGAGGGGTACAAACCATGAAGTAATTATTGAAGGAAAATGAAACCCTTGACCTAATTCTTCTGAGTTATTGATCTTCTTCATTACTGAATGGTTTCTTGCAATTAGAGTTGCTAATGAGTAGGAGATTGTGACCATTGCTTCCATCTCTGACAAATCAAATGCGACATCAGTATGAATGACCACAAATAGGTAAACCAGTTAGAGGAAGAACAGAAAAAGAACCAGTCTTGGAACTTTAATCACAGGCATTGAACATGAGTTAGCAGCCGTGAAGCTTGCGGAGAGGGTATGGGCCTGAGACAAACAGGAAAGGTATACTTATTGAAAAAACTCCTCGACCAAGATTGTACAGGGGTTGAGACAGGCCAGGGAAACACAACTGCAGGCCCTTAATTCTGTTGGAAAAGAAAACCAACAGAAACTTGGGCTTGCTACTCAGATCCTGAAGAAGAGGAAGAACCTAATGGAAGCTCTGCAGTCATGTAGGAGAACTCCCACACTGAGAAGGGAGAGTGTTGAATATCCTTGACCTCAATAAGATTAGAATGAGATTGGTCAAGACACCTCAGAGACTAAGCCTGTGAAGGGAGAGACTTTGGGGGAGGAAGATGTAGGAAGAGGCAAATATGATGGGGATAAAAACTTGGGGGATGGGTGGGAGTTGTAGAGTAAAGTGGGAGTCTTTTAAGGAACAGTTGTTAAGGCTACAGGACAGGCATGTGCGTGTAAAAAAGGATAGGAAGGGTAGGATTCGAGAACCGTGGATAACCAGGGGAATTGAGGGACTGGTCAATAAGAAAAGAGAGGCGTACGTTAGGTCCAGGCAGCTAAAAACGGAGGGAGCTCTGGAGGAGTACAAAGAAAGTAGGAAAGAACTCAAACGGGAAATCAGAAGGGCAAAAAGGGGTCACGAAATGTCCTTGGCAGACAGGATTAAGGAGAATCCCAAGGCACTTTATTCATACGTTAGGAACAAAAGAGTTGTCAGGGAAAAAATCGGACCTCTCAGGGACAAAAGTGGGGAATTATGCTTGGAGCCCAAAGAGTAGGGGAGATCCTAAATGAATACTTTGCGTCGGTATTCACAAAGGAGAGGGATGTGTTGACTGGGAGTGTCTCGGAGGGGAGTGTTGAACCGTTGGAGAAAATCTCCATTACAAGGGAGGAAGTGTTAGGTTTGTTAGAGAATATAAAGACTGACAAATCCCCAGGGCCTGATGGAATCTATCCAAGGCTGCTCAGGGAGACAAGAGATGAAATCGCTTGGCCTCTGACGCAAATCTTTGTCTCGTCACTGGATGCAGGTGAGGTCCCAGAGGATTGGAGGATAGCTAATGTGGTCTTGTTATTTAAGAAGGGTAGGAAGGATAACCCGGGTAATTATAGGCCGGTGAGCTTGACATCCGTGGTGGGGAAGTTGTTGGAGAAGATTCTTAGAGATAGGATGTATGTGCATTTAGAAAGGAATAAACTCATTAACGATAGTCAGCATGGTTTTGTGAGAGGGAGGTCATGCCTCATTAACCTGGTGGAGTTTTTTGAAGAAGTGACCAGAATGGTTGACTAGGGAATGGCCGTGGATGTCGTCTATATGGACTTTAGTAAAGCGTTTGACAAAGTCCCTCATGGTAGGCTGGTGAAAAAGGTTGGATCTCATGGGATAAAGGGGGAGGTGGCTAGATGGGTGGAGAACTGGCTTGGTCACAGAAGACAAGAGGGTGGTAGTGGAAGGGTCTTTTTCCAGCTGGAGGCCTGTGACTAGTGGTGTTCTGCAGGGTTCTGTATTGGGACCTCTGCTGTTTGTGATTTATATAAATGATCTGGAAGAAGGTGTAACTGGGGTGATCAGTAAGTTTGCAGACGACACAAAATTGGCAGGACTTGCAGATAGTGAGGAGCATTGTCAGAAGCTACAGACGGATATAGATAGGCTGGAAATTTGGGCAAAGAAATGGCAGATGGAGTTCAATCCTGATAAATGCGAAGTGATGCATTTTGGTAGAAATAATGTAGGGAGGAGCTATACGATAAATGGCAGAACCATAAAGGGTGTAGATACGCAGAGGGACCTGGGTGTGCAAGTCCACAGATCCTTGAAGGTGACGTCACAGGTGGAGAAGGTGGTGAAGAAGGCATACGGCATGCTTGCCTTTATAGGACGGGGCATAGAGTATAAAAGTTGGGGTCTGATGTTGCAGATGTATAGAACGTTGGTTCGGCCGCATTTGGAATACTGCGTCCAGTTCTGGTCGCCACACTACCAGAAGGACGTGGAGGCTTTGGAGAGAGTACAGAGGAGGTTTACCAGGATGTTGCCTGGTATGGAGGGGCTTAGTTATGAGGAGAGATTGGGTAAACTGGGATTGTTCTCCCTGGAAAGACGGAGGATGAGGGGAGACTTAATAGAGGTGTATAAAATTATGAAAGGCATAGATAGGGTGAACGGTGGGAAGCTTTTCCCCGGGTCGGTGGTGACGTTCACGAGGGGTCATAGGTTCAAGGTGAAGGGGGGGAGGTTTAACACAGATATCAGAAGGACATATTTTACACAGAGGGTGGTGGGGGCCTGGAATGCACTGCCAGGCAAGGTGGTGGAGGCGGACACACTGGGAACGTTTAAGACTTATCTAGATAGCCATATGAACAGAGTGGGAATGGAGGGATACAAAAGAATGGTCTAGTTTGGACCAGGGAGCGGCACGGGCTTGGAGGGCCAAAGGGTCTGTTCCTGTGCTGTTTTGTTCTTTGTTCTAAAGGGTTAACCTTCGAAGCAAACATGATGCGCATGTCAGATCACATGACTGTAAGTATGATTTTGAAGAGAGCTCGTACCTCAGGTGGAAGTCGATACATGCAATATATAAATGGCTCTGAAGAAGAATCATACAGACTCAAGACAGTAACTCTGTTTCTCTGGATACAGATGTTGCCAGACCTGCTGAGATTTTCCAGCATTTTCTGTTTTACTTTTGCAAGTAAATAGTTATGTTTAGAAAAGCTGGGCGCAGCATACCTTTGGGAGACTAGACAATTCCCATCTTCAGTCCTACACAACAAAACACCAGGTAGAAATGCTGATTAGCTGTTCTTGTCCTCTACTCCCTTTTCATCTTAGAAATAAATGGTTAGTTTACAGTGCAACCGAATACTCCCAGATACCTTTAACATCTTTCTGGGACTGAGGGACACTTGGTCTATTCAGCATAATCTCACGAGGCTGCTGCCATTGTCTCGAAGCATAATATCTTGCACCTTCTTCTCATTTAAAAATCTAAGCCGCCTTTTTATCTCTAACAGTCAAAGCCCTCACTGTAAGGCACAATAGTTCACATGACCCCCTTCATTTACCCTAAATTTAAAGCTACAGTCCCAACATCATCTATATATATATATAACCTCATAATTATATATTTATATAGTATATAATAAGAATAACATAATTATAAACCTCATAATTGTATAATTGGAGCACCTCATCAGTTTTTAAATTGTCATGGCGAGCTGATAAATAGATTGATAGGAAAGAAAGAGGTAGCAAGCTGGGGAGGTCCTGGCAACCAGGAAGTGGAAATTATTGAGAGCTTCAAGTTTCTAGGTGGCCAAATCACCAACAGCTGCTAGATTCCCCCCACCAACTTTTGATGTTTTGATTTGATTTATTATTGTTACATGTGTTGGGATACAGTAAAAAGTATTGTTTATTGCGCGCTATACAGACAAAACACATTGAAACATAAGAGAGCCCACCAACACCTCTACTTTCTCAGGAGGCTAAGGAAATTCTCATCCCCCTCACCAATTTTTACAGATGCACCATAGGAAGTATCCTTTCTGGATGTATCACAGCTTGGTTTGGCTTCTCTGACCAAGACCGCAAGAAACTACTAAGGGTCATGAACGTGGCACAGTCCATCGCGCAAACCAGCCTCCCATCCATTGACTCTGTCTACACTTCCCGCTGTCTCGGAAAAGTAGCTAGCATAATCAAGGATCCCACGCAGCCGGGATGTGCTCTCTTCCACCACCACCTTCCATTGAGGGGGGAAAAAATACAAAAGACTGAAAACATGTACCAACCGACTCAAGAATAGCTTCTTTCCTGCTACCATCAGACTTCTGAATGAACCCACCATATATTGAGCCGATCTTTCTCTACATCTTATCTGTGACCGTAACACTATATTCTGTGCAGTCAGGAGTGTGAGGGGTCAGGAGAAATGACTGGCAGTGCCGACATTCGGGAGGGGGTGGTTGGTGTGTATGTCAGGGGAGAAGACTGGAAGTGCGGGGAGAGGGGGGGGGATCGGGAGAAGACTGGAAATCTGGGGGGGGAGGTCAGCGGAAAAGACGGAGTGCGGAGGGTGCGGGAGAGAAGACTGGGGGTGGAGTGGTTCGGTAGGTTGGGAGAGATTGGGGGGGGGGCAGTCGGGAGAGACGATGGAGGGTAGGTGGGGGGATGGGGGGGCGCGGTCGGGAGAGATGACGGAGAGTGGGTGGGTGGGGTGGGGGGCAGTCGGGAGAGATGACGGAAGGTGGGTGGGGGGTGGGCGGTCGGGAGAGATGACGGAGGGTGGGTGGGGGGGTCGGTCGGGAGAGATGACGGAGGGTGGGTGGGGGGGTCGGTCGGGAGAGATGACGGAGGGTGGGTGGGGGGGTCGGTCGGGAGAGTTGACGGAGGGTGGGTGGGGGGGCGCGGTCGGGAGAGATGACGGAGGGTGGGTTTGGGGGGGGCGGTCGGGAGAAATGACGGAAGGTGGGTGGGGGGGCGGTCGGGAGAGATGACGGAGGGTGGGTGGGGGGGGGGGCGGTCGGGAGAGAGGACGGAGGGCGGGTGGGGGGGGCAGTCGGGAGAGATGAGGGCGGGTGGGGGGGGCAGTCGGGAGAGATGAGGGCGGGTGGGGGGGGCAGTCGGGAGAGATGAGGGCGGGTGGGGGGGGCAGTCGGGAGAGATGAGGGTGGGTGGGGGGGTGCGGTCGGGAGAGATGAGGGTGGGTGGGGGGGGCGGTCGGGAGAGATGAGGGTGGGTGGGGGGGCGGTCGGGAGAGATGAGGGTGGGTGGGGGGGGCGGTCGGGAGAGATGAGGGTGGGTGGTAGGGGGGGGGGCGGTCGGGAGAGATGACGGAGGGTGGGTGGGGGGGGCGGTCGGGAGAGATGAGGGTGGGTGGGGGGGGGCGGTCGGGAGAGATGAGGGTGGGTGGGGGGGCGGTCGGGAGAGATGAGGGTGGGTGGGGGGGGCGGTCGGGAGAGATGAGGGTGGGTGGTAGGGGGGGGGGGGGCGGTCGGGAGAGATGACGGAGGGTGGGTGGGGGGGGCGGTCGGGAGAGATGAGGGTGGGTGGGGGGGGGGCGGTCGGGAGAGATGAGGGTGGGTGGGGGGCGGGCGGTCGGGAGAGATGACGGGTGGGTGGAGGGGGCGTTCGGGAGAGATGCAGAAGGGTGAGGGGGGGCGGCGGTCGGGAGAGATGATGGTGGGTGGGGGGGGGGCGGTCGGGGGAGATGACGGGTGGGTGGGGGGGGCGGTCGGGGGAGATGATGGGTGGGTGGGTGGGTGGGGTGGACGTTAGGGAGAGATGCAGGAGGGTGGGGGGGGCGGTCGGGAGAGGTGACGGTGGATGGGTGGGGGAGGTGGGGGGGCGGTCGGGAGAGATGATGGTGGGTGTGCGGGAAAGGGGGGGGGGCGGTCGGGAGAGATGACGGAAGGTGGTTGGGGGGGGGGACGGGGGTGCGGTTGGAGAGATGGCGGAGGGTGGGGGGTGCAGCCAGGAGAGATGACGGGGAATGCAGAGGATCAAGAAAGATCAGGTGTTGGTGGTGGGTTAGTGTGAAAACGGTCTGACTGGCAATCAGGAGGGAGGATGGACTGGAAGGTCACTGGTAGGAGATGTTGGTGGAGGTGGAAAGATGTCAGACTGTCAATCAGTAAGGAGGGGACTGGAAGAGGTCGCAGCAGAATATACAGTTGAGCACTCCTCCTCTCCCTGACTCAAACATAGTATGATGTGGAGATGCTGTCGATATGCGCGGTCTTCTTGGAGATCCTCTCCACTTGGTGTCGATATGCGTGATCTTCTTGGAGATCCTCTTCAATTGGAGATCTGCTTCATCCTGGACCACAATGTCCTCACCTTCAACAACCAGTTCTTCATCCAGACACACGGAACAGCCATGTGGAACAAAATTCGCACATCAATATGCCAACATCTTCATGCACAGATTCGAACAAGACCTCTTCACCGCATAGGACCTTCAACCGATGCTATACACTAGATACATCGATGACATTTTCTTCCTTTGGACTCATGGTGAACAATCACTGAAACAACTATATGATGACATCAACAAGTTCTATCCCACCATCAGACTCACCATGGACTACTCTCCGGAATCGGTTGCATTCTTGGGGACACGCATCTCCGTCAAGGACGGTCACCTCAGCACTTCACTGTACCGTAAGCGCATGGATAACCTTACGATGCTCCACTTCTCCAGCTTCCACCCTAAACACGTTAAAGAAGCCCTCCCCTACGGACAAGCCCTCCGTATACACAGGATCTGTTCAGATGAGGAGGATTGCAACAGACACCTCCAGACGCTGAAAGATGCCCTCATAAGAACAGGATATGGCGCTTGACTCATTGATCGACAGTTCCGACGCGCCACAGCGAAAAACCGCATCGACCTCCTCAGAAGGCAAACACAGGACACGGCAGACAGAGTACCCTTCGTCATCCAGTACTTCCCCGGAGTGGAGAAGCTGCAACATCTTCTCCGGAGCCTTCAACATGTCATTGATGAAGACGAACATCTCGCCAAAGCCATCCCCACACCCCCACTTCTTGCCTTCAAACAACTGCACAACCTCAAACAGACCATTGTCCACAGCAAACTACCCAGCCTTCAGGAGAACAGTGACCACGACACCACACAACCCTGCCACAGCAACCTCTGCAAGACATGCCGGATCTTCGACACGGATGCCATCATCTCACGTGAGAACACCATCCAACAGGTACACGGTACATACACTTGCAACTCGGCCAACGTTGTCTACCTGATACGCTGCAGGATGTCCCAAGGCATGGTACATTGGGGAGACCATGCAGATGCTACAACAACGGATGAATGAACACCGCTCGACAATCACCAGGCAAGAGTGTTCTCTTCCTGTTGGGGAACAGTTCAGCGGTCACAGGCATTCGGCCTCTGATCTTCGGGTAAGCGTTCTCCAAGGCGGCCTTCACAACACACGACAATGCAGAATTGCTGAGCAGAAACTGATAGCCAAGTTCCGCACACGAGGACGGTCTCAACCAGGATCTTGGGTTCGTGTCACACTATCTGTAACCCCCACGACTTGCCTGGGCTTGCAAAATCTCCCTAACTGTCCTGGCTGGAGACAGTACATATCTCTTTAACCTGTGCTTAACCCTCTCTCCACTCACCTTGTCTGTACCTTTTAAGATTTGATTACCTGTAAAGACTCGCATTCCAAGCATTATCTTGTAAATTGAGTTTGTGTCTTTATATGCCCTGTTTGTGAACTGAAATCCCACTCACCTGATGAAGGAGCAGCGCTCCGAAAGCTAGTGGCTCGTGCTATCAAATAAACCTGTTGGACTTTAACCTTGTGTTGTGAGACTTCTTACTGTGTCAAACATAGTATTCCAGAAAGCATTTAACCTGTTGGAAACAGCTGCTCTTCCATCCCTTTAGCTGCTGGGTTTAAATTCCTTTCACCCACCATTAATTTAAGTGGCTGCCAAATTATCAGAATTTTACACATAAACGTTGACCATCTTGCCGGAGTGGATATCTCGGATACCGCCAAACTATTGGTGCTAATTCGCGGTGGGCTGTGGTCACGTTTCTGGAACTTGCGTCTGCCCTGCCCCTCCCTTCCCATCCATGGTGGAGGTAAGAAATCTCCCCCTTATGCTCCTTGCTATCAATTTGCCAAACAGTGGAAAACAATTATTAACTGTTTTCTGAAAACCTTTCACAACTTTGAAATCTTGTTTCAGATATTCCTTTATCTTCTCATTCCAAGTTTTAATAAAAAATCATTTCCACAGAAGTTTTGCGGCACCCTTTCATGGTTCTTTTTATTCCTGCTATAATGGATTGCACAGAATTACTTGAAATGTGACCACCTGATATTTTCTTGTTTTCCCCATTCAGTTAATGTTTTCAATGCACGTTTCTTGCATTAATGAGCTCAAAATATATCTGTTCTTTTTTAAACTGTACTTGGAATTCCCCTAAAGTTTATTTAAGAATACAGTTAGAATATAACAAAAAGAATTAGCATAACTTTAACCAATTACAAGGCCCACACACGATACAGTATATTTATTAACATTTATCTATCTCTGTTATTCCAATTTGAAGCGATATCCCATAGACATACACCCTTCTTCAGAATTAGCACAAGAACAAGTATGCACATGATGCTGGATTTTCAGCTTTTTAACACTTCTGGTCAGACGTCTGGGCAGCAATTTTCAGAAAAGGATATATCCTCAAAGCAGCAAAACCTCAGAGAAGCAAATCAAGCCTCTGGCAGTTCCCAGTCGCCAGACACCAGAGACAGAAAAGGATACCTCCCCCTCTGCAGCTTCTAAAGCAACAACTCTGTTACAGCATAATCTCCAAAAAAGAGACTTGTTTTCTGGCAGATTCCAGTCTCAAACTTTAGAGAATGGTAAAGAGAGAAACTTCCCCTCTCAACTCAAAAGCAGCATCTAAGCTTGAATACCCTATGAAAAAGCCCAGCTTCCCTGTCACATGACCATACCTGCCAATCATCCCAATGAAGCCCCACTCTGCAAAATCCAGGGGAAAACAACAGAACAGCATAAATTCAGATTTAAATCAACATTTTGGCCATTAAAAACAACTAGGCTGCTGCAACATCAATACAGCATACCGGTAGACACTACGGCTCCAAGTGTTTAAAAAGAACTGTTACAACTCAAGAACATGGCTCAAAATACATTTCTTAAAGGCAAAGCATTGTCACTTGCCTATCTTCAGTAGACCATTACAGAAGTAAACAATGGGAATGTTGACGGAGAATAATAAGGTGATGATACTTACCAGCAGCATAAAACTGTTTCTGCTGAGTACATTTTGCAGCAGAAAATAAGTTCTTTTCATCGTGATATATGGCTGATTCTATTCAAATTCAATAGCTGTCTTGTCTTAAAAAGGTCAGGTAAAGTACATGTCATCTGGAAAAGTTACTAGCATTTTTCTCAACTGGCTAATGAGAGGACAGCCATCAAACCTTTGTTATTTTATTTCCACCAAAATAATTCCCCAGGGAATAGATGTTAGAAAATTAATGCAATTTCATAGAAATCATAGAAATCATAGATTTGTGCAGCAACTTTGAAAGGGAAAATCAAATAATTACATCAGATCAAACTGATATATATTCAGTAAGCGTGGAGATGCATACTTTTAGTTTTAATAAACATTAGAGAGCAGAAGCAGTATTTTTGCCCAAATGTCAGTACCCCTGTAAGGTTAACTGAAATTTAATGATGTAATTTTATGCCAGGATTGTGATGGCCCAAACAAGAATATGCACCCACTTACAGAATCATATAGTTCTAAAATACTAGCGTAGGCTTTTTAAACTCGGACTTTCCAATAAATCTGGGATGGGTAGAGGTGCAAGCTATCAGTGATGCCGTATGCTATGTCTCCCACATCCTTGCATCCCTTCTCCCATTAACCAGCGTTGAATATGAATAGAAATTTGGGAATAATGTTCCGTGCTGTTTCCTGCCATTTTCATTGAACTTGGCTATCAGTTTCTGCTCAGTGACTCTGATCCACCCACATTGTCTGTACCTTTAAGACCTGGCTGGCTGGAGAGTTTCGCATTCTAATTCGTATTCTGTAACTTGATTTCTGTGTCTGTGCACTGTTTGAGAGCAGATATCCACTCCATCTGACGAAGGAGCAGTGCTCCGAAAGCTTATGGTATTTGCTACCAAATAAACCTGTTGGACTTTAACCTGGTGTTGTGAGACTTCTTACTGTGCTTAACCCAGTCCAACGCCGGCATCTCCACATCATGATTTCCATACCACAGCAGGCCTCTGGCGCCTTCACATCAGCACTGCCGATGTACCAGTGAGACTCTTGGGTGAAGCCGGCAGAACTGATATTAGCATGCAAATTTTAGCCAAGGGAGCCGACAAGTGGAAATCTTAACCCCCTTCTCTCACTGCTCGAAATATGTCCCAATCATTGAGGAATTTGTGGAGATTAGGGGGAAAGCTTAGTGTGTAAAGTAGTTGTGGCATGTACATTTCTACTACAAAATAGGAAAATAAAATCTACAGTTTTAAAAAAGATCTGTTGATTGAAACAAGATATTTTTTGCCTTTCTACCTTTGAGCTGGTGAATGAAGTCAAAGCAACTGGGTTGCAAAAATAAGAATTGTTTTTGTTGGGCAGTATTGTTAATTTACCTGAAATACTAACCAGTTAAAAGTTAAGGGGAAAAATGAATTTATTGCACTCGGAGCAGATGCTTATTTTTCGTACTGTGTGATAGTTGTTGCTTTCTTTGCAATTTGCTGACTGGTTTCTCTAATTCAGTTATTGACTGGTTTTACATTAAAAAAAAATCATTTGTGGGATGTGGGCATTGCTGGCTAGGTCAGCATTCATTGTGAGAAGGTGGAGGTGAGCTGTGTTCTTGAACCATGGCAGTCCATGCAGTGTAGATATACCCACAGTGCTGTTAAGGAGGGAGAACAAGAATTTTGACCCAGTGACAGTGAAGGAATGGAGATAAGGTTTTAAGTCAGGATGGTGAGTAACCTCCATCTGGTGGTGTTCCCATTTATCTGCTGCCCTTGTCCTTCTAGGTAGTAGAATGTATGGCCAAATTCCCCTCCAATTTGATTTTCAAGTTTGCTGATGACATCACAGTAGTGGGTTAGATCTCAAACAATGACGAGAGATTACAGGAATGAGATAGAGAAGCTGGTGAACTGGTGTGGCAACAATAATCTCTCCCTTAATGTCAACAAAATGAAGGAGATTGTGATCAACTTCAGGAAGCATAGTGGAGAACATGCCCCTGTCTAGATCAATGGGGACGAAGTAAAAAGGGTCAAGAGCTTCAAGTTTTTAAATGTCCAGATCACCAACAACCTGTCCTGGTCCCCCCATGCCGACATATAGTTAAGAAAGTCTACTTTCTCAGAAGACTAAGGAAATTTGGCATGTCCGCTACGATTCTCACCAATTTTTACAGATGCACCATAGAAAGCATCCTTACTGGTTGTATCACAGTTTGGTATGGCTCCTGCTCTGCCCAAGACTGCAAAGAACTACAAAAGGTTGTGAATGTAGCCCAATCCATCACCCAAACCAGCCTCCCATCCATTGACTCTGTCTACATTTCCTGCTGCCTCGGCAAAGCAGCCAGCATAATTAAGGACCCCTTGCACCCCGGATATTCTCTTCCCCCTTCTTCCATGGGGGAACAGATTCTTCCCTGCTGCTGTCAGACTTTTGAATGGACTTACCTTGCATTAAGTTGATCTTTCTCTACACCTTAGCTATGACTGTAACACTACATTCTGCACTCTCGTTTTCTTCTCTATGAATGGTATGCTTTGTCTATATAGCGTGCAAGAAACAATATTTTTCACTATGTTAATGTATGTGACAATAATAAATCAAATCCAAATAGTAGTCTTGGGTTTGAAAGGAGCTGTCGAAGGAGTCTTGGTGAGTTCCTGCAGTGCATCTCGTAAATGGTACACACTGCTGCCACTGTGCATCAGTGGTGGAGGGAGTGATTGTTTGTTTGTGGGTGGAGTACCAATCAAGCAGACTGCTTTGTCCTGGATGGTTCTTGACTGTTGTTGGAGCTGCACTCATTCAGGCAAGTGGGAGAGTATTCAATCACTCTCTGGACTTGTGCCCTGTAGATGGTGGCTAGGCTTTGTGGGGGGTCAGGAGGTGAGTTATTCAATGCAGGATTCCTAGCCTCTGATCTCTTCTTGTAGCCACAGTATTTATATGGCTAGTCCAGTTCAGTTTCTGGTTAATGGTGACCCTGAGAATGTTGATAGTGGGGGATTCAGCAAAGATAATGTCACTGAATGTTGAGGTGTGATGGTAGATTCTCTCTTGTTGGAGGTGGTCATTGTCTTGCATCTGTGTGGCATGAATGTACTTGGCACTTGTCAGCCCAAGTCTAACTATTATCCAGGTCTTACTGCATGTGGACATGGACTGGTTCAGTACCTGAGGAATCATGAATGGTGCTGTATATCGTGTAGTCATCAATGAACATTCCCACTTCTAACCTAATGATAGAAGGAAGATCACGATGAACCAGCTGAAGATGGTTGGGCCTAGGACACCACCCTGACGAACTCCTATAGCAATGCCCTGGAACTGAGATGATTTACCTCCAACAACCACAACCATCTTTCTTTGTGCTAAGTATGGCTCCAACCAGTAGAGAGTTTTGCTCTGATTCCCATTGACTTCCGGTTTTGCTAGGGCTCCTTGATGCCAAATTTGGTCAAATACTGTCTTGATGTCAAAGGTATTTACTTTCTCCTCATTTCTGCCATTTAGCCTCTCTGTCCATGTTTGGACCAAGGCTGTACTGAGGTCAGGAACTGAGTGGCCCTGCTGAATCCAAACTATGCGCCAGCAGGTTATTGCTAACCAAGTGCTAATTGTTGCACTGTTGATAGTGACACAGTGGTTAGCACTGCTGCCTCACAGTGCCAGTGACCCAGATTCGATTCCTGGCTTGGGTTACCATCTGTGCAGAGTCTGCACGTTCTCCCCGTGTCTGTGTGGGTTTCCTCCGGGTGCTCCGGTTTCCTCCCACAGTCTGAAAGACGTGCTGGTTAGGTGCATTGGCCATGCTAAAATCTCCCTCCGTGTACCCGAACAGGCACCGGAGTGTGGCGACTAGGGGATTTTCACAGTAACTTCATTGCATTGTTAATGTAAGCCCACTTGTGACACTAATAAACTAAGCTAAACCTTCCATCACTTACTGACGATTGAGAGTAGACTGATGGGGTGGTAATTGGCTGAGTTAGATGTGTCCAACTTTTTGTGACAGGGCATACCTGGGCAATTTTCCATGTAGACTGCAACTGTTCAAGAAGGCAGCTCACCACCACCAACATTTGAAGGTTGATTAGGGATGTGCAATAAGTGTTGGCCTGATCAATGATACCCACATCCTGTACAAAAAACAATTGCTGGTTAAATACCACTGTTGTAGCTGTACTGGAACAACTTTACTAGGGGGCATGGCAAGTTCTGAAGCACAAGCCTTATTGTAGGTACTATTGCTGGAATATTGTCAGGGCTTATCGTCTTGATACCATGGGGAGTGAATCCCCATGATAGAGGAAGTGTTAAAGAGTTGGAATTCTTGAAAATGGATATTCACCAATGCCAGATGGATTGCTCCCTAGGATGTTGATGGAAGTCAGGGAGGAAATGACAGATGCTCTGAGGGCTATTTTTCAATCTTCACGAGACACAGATGAGGTGCCGGACGACTGGAGGAATGCAAATGTGGTTCTGTTGTTTAAAAAGAGTATGAAGGAAATGCCAAATAATTATAGGCGAGTTAGTCTTACTTCGGTGGTGGGAAAATTGGTAGAATCAATCTGAGACATACTCATCAATCCTGAGATAAACTGTCATTTAGGCATGGCTAGTTAGGAATAGTCAGCATGGCATTGTTAAGGAAAAGTCATGCCGTACAAATTTCATTGAATTCTTTGAGGAAGTGACAAGGAGGATTGATGAGGGTAATGCAGTAGATGTTGTAAACGTAGATTTTAGTAATGTATTTGACAAGGTCCCACATGGTCAAAAAAGTAAATTGGATACAGGCTAATGTGGTGAATTGGACCTAATGTTGGCTTAGTAACAGGAAAAAAGGGGTAATGGTCAATGGCTGCCCTTGCAAATGGAAAGCTGTTTCAAGTAGTGTTCTGCAGAGTTCAGTATTCGGACCCCTGCTGTTTGTTTTATATATTAATGATTTGGACTTGAACATGGGAGCACGATTGGGAAATTTGCAGATGACACAAAAATTGGCCATGTAGTGGATAGTGTGGAGGATAGTTGTAAGCTCAAAAATGCTACAGATGTGTTGGTGGAGTTGCAGGGAAGTGGCCGATGGAGTTCCACTCTTAAGTGTGAGATGATGCATTTAAGGAAGTCAAACAGTAAAAGGGAATACATGATAAACGGGAATATACTAAGGGGGTAGATGAAGTGAGAGTGCTTGGCATGCAAGTACACAGATCACTAAAGGTAGCAATACAGAAATCATAGAATCCCCACAGTGCAGAAGGAGTCCATTCGCCCCATTCAGTTTGCACCGATTCTCTGACAGAGTATCTTACTCAGGCCATCTCCCCTGCCCTACTCCCGTAACCCCATACATTTACCATGGCTAATCCATCTAACCTACACATCTTGGGATGCCAAGGGCCATTTACCATTGCCAATCCACCTAACCTGCATATCTTTGGACAGTCGATAAAGTTGTAAAGAAGGCATTTGGAATGCTCTCCTTCCTTGGCAGAGGTATAGAATACAAAAGTGGGGATAAGTGATGAAATTAAAGATACTGGTGAGGCCATAACTGGGATATTGTCTGCAGTTCTGGTCACCACATTACAGGAAGAATGTAATTGTTCTGGAGAGTGTGACGTTAGTGTCCCTTTAAGGAAGTTTTTTTTGAAAAACATGATTTCTGCAGCTCACAGCTTCAGTGGTTTCATGCTCATAGCCTTAATGTTGGGAGTCAATAACAATGTTGGGAGGAGAAAAAAAACTGTGGGCAGGTCAGGTGACAGGGAAGGGTTTCAGTTTCATTTTGGCTGTAGTATTAGAGGCAGTCTTAGAAGCAAGCTGGAAAAGAAGTTTTTTTCTCTCTCTGTTTTGCCTTGAAAATTTTACCAGTTAGCTGAAAGGCTTGATGCCATGCTGCGGTAATTAATCTGTGCTTTGGTGTTTTTGGGGAGCTGATACAACTGCAGGCTGCTCTGAGTTTTCAAGATCATTTGAAATCAGCATTCAACCCAGGGAACTGGATTCTAGTATCATGTGAGCTTTAGTGATAAATCTGTTTGAAGGGTTTTGTTTATTGGATTTTGGTTTTGATTGGAACATCATTAGATATATTCATGAAGGGTTATACACTGGTGTTGTTTTGTTTTTTGTAATTGATAAAAGTTCTTGTTAATTTTCTTACTATGCATGTTAACTATATTCTTAAATAAATTTTGTTTGATAAAAGCTCCTTAGTAGATCTTTTAAATCACACCTGAAGTGAAACATTTCATGCTTATTCTAGCTAAATTCAAGATGAAAAACCTATAGTTCAGGTGGGCTTCATAAAACACTTTGGAGTTTCTAACCTGAACCATAACAAGAGCATTCAAAAATGATTTACTACAATGTTGCCAGGGCTGGAGAATTGTGGTTACGAGCAGATATTGGAGAGGTTGGGACTATTTCTCTTGGAACAGAGAAGGCTATAAGAGTGGCATGATTGAGTTGTACAAAGTTGTTAGGGGTAAAGATAGAGTAGACAGGAGGAACCTGTTTCCCTCGGCCGACTTCAAAAACCAGGCGTTATACCTTTAAGCAAAGTGGCAGATGGATTAACAGGGAGATAAGGAAATACTTTTTTACGCAGAGGGTAGTGGGTGTCTGGAATTCACTGCCTGAGTTGGTGGTGGAAGCAGAGGCCCTAAACTTGTTTTAAAAAATACCTGAATCTGCATCTTAAGTGTTGTAAGTTACAGGACTGAGGACCACGTGCAGGAAGATGGGCTTTGAAAGGGCACCTGGGTGTCTTTGGGTTAGCATGGACAAGATAGGCCAAATGGCCCCCTTCTGTGCTGTATCATTTCTATGGTTTCAATGAATCGAATTGGCTGAAGACTGGAATTTGGATGCTGGGCACTTCTGGAGGAAGCTGAGATGGGTCACCCATTTGGCACTCCTGGCTAAAAATAGTCTCAAATGCTTCGGCCTTTTTTGCATTGTTGTGTTGGGCTCCCCCATCATTGAGGATGGGGATATTTGTGGATCCTTTCTCCTCTAGTGAGTTTTTTAATGGTCCACAACCATTCACAACTGGATGTGGTAGGACTGCAGAATCTTGATCTGATCTGTTGATTGTGGGATTGCTTAGCTCTGTCACAAGCTGCTTATGTTGTTTGGCATGCTAGTCCTCCTGTGTTGTAGCTTCACCTTTTAAATATTTTTAAATATGCTTGGTACTGATCTGGGCATAACACCCCCCCCCCCCCCCCCCCCCCCCCCCCCACCCGCCTCCTTCATTGTACCAGAGTTGAACCCCTGGTTTGGTGGTAATGGTAGAATGGAAGATATACTGGGCAAATGAGCTTATGGTTGAGTACAATTCTGCTGCTGCTGATGGCCCACAGCGCCTCATGGGTACCCAGCCTTGAGTTGCTAGATCATTTTGAAAGCTTTCCCATTTAGCATGATGGTAGTGTACACAACATGCTGCAGGGGTTTCCTGAATGTGAAAAAGTAGACATTACTACCTTTTATGATGCATTTATATCTCATTCCAATGAAATTTTAATTCATTTTAGTTTCAGGGTACATTTTTAAAATCTCGCCTTTTGAGTTGCGCTCTTGCACAAATCATCATTTGCTATCGGGAAATGAAAAACTGTTTTCACTTTATGTTTTCCATCTATGTAGATGTACTTTGTAGTGAGTAGAAATTTCAAACGTTTTTGCTGGTTAACAAACTAAATTTAACTACGAAGGGAAGTATTTACAACATGCTACTCTGCAATTATATCACATGACTTTTTATATTGAATTAAAGGGCACACCCTCCCACAAATGTCGTGTTTGCCAAAATAGTATAGCATTGAATAAAGTTAGATTATGGTTGAAGTTGGAATTACGAAATAAGACTGCTGGAAGTGAAGTCTGATGAGTAAGGCCTACCAAGGATACTGTATGAAAACAAACAATAAGATTTTGACTTCAGTTCCATTATAACAATCTAATTTATGCAGCTAAAACTGTGAAATACTATTGTTGCTGAGTCACAAGTGTAATTTTGTTAGACAAAATTTTGGTATTCATTGTGTTAAGGCTGTTTGGCCGCACAGTGGTGGTTTTGTGGATAATGCAATGTTTCTCACTTTCCACCTTTAAAGAAGGCTTTGTGTTGAAGAGAATCAACATCTTGGATGTAGCCCTTCTAAAATGCGAAGAGTGTTGTATAAATGTAAGTGGTTGTTGTTGCAAAACTCGCCTGAAAATAAACAGGTAAGTGTTTCCATGTGCCAACAAGCTTAGCAGACAGTTGAATAATCTGGCTTGACAGTAATTTTAACTACTTTAGAATCAACAAGATTGGAGAGTGGCAAATGTTGTGCCTTTGTTTAAGAAGGGCTGCAAGGAAAAGCCTAGGAATGACAGGCCGGTGAGCCTAACATCTTTAGTGGGTAAGTTGTTAGAAGATATTCTGAGAGACTGGATCTACAGGCAGTTAGAGAGGCAAGGACTGATTAGGGATAGTCGGCATGGCTTTGTGAGTGGAAAATCATGTCTCACAAATTTGATTGAGTTTTTTGAAGGGATAATCAAGAAGGTCGATGAGGGCAGTGCAGTTGATGTTGTATTGACACATTACTTTTTTAAAAATTTCGGCGGTTTTTCTTTTTTCAGCATTTTCTAAAGCTGGCTTCTATTTTGTATTCTTAAAACCATGGACAAGTGAATATTTGGTCTTGTAATGGATGAATTGGTGTACAAATACTTTTCACAGATAAGTAACTTTATCATAGAGGAAAGTTTATAATCAATCCTAACTTTGTTTATTAATTAGTCACAAGTATGGCTTACATTAACACTGCAATGGAGTTACTGCAAAATTCCCTTGGTCGCCACACTTAGGCACCTGTTCGGGTCAATGCACCTAACCAGCATGTCTTTCGGACTGTGGGAGGAAACCGGAGCACCCGGAGGAAACCCACGCAGACACGGGGAGAACATGCAAACTCCACACAGACAGTGACCCAAGCCAGGAATCCAACCCAGGTTCCTGGCGCAGAGAGGCAGCAGTGCTAACCACTGTGCCACCATGCTACCCACCAGTTTTTAAATGGTAGGACTTTATTGCAGGTGACAATTGCCCATGATGCACAGTTGGTATATTTTCATCTAACTACTGTTGGTGATATTTATCAAATGCACTTGTGTCTATATGGGAAAATAATTGCCATATTTTAAAAATTGCTTGAAAAGGAAAATATATGCCTAAAGTTGTATTTGGGAGAATTTCTTTTCATTTTTTAAGGGAGGTGTGAATGTGAAGTTGAGTTTCCAATCAGATCAGCCAAGCGGCCTACTACTGCTTCTCATTCATATGTTCGTATGAACCCAATATCTTCAGTTTGGTGCCCTTGTTCTTGGCAGTTATTTACTGAGCCACAGCAAAGTGCTGTGATTTTCTTACTTTAGATAAGGTGAGGAGGCAGGCTCTGAGAACAGGGATCAAACCCATGCTGTTGGTGCCCACCTGATCCATGTAGCCAACTGAGCTAATCAGCTCAACTGATACCAATATATACATTTTAATAATCTCAGAATTATTGAAATATTAGAAAAACATATCCCTGTAATTTGCAGAGCAGTAATTTTTTAAAAATTAGTATGCGATTTGAAAAAGGTAAAGGAGTTAAGTTACATATGCTTTGATGTGAAATGAATGGGAGCTGGGAATTTGATGCTCATCCTTACTCTTTTTTGACTTGGATTTAATGGAGTAGTCATAAAAAAATTGTCTAGAATGTAGTATGATCAGCTCGTTCCCACGCGTTGTTCATTGTTAAAAATATAAGTCACGTTACCTTATTTATTTGGTTGGAGGGAGTGGCAACAGTACAGAGGAAAGAAGTGATGGTTAGAATAGAATAGAATCATACAGTACAAAAGGAGGCCATTCGGCCCATCGAGTCTACACTGACCCCAATCCCACCCAGGCCATATCCCCATAACCCCATGCATTTACCCTAGCTAGTCCCCCTGACACTAAAGGGCAATTAAGCACGGCCAATCCACCTAACCCGCCCATCTTTAGACTGAGGGAAGAAACTGGAGCACCAGGAAGAAACCCACGCAGAATGTGCAAACTCCGCACAGACACTGATCCAAGCTGGGAACTGAAACTGGGTCCCTGGTGCTGAGGCAGCAGTGCTAGCCACTGTGCTGCCCAGAAATTAGGTTAACTCTCTAATTCCTGGGATGAGAGGGTTGTCCTATCAAATAGTCTGAGTCTGTATTCCTTGGAGCTTATTCAAGCATATACGATCCTGAGGGAGGTTTGACTGAGTAGATGGTGACATGTTTTCACTAGTGGGACAGTCGCGAAAAGGGCCATACCTACAAGATAAAGGACTGGTCATTTAAAAATGAAGTATGTGTGGAGAATTTTGTCTTGCAGAGAGTGGTTAATCTCTAAAATTCTCTGCTCCAAAGGCTGGTGGACACAGGAGCATTAGAAGTATTTAAAGTGGAGGTGGATAAATATTTGATAGATCAAGGAATAGAGAGGGCTGTGGGAAAATGGCACAGAAAAGTTAAGGCCAGCATAGATCATCGTATTGAATGGCAGGGCATGCTTGAAGGGCCTGGTGGCCTACTCCTGCCTCTATTTGTGTTTTTGTGTGGGTGTACCTACAGTACTGTGGCCTACATTGCTAAAGAACCGCCTTCTCGAAGACAATTGGGGACGGGCAGTAAATGCTGGCTAAGCCAGCGACACCCACATCTCATGAACAAATATCAAAATATTCTAAAACACAGTGGACGATCATTTCAGTCCCATGTGCTGCACAGTGATGTTACAAGTAAGGATATTGGGCTACAAGATGCTCAAAGATGATAAAACATAACTTCAAATTTAATTTAGACTTTAATACAAATGTAAGAATTAAAATTTTGATTTTGGGTAGAATAATTTCTTTGGGAATTAACACCTGTAAATTTGTTTGGGATATATTCAGTTGAGTTCATTGTCAGACCTGTTTGTACAAAGAAATTGACCAGTCTAGATGTTCTGCTTGATGGCACAATTACATTAATTGCCATATATATTTTGTGTTAGCACAGATTTAACCCGTTCTTTTCAGAGGTCCATTAATAATGAGTTCTTGTTGTGAATTAAATAAAAAGCAAGGTTTTTATTTGATGTGTATTGTTTACTTGAAGCCTTTTGAAATACTAATGGTAAATGTATTTGTATGTAGCAATATTCCTTAAACAGGTGCTTATTCTATTCCGTATTCTCCATTTTAAAAGCATGTCCCACTTTTGTCTGGAATAGCTGTTAGTCTGTACGCTTTCCCATTGTCGACAGCTTATTCATCTTGTTATGGTGAAAGCTGTAATGTTGTCTGTAAGACGCTAGGCTATTGAATGCAGTCTCTTGAAAAACCCTTGGTGATTGGCTGTTACGGAGGAATTCAGCTTGTAGAGAATGTGTGAACACCATCTGCTGTAGGGGGTTGCAGCCAGTGTGCAGCTGGCTCTGCAGGCTTTCAGCTGAAGAGACTAGCAACTCCTGGTTTAACTTGCAAGTTTCTAAACTTTATCCTCTTCTCTTGAGTTTTGTGTGTTGAGTATTGTTCTTGCTTGCGGTGATTAGTTTACATGCTGTTACTTGGAATTCTTTTTAATGTCCAAGCGAAATTGAAAGAGGAAAATTACAAAAGGATGGCAACTTGTTGCTTTTGGCCTCTGATATGAAGAGGGAAATCCAACATTCTTTTCGGCATTGGTTCGTGCCTAGTTAATCAGCAGTTAAAGGTAGGATCTTGTTCCAGATAAGTAGCTTTAAATAAAGCACAGTGTTCATGTTTTGAGAGAATGTGAGAGCGTGATTGCTGTTTCTCCAACAAGTCCTTGTTTGCTGATTTGTAAAACAGATGTACTCTTTTTAGCACTAACTTGTCTACGTGAAGTTCCTTAGGATTCCTTTTTATTTTGGTTCATGACGTTTGGCATAATTTTGCACTTTTTTTAAATTAACAAAGTGGGGTCATTTTCTTTGCATGTTTAAGTCCCACAGTGTAATTCTTCAGTAAAGCTTTTTCAAGTCTGACTGGGAAGTACTGGTGACCGTCCACAACTGCTTTTTACCCTATGTAAATGTAATCAGGATTAAAGCATTTCTGATTAATTTGTTTTTGTTGTATTGTAGCCTGCGTGTTGCTTGTCATTCCAAGAACTATAGTATGTTAATTACTTTTAATTTCTCACAGGAGATTGCATAATTTGTAAGGAGTTGAGCAGTCATGTTTATTTCTCTCAACCCACTCCCCCAACCCACTGTCCGTTCCCCTTCCCACTTTTATTTTTTTCAGCATGCACAAATGCACTTTCAGGAGAAATTCTCCGATGGCAATCGGGTGTAAGAACCCTGCTACCTTTTCCCCCTGCCAAATCTAGCTTGGGGTTGAAGAGGCTAATGATTACAAATCCTGCTACCCTGGCTAATTCAGCACAGCTGGGATTGAACTGGAACCTTCCTGATTTGTATGATTTAACTGTCTGTTAGGTAAACTTGTTGAATTATCATACCATGGACAATCAGATGTTTGATGGTTTCACGGTTGTGAATGTAAATAGGCACTGGTTTTGATATGATATATGTACAAAGTGAGCTTTTCTAGGGTTACATAGTTTTAACTATTTTGAAACAAGTGTGATAAACATCTGAGGCAGGCTTGGATATTGACCCAGCTGCAAACGTAAAACTAATTTTAAAAATATTTCTAATTGGTTACAAAAATATTATTGATACAAATTGACAATTGTGATTGCAAATTCATGTTGCAATGTTATTTTCATCGTTCTCCATTCTAAAGGGTGGGGAGACATATTATGAGGCCCATACTTGTATTAGTCCTCTGGGAATGGGAGTGTAAGTGCTAAAGTCTAATCTCCAGATTTCCCTCCTTTGACTACCCAAATGCAATTGGAAGCTCAATGAGAATTGATTGCACAGACCCACAGCCTACCTCTATCATGCTTTCCTGCTGGCCCCAAAAACTGTGACTTTTTAATTCATTGAGAAGCAAAATACATGCCCAAGTTGAGTACAGGGCATTTTCGACTTTTATACCTGGGATGATATAAGTCGAATCAATTTCAAATTTGCTTTCTTATAGTGATTTCAATCTCAAGAAATTGTATGATAGCCAATATAGTTCTAAGTTTGTTTATTACTGTAACAAGTAGTCTTACAATAACAATGAAGTTACTGTGAAAATCCCCTAGTTGCCATACTCCAGCGCCTGTTCGGGTACACTGAGGGAGAATTTAGCATGGCCAATGCACCTAACCAGCACATCTTTCTGACTGTGGGAGGAAACCGGAGCACCCGGAGGAAACCCACACAGACACAGGGAGAACGTGCGGACTCCGCACAGACAGTGACCCAACCCACGAATTGAACCCGGGTCCCTGGCGCTGTGAGGCAGCAGTGCTAACCGCCATGCTGCCCCATGCCTTGCCTAACTGGTCTTTCTTGAATACCTTTTTCGCAAAAGTACTGGAATGCCTTTGTTTTTCTTTGAATAATCCTCAGGCAATTAATGGGAGACATACAAATTAATATGCATATATTTTTAATTAGTATTCTCTGAGCATCAAAAGCAGAAAGAGAATGCATACATCTTCATGTCTATTAAATGTAACCTGCTAAAATGCTATTGGGGGAAAATCCTATCACATTCCTGCCACGTTATCTAATGTTTAGGTTCAACATTACAGTCAGCCATAATACCTTTTTTGATGGATTGTGTCAATCCTGTACCTTAGTTCAATCTGCTTGTCAGAAAATTAAAAAATTAATATGAAATTGTTTGCTTTGATTTCACACTATCACTTTCTCCACTTCCCTAAATTCTTTACATTCCCAAGGACAGTGGACATGGGGTACATTATTGCAACAAGTACTGGGAGCTGCAGCAGTCAATGTCTCACACATTGTAATTGTGGCTCCAGTGTACAGCACCAGGCATTTGACTTCAAAACCAAACTCAATCTTGCCCCCCACCTCCCCCCACAACACACACACACTCATTTTTCTTTAATGACTTGACACATTATAGGCTGCTTAGAGTTTTATCTTGCAATCCCCTATGTGTTATTGTAATTACTGTCTAGCACTTCAATTTTCTTAATTACATAGTATTGGGTGATAACTAAAAGCAGATGCTGTTGGCTATAGTATGACTTCTGCTGTTTATTCATCCATTTTACTTCAACTCTTTAGAAGTTTTGTGAATCCATCCTGTTGGTAGAATGAAATACCATAGGCCAAGAAGGCTCTTTGAATGCTGTTAATTTTTATAAAATAAGTTCGTTCATGGGAGGCGAGTGTTATTGTCCATTTCTAATTGCCTTTGGGAAGCTGGTGGTGAAACATTCCCTGCTGCAGTTCATCTGGTGTGGGTGCATCCACAGTGCTGTAAAGGAGGTTGTTCCAGGATTTCAACCCAGCGACAGTAAGATCATTCCAAGTCAGGATGCTGTGTGGGGCTTGGAGGGTACCTTGCCAGTGTGGTGTTCCTTGCATCTGCTGTCTTTGTTCTTGGTGGCCGAGGTTGAGGATTTGGAACACACTGCTGTCAATCTGGACAAGTGGTGTAGGGAATAAACATTTAGAGTGGATGATGGGTTGCCGCCAAGCAGGTTGCTTTGTCCTGGATGGTGTCGAACTTGTGTTGTTGAAGCTGCACTCATTGAGGCAAATGGAGAATATTCCATCACACTCCTAACGTGCCTTGCAGGTGGTGGACAGACTTTGTGGAATAGGAAATGAGTTAGTTGCTGGAGAATTCCTGGCCTCTGACCTGCTGTTCTAGCCACATTATTTACATGGCCAGTCCAGTTCAGTTCCTGATCAAAGGAAACTCCCCAGGATGTTGATGGTGGGAGAATCGGTGTTGGTAATGCCATTGAATGTCGAGGGGAGCTGATTGGATTCTCTGTGGTTGGAGTTGGTCATTGTTTGACCCCTGTGTGGCACAGATGCTACTTATCAGCCTTAGCCTGAATGTTGTCCAGATCTTGCTGTACAAGGACATGGACTGCTTCAATACCTGAGTAGTCGTAGATGGATCTGAATACTGCAATATTTGCTTCTGACAATGTTGGAGCGAATTGATGAAGCAATGATGAAGTGATTAAACCTAGGACTGAGTCCTGAGGAACTATTGCAGCAATGTTATGTGACTCAGATCATATTGTACAATCCTTACAGTGCAGAAGGACGTCCATCAAGTCTGCACCGACTCTCCAACAGAGCACCTTACTCAGGACCAATCCCCGTAACCTCTCATATTTATCCCACTAATTCCCCTAACCTATGCATTTTGGGATATAAGGGACAATTTAGCAGTGCCAATCCATTATTGACTTACAATTTTTTAAAAAAGCACCACCATTTACCACCTTGTCAAGTATGAAATCCAACTGGTGAAGAATATTACTCCTGATTACCATTGACTTCATCTTTGCTCGGGCTTCTTGCTGCCACACACAATCAAATGCTGCGTTGATGCTAAGGATGTGTCACTTGCCTCTGGAATTGAGCTCTTTTGCTCATGTTTGGACCAATGCTATAATGAGATCTGGAACCAAGGAGCCCTGGTGGAACCCAAACTGAGCATTGATAAGCAGGTTGTTACTAAGTAAGTGCTGTTGATGCATTCCATCATTTTTCTGATAATTGAGAGTTGGGACGATAATTGACTGGATTGGATTTGTCGTCCTTTTAGTGGACAGGACATAACTGGGCATTTTTCTGCATTGGTAGTCTTGCAGCTGTACTGGAGCAGCTTGGCTCGAGATCAGCTGGTCCTGGAGCAGAAATCTCCAATAATAAGCTGGGTTTGTTATAAGGGCCCTTAGCCGTTGCTATATCCAGTTCCTTCAGCTGTTCCATGATATCATGTGGAAAGAATTGAATTGGCTTAAGACTAGCCCCTTTGATGCAGGGGACCTCAGTGGGAGGCTGAAATGGATCACTTGACACTTCTAACTGAATATGGTTGCAAGTGCATCAAGCCTTGTCTTTTGCACTGCTTGTCTGGGACCACCTATCATTGAGGATGGGGATGTTTTTATTGTTAATTGTTTAATTGGATCTCCAGTTTAGGGGTGGCACGGTAGCACAGTGGTTAGCATTGCTGCTTCACAGCTCCAGGGTCCCAGGTTCGATTCCCGGCTCGGGTCACTGTCTGTGTGGAGTTTGCACATTCTCCTCGTGTCTGCGTGGGTTTCCTCCGGGTGCTCCGGTTTCCTCCCACAGTCCAAAGATGTGCGGGTTAGGTTGATTGGCCAGGTTAAAAATTGCCCCTTAGAGTCCTGGGATGTGTAGGTTAGAGGGATTAGCGGGTAAATATGTGGAGGTAGGGCCTGGGTGGGATTGTGGTCGGTGCAGACTCAATGGGCCGAATGGCCTCCTTCTGCACTGTAGGGTTTCTATGATTTCTATGATTTAGAGCTGCTAGGTTTGTTTTGAATCAGTCTCCCTCAACACAGTGGTAGTACCAAACAGCACTATGAAGGAGATCCTCTGTATGAAGCTGGGGTTTCCTTTCCACAAGGACTATGCAATGGTCAATCCTACCAAAACCATCATGGTAGGATTTTGGTAGATACCAAAAACATCTGTGATCGGTGGATGAGAATGTAATGTGAGTAGGAATAGACATCTAGCCCCTCAAACCTACTCTGCCATTCAATACGACCATTGCTGACTGTCTGCTCACCATATCCCTTGCTTCCCTGTGATTGATGAGGATGTGATCATGTAGGTTATTTCTTGTTGGTTCTCTCACTACTTGCTGCAGGCCCAGATATGTCCCTCAGGACTCAGCCAGCTGAGTGAGAAGTAATGTCCCCGAGCCACTCTTGGAGATGGACATTGAAGTCCCACACCAGGAGTACATTATTTTGCCCATTCTGCCTGCACTGCTTCTTTCAAGTGGTGTTCAACATGGTGGAGCACTGATTCATCGGCTGAGAGTACGTTGTAATCAGTCGGAAGTTTCCTTGACCATGTTTGTCCTGATTTCATTAAACATCCTGGAGTTCAGAGTCAATGTTGAGGTCCAGGGTCACTCTCTGTATACCACATTTCTGTCACCATTACTGGATCTATTCTCTTGCTGCAACAGGATATACTCAGGCATGGTAATGGAGTCTACAATATTGACTGTAAGGTAAGATTCGATGAGTATGACTATGTCTGGCTGTTGCTTGACTGTCTGTGGGGCTTTCATAATTTTGGCAGAAGATGTTTGTATGGAGGATCTTTGCAAGGTCAACTGGGCAGGGTCATTTCCGTGCCTAGTTGCTGTTGAATGGACCATCTGGTTTTATTCTTTAACCTTTCTTGATACAGATGAGTGGCTTGCTAGGTTGAAGCATATTACTGTGAATCTGGAGTTACATATAGGTCTGACCTGATAAGAATGTCACATTTTCTTTCCCTCAAGGGCATTAATGAACAAAATAAAACCTGGTAGTTTCCAGTGGACTATCATTGAGAGGTTCAGTTGATATTAGAGACAAAGAGAGAAAGCAAGATGAGATTTTTCCTGGAGAATGGCGGGGATCAGCTTCACTTGAAAGGTGTTAATTCTGTTTGTGCAAGAGCTTGAGGAGACTACTGGATTATTCAGGCAAGAACAACATGCACATGCCTAGCACTTTTAACATGGTGAAATATCCAAAATGTGTTCAAGCACTGAGCTGAACTTTGGTGGTGATTAAGAGAGATCAAAACCTTGTATGATAATGTATCTTGAAAAGGCTTTTGAAAGTGGAGACAATATGACGATCATGAATGTATTGGTTGGGCTACTGTTGTTGGAATAGGGCAAGGATTGGGATAGATGCACAGAAAACAAAAGTCAGAAGGATTGCTCATCTGAGCTTGAACATTCTGAGGAGGTTGAGGTGGTAGTGCATCAAGGAAGAATTTAGAAGCAAGGATGAGGATTTTGAAATGAATACACTGGAAGTTGGAACTGGTGGAGGTCAGCAAAAAAAGATGATAGGTATTGCATATGGGGATGGATGTGGTTACTGAGCTCTGGATGTTTTTTAGTTTATATGGGATAGAGATTGAGAGTGGTGAGAGGATTGTTGAAGTCAAACCTGGAGGTGGCAAAACTGCAGATGGAGGTTTGTGGTGGTGAAAGTGAGTTAGCAGAAGACAGTTATGTTATGGAGATTGAGATAGGCATTTTGGGATGCAGAGAATGTGGGGTTTGTAGCTACTCAGGATCTTGCAAGTCACCAAAGGTATGCAAGAGCTTGAGGAAACGACTGGATTATTCAGGCAAGCTTGAGTGTCCAGTGGATGAAGGGGTTGACGATATAATTCCAGTATAGTGTTGGTGAGTTGGCTGCTTTGTGGGCACTGCATTCTTCTGCAGTACAATCAGCTGACCTTGCACTGTAACTCAAGGTCAGCTCACAATCATATTTTATCTGCAATCCTGAAACATACAGGTCAAATGGTGAAAGTAGCATGGAATGATGAGCCAGAAAAAAAAAATCTCTAGCGGAGTCCAAACCAAGAATGGCTTCAGGCTTGTCAATGTAGATGATGGGCAGATATTAAGAGATTGCAACATTGGTGAATGCCTGGGCATTTGGCATATTTTGGAAAATGAGTTCACAGCTGCAGATGAGCTCAGTCTTAAGAGCCAGATTTCTTAACCAGCTGTTGTTTGCCTTTAAGACTTGTCAACTTACTGAAGAGGGGTTGAAATTGTTAGGATATAAGTCAGAGTGCTTCATTCCGTGAAACAGTTTTGGAGGTCTCGCTGGATGAAGTCCTGCAAGGAATGTGGATCTTTGTGGAGTTGTGGACTATTCTCCAGTTAATAGAAATGCCAGAGTTCTTGGTTGGAGGGAGCAATAAGAGTGATTGCTATTTCACTTCTGAACCAAAGCTCAAGTACAGCCTCGTTGACTATCTTGATCCGTGGGTTCAAATACTAGACTGGAAACTTGAATGTACAATTTTGGCTGATGCTTAATTGTCGTCATTTGGGAGTGTTGCATGTTTGAATGAAACATTAAACTGAAACCTTGTGACCCCTCCTGGGTAGATGTAAAAGAACCCATGGCACAATTTGAAGATGGGGGAATTCGCTCCAATGACCTGGCTGGCCAATATGTATCCCTCAGCCTGCACTGAAATGGGTTATCTGCTTGTGCATTTCTTTGTTGTATGTGGAATTTTACTGTGTGCATCCTGGCTGCTGTGTTTTCTTACTGTGATAACCCTCGAGACTTACATGGGGTATTCTTAATTGATCTCCCTGTGGAGCTTGTGGAATATGAGTTCGCATGGTAATAAGCGATTGTCCACCTAGGTGGAACTCGTCTCCCGAGCCTTGGATAAGGCAGACCCCTGAGCGGGTCCAGTGTTCTCTCATCCCAGATGGGACTCGTGTATATGCACCACAGGGTTGTGGTTTAACTTTTGATTTAAGAATAAAACATTGTTCCTTTCCTGTCAGATTCCTGAGTTTCCTGTCAGCTTCCTGAGATAAAGATACACGGAGTTGGGGGTAAAGTGTTAGCATGGATTGAGGATTGGGTATCTAACAGAAAGCAGAGAGTCGGAATAAATGGGTGCTTTTCCGGTTGGCAATCAGTGACTAGTGGCGTGCCGGAGGGATCGGTGCTGGGGCCTCCACTATTTACCGTATACATAGACGATCTGGAGAAGGGGACCGAGTGTAGGGTAACAAAGTTTGCAGATGACACAAAGATGAGTGGGAAAGCAAATTGCGTGAAGGACACAGAGAGTCTGCAGAGAGATTTTGGATAGGCTAAGTGAGTGGGCAAGGATCTGGTAGATGGAGTATAACGTTGGTAAGTGTGAGGTTATCCACTTTGGAAGGAATAATAGTAAAATGGACTATTATTTAAACAGCAAAAAATTACAACATGCTACTGTGCAGAGGGACCTGGGGGTCCTTGTGCATGAATCACAAAAACTCAGTTTGCAGGTGCAGCAGGTAATCAAGAAGGCAAATGGAATGTTGGCCTTTATCGCGAGAGGGATGGAGTATAAAAGCAGGGAGGTCATGCTGCAACTGTACAGGGTACTGGTGAGGCTGCACCTAGAGTACTGTGTACAATTTTGGTCCCCTTATTTAAGAAAGGATATATTAGCTTTGGAGGGGGTACAGAGAAGGTTCACCAGGTTGATTCCGGAGATGAGGGGGTTAGCTTATGAGGAGAGATTGAGTAGACTGGGCCTGTATCATTGGAGTTTAGAAGGTTGAGGGGAGATCTTATAGAGACATATAAGATAATGAAGGGGCTAGACAGGGTAGAAGCAGCAAGGTTATTTTCAATTACAATGGAAACAAGAACTAGGGGGCATAGCTTCAAAATACGGGGGAGTCAATTTAGAACTGAGTTGAGGAGGAATTTCTTCTCCCGGAGGGTAGTGAATCTTTGGAATTCTTTTTAACCATTAAGGGAATTAAGGGTTATGGGGAGTGGGCGGGTAAGTGGAACTGAACCCACTATCAGATCAGCCATGATCTTATTGAATGGTGGAGCAGGCTTGAGGGGCTAGATGGCCTACTCCTGCTCCTATTTCTTATGTTCTTTTGTTCTTATGAGTTATTACACTTACAATGCAGCCTTGACTACCCTTCAAAAGTGCTTGATTGTCTGTAAAGTGCATTGGGTTTAGCCTATTGTCATGAAAGGCACTATATCTATTTATTCTTTTAAATTTTGATTCTGGAATTAATAATCCTGTAGCCACTTTTATTAATAAGGAAGAAAAAAAGCAACTTGTATTTATTGCATCTTTTGGTATCCTCAAGACATCCCAAAGTGCTTCACAGCCAGGGGTATGGTGTCTACATCGGTTTGTGTGCAAAATTCCATAATGGCAAATGAATAACGACCAGATAATCTGTTAATCCGCCAGAACATGAGGATAATTTTTTGCTTTTTCAATAGTGCCATGGAACTTACTTAGGCAGGCTGGAACTTCAGTTTTGCAACTCGCCATCTGAAAGACTAGATTGTATTTGCAACTTGTCAGCCATTGCATTGAAGGAAATTAAAATTGGTTTCTGAACAGGCTGCAGATCTCCAGTGCCAATTTGTGCCTGGACAGCAAGTTAAAAATCTGTCCCTTGGTGGGGTCTCTGATCTTGTCCATTCCTGTCCTGCTACCTGTGAGAATGGAGAATTTGGCGCTCAGCCAAAACTCCATTCATTGCAACGGTACTGGAGAATCCCAGCAGCTGACGAGGTTGGAGATCTTTGGTGTATATTTTTACAATACCGCATTCCTTCACTAATGTGTCAATTTGGAATATGTGAAATTTATGATGAGACTTTAACTCCCAAACCTTTGACTCGTGAGGAAGCTGACACTAGAATTTCATTTAGTTATCTTTCAAAACCTGCAACAGCTTTCTGTCTCAATGCCTATGCTGTTCCAAAGTTCTACCACCCTGGTATTAAAACTGTTGACCTAAATTTCCTTTTTTAACACAACTTTAAACTTTGTGTTCAGTCCTTGAATCCTTTGCCTGATAGAGCTTCCTGGGTCCAAATCATCAACGTTTTAGACTTCAATCATCCTGTCTTTCATCCAAATGTTGAAGGGCAAATCTTGCCTCATAATTCATCCTTCTAATTACAGGAGTAAGTCTCTCATCTATCCTTTGCACTCTGCAATAATTTATATCCTTCCTGTAATTTAAAGCCAAAACTGAATTCAGAACTACAGATGTGATCTCGATAAACGTCAACATCTTTGTAAGCCAAGAAGTCACACATCCTCACACCTTGACATTTTATTTGTTTTCTTGAATACTCATTAACATTGGTTATTAACGCCATTAGTTCAATCTGCTAGATCTCCCTCAGGTTCTGATGAAAAGAAATTGACCTGAAATGTTAACTGTTTCTGTTGCCACAGCCCTGCTAAGTACTTCTAGCATTTTCTGCTTTTATCCCCAAATCTCTTTCCTACTCAGTTACGTTAAGCACACTGCCATACAGTTTATAATGCGTATTCTTTTACCTAATTTTCTGACTTTACAGTTATGTGTTAAGTTTTATTTCCCATCACTCTGCTCATCTACCCTTTCGGATCCCTGTGGATTACAGCATATTATTTAGCATTATTGGCCAATTTTGTGCAATTTGTAAACTTAGATACTGTAGACGTCACCCTGTTCTCAAAGTCAATTTTATTTTTTAAAACGCCAATGCAGATTCCTGTGAGACTCCACTGTCAACCAGTTGCTACTCTGACACTTCCCACGCACCATTATTCAGTGATGCATCAATTCAACCTTTTACAATGCCAGCTATCCCACGCCTCTTTTGAATTGGTCTATCATTGAGGATAGTGTCAGATATCTTCCTAAAGTTAAGGCTAATGAAACCCCAATACTTTTTCCACAATAGAGGTAAGACTCTCAGATTTGTAATTGGAAAATTCAACCCCTGTCCTTTTTTAGAAAGATGGATCTACTTTTCTTGTATTTTGACACGTATTCCAGAAAAAGGTTATGGTGTGTTATGATTACATGATGAAAAGAGTACTCATGTTGTTGCTGTAATGTTTCCACTGTAATGGAAGGTTTATTTAAACAATTACTATATATTTTTACTTCTGGCTGAAGGTTTACCTTGGACAGTAAAAGAACTTGCAGATCTGTATGACTTTGCTTGCAAATACCTTTCATCTCCTTTTGATTATATTCTCAACAATGTTGTCTACGGTTGCTGATATTAATGGCATCCCTCATTTAAAACTGGCAGTTTAAATAAGCAGTTCAATTTCTCCTTTATTAGAATGAGAAACATCTCTTTGGAGTACTCAAAGGCTTTAGTTAAAATGTATTCAAGTTATCAAACAGTTTACAGTTTTGAACAACATAAATGTTCCAAGTAATACATTCACATGGCTTCCAATTTGTTTCTTATTGCTTACATCAAAATTGTGCAAAGCTTACTGGGTCTGTAGAACTTAATTCCGCAATATAACGATTACTAGGTATTTGTGACTGTTAAAGCTTCTGTTAATTGGACTGCACAGGCTGTCTATACTGAATGGGTGTTTGACACTAGTTCACTTTTTCACTTTTACATTTTGAAATGGGAAGTCTGTAACCAATTAAAACACCTCACTGGTGTTCCAATTAAGAATAACAAATCTAGCTGAGACGAAGTTTTAATTCCACTTGCATGGCTGAAATGTGAAGCAGGGGAAAAAAAATCACAGTTTTAGGTTTAACAATGTATTCAAATCTGGGTTCTATAATGTCATGACAACTCCAAATCCATTTTTAGTTGCTGTAGGTGGGATTGCTTTTAAGGTGGTAATCAAAAGCAGCATTTAAAATTTCACTGCAAGCATACGATTCATTGGTATCTCCTTATTATAGCTTTGTTTGGATTTCCACAAAATGTTTGTTCTCTTTTTCAAGAATCAAAGGAGCCAAACTTGTTTGGTTTTAAAGAAGGAAGAAGAGCAGCAGCGGACTGTACAGATACAATGAACAACTGTTCCTTACCATTAGGGAAAATATTCCAGTTTGTCTGCCATACAAAATGGATGCAGATTTCCACATTGAATCTGCTTGACCACAGTTTTGCCTGCTCACTTATTCTTCCTTTGTTCCTTTATAAGAAGAATCCTAATACTGTTGGGATAGAAAGGGTGCCAATAATTGATGAGCTACCAAAACTAAAAGAGAATAGAATACCTACATATATTGAAGGAAACTATGGAGGAGACAGCAGAGGCACTAGTTTATAGTCGTATCTCATATTTTGCTTAGAAAAAGACATGCCAACTAAGCTTTTTGTCTTGTACTCATCAGGACAGACAAGAATACCAACAGCAAAGGGAATAATCATTTATGCTGCATGAGGTGAGAGTGCTGATTGGTTGGCAGGGTGGACTCTGGTTGCCATGCAGATTGCAATCAGAGTCCACTTGCCAACCAATCAGCATTCTCGTTTCATGCAGAATAAATTGTTGTTCTATTTGCCATTGTTAATCCTGTGATCTGCCTTGATGAGTGTAGGAAGAAACGCTGAGGCAGCATGTCTCCTTTTTTTCCCCCCAGCAATATCCAAGTTCGGTACTACCAAACAACTGCCTTTATATTTTATTTAGTCTTAAAGTTAGATGATATTTCCATAGAGGGGATAGCGACAGGGGATTGGCAGACAGATAATATTTTGAGATACAAAAAGGGAGATAACAATGCTTGGAACTGTAGACCAGCCATCTTAGTGTCCATAATAGGAAATATTCCGAAATCTATACAAAGTGATAGAAAAGCATTTAGTGACAGAAAGTGTAACAAATGTTCAGCTTGGATTCTGAATGGCTTGAGTTGTGCTTAAATAATCTGATATAATTCCTTGAATAGGCAATGACAAAAATGACTACCTCCTGTCTTTAACAACCTCAATTCTCTATCAGTGTTTAGAAAACAGCATTCTAAATGTCTTTAAAGATCTCATTTGGATCTCCCACTGGACAGGTTTTAACTACTGGAACTGGTGAAATGTTTAATCTGAAAAATATGAAACTCTAGCAAAAGCTCGCTGCGATCAAAAGTTATAGATGCATTGTTTTACCAGGCACATCATCATGTGCCATTGCATTAATGGTTTACGATTGTCCACAAGCTAATCAGCTGAGTCCCAAAATGTAACTAAAACAAAACTTTTGGAATTGGCAAAAACATTGCAGTTGACATTGCCTGTCGCTGTAAGGAAAGGGGAGATAATTGTGGTGATAGTTCAGCATTTAAAACTGCTAGAAACACAGTCAAATGAAACAGCTTGAACATGAAAAAGAATAAAAGCAGCTTGAATTTGAAATAAAGGCAAGAGAGAGGGTAGTGAAAGAAAAAGAAAGCATAGCCCGAGTGGAACAAAAAGCAAAAGAAGGAGGAGGCTATAGCAGCAGAGAAAGCCAGAGAAAGGGAGGAACAAAAAGCAAAGGAAATTAAACTGATTGAATTACTGATCAGGGAAAAGGATAGTCCTAGCAAAAGAAAAAGAGAGAGAATTTGAACTTCGGAAACTGACAATCGAAAGTGAACATCAGTTAAAATGGGTGGAGGTAAAGGAAAAAGTACGGGTTGAGTATAGTTATGAGGACTGTGAGAAGGAGCAAGAACTTCCTAGTCAAAGGCTTGATAGGGATGTATTTAAATATGTCCAAGTATGCCAAAGTTTGATGTGAAGGATGTAGAAGCCTTTTTCATTTCAGATGAAATGTCCACAGACCAAGTGGGTATTACTGATTTAAACAAAGTTGGGAGGTAGAGTTAGTGAAGTGTTTGTATCACTATCAGAAGAGATATCTGGGAAGTATGATGAGGTGAAGAAATAGATCTTGGGTGCATATGAATCCGTGCCAGAAGCCTCCAATGGTTTAGAAATCTAAGGAAAGAACCTGGTCAAATGTATATAGAATTTGAAAGGATCAAATTTTGATAGATGGATAAAGGCTTTGAAAATAGACAAGACATATGAAGCTCTTAGAGAAATGATTATTTTGGAGGAGTTTAAAAATTATTTTCCTGATGTAGTGAGAACTCATGTGGAAGAGCAGAGGATTAAAACGGCAAGGTTAGCAGCAGAAATGGCAGATGATTATGAATTAATTCATAAATTAAAAGTAGGTTTCTGACATCAGTTCCAGCCTGTGCGGCATAGAAACTGGGGAAAAGAGAAATCCTCAGGTGGTAAAGGTAAAGGGGATCTTGTGGGAGAAAATAAAGACAGTGTACTTCAAGTTAAAAAGGAAATCCAGGAGGGTGGAAGAGAAATGAAAAGCCTCAGATGTTTTCACTGCAATAAATTAGGCCATGCAAAATTGCAGCGTTGGTAGTTTTAAGAAAAGCACTGGGAAGACTGACGTGGTAAAACAGGATAAACCAGTGGGGTTTGTTAAAATGGTAAAGGAAAGCCCAGATGAAGCGAAAGAGGTGCAAAAAAATGTACAGCTTGGTCAGGAGTTGATTGATAAGAAGTTGATTGATAAGAAGGTGCCAGATCTCTTTAAAGAATTTCCCTGTATGGGTAAAGTTTACTCATGTGTACCAGAAGGAGTAGGCAAAGAGGTTAAAATTTTAAGATATATGGGAGCAAGTCAATCTTTGACGGTAAGAGATGAGGAGTTATGTAGTCTGGAAGGAGTATTGGCAGAAAAGGTGGTAAAATGTGATATTCAGGGTGAGAAGAGTAGTGTTCCATTATATAAGATGAGGTTGGAGAGTCTGGTGGAATGGTGAAGTCATACTAGCAGTAATAGAGCAATTATCTTGTCCAGGAATACAGTTTATCTTGGGTAACGATATAGTTGGATCACAGGTATTGAGTGATGTCTACTGTGGTTGAAAAGCCAGTGAAGAATCAAACAACTGAGTTGTTGAAGGACGCAATTCCTAGGATTTTTCCTGATTTTATAGTAACAAAATCATAGAGTCACAGGTTAGGACAAGAGGAAAAATCAGAGTGAAGGTCAGAAGGTTGAAGTTCAATTATCAGAAACAATTTTTGATCAGATGGTTGGACAAGAACATGTGGAGGACGAAGTGGATATTTTTAGTTCAGGAAAGTTGGTAGAATTACAACAAAAAGAGAAAACCAGCACCCTTGATACCCATTCTAGCATTTGAGGAACCATTTACTAGGGTCTTAGTTGGTTGCATAGGACCCCTAAAACAAAATGGATGTGTCAACTCGGTTTCCAGAAGCCATTCCATTATGCAATGTTGCAGCTAAAAGGATTGTAGAGGAGTCACTTCAATTTTTTACTAGATATTGACTACTCACAGAAATACAATCAGATCAAGGATCAAATTTCATATCAAAGTTAGTCAGGGGGGCTATGGATAGCTTAGGAATAAAACAATTTAAATCAACTGCGTACCATCCAGAATTGCAGAGAGCGTTAGAACAGCGGCATCAAACTTTAAAGACAATGTTGAGGGTTTATTGTCAATATTATCCAGAGGATTGGGATAAAGGAATTCCATTTGTACTCTTTGCAATTAGGGTTGCACCTAATGAGTCAACCAAATTCAGTCCAGTTGAATTGATTTTTGGTCATGAGGTAAGGAGACCATTTAAATTGATTAAATAAATTGGTGAGTGAGTGTTCTGAGACTACGTTGGACTATGTGTCAAATTTTAGGGAAAGATTGAATAGAGTAGGTGAATTGGCTAGACAACGTTTACAAGTGGCACAGCATGTGTTGAAACAGGAAGCAGATAAGAAATCAAAAGTTTGTAGTTTTGCTAGTGGGGATAAAGTCTTAGTCCTGCTACAAGTGGTAGGTGAATCTTCAAAAGCAAGGTTTAGTGGCCTTATCAAATTGAAAGGAAATTGAGTGAGGTGAATTATTTGATAAGTACGCCAGATGGAAGGAAAACTGTGTGTCATGTGAATGTGCTTAAAAGGGAAGGCGAGCAAAAGGAGGAGGTTTTAGTGCTCATAATTCAGAATGAAGAACCAATGCAGATGTCTCTGGATTTGATATTCCTCCAATTAAATTGGATAATGAGGACATTATTAAAAATTGGAATAAATGGTTGAGTTACCTCCCAGGGGAAAATTGAACTGACCTGAAAGACTTAACCCTCTGAAGTTGGCACAGGTTTGGGTGGAAAAGCTGATGCTTACTCGGTCTGAGATGCAGCAGCCGAAAGTCTCAATCTTTCGTGGAGAAGGAGAACCAGTTAATGGCCAGTAATGTGAACAAAGAAAGTGAGCTAGTGTGGAGACAGTTACAAGTCAAGTTGACTGTTTTGGAACATGTTCCTGAATTGTTCAAATTGGCTGAACACAAATTGCAGAACTGTCAAAAACAGCTCTTCATCAATGCAAAGGAGAGTGTGGATGAATCAACAGTCATGTGTAATCTCAAAAAGGAGTTTGAGGAGTGGAAGCATCGGACTAATGTGGATCAAAGGAAAGAACAACAACATTGAATTAGGCTGTTTGCCAAAATTGTACTATCTTCCAAAACAAACTGCTGGCATGATGATTCTGTAGAGTGTGCAGAGATGTGGATGCCTAGTGAAGTCATAATGTACACAGCTAGAGTTTGAATAAATTATGGTGATTTTTGCAGCAATAACTGCCACCGTGTGGAATCATGGTTGAAATGGGTTCTGACACCAAGGAAGACAATCTGCTGTGTGCCTTTGCCAAAGAATGTGCAGAAATTGATGGTGCAGTTCTAGAGCACACAAAGGAGGAGGAGCTAAGGCCAATGAGCAAGAAAGGGGGCAGAGATAAAATGACCTCTCTAAATGGCCCTGATTACACACATGTAATGTGTTATCCTGCTGATCCTGCTTAATTCTCTGAGGACATTACCAGAGCTAGTTTATCATCGTAACGACAAACCTGAGTTCAGATTTGGAATCATCGCAGGATTAAAGACGGAAGGAGAATTTTGGAGATGAAGCGGTTTGTCACAAATGTGATAAAAGGAGTGTTCAATGGTGGAAGACAAGGACTTCCGCATAGGAGACTGTTAAATAAGTTAAGTGCCCATGGTGTTAAGGGTAAGATCCTGGCATGGATAGAGGATTGGCTGACTGGCAGAAGGCAGAGAGTGGGGATAAAGGGGTCTTTCTCAGGATGGCAGCCGGTGACTAGTGGTGTGCCTCAGGGGTCAGTGCTGGGACCACAACTTTTCACAATATACGTTAATGATTTGGAGGAAGGACCTGAAGGCACTGTTGCTAAGTTTGCAGATGATACAAAGATATGTAGAGGGACAGGTAGTATTGAGGAAGCAGGGGGGTGCAGAAGGACTTGGACAGGTTAGGAGAGTGGGCAAAGAAGTGGCAGATGGAATACAATGTGGAAAAGTGTGAGGTTATGCACTTTGGAAGGAGGAATTGAGACATAGACTATTTTCTAAATGGGAAAATGCTTAGGAAATCAGAAACACAAAGTGACTTGGGAGTCCTTGTTCAAGGTTCTCTTGAGGTTAACGTGCAGGTTCAGTTGGCAGTTAGGAAGGCAAATGCAATGTTGGCATTCATGTAGAGAGGGCTAGGATACAAGAATAGTGATGTACTTCTGAGGCTGTATAAGGCTCTGGTCAGACCGCATTTGGAGTGAGCAGTTTTGGGCCCCATATCTAAGAAAGGATGTGCTGGCCTTGGAAAGGAACCAGAGGAGGTTCACAAGAATGATCCCTGGAATGAAGAGCTTGTCGTATGAGGAACGGTTGAGGACTCTAGGTCTGTACTCGTTGGGAGTTTAGAAGGATGAGGGGGATCTTATTGAAACTTACAGGATACTGCGAGGCCTGGATAGAGTGGATTTAGAAAGGATGTTTCCAGTAGTAGGAAAAACTAGAACCAGAGAGCACAACCTCAGGCTAAAGGGACGATCCTTTAAAACAGAGATGAGGAGGAATTTCTTCAGCCAGAGAGTAGTGAATCTTTGCCACAGAAGGCTGTAGAGGCCAGGTCATTGAGTGTCTTTAAGACAGAGATAAATAGATTCTTGATTAATAAGGAGAACAGGGGTTGTGGGGAAAAGGCAGGAGAATGGGGATGAGAAGAAAAAATCAGCCATGATTGAATGGCGGAGCAGACTCGATGGGCTGAGTGGCCTAATTCTGCTCCTATGTCTTATGGACTGAAATGGACTATATGACTATTAGGTTTGCATGTTTTGATTTTTGTAAAATGTATGTATATTTATTGTAGAGTATTAATGATGTGAAACTGGAAGGGTTTGAAAAATGAAACCATCTTTGAATGTTGATGGTTCATTTTTTTCTTAAGGGGGAGGTGTAATGTTAGTGTATCTTTAAGAAAGGTTTTTTAAAATCATGATCTTTGGAGCTCTCACAGCTTCAGTGTTTCTCATTGCTGCCAAGCTGTCTACCAGATGTCCTTTTATTGCTCCTTAAGTGGCTTAAATGGAGGTCTCAGGTACTTTCTGAGATTAGTTAGGAGGAAAGCTGGTTGACAGGTCGGGTGACAGGAGCTTTTTCATTTTCAGTTCTGAGCTGCAGGTTAGTTGGGCAGCAAGCTGAACAGAAGTGTTTCTCTCTCTCCCCTGTTTTTTTTGCAAATTCTGCTGGTTATCTGAAAACAGCCTTTATCTGAAGGGGAGAGTTTGCTGTTGGTGGCTTGACCAGAATCTGTCTGGAGTTCTGGAAAGCTATTCTGACTTCAAACTGTTGTGGGTGTGTCAAGAGGACTACTAGAACTTGCAGGACTTAATTCCACTATCACATGAGCATTAGACTTTGCTGTGTTGAACTTGTTTAAAGGGTTTTGTTCATGGGCTTGGTTTGATTGGAACATCTTAGATATATAAAACAACTTTACTCAGAGAGTAGTAAGGGCGTGGAATGCCCTGCCTGCAGCAGTAGTGGACTCGTCAACATTAAGAGCATTCAAATGGTTATTGGATAAACATATGGATGATATTGGAATAGTGTAGATTAGAGGGGCTTTAGATTGGTTTCACTGCTCGACGCAACATCGAGGGCCGAAGGGCCTGTACTGCGCTGTAATGTTCTATGTTCTATATTTGTTAAGGGTTAAACGTTATTGTGGTTGTTTTTTTTGTTTGTAATTGATAAAAGTTATTGCTAATTTTCTTACTATACATGTTAACTATATTCCTAAAGAAACGTTTTGATAAAAGCTCCCTAGTGGGTCATTTTAATCATACCTGAAGTGAAACGTATGCTTATCCTAGCCAAATTCAAGATGCAAAACTTATGATGCAGGCAGGCTCCATAAAACACCTTGGAGTTTCTGACCTGAACCATAATAGGAATAAAGCCTGTCATTGCAGCATTCAAGCATGAAGCATATGACACAATAGAACTGTATGAACCCCAAGGTACATATTGATTTACTTTGAATTGTTAGAGTTTGATCTTTTTAAATGGAAATTTTTTTTAATACAGATTTTGGATACAGTAATAATAAATGACCAAATTTTATTTGTTGCAAAACAAACCTGATTATTTTGAGACCAAAATCAAATTGGGTGCAAATGGTATTAATAACTGACCAAGTTAATTACATCTTGAGATTAAGATGTTAATTAGTTAATTACATCTTAATTACTTTCTAATATTGGTAAACATAAATGGTTTTCTTAAAATTGCTCAAAGTATATCAGGCTGTTACGTACTTAACTATTCCGTAGGAATATAGATTAAAGCTGCTTGAACAATGTATGCTTTATTTTAATACATGTTTTGAGTTGGTGAAACATTTTTTTTTGTTAAATACCACTCTGACTGAAGTGAAGTTAAATATAGAATAATGGATAGTTGCGAGTAACTACAAGGTAGTAATCTACTTAACAGATTCAGATGACATCATTCAAAGAGTAAAAACTCAAATTGTTTACAACCCTTGATTAGGGTGCAGATTTATGCTCACTTCCTGGTTTATTATTTTAGTTCATACTGGATCTTTATTCATGGATTCAGAATGAGCTTCATGTTGATGAAAAAGTGACAACTTTTACGCTAAAGCATTGAGTCCTAGTTAATCAGTTTAAGTTGATTGAGAATGAAATTTGCATTTAGATGCTGGAAAACAACTTGTATACATTGTATTACACAATACTGTACTTGCATTAAATACTGAAAAGAGTCATGTGTTCAAAAGGGTACTGATGTACTTAAAGCTATGATGGGACACCCTGGAGGATGTGATAAAGTGCTATATATAAATATAGTACAAGTTTTTTAAAAATTTGATCTCATTCCTTAAAATGGTAACTATTTTTTGATGTTTACAAGAAAGCAACATAGAATTCTGACTGTTGTCCACAGTGAGATTTTATACATAGTTTAAACTTATTGGACCCGATTTTACCAATCGGAGACTAAGGGCGGGATCCGGGCCCGGAATCCTCTTTCCAGCGTGCCCGTACGCGTTTTGCCAGCTCCGGTCCGATTCGCGCTGTGGATGGGGCTTAGCGCTGCCGGAACGATCGGAGCTCTGAACTGCGCATGCGCAGTTCGAAAAAAAATCTGAAGCAGCGCGCCCGGGCGCGAAAGAAAAAAGCAGAGAGAGCGGATCTCTGACACTGACCATCTTTACTGACCATCTTTTTGGTGGTGGGGGGGGGGGGCGGGGGAGAGAGAAAGAGGAGAGAAGGGGTGTGATGTATCATCCTCTGGGGGCGGGGGGGGGGCTGCCACTCTGCAGCCGATCGGTGGGGATGGAGGGGGCAGGGGGTTCCGCTGCCACTCTGCGGCTGATCCCGCCTCCCCACTGGAGGAACGAATCCCTCCTGTCCGGAGTGGCTGCATACTTCAAACACCACGCCTGTCATTATTCACCTCAGCAGAACGCCCTGCCCCTTTCCTCCCCACCAATCGGCCACAGAGTGGCAGCCCCCCCCTTCCCCCAGAGGATGATCGGTCACACACACACACACACACACCCCCCCCCCTTGCAGTCTCTGACCCTGCCCTTCGGAGGCTGCAGCGGCGACTTCGGATTTTTATTCGGCAGGTCGATTAGAGCGCGAATCCGCATTGGACCAGGAGACGGTAAAGTGGGATTTGGCGGTAGAGTTGGGCGCGCGGTTCATTAAGTCGATTTAAATGCATGCTAATGCATTTAAATCGTCGGGCCGCCCGATTCGGGTGTGCGCCGGACCCATGCCCGAATCGGGTGTCGGTAAAGCCGTGATCTGCTCGGAATCGGGTGCAGATCGCGGCATAGGCCCGACGCCCAACTGTACCGTGATTTCGCACCCGAAAACGGCGTGAAGTTTTGGTAAAATCGGGCCCATGGTTATATTGTTGTTTTTGTTTCCTACCCTGTGCTTACCTTCTAAACCATTAGTCTAAACCTGTAGATAAAAGGTAAAAAAATACAGCCTGGATCTGAGTTAATAGCAGAAAATGTTGGAAGAACTCAGCAGGTCTCACACCATTTGTGGAGAGAGGACATAGAGTTAATGTTTGAAATCCCTATGACTTCTTCTGAGCTAAAGAGAAATGTGATGAATTGTATACTGTATGAGGGGGTGGACCAGCTGAAACACAGTGAATGATGGGAGCTAGGAGAGATGCTGGGTTTATTCAGGACTTTCTGTTTTTATTTCTTTTATTTCAGATTTGCTGCATCCGCAATATTTTACTTTTATTATAGCCTGGTTTGGAGTGTTGCGTATCATCCAAATGAGTAATCTGCACATTTTAATTCCCATTTATAAACAGTAAATAGTTCAGTTTGTATTGCATTATATTTAAATGGGGAAATACAGTTTGCTTCTGATTCTAACATAATATGCAGGGTCTTTATCCTCAAGTCGTATTCGTCTGTTAAGTCAACAAAGCCATTCAGTATATTTTGTTTATGCCCTGTATGTGATTATAGAATTTTAGTCATACCTAAGGAATACTAGGTAAATGACAGTTAACTGTCTGCTGTACAGGTTTCCAAATGAAGGTTGCATACCTAAATCTGAACTTCCTTTTTCATGTCTATCATATATTTTGTGATCCTTATCACAGAACGTTACTAATTGAATATATCGTCATAGTTCCACTGGTGAGAGAGCCCGGAAGAAAGGGGCATAAAATTAATATTAGAGCTAGGCTGTTCAAAGGTGATGAGGAAGCACTTCTTTATACAAAGGGTAGTGGAAATATTTTTGAAGAAAGAGACATGCACTGGAATTCTACCACCTTGCCCGCCACGGGAATTGGAGCAGGTGAGAGGCGGACAATGGGAAGGTCTGTTGACTTCAGACTGGATTCTACGGTTTCATGATGAACGCGACCGTAAAATCCCGCCCGTGGTGTTGAAGCATCAGGACAGATGCAAAAGTGCTAAATTTCAAGGGGGACAGAAGTTTATGCTGCATGAAAAGGGGTTCTGATTAGTTGGTAATTCGTCTTTGATTAGTCAAGACATTGCCATGGTGAATGCACCAGGCAGCTATTGCTTTTGTTTATTCAGGAAAAGTGCAATATCTGGACATATTCCTTTGGCCTGCAGAAGACAGGTTCTGGAATATGAATATACATAGCTTCTAGCAAATGTAAATCAACTAAATTGCGAGTCCCACTAATAATCTTAATTTGGTTGTTAGTGTAATTCATAGTATACTCAAGATTATTCAACAAATGCTACCCATTTGCACGACCACATCTAATGTTAAACATGTTTTGAGTTTTACAAACATGGGTTAGTTGGGCGCTGTTAGTTCTCTGCTAATTGCAAACAGCCAAAGGGCGGTGCCATTTGATTTAATCCACCAGTCATTGGGATGTATGGCCTGTGTACCTGGCAGTTCACTGACACTGAAATTCATATATCACAATACTTGTTTGTGTGGTAGGCAGAATTTCTTTTTAGCTAGACAGCAGCATACTGAAAACAGCACTCATGTTGCCACTGCATAGTAGCAGTTTGAAATGGCCGGCTTCACCTTTGCTTAACACCACCGGGGTAATTTGAGATAGTGGGCACTTCTCATTTCCATTTGTAAGTATATACAAAACACAGCGAATGATAGAACATAGAACAGTACAGCACAGAACAGGCCCTTCGGCCCACAATGTTGTGCCGAGCTTTATCTGAAACCAAGATCAAGCTATCCCACTCCCTATCATCCTGGTGTGCTCCATGTGCCTATCCAATAACCGCTTAAATGTTCCTAAAGTGTCTGACTCCACTATCACTGCAGGCAGTCCATTCCACACCCCAACCACTCTCTGCGTAAAGAATCTACCTCTGATATCCTTCCTATATCTCCCACCACGAACCCTATAGTTATGCCCCCTTGTAATAGCTCCATCCACCCGAGGAAATAGTCTTTAAACGTTCACTCTATCTATCCCCTTCATCATTTTATAAACCTCTATTAAGTCTCCCCTCAGCCTCCTCCGCTCCAGAGAGAACAGCCCTAGCTCCCTCAACCTTTCCTCATAAGACCAACCCTCCAAATCGGGCAGCATCCTGGTAAATCTCCTCTGCACTCCTTCCAGCGCTTCCACATCCTTCTTATAGTGAGGTGACCAGAACTGCACAATATATTCCAAATGTGGTCTCACCAAGGTCCTATACAGTTGCAGCATAACCCCATGGCTCTTAAACTCCAACCCCCTGTTAATAAAAGCTAACACACTATAGGCCTTCTTCACAGCTCTATCCACTTGAGTGGCAACCTTTAGAGATCTGTGGATATGGACCCCAAGATCTCTCTGTTCCTCCACAGTCTTCAGAACCCTACCTTTGACCCTGTAATCCACATTTAAATTAGTCCTACCAAAATGAATCACCTCACATTTATCAGGGTTAAACTCCATTTGCCATTTTTCAGCCCAGCTTTGCATCCTATCTATGTCTCTTTGCAGCCTACAACAGCCCTCCACCTCATCCACTACTCCACCAATCTTGGTGTCATCAGCAAATTTACTGATCCACCCTTCAGCCCCCTCCTCTAAGTCATTAATAAAAATCACAAAGAGCAGAGGACCAAGCACTGACCCCTGTGGCACTCCGCTAGCAACCTGCCTCCAGTCCAAAAATTTTCCATCCACCACCACCCTCTGTCTTCGATCAGACAGCCAGTTACCTATCCAATCGGCCAACTTTCCCTCTATCCCACACCTCCTCACTTTCATCATAAGCCGACCATGGGGGACCTTATCAAACGCCTTACTAAAATCCATGTATATGACATCAACTGCTCTACCTTCATCAACACACTTAGTTACCTCCTCAAAAAATTCAATCAAATTTGTGAGGCAGGACTTGCCCTTCACGAATCCGTGCTGACTATCCCGGATTAATCCGCATCTTTCTAAATGGTCGTAAATCCCATCCCAAAGGACCTTTTCCATCAATTTACCAACTACCGAAGTCAGACTAACCGGTCTATAATTACCAGGGTCATTTCTATTCCCTTTCTTAAACAGAGGAACAACATTCGCCATTCTCCAGTCCTCTGGCACTATCCCCGTGGACAGCGAGGACCCAAAGATCAAAGCCAAAGGCTCTGCAATCTCATCCCTTGCCTCCCAAAGAATCCTAGGATATATTTCATCAGGCCCAGGGGACTTATCGACCTTCAGTTTATTCAAAACTGCCAGGACATCCTCCCTCCGAACATCTGCAATTCCAGTTCTGGTCACCTCATTACAGGAAAGATGTTGAAGCCATTGAAAGGGTGCAGAGGAGATTTACAAGGATGTTGCCTGGATTGGGGGGCATGCCTTATGAGGATAGGTTGAGGGAGCTTGGTCTCTTCTCCCTGGAGAGACGAAGGATGAGAGGTGACCTGATAGAGGTTTACAAGATGTTGAGAGGTCTGGATAGGGTAGACTCTCAGAGGCTATTTCCAAGGGCTGAAATGGTTGCTACGAGAGGACACAGGTTTAAGGTGCTGGGGGGTAGGTACAGAGGAGATGTCAGGGGTAAGTTTTTCACTCAGAGGGTGGTGGGTGAGTGGAATCGGCTGACGTCGGTGGTGGTGGAGGCAAACTCGTTGGGGTCTTTTAAGAGACTTCTGGATGAGTACATGGGATTTAATGGGATTGAGGGCTATAGATAGGCCTAGAGGTGGGGATGTGATCGGCGCAACTTGTGGGCCGAAGGGCCTGTTTGTGCTGTGGCTTTCTATGTTCTATGTTCTATCTATTTCCTCCAGCCTATTAGCCTGTAACACCTTCTCTTCCTCAAAAACATGGCCCCTGTCCTTGGTGAACACTGAAGAAAAGTATTCATTCATCACCTCGCCTATCTCTACTGACTCCATACACAAGTTTCCACTACTGTCCTTGACCGGCCCTAACCTCACCCTGGTCATTCTTTTATTCCTCACATAAGAGTAAAAAGCCTTGGGGTTTTCCTTGATCCGACCTGCCAAGGACTTCTCATGCCCCCTCCTAGCTCTCCTAAGCCCCTTTTTCAGCTCATTCCTTGCTAACTTGTAACCCTCAATCGAGCCATCTGAACCTTGTTTCCTCATCCCTACATAAGCTTCCCTCTTCCTTTTCACAAGACATTCCACCGCTTTCGTGAACCATGGTTCCCTCACTCGGCCATTTCCTCCCTGCCTGACAGGGACATACCTATCAAGGACACCCAGTATTTGTTCCTTGAAAAAGTTCCACTTTTCATTAGTGTCTTTCCCTGACAGTTTCTGTTCCCAACTTATGCCCCCTAATTCTTGCCTAATCACATCATAATTACCTCTCCCCCAATTGTAAACCTTGCCCTGCCGTATGGCCCTATCCCTCTCCATTGCAATAACAAAAGACACCGAATTGTGGTCACTATCTCCAAAGTGCTCTCCCACAACCAAATCCAACACTTGGCCCGGGTTCATTTCCCAGTACCAAATCCAATGTGGCCTCACCTCTTGTTTGCCTATCCACATATTGTGTCAGGAAACCCTCCTGCACACACTGCACAAAAACTGCCCCATCTGAACTATTTGACCTACAAAGGTTCCAATCAATATTTGTAAAGTTAAAGTCCCCCATGACAACTACCCTGCGACCCCCACACATATCCATAATCTGCTTAGCAATTTTTTCCTCCACATCTCTATTACTATTTGGGGGCCTATAGTAAACTCCTAACAACGTGACCGCTCCTTTCCTATTTCTTACCTCAGTGTGCAGATCGCCCTCGAAGTGCCTTTCTGCAGCCGTTAAACTATCCTTGATTAACAATGCCACTCCTCCACCTCTTTTACCAGCTTCCCTACACTTACTGAAACATCTATACCCCGGAACGTCCAACAACCATTCCTGTCCTTGTTCTACCCATGTCTCCGTAATGGCCACAACATCGTAGTCCCAAGTACTAATCCACGCCCCAAGTTCATCTCCTTGTTCCGGATGCTCCTTGCTTTGAAGTAGACACACTTCAACCCACCTTCCTGTCTACCGGTACCCAGCCTTGACCCTGATACCTTCCCCAATACCTCACCACCCTCAACACTGACTTCTGGACTACAATTCCTTTTCCCACTCCCCTGACAAATTAGTTTAAACCCCCTGAAGAGCCGTAGCAAATTTCCATCCTAGGATATTGGTGCCCCTCTGGTTCAGGTGCACCCCGTCTTGTTTGTACAGGTCCCACCTTCCCCGGAATGTGTTCCAATTATCCACGTATCTGAAACCCCCCCTCCTACACCATCCCTGCAACCACATGTTTAACTGCACTCTCTCCCTGTTCCTCAACTCGCTGATCTAACTAGGGTAGCCATTACCCCGTGCGATATCTATTTCAGCATCAAACTTGCGTGCTGAGCAAATGGCTCAAATCCATTTTCCAAGAATGCCCATAAGGCCAAAATTGTAGCATGTGGGGTTGTTAGTAGCTCAATACACGTATAGACCAGTGAAGATAGGCTTGCGGTAGACGGTAGCAGGGAACACTTTAACAAATTTCCCAACACATCGAGGAAAGGGAGCTTGTCAGACTGCTCCATTTCAACTTTGAAATGGAACTCATTAAGGTGTGTAAAGAAATTCTTGCATGTAACTGCAAATTCAAATATACCAAAAGTATCATCCATGTTTTGGAAATATGCAATGGATAGGTTGGGGGTTATTCCATTGAAAACTAATTTCTGGTGGAAACTGACAAAACTGTTAGAGAGCTGGCTTGTGAGAGGAACCCAGGGAAACACCATTTATTTAGGAATACATAGTGTCATTAAAGCTCAATTCTACTGCGCGAATTGCTAAGTTCGTAAGTTCGATGCATATTCAGAACATGTTGGTGCATCTAGATTGCCATGATATATTGAAGCGGCAAAAATGTCTATGGCCTTTTTGAGTGGCACTTTAGCAAATAAGTTCGCAATGCCAAACAAGCACATATACATGGCATTGCTGTTGATATGGAGGCTTCGTATAGGAGGCTTTGTGAAAGTGAAGGAATCCTTCCCTGTACATGTAGAATGCTCACATAGAACTAGCTGTAGCAGCTTGCTCAACTATTTAGCAAATTAATCTTTGTGCAGAGCCAGTCAGACATTAGGGCATAATGGGACATTTTTTATAAGTTTTGGACAGCCCATACATATGTGGACTTGGTGAGCCATGAGGACAAATCCTGTCATATATTTCACTAGATAGCTTGTTACTCTGACATGAGTCTCAAGCATATTTGTAACTTGCTTTTGAGCGATCTGATACAAATTTGGATATGTCATTAAGAATAGTGTGTATTTCCTTAATGTGGAACCTCGCCGGTCCCCAAAATCGGGGTGGGCATGCCGGTAACATTCCGGCCATAGTCTGACAATCAAGTGAGTGTTCATGCAGGATGAGATTGAACAATTTGGTTGTTGGATTACTATTCTATGACAAGATTGATCTGGCCTTGTTTCTTTTTTTGATTTAATCCTTTTGATCTCTAATTAGTACCTGCTTGAAATATGACCACATCGTAAAATCACTTAAGCAGCAGCATTTTGGCAGCGCAGTTAATGATACAACCAAGCACATAGTGTACTCTCAAATCAAGGGGTTTGGTCTCATGTATGACTTCCAATTTGGTGTTCTTACTTCTCTCATCAGATGGGAAGAGGTATTTGTAGGATTTTCTCAGCTATTCTGCCAGACCCTAGTGTTAAGTGAAAATGCCGAGTCCTTGAGAGTGCACCTAGCTGACCTAGCACATGCACGTGGTGGGATGGCCAATGACTTGTCTGATTTCTGCATGCAGCATAAATGGCGTCGTAAGGCCTCAAAGCCAACCCAGAGATATGCATTTATAAGCTGGACAAAGGCACTAAAATAGTCGCCCTTACCAAACATGACTATATTGACAAAATGCACACTTGGCTCCAAGCACAGACCTGCTCGAAATCAAGTTACAAAAACGTTTTTTAGTCTTGCATAAGAGTAATAAGCTGCCATTTGGGACGGCATGGTGGCACAGTGGTCAGCACTGCTGCCTCACAGTGCCAAGGACTTGGATTTGATTCCTGGCTTGGGCCACTGTCTGTGTGGAGTTTGCACACTCTCCCTGTGTCTGTGTGGGCTTCCACCAAGTGCTCCGGTTTCCTCCCACAGTCCAAAGATGTGCGGGTTAGGTTAATTGGCCATCCTAAATTGCCACTTAGCGTCGGGGACGAGTTGGGTAAATACGTGGGGTTGTGGGGATAGGGCCTGGGTGGGATTGTGGTTGGTGCAGACTCGATGGGCTGAATGGCCTCCTGCACTGTAGTGATTCTATGTGGGGTATTTGAAGGATTTGGCCTCATGGTTCACTACATCCATGTTTGGATGGGCTGCCCAAGATATGGAAAAGTGGTGCCCCATTATTCTGTATCTTATGTATGACTGGTTCTGCGCCAGGTGAAATGGCCAATGGTGAGTAAGATGCTACCAGTTCTGATTGTCTCACATTCATTGTGAAGAATTCATAGAATAGAATAGAATCCCTACAGTGCAGAAGGAGGCCATTTGGCCCATCAAGTCTGCACCAACTGTCCGAGAGAGCATCTTACCTTCATAGAATCCCTACAGTGCAGGTCAAGAAGGGGCTCACCACCACCTTCCCAAAGGTAGCTAGAGCAATAAATGGCCTAGCCAGTAACACCCACATCCTATGAAAAAACAAAAAAATATCGTGGTCAACTCTGTCAAAGGCAGCAGCGAGTTTGAGGACAGATGATGCACCACAGTCACAGAGGATGTAATTTTTGACTTTGGGGATATTTCAGTGGTATTGCCAACAGAAAAACCATATTGACGAGATTGAAATGTGGAGCTGTGTGAAAATGGTGCACATATTTGGGAAGCACCAACACATTCAAGTTCGGAGAGGAAACTAGGATTTAGATGAGCATTTGCAATGCCATAGTATATACCAAGTGCTGGAAAATGGGATTAGAATAGGTAGGTATTTGATAGTCGGCATAGTCGGTGGGCGAAATCTTACCAAAAAACGGCAGAGTGGTTCTGGCATGAAAAGCACCAACAGTGTTGCCTGCCGATGGTACCGGCATGTTTCCAGGTTGAAACTTCCAGCTCGTTTGTGGGAATACAAATGGCGTATCCCCTGTGATTCACCCTAAAACTACAGAATTGTTAAAATCTACTAAAATATTTGACCTTGCCAACAGATGGGACTCCAGTGCTTAAATATTGAACACAAATCTCAATGTGCTGTGCTGATGACGGGCCGTTCATATCCATGATTCTCCATAACAAGAAGTGCATCCAGACAGACAGATTCTACAACTGCAATTTCATTCACATTGAGGGCAAAGCACTACAGTCGAAGCATGTTCATATTACTCAAAGTGAATAAAAGAAAAAGTTCAGAGCAGTTTGCAGTCCTCTTCCCAACAGCTTTGATTGGGAATAATGGAATATGCCTGCACAATATTCAGGAATTGACATCTAGCTGAATTGTGCTCTTGGAGGACTGTTCTCTACTGGGTTTAGAGACTGACTGCCACCTGCATTTATAAGCTGCTTATTGCTTTGTTGAGCACCAGACTTGATTTGCAGTGTCTGCTGGCATATTATGAATTAATTACAGGAGAATCAGTGGAATTTGCCCATTTTCTTAATAGCTTGTGATTAGTTCAGAATTAGAATTTTCTTGAATTGAACAAATTTAACAGAAAGATATTTCTTTTGTGCCCCAGTCATTGGGGCAAACATCTTTAGAACACATGCATTTCAAGGAAAGTTCTCTCAACATAAAGAAGAACTATTGTGTGGGAGAAATCCATTACTGCTTAGGCCAGTGTTGACACATTTGCCAACATTTTTTATTTATGACTGAGGTTGTATGTTTAATCTGCCAGTCTGAATTACTAGTGGAATGTGTGAAAGACACTCGATTGAAAAGCGGAATACAGAATTTTTAACTGAGGTTGTAAAGGTCTTGAACATGAATGGAATAAGTTTTCTACTTTGCAATTCTCTGTTGAATAGAGTTCTTGATAATTTTTGAATTATAGAATAGGCATATGAATTTTGGTACATCATGTGACTAGTCCCAGAATTTTACCAACATTTTAAAATCAGATAAGACTGGATTTATTAGCAGTAGATGTACTAATGTTGAGATTTCAGCATTAATAATGTACAAAATGTTCTCTATATAATTATGAAAACATTAATTGTTACTGTCCATACTGTTTTCTCGAAACATTCACTGTTCTCAACCAGCATCTTTGATGCCAGTGAGCTGAAGAAACCATGGATATGCTATTCTGAATATGGCCTGGAAAATCGAGGCAAGCCGCTAATGTGGTGTATAGGACAAGATGTAATGGCCTCTCAACTCTCTGTTTATCACTATCTGGTTTTCAGGTAGTACAACATTTGATCGAGACTGTAAGCTCGGAGATAGTCTGGGTGCCTTGAAAGGGCATGGCAATCTCACAGGAAAAAGTGGAAATGAGAAGATGGTTAGCAATAATACAGTGATGTGGAACCATTCATGGGGCACTTGGGAAATCCACCCAATCCAACAAAAAAAAAATCTGTAAACTACACTTCTCCCATCAGAGATGGCAGCCACCACCCCATCATCTCTGACCACCCTCCAGTGTCTCACTGACTCGCATCCAAACTCTTAACTCTGTTCCTTTACCCACCTCTTTCTGATGTCCAACCACTTCCAGTTTTCTCCTGCCGCGCCCCCCCCCCCCCCCCCCCCCCCCCCCCCCCCATCCCAGTTCTCTATCCGCAACAACCTCTATACCTATCTGCTCTCTATGCCTATCTGCTCATGATGGGTCGTTCCAAGAGCATTCCTCAACTATCAGGCAGGTTTATTAATAAGGTTGGTTTCCAGGTGGGGAATTTGTTTTGTGGTGTTCCGGATAACCTGGATCATCATTCATTCCACCATCTCCACCCCTCCTACCCCACTCCAATCCTAGTAAATATTGCAGCCATAATGCAACATATCATGATTACCTTGTAGGAGTAGCTACAAGCAAGACAGGAGGAGGAGGGGGTGGGTTCGGCATTATAAATGCGTGGCACTCTGAAGTATGACAAGTGGACAGAGTGAAATAATTTTGATTTGTCGATTTCCGATTTTAAAATCTCTGCTCCTAACAACACTTTGGATGTACCACGTCACATGAACTGCAGTGGTACAAGAAGGTGCACCACCACCTTCTTGAGGACAAGTAGGGACGGACGATAAATTCTGACCTAACCAGCGATGCCCACATCCCATGAAAGAACAGAAAGTCTAAAAAAATCTTTGGAAATAAATATTTTGTGTAAGGAACAATAGCAATTAGTTAAACTGTTGTAGGTTTGAAATGTCTTTTTTGAAAAATAACCTCATAAGTGCAACCAGATGTTTCCACTCTTTTAGCTTTCCCCACCGAACACATGTTCATTTAATGGCAAGTAGTTGGCAACTGCTTCTTTTACCATATAAGGAAACTTGCACACTTATCAAACTTGCAGCAAAAAGAGGACAAGTGCTTTGCTTGCGAAACTAAAAATTGTGGTGTAAAGAAAATAATACATGAAAAAGTTAAAGCAAATTTGGGTGGCCTAATGTGTTTATAAGTGAAGTCGGCTGAAAGAGCCAGGAGTTAAACTGTGATTTTATTTATCTGAAGCAACAAAAAAAAGTGCTTGAAGAGCTCTGTACGTTAAAAATGTTCGCAGACCACTAACTGGCTTGAATTCTTTTGATCCTTTCAAAACTGAGTTCCTGTTGCACCAAAACATAATTTATTTTTTCCTCCCTTCCACATTGCAGCTGCTGCATTTAATCTCCTCCAGCTAAGACCTGGTGGTCTTGGAATCTTTCACTGTTTCTTCCGTCAGTTTATTTCAATATGAGGCCACTGTGGGTGAGGCATGATGTGCTTATAGATTCTTCACCAGGTCCTCGCCTCAATCATTTTGTTTTCCCTTCTTGCCCTAGAATTTATTGACAAAAGGGCAGGCAGTGTATTTCCAGAGGAATGAAACAGATGATAGATCGTGAAAAACCACGACCCGACAAAAGCAACTTGATCCAATGAGCTTGCACCTTTTAGTTTTCCTTTTGTGGTCAACCACCTCAATTTTTTTAAAGACCAAAATTGGGAATGAATGAAAAGTTCCTTAATAATGCCAATGTTGATGAAATGCATACTAATTATCTTGTAAAAATTAAGCAATTTGTTTTGGTAAAAGATATACTTAAATTACTGGTTAGCAGGTTTGACAAAGGATGTGTAGCTGGAGCAGAAAAATCTGCCAGAATTATCATTCCTGTTTGTATTAATAAATAAAATTAACAAATTTAACCTGCACACAGTAACTAAATTCAAAAGTAATTTACTGGTTGTGAGATGTTTATGATTTCCTGAAGGAGTGAGTGGTTATATAAATACAAGTCTTTTATTATAATGCTTAAATTGACATACAACAGAGCAGCTAAACATTGTCGTTCTTACAATTCCCTGCTCGCATCTTAAGAGGCCGAATTTTACAATGAAGCAATGATTTCTTCAGGCTTGAATTTGTATGAGTGTCAGCAGACTATTCCACCATGAGTGCCATCATAACCTGTTATGACCCTGTCCTCACCCAGTGTCCAAACACATGCTTTCCATTACATCATTGATAATTGATCACAATTTGAATGCTGGCTGATATTTTCTTCCCAGATCCATTGCCCAAGAGTGCAGAGGCCAGTGGTAATATCTCTGCCACTGCTCCAGTTTAAATCTGTTAAATCACAGATAGGAATTGAACCCATGATTATCCTGGTCTTTTTCACTCCAAACAATACAATATTATTTACCCAGTTGGTGGCGGCTTTGTTTTAAAGAGCGCTTGCCTTTCCAGAATAGTGCAAATGAGAGTTTGGGAAGGTTTAGTGTCACCTTACGTCCACTTTACGACATACATCCCTATCTACCTTTGTCATCTGCAAATTTAGCTACCATGTCTTGCTACCCTCATCTAAGTCATTGATGTAAATTATAAAATGTTGAGGCACCAGCACAGACTGTTGTGAGACTCCATTCATCACATCCTATCAATCAGACAGAGACCCCTTTATGCATGCTCTCTATTTTCTGCCAGTCAGCCAATCTTCTATCCATGATAATATGTTACCCCCTACACCATGAGCTTTTATTTTCCACAATAACTATTGATGTGGCACATATAAATGCCTTCTGGAAATCCAAGTAGAGTATATGTACAGGCTTCCCTTTATCCACAGTGCAAGTTAGTCTTTCAAAGATCTCCAATAAACTTGCAAAAGTCACAAAGCCATGCTGACTCTTTCTGATTCCTTGAGTTTATCTGAATGCCCAGTTATAACCTCTTGATGATTGGCTGAGATGAAGGTGGCCTTTTCTGCTTCCCTACCTCCCTTCTTGAATAGAGGGCTTATATTTACTACTTTTCAGTGTGATGGAACCTTTCCAGAATCTAGTGAATGTTGGAAAATTAACACCTACGCATCTATTATCTCATTAGCCCCCTCTTTTAAGACCTTAGGGTGAAGTCCATCAGGACCTGGAGACTTGTCAGCCCACAGCTCCATCAGTTTGCTCAGTACAGCTTCCCTGGTGATTGTAATTTCACCAAGTTACCCTCTCCCTTCCATTTCTTGATTTACTGTTACTGCTGGAATGTTTTTTGTATCATCTATAGCGAAGACAGAAGCAAAATATTTGTTCATTTTATCTGCACAAAGATGAGTGGCAGGTCAGGTGATTAATCAGAATATAAAAAATGGCCCAAAATAACTAAAAGGTTAACGGGTGGGGGAGGAAGGGAGGGGAGGAGGAGGTGAGACCAGGTAGTCACTGAATAGTATAGAGGGAGGGCAGAAAGGATAGTGGGAGGAGGCAGAACGCCAGTTGTAGATGTAAGGAGGGGGGAGGAATAGAAAATGGAGATATCAGCCTGGGAAGAATAATGGCAATGTGGTGATATGAAGATAACTGCGGGGGGCTTGGGTGGGGAGGGGTCTGGGGAGATCATGAGGGGTTTCTGTTGCTGGGGAGGTTAACAGGGTAACTTTGGGCGGGGGTGGGCGGTTGGATGTGGGGGAAGTAATTTCGTGCCTCTTGGTCTGCAAGCAGTGGTGGAAAGGTAGTTGACTGTTCCATCAGCAGTCCTCCTTCCCTTTAGCTGCCATGTTTCCCAAGATACGGGAAACCTGGTCAGCCAAGTTTAAAGCTGAACTTCAGCATGTAGCTGCCTTGAAATATTTAGATGAGGAATCTGTCCCTATAGAGTGGGTTGTTTGGCCCACATCCTGTTAAAACTAGAACTGGATAGGTTTGAAGCTGGTTGGGTTTGGATTTGAAATTTTAGTTTTTAACTTTCCATCTGATCCAAAGACACCTGTTCTTGGGAGCTGAATTGAATCCTGAATTGAAATGTCACCTAAAATCTAGTACAAGTAATGGTATTTGAGATCAGTGTATTAAATAAAAGTGAAAATATAGGGAGCAACTTTCAACTTGCGTTTGCCATCAGAATGCAGGCGATGCAGGCTGAAAATCCAGATTTTCTCTGGAGAGATTGTATTTTGCAATTTGCCCTGCTTCTCTCCAGTGACGTAGTGAAGTTCATGCTCACAAAGGGCGAGAACCTCATTTTAGTGAGTTTACATAAATTTTAATATAATTAACAGGACCCCCTGCCATATTTGCTGTCGATGAGGTTTACATCAGGTTCAACACAGGTGAATCTGTCATGGGGATTCCCCTGGGGACACAAAGGTGAGTGTCGCCCCTGGGGCAGAGGGACATGGCTGGGCAGAGCCCTGGCACAGGTTGGCTGCCAACTTGGCAGTACTGCCCATAGGGTGTGAAGTAAGAGTGCGATCCAACATACATGTCACACAGATATAGGATCATTTTTTTATATGATGTACATGAAATGGAATTCAACCTGTAATCAATAAATACTGCAAAACACTTAATCTTGCACCAATAAAAGTCAGGAAGTTAATGACAGACATACTTAACTGTCAAAGCTTTGACGAACCAGCTCTGTCTAAGCCATCCAGATTCATAACATTAGTTCTGTTCTCTGTCCACAGATGCTGTCAGACATGCTGAGATATTCCAGCATTTTCTGTTTCTGCTTCAGATTCCACCCTCAATAATTTGCTTTTATGTACTGAACTGTTAAGTATGAATATCTGCTAAATAGCTAAGCAAACTGCACCGACCACTTTTATCATTTGCAGCCTTTGCCAATAATTTTTGTTCCTCAAATGTAGACACAAAGTTTGGGATTCTCTTTGCTCTACATTTCGGCTTTTACATAATTTATTCAGACTGGGACGTGAACTACTTTTCTATTGACAGTTTCAGACCCCGAAATTTCTGAACTTGGAGCTGCAAAATGAATTTTGACCATCCATATCTGGGTAAAACACCTTGGTCTATTAGGACTGTTTTTCATTTGGCAGTATAAATGTATCTTAATGTTGTGATTTTACTGGGGCATGCACCTGCTTTAGTTTCACATTGGGAATACCTGAAAAGACCCTGTAATGTCAGTGCATATTAAGGTAAACCAGCACTGGTTCATTTTACACCCCAGTAAGTTATGGAGCCAGATTTTCAATCCAGCGCTGAGAAATTATTAACGTGATGTATTTCTGGAATCTGCAGTTCGTGCTTTTTTAAATGTATCCTTCACAGGGATTTCAGGATTGGTTTATTGTAAAATAATTTATGACTCTTATCAGATACTCATTTATAACTTAAATGCAGAATTGAATAAAGTTTTTGTCCTACAAGCTGCAAAACTCACCTTAGTCAGGAGTAACTGAGAGTATCTTTGTTCATCATTTGGGGAATCCATTTCTTATTCCGTGTTTAGATAGTAAGCATTTATATAGCTTCCACTTAGAATGAAAAAATTTTAAACCACAGAATGAGGCTGTCATTCCCAAATAGCTCTGATTGAACAGTAATCCGCTCAGTCTTGCAATATAATCGATCAGAAATATCAGCAAAAACAGTAATCATCTGAAAAAGTACATGCTTATTATGAGCTAGATGTATTTAAAAGAATATGGGTTTAGAGAGAGTAGCATTAGCATTTAATTTTGTTTGTAGGGAATTCTTTCAGAATGTAAAGTGCAACAGTTCAAACTGCATTTTTCACTTTTTTTCTCAACCAAACCAAGGAAGATTTGTTGAAATAAAACAACTTTAAAACTCTTATAAAGACAATTTTGTTCTCAAATAGCATGGTCATTAAGAGAGATCAATGGAAAAGAAAGTCATTATCAGTTTAGCAACAATTATCTGTGTGCTTAATTTAGTTGAATTGGCAATAACCTAAGAGGGTGGTTTATCTGTTTTCATTCTTTGTTCCTTATTTATTCTGGGCATTACTTCATGCCATGATAACAAATTAATGCACTTAACTGAGCTGATATATTTCAAATTAGATTGCAGTTTTTATTTTCTTTATTTTCTCTTCCTAATGCCTCAAGCTTCATTTTCACTTTTGCTGACTGTGCAGGCATTTAATCTTTCACTGAATATTCAAGATGATCAAAAGATAACAAGACAGAACAAATGAACATGTTTCTTTATGTGGTCTGAATGCCCAAAGTTTCGAAATAACCTTTCAGTCATTACTGTAAATAGATAATAAATTATGTTCATAACCCACACAGTTGGTATTTTTTAATTGTTCCACTTTGTTTATGGATGAAGGGGATTAATATAATAAAATTTAATAGTAAACTTTTGACAGGGATTTGTAAAACTGTTTATTATCACTGTCCATTGAGCACATTTGTGTCACAGGTTGTGATTGTAAGTCAGGTCACTGGCTTTTGAAACTGCAAATGTGATTAGCAAAATAAGGCATGCAGCATTTAGAATCATAGAAACCTTACAGTGCAGAAGGAGGCCACTCGGCCCATCAAGTCTGCGCTGACCACAATCCCACCCAGGCCCAAACCCCACAACCCGATGTATTTACCCTGCTAATTCCCCTGACACTATGGACAATTTACTTTGGCCAATCAACCAAACCCACACATCCTTGGAGTGTGGGAGGAAACTGGAGTACCCGGAGGGAACCCACGCAGACACAGGGAGAATGTACAAACTCCACCCAGACAGTGACCCAAGCCAGGAATCGAACCGGGTCTCTGGCTTTGTGAGGCAGCAGTGCTAACCACTGTGCCTCCGTGCTGCCCCCACTGTGCCACCGTGATGGGGAATATCTGAGACAGACTGCCTTTCTTTCAGGAAGAGTTTTAACAACACCAGGTTAAAATCCAACAGGTTTATTTGGTAGCAAATGCCATTAGCTTTCGGAGCGCTCCGAAAGCTAATGGCATTTGCTACCAAATAAACCTATTGGACTTTAACCTGGTGTTGTTAAAACTCTTACTGTGTTTACCCCAGTCCAACGCCGGCATCTCCACATCATTTCTTTCAGGAGCCATGGGCTTAAGTTGAAATGTTCACCTGGGCCTGAGTGTTGAAAATTCCTGCTGTTGCAGGAACATTCAAAGTAACCAATACTGCACAAAGACAACTCTTAACAGCAAACACATAAAAAGGGCCAAGAGAATTCAACCATGTCGATAAACTTTTGAGCGAGGATATTGTGAAAATTGTAATTTTGATCCTTCAATCTGTAAATGATAGTATATTGTAAGCAAGGCAGAACAATAACTGAGGCAGATAAAAATGTAATCTTGCACACATTATGGTACTGAATAAAAATTGGATGGGTTTTCTTATATTGCTGAGCAGAACTAATGTTTGTGTCAGGGATATTTATTAGGTGCTTTGTGTTTATTAGGTACTTTTCCCTGCATGGCAAGTCCCCTGACTGCCACTGACTGAAACCCAGCAGCAGCAGGATGTGACCCATAAATGAGTATCAGTTGCTGCCGCCTTCCCACCCGGACTTAATTGGGGGAGACAATGGGCTGTCAATCCTAGACCCGCCTCTCCTATCAAATGGCCCCCACAGCTGGGGCTGGTATATAAGTCCTGCCCATTGTATCCAATTTCCTAATATGGTGTTCACTCATTTTTACCAGTTATTGTAAGATGTTCTTTTTAGCCTTTGTTTCTTTTATCAAATCTGCATCCTGTAATGATATATGAATTGCCATTCAAGATGAGGTTCTAGGATATAGTGGGTAGATTCCTCCGTTCAAATTGCTCACCCAAAATATGTGTAATTTTCATTGCCACTTGCATGTTGGATTGTCCCCACAATCTCACTGGAGTCTGAGTCATGGCAGCATTGTGATGTAGATTACATAGTATTCTTTGGACAAATACATTAAGATATAATTTTACCACAGTAATGTCAACATTATCCTAACCATTACATGCCTGCCGCCAGTTATAAGATTCTTAACAGTGCCATGCAAATTTCTTGAATCCTTTGCTTCATAAGCTACTGCCATGGTCTTTTAGGCTGAAATAGCTCTATGTATTGATATAATCACAGAAAATAAAGTATGACTGGCATTCTTTTTAAATGCAGACGTTTGAATTAATCTGGTAACAAGTAACCTTTATGAAGTTAAGCATACACCATGTTAAACTATGCTGGATAATCATGAAGTATTAAATTACGGTGCGAGTGAGGCAGAATTTTTGTAGAGTTATAAAACCTTTTGTTTGCCTTCTGGGTATATTCACAGTGGAAAATTATCACCTGCAAATGAGATAGAGATGGAAGATAAAGAATTTCAAAAAGGCTTTTTAGCTATCAAGTTGATTCCTTTCAATAGACTTTGCATGCTTGCAAAGAATCTTGGACAGATGGTCCACATCTACAGTGAGGCACAGGTTCCTGTTAAGAGGAAAGCTGGCGTGCAGGTGTAGGAATAGGGTGCATATCTCCACTTAAATAGGAAGGAAGTTTATAAGAGCTGTGCTGTGAGACAGTTTGGTAACTTTTCATTGATCAATCCTTCGAAGGTAAATAAATGTTTTTCTTAGCTAAAATATGCAATTGTCTCCTACAAAAATCTGGAGACTTCCTGTGATCAGCATATTTACAAATATCTTTTTTTAAATTTGATTTTGATTTGATTTATTATTGTCACATGTATTAACATGCAGTGAAAAGTATTGTTACTGCATGCTCTACAGACAAAACATACCCGTTCATAGAGAAGGAAACGAGAGAGTGCAGAATGTAGTGTTACAGTCATAGCCAGGGTGTAAAGAAAGATCAACTTAATACAAGGTAAGTCCATTCAAAAGTCTGACAGCAGCAGGGAAGAAGCTGTTCTTGAGGTCGGTTGGTACGTGACCTCAGACTTTTGTATCTCTTTCCCGAAGGAAGAAGGTGGAAGAGAGAATGTCCGGGGTGCGTGAGGTCCTTAATTATGCTGGCTGCTTTGCCGTGGCAGCGGGAAGTGTAGATAGTCGATGGATGGGAGGCTGGTTTGTGTGATGGATTGGGCTGGTTGCATAATTTATCCAATTTAATAGTGATCTCAGACAGTTGAGTGAAAAGATGATTAACTTCTATTAAATCACTAAATTTTCCAGAGGTCTCCGATTGCGCAGATGTAACACTGAGAAGTAACATGATGCATTCATGCTATGGTAGTCTTGCATCACAGCTCTATTACAACAATAAGAGTAAGTTTGAATATGTTTTCTGAATGATGAAGACTATCAGTGTGTCTCCTATTGTTTTTGTACTTAGGACTGCAATGGCTGCAGGGGAGCAATACAACAAGGCTCTTATTACAACAAGAATCTGGATTGTACAACCCATTGAAGGGATATTTCAGGCAGCTGAGTTAATAGGGGGGGGCCCTGCAGTGTGTTCCAAGAATAGACTTCCTAAACAGTGGTTCTCTTCTGTGATTTGCACTGTTTCACCCTGGAGAAAGACCAGGTGTTCAGGAGCATCCCACCGTGCAACTAGATTAGATGTAATTGTCAATAGAGTAATAAAAGTAAATAAAAGTAATTGTCAATAGATTAATGTCAAAGTTAACTGAAATGCTTTGAGGTTATCTATCTATTGATTGGTCCTAAAAGATAATTATACTGAGAAGGTGACAGAAATTTCTGTTAAGGATTTTTTAAACTATATTCCGACTACTCTTTACAAAAAAAAATGTTTGAAGGTTTTACTGTTCTAATTCTGGATTTTGATCCATGTCAGCTAATACCTGTTACTTGGCAACAAGCTACTTTGTCATGAGAACATAACTGATTAAAGGCAGACACATGAGCTGGTTTTAGTTAATTCTCCCCATTTTCAATTAGTTTTTGTTTCTCTTGCACTGCTTTCTGTTGTACCGCTATGTAGTTGAGAGTGCAGACAATTAAAGCATTCTTGGGTATGGCCAATGCTGTGATTCTAAGCTTGAATTTAATTAAGCTATGCCGTTTCCTCCTTCATTCCCATGAGAAATACTGCACCCTTAATTAGCACTCATCCTAGAGTAAAAAATTTAAAACAATGGATTGAAAAGAAAAATCACAACTCTGAACTCAGACCTTCGCATCTTGAGGCAAAGGAGATTTGTGTACCAATGCATCTTGTCTATGCACTGCTACTAAATTGTTGTTAGATATTACTTACAGAATTGTGTTGAAGACACCAAAACACTATTATTTCAGCCTGTTGCATCTGGCAGTAAATGCAACTTATACGGGTGTTGCACTAGTTTCCCCCTGCCATTGACATTGATCTGCTATGTGTTATTACTCTGACAAAAATTATAACTTGTATCAATATTTCTCTTTTGCCACTGCAAATATAATCTTAAATGTTGGTCATTTTCACCTGTACTGCCAGGAAAAACAGGGCAGCTTCTGCATGATGCAGGTTTTGCCTACTTGTCTCCCAACATGGCAGTCGAAATCCTGTAAATGAGTTGCACATTTAAAAGTTCCAACCACCTAAAACGGATGAATGCTTGGGTACCCCAGTAATAGTTCCCTTTCAAGAAGCCACGGCTGGACTGGGAATGGGATAGAAGTTTTATCACAAGTATTTTCAGGGCTCAGATGTGCCTCCTCCTTTCCTGGTGGAGCCAGTGAAAATCTCCCCATTGCCCCTTAGACTGTTCTGATGATGGATCCTCAACCAAAATATTAACTTATAAATTCTTTCCACAGGTAATAACTGAACTGCTGACTGCTGCCAGCATTTTTCAGTTTTTTTTAGTTTTGATAACATTTTATATTCTATTTGGTATGGCCTGCTTGACACTTATGTTGTGGAGATGCTGGCGTTGGACTGGGGTAAACCCAGTAAGAGTTTTAACAACACCAGGTTAAATCAACGCCAGGACTTTAACCTGGGGTTGTTAAAACTCTTACTGTGACACTTATGTGACAGGCAGTTGGAGAGATTCTTGGGGCGGCACAGTGGTTAGCACTGCTGTCTCAGCGCTAGGAACCCGGGTTCAATTGTGGCCTTACGTGACTGTCTTTGTGGAGTTTGCATGTTCTCCTAGTGGTTTCCTCCGGGTGCCCCGGTTTCCTCCACAGTCCAAAGTGGTGCAAGTGAGGTGGATTAGTGTGGGATTATGGGGATAGGATGGGATATGCTGTCGGAGACCCGATAGGCCAGGTGGCCTCTTTCTACACTGTAGGGATTCTATGGATTCTGCTGAACTTAATTGTAATGGCAGTGTGAGCAAACATCTTTCAATGATTGTTCATCTAATGCAGTTATGAAAGATAAACCTATCTAACATTTCAGTGTGTATTCAAAATATGTTGAATGATCTGTCTGAAACTGTTTTAACTTCGTTTAGGAAGCAATCTGGAGTTTAGCTGAATCATTGACTAGCAGTAGCATTTTGCCATGAAAATAATATAACCATGTTTTGGCGATTAATGTGTTGAGAAGCAAAGCACTCCGAAGGACAGATTTGTAGGGCTAATTGGAATAACTTTATCAAAGAGACAGCACAGGTAAAAAGGGCCAAACTATTTGCTCTGATGCTGTTACATTCACTGGTTCTGTCTGAACTACTTTGAGTTCTCAGCCTAAAGGCAGGTTCTTTGTGATTATTTGCTGAACTACAATTAAATATCGCTAATTTTTTTTAAAACTACAGGCAGGACGAGGAGGCAGGCTTGAGTTTACCTCAGCTGGAACTGAACCCTGTGCTGATCAACATGTTAGTTGTGAACATCGGCATCTGATTGACACGTTATAGCCATCTAGCTAACTGCGCCCCCTTATCTGAACAAGACTTAATATTGAGGAAAATGGAAACCCCTCATCCTCCCAACAGCTACAGGATAGATTTCAAGTTTGCATGCTGCTCAATCTTACTGGAGTTAATTTTCCCAATTCTCAGCCAGTCCATCTATTTTAACAATGTAAGCAAAATCCCTGTGGTGCAATACTGAACAGTACAGACCAAGAAAATGTATTTTTGGTTTGAACTGACTTAACTGGCTTCACTCAGGATGACCACAGGTACACTACACAGAGTGGTATAGTGGTTAACATTGCTGCCTCATAGCGCCAGGGACCCGGGTTTGATTCCGGCCTTGGGTGACTGTCTGTGTGGAGTTTGCTCGTTTTCTCCCTGTTGCTCAGGTTTCCTCCCACAGTCCAATGATGTGCAGATTAGGTGGATTGGCAATTCTAAATTGACCCTTAGTGTCCCAATAGAAAGCATCCTTTCTGGTTGTATCACAGCTTGGTATGGCTCCTGCTCTATCCAAGACCGCAAGAAACTACAAAAGATAGTGAACGAAGCCCAGTCTATCACTCAACCCAGCTTCCCACCCATTGACACTGTCAACATTTCCCGCTGCCTTGGAAAAGCAGCCAGCATAATTAACGACCCCATGCTCCCTGGACATTCTCTCTTCCACCTTCTTCCATCGGGAAAAAGATACAAAGGTCTGAGGACACGTACCAACTGACTCAAGAACAGCTTCTTCCCTACTGCCATCAGACTTTTGAATGGATCTACCTCACATTAAGTTGATCTTTCTCTTCACCCTAGCTATGGCTTTAATACTTCATTCTGCACTGTCTCCTTTCCTTCCCTATGAACGGTATGCTTTGTCTGTATAGTGCGCAAGAAACAATATTTTTCACTGTATACTGATACAAGTGAAAATCAAATCAAGATGTGTATGCTAGGTGGATTAGCCGTGGTAAATACACGGGTTACAGGGATAGGGCAAGGAGATGGGCTGGGTAAGATGCTCTTGTGGAATGTCAGTGCAGACTAGATGAGCTAAATAGCTTCCTTCTGCACTGCAAGGATTCTATTCTATCATATATTCTTTCCTATTCTATCCTATCCTATTCTACTACAGTTGGTCTGAAAATTTCAGCTAATCCTGCTGTTTTTTGTATAGACAGATGTTGAGTGATTGCAGGATCGGTAATGGAGTACCGCAATTGAATGATCCAATTTGATTTCTAAGAATAGTTGCATAGAATAAGTATCAATTAAATGAGCCTTACAAAACCGATGATTAGCACAGCTTGAATTCGCTATAGCAAAAAGCTAATTTTTATTGCTGTGTGTTACAGCAAAATGCATAATTTAAATGTTTTCAAAATACGATGGTTTACAAAAGCTAATCATCCCAGGTCTCACCATAAAATGATGGTCTGTCTATAAATGTTCGCAATATAATATTTTGGTCAGTGGACGCTCAAAGCATTCATTTCTGAAAGAAAACTTTTGACATTTAATAGTTAGGCAGCCTACTGGAAATATGTCTTGTGTTTGTATGTAGCAATCTGTGGAGTAATTGTACATAGAAACATAGAAAAACTGCAGCACAAAACAGGCCCTTCGGCCCCACAAGTTGTGCCGAACATATCCCTACCTTTTAGGCCTACCTATAACCCTCCATCCTATTAAGTCCCATGTACTCATCCAGGAGTCTCTTAAAAGACCCTATTGAGTTTGCCTCCACCACCACTGATGGCAGCCGATTCCACTCGCCCACCACCCTCTGTGAAAAACTTCCCCCGAACATTTCCCCTGTACCTACCCCCCAGCACCTTAAACCTGTGTCCTCTCGTAGCAGCCATTTCCACCCTGGGAAAAAGCCTCTGAGAGTCCACCTAATCTATGCCTCTCAACATCTTATAACCCTCTATTAGGTCTCCTCTCATCCTACATCTCTCCAAGGAGAAAAGACCGAGCTCCCTCAGCCTATCCTCATAAGGCATGCCACTCAATCCAGGCAACATCCTTGTAAATCTCCTCTGCACCCTTTCAATCTTTTCCACATCCTTCCTGTAATGAAGCGACCAGAACTGAGCACAGTACTCCAAGTGGGGTCTGATGAGGGTCTTATATAGCTGCATCATTATCCCCGGACTCCTAAACTCAATCCCTCGATTGAGAATGCACCATGCGCCTTCTTAACCACCTCCTCCACCTGCGGGGCCGGATTTAGAGTCCTATGGACCCGGACCGGTAGGGCGGCACGGTAGCACAGTGGTTAGCCCTGCTGCTTCACAGCTCCAGGGTCCCAGGTTCGATTCCCGGCTCGGGTCACTGTCTGTGTGGAGTTTGCACATTCTCCTCGTGTCTGCGTGGGTTTCCTCCGGGTGCTCCGGTTTCCTCCCACAGTCCAAAGATGTGTGGGTTAGGTTGATTGGCCAGGTTAAAAAAATTGCCCCTTAGAGTCCTGGGATGCGTAGGTTAGAGGGATTAGCGGGTAAAATATGTGGGGGTAGGGCTTGGGTGGGATTGTGGTCGGTGCAGACTCGATGGGCCGAATGGCCTCCTTCTGCACTGTAGGGTTTCTATGATTTCTTCTATGACCCCAAGGTCCTTCTGATCCTCTACAGTACTAAGTGTCTTTCCCTTTATATTGTACTCCTTCATCCCATTTGACCTGCCAAAATGGACCACTACACATTTATCTGGGTTGAAGTCCATCTGCCACTTCTCTGCCCAGTCTTGCATCCTATCTATGTCCCTCTGTAACTTCTGACATCCCTCCAGACTATCCACAACCCCACCAACCTTTGTGTCGTCGGCAAACTTACCAACCCATCCCTCCACTTCCTCATCCAGGTCATTTATGAAAATGACAAACAGCAAGGGTCCCAGAACAGATCCCTGGGGCCTCCTTTGGGCAAGCCAGTTCTGGATCCACAGGGCAGCAGCCTCTTGGATCCCATGCCCTCTCACGTTTTCTAGAAGCCTTGCATGTGGGACCTTATCGAACGCCTTGCTAAAATCCATATAAACCACATCTACCGCTTTCCCTTTGTCAATGTGTTTAGTCACATTTTCGAAGAACTCCACCAAGGTCATAAGGCACGATCTGCCTTTGACAAAGCCATGCTGAGTATTCTTGAGCATACTAAACCTCTCTAAATGCTCATAAATCTTGTCCCTCAGGATCTTCTCCATAAGCTTACCAACCACTGAGGTTAGACTCACTGGTCGGTAATTTCCTGGGCTATCCCTATTCCCCTTCTTGAAAATAGGAACCATATCCGCAATCCTCCAGCACCTCTCCCGTCTCCATCGACGACACAAAGATCATTGTCAGAGGCTCTGCAATCTCTTCCCTCGTCTCCCACAGTAACCTGGGGTACATCCCATCCGGACCTGGCGACTTATCTATCTTGATGCCATTCAAAGATTCCAGCACAACCTCTTTGTTAAAGTCCACGTACTCAATCTTTTCAGTCTACCGCAAGCCCGCAGTGCATCCACCCAGGTCCTTCTCCTCTGTGAAAACTGAGGCAAAATACTCATTAAGCAGCTCTGCCATTTCTACTGGTTCCGTACAGATTTTCCCGCCTTCACCTTTTATAGACCCTATTCCTTCACGTCTCATCCTTTTACTCTTCACATATTTATAGAACACCTTAAGGTTTTCCTTAATCCCACCTGCTAAGGCCTTCTCGTGACCCTTTCTGGCTCTCCTAATTTCCTTCTTTAGTCCCTTCCTACAAGCCGTATACTCATCTAGATCCCTATCTTCGCCAAGCTCTCTGAACCTTTTGTACGCTTTCCTTTTCTTCTCGACTAGGTCCCGCACAGCTTTCGTGCACCACGGTTCTTTTAACCTACCAACAAAGATGTGCGGGTTAGGTTGATTGGCCATGCTAAAATTGCCCCTTAGTGTCCTGGGATGCGTAGATTAGAGGGATTAACGGGCAAAATATGTAGGGATATGGGGGTAGGGCCTGGGTGGGATTGTGGTCGGTGCAGACTCGATGGGCCGAATGGCCTCTTTCTGTACTGTAGGGTTTCTATGATCTCCTCCCTGTCTGCTCGGAACGTTGTCCTATAGAAGTCTAGACAGACATTCCTTGAAAAACTGCCACCTCTCTTCAGTACATTTCCCCGAGAATACCTCCTTCCAATTTACTCCTCTAATTTGCTGCCTTATATCTTCATATTTCCCCTTACTCCATATAAACGCTTTCCTAGCTTGCCTGATCTTCTCTTTTTCCAATGCAAGCATAAAGGAGATAGAGTTATGATCGCTATCCCCAAGATGCTCTCCCACTGAGAGACCTGACACCTGTCCAGGTTCATTGGTCAGTATCAGATCGAGTACAGCCTCTCCTCTTGTAGGCTTGTCCACATGCTGTGTCAGGAAACCCTCCTGAACACACCTAACGAACTCCTCCCCATCCAATCCCCTTACCCTAGGGATATTCCAATCTATGTTTGGGAAATTAAAGTCTCCCATCACAACAACTCTGCTATTATTGCAACTATTATTACAGCGCAGAGTCACTGAGCAGAAACTGATAGCCAAGTTCCGCACACATGAGGACGGTCTAAACCGGGATGTTGGATTTATGTCACATTATCAGTAACCCCCACAGCTTGACTCCTGGACTTGCACAATTTCACAAGGTGTACTGTCTGGAGACAATACACATCTCTTTAACCTGTGTTGAATGCTCCCTCCACCCACATTGTCTGTGCATTTAAGACCTGGCTGGCTGTAGAGATTTGCATTCTAATCAGTATTCTGTAATTTGATTTCTGTGTCTGTGCCCTGTTTGAGAACAGAGACCACTCCATCTGACGAAGGAGCATTGCTCCGAAAGCTTATGGTATTTGTTACCAAATAAACCTGTTGGACTTTAACCTGGTGTTGTGAGACTTCTTACTGTGCTTACCCCAGTCCAACGCCGGCATCTCCACATCATTATTGCAACTCTCCAGGATCTGTTTCCCTATCTGCTTCTCCACCTCCCTGTTACTATTGGGCGGCCTATGGAAAACTCCCAGCAAAGTGATCGACCCCTTCCCACTCCGAACTTCCACCCACAGAGACTCTGTAGACAATCCCTCCACAGCATACACCTTCTCTACAGCTGTGACACTATCCCTGATCAGCAGTGCCACTCCACCCCCTCTCTTGCCTCCCTCCCTGTCCTTCCTGAAACATGTGAATCCCGGCACCTGGAGTATCCAGTCCTGTCCCTGAGACATCCAAGTCCCCGTAATGGCCACCACATCACACTTCCAGGCATCGATCCACGCTCTGAGCTCATCCCCTTTATTCACAATACTCCTGGCATTAAAGTAAACACATCTCAATCCTTTGGTCTGAGCTCTCTCCTTTTCTATCCCCCGTCCATCCTCCCTCTTGCACTGTCTATAACCCTTCTCTGTTTGCGAGCTAACTTCCTCGCTCCCAGTCACCTCGTCTCGATCTCCTCCCCCCAACCTATCTAGTTTAAACTCTCCCTAGTAGCCTTAGCCAACCTTCCCACCAGGATATTGGTCCCCCTGGGATTCAAGTGCCACCCGTTTTTTTGTGTACAGGTCACACCTGCCCCTAAAGAGGTCCCAATGGTCCAGGAACCTGAATCCCTGCCCCTCAGCCACACATTCATTCTCCACCTCACTCCATTCCTGCCCTCACCTTCCCGTGGCACAGGCAGCAATCCTGAGATTACTACCTTTGCTTTCCTCCTTCTCAGCTGTCTCCCTAATTCCCTATACTCTCTTTTCATGACCCCTTCCCCCTTCCTTCCCACATCAGCGGTACCAATATGTACCGCTACCTCTGGCTCCTCTCCCTCCCCCCTCAGGATTTCTGGGACTCGACCAGCGACATCCTGGATCCCGGCCCCAGGGAGGCAGACCACCATCCGAGACTCCTGCCTGCCTCCGCAAAAACGCCTGTCCGACCCCCTTATTGTCGAGTCCCCGATTAACACTGCCTTCCTCCTCTTTTCCTTAGCCCTCTGAGTTACAGGGCCGGACTCCACCCCGGAGACACGGCCACTGCTGCTTCCCCCAGGCGGGCTGTCCCCCCCAGCAGTACTCAGGTAGGAGTACTTGTTGTGTAGGGGCACATCCATCGGGGTGCTCTCAATCACCCGAGCTTTACCCTTCCTGGCCGTCACCCACTTGGCCTCCACCCGTGGTCCTGGTGTGACCACCTGATGATAGCTCTTGTCTATCACCTCCTCATTCTCCCTTAACAGCCTAAGATCCTCGAGCTGCAGTTCCAGCTCCGTAACACGGTCCCTCAGGAACCGCAGCTCGACACACCCCTCACAGATGTGGATGTGCGGGAGGCCAGGTGCCTCCAGGACCTCCCACATCCTACACTGGGAACAACGCACTGGCTTCACACTTCACAGGTCTGGACTAATAACATGGATACGTAAATTAAAATCCCAACATGGCAGCTGGGTATTCAAACTCCTTTACTTTTTTATTGCAGATTTATTTATTATCAGCAGTGTTGACAGTGTAAGTACTGGATTGTCATGAAATCCTGTCTGGTTCACTTTTAAAGAAGAAAATCTGATGTTCTTGCCCTGTATGATGTGTATGTAACTCTGGGCCCACAGCAATGTGATTGATTCTCAACTGTCTTCAAATGACAATCCACTTGGTTAAGAGAAATTAGGGATGGGTAATAAATGCTGACCGTGCCAATGATGCCCACGTTCAGTGAATGGGTAAAACAAAATACACTGAGTTGTCTTTAATTTCTTTAATGGCAGCATTTAAAGTTTTTACTTAGAGGCCTTGAGCTTCTCCCAAAAGCTGGGGATTAGACAACAAGATATTTTTGCTCAGAGCTGTTAGTTTGTGAACTAAATTTGGATTGTGTGGCCTGAACATGCCAAAGTACCTAATTCCCATTTTTCATCACCGCTGTTCGATCAGTTGTTCTAATGGAATACTCTTAACAGGTTCTGTTCAAAGATTTCTCTAAATGTTTTGACTTTGTATACATTTTCATTCATAAACTCAAAAATGGTGTGTATTTTTCTTTGAAAACAACCTACCAATTGCACACCTGTATGGTTTTTATTGTGTTGTATAAATGTAGAAAGTACATTGAGCTTGAAAAGGGATGGCATGTTTACTTCATTGTAATTGCCTTAATTTTAGATAAAAGATTGTATGAATGTTGAAGCACTAGCCTTTAATTATCTCTACTGATTAGTGCCAACTTGCTGATAGTCAGAAAATATAAACATTCTCGTCACCAACAGCTGTTGGAGAGGAGTTAACTTTTAAAATCTGTAATTACTAACTGTTTTGTTGCTATTTAATAATCAGTGTTTACATTCAGAATGTAAACAGACTAATTTTGACTTTGAATGTTAGCTTCCACCAGTCATCAAATGCCTCTGATTTTGTTTGAAACGGAAACCAGGAGAGATGTTTTTAAGTTAGTCAAACCAATATTGTGCATTTTACACTGATGTCCAAAGTCAAAGCTATTCTTTCAGTACTTGTGCATTTTTGTTTGCATGAGACAAAGATAGATTGTAACAACACTTCAATTTCAATGTTTACAGGTATGCCTTAAAAGTCACAAATCATTGATGTTATACATGGAACTCCAACACCCCCCTCTCACACCATGCTGTCACGCTCATGTCCTTGCCCATTATAATCAATCATGTGAATCAATGGTCCTATTGTTCACCCTTTTGTGGCATAAGAACACCCAATTTTTAAAAAAAAATCACCATCTTTCGCTTTTATGAACATGCTGTGCGATGATCTGCGAGTTGTATTAAACAAAGAGAATGGGTGGGATCTTAAACTCGCACTCTTCGTCTGCCAGATCGCTGATGGAGGATGAAAATTCAACGAAAACCGGAATTGGCGAATCTCGCCGGCAAGATCTTCAGGCAAGATTGCCGATTTTCACCGCCTGTCTCTGGTGACGTAATCAGGTTCTCACCCATAATGGGCGCGAACTTGATTTCCATTCATTTCAATAAATTTGAATCTAATTAGAAACTCCCCTCACCAGATCTTCCCACCTCAAGAGATTTGATGTGACATCATATCAGCGAGGTTTACAGCAGGTTCACTCAGATGTGAACCCGTTGAGGGGATCCCCCTGGAAGGGGGATTAATTTTGTTTTTTGGATTTAAAGGGCACCCCAAGTTCAGTGGAGCTGGGTCCTGGCTCTAAGAGTCCCCGTCTTGCCAAAGTGATGGTGCAGACCACACCCACTCTTTTTGGCAGTTGAGGGGACAAGATCTGGAGAGAAAACCGTCCAGTGGAGCTGGAGAGTTCCACACCAGTTTTCTCTCTTGAACTGACACTCTGCCAAATTCCTGTGAGATTCGACCCAATATCTCTCACAAAACTTCTTTGGATGTAGTCAATGTAAATTGCTTCTGTCGCGCAGCCTAGTTTACAGCTTCTCAATATTTACTGCTTTATTGCTAGCCATTTCAACCTCTACCTTCATTATTTGGCCCTTGAATGGATTTGCAAATGAGCATTACCTGGTCCTTCAGGCCTCAAACATATATTCTATTGGTTGAAGGATTTCATCTTTAGTCAAAATACCTCAATTTATAGGCTTCATGATTAAAGTATAACTGAGCTACTCAATGCTAACTACACAAACAAGGTAATGTTACAATCTCCTTAGAGGCATAACTTAAAAAAATGATCCTGGTGATCAGTGCAAAGAATCATATTAAAATGCACATTTTAAGACTGTTATTGTTATAAACAAGCTAAAATTAGCATCAAGTAAGCACCATACTGTGATTCTATAATATACTAAACTACAGAAAAAGTTACTACATTAACTTAATGCAACTGAAAACCCCACGTGCTATTTATATATAACACTGCATTCTTGGCAGAAATGTACTCTTGCATGTGAAGTCCCTGGCTAGGCACGATCTCTTTTCACTATCCACCAGGGTGAATATTCCAGTGCCTTTTTTTAATGTCCTTTTACTCAATCTAACATAATCGAATGGACCAAAGTGACACACTTTAGTCACTCCTTGGTCTTTAATTCTCCACATGTCTTGTTTGTCAAGGGATTCATTCTTACCAGCCCTCTCTTGGTGGTTAATCTGTAAACAGTCCTTTTCCTCTGCTTGACATAGCAACATATGTTGTGGGTCTTCTTTCATAAATCTCACTGTCTGACAGACTGAGAGCTGCACACAAGACAGCTGCCTCCTCCATTGTATCCAGGTGTTAAGACTTGCACCTTTAAGTAAGTTTTGATGTGAGGTTCTGTTTCTGTAAAAACCAGGTCACAAGGGCTTGTCTCCGGCAGAATTAGTATGAAGTCTCTACTTCCTCCCAAAGTGCTCCATTTTACCAGGAATTAAAGAAGACAGTTTAAAATACAAATCTGTTATGAAGTCCAGTGTTTGCAACAGTAATATATTCAATTCTATTAAATATGGCATTCACATGCAACATTTGCTTCTGGAAAGACACTTTGTTAAAGTAACTGGGAAATTCTAAGCTTTCAGTGTTTGCATCAATTGCAGTACAAACCTTTTTAAATGAGCAAAGAACTTGCACTTAATCTTTGTAAGAATCAAGGAGCCCGACGGGTGTGAAAACGTGGTAAAGTCGGGTGTGAGGCCATTAACGCGATCCACGTCCTCGTCCGCGCAGATTGCCACATTACCGAAACCCGGGAATGGCGGCGATCCGCTTCGCGCCCAAAATGCATGCATTTAAATTGAATTAATGAACTGCCCGCCCAAGTTTATCAGCATTTCCCCCTTTACCACCCCATTTGCCATTCCGGAACCGCGCCGTAATGGACCTGCTAAATAAAAGTCTGATTCGGGCGCTCCAGTTGCTGAAGAGCACGTTCAGTGCTTCCAACAGCTCTCTCACTCAGATCAGTGGTTGTGTGTGTGTTGAGCGGGGGGGGGGGGGGGGGGGGGGCGTCAGATGTTCCTCTGGGGATGAGTGAGGCCAGACCATTCTCGGGAAGGGGGGGGGGGGGGGGGCGGTGGTGAGTGAGGCCAGACCATTCTCGGGGCGGTGGGGGGAGGGGAGAGGAGGATGAGTGAGTTGGGGGGGGGGGAGGATGAGTGAGTCGAGGGGGGGGAGGATGAGTGAGTCCAGACCATTCTCTGGTTGGGGAGGGGGGGGGTGGATGAGGCCAGATTGTTGTCTGGAGGGGGGGGGGGGGGGTGAGTGAGGCCAGATTGTTGGGGGGGGTGGAGGGAGGCCCAATCGCTCTCTTGTGGGGTGGTGGTGGTGGGGGGGAGTGAGGCACGGGGTTCGGTGCCACTCTGCGGGCGATCGGGGGGGGGGCAGGGGTGGGGGGGGTGGCGATCGGTCTGGGTAGCGGGGGGGTTGATAAGGAGGACAGCAATGTGTGTAGGTAGTGGGGGGGGGGGTGGATAAGGGGGACAGTGATGTGTGTGGGTAGTGGGGGGTGGATAAGGGGGACAGTGATGTGTGTGGGTCGTGGGGTGGGTGGATAAGGGGGACAGTGATGTCTGTGGGGGCCATCGCTCCCGCTTATTGCTCCCGGGCCGCTTTCTCCGCTTTCTGCGGCATGGGAGCGATCTGACACGGGCGCGCTTTTTCAAATTTTTTTCTAACTGCACATGCGCAGTTCGGAGCTCTGGTTGTTTCAGCCGCGCTAAGACCCGCCCACAGCACGAATGGGACCCGCGATTTTTTTTCAGGCTGAGTGCATATGGAGGTGCCTGAAAGCAGATTTCCAAGTCGGATCTGCATTACGCCCAGATTTAGCACTTAGAATGAAAATGGTAAAATCGGGCCCAAAGAATCATGCAGCACAGAAGAGGCCCTTTGGCCCATCAAGTCCGCACCGACACATTAAAAACACATGAGCTCCCACCCAATCCCATCTGCCAGCACTTGGCCCATAGCCCTGAATGTTATTTGTGCCAAGTGTTCATCCAGGTTCTTTTTAAAGGATGTGAGACAACTCGCCTCTATCACCTGAACCAATCTTCAGTATGGTGAAAAAAGATAGCTAGCATTTACCACAATATTCTTGGAATGAGCGATTACTAGTGTATCTATTATTTTTAAAAAGTTATTTTGATAAATTTGGACTTGATTTAGTTTAGTTGCATGCAGCCTAATTAGTGGATCCCAAATTAAGCCTTTAAACTGATTTAGTTCAACTGAGATATATCCCTCAGGCAAAGACTCAGACGCTGAAATAATAAATAATGCCAAAGTTTATTAAACATAAGCAAAATAATACAATATACTTATTAGTTCACTGAAGACTTAACAATTAACTAATAAAAAGAACGGCACAGTGGTTTAGTGGTTAGCACTGCTGCCCCAGGTTCGATTCAGAGAATCCCTACAGTACAGAAGGAGGCCATTCGGCCCATGAAGTCTGTACCGACTACAATTCCACCTAGACCCTACTTCTGTAACCTCACGCATTTATCCTGCTAATCCTCCTGATACTGGGTCAATTTCGTATGGCCAATCAACCTAACCTGCACATCTTTGGACTGTGGGAGGAAACAGGAGCACCTGGAGGGAACTCATGCAGACATGGGGAGAAAGTGCAAACTCCACACAGATAATGACCTGAGGCCAGAATTGAACCTGGGACCCTGGCGCTCTGAGGCAGCAGTGCTAACCACTGTGCTATCATGCCGCTCCATTCCCTTGGGTTACTGTCTGTGCGGAGTTTGCACATTCCCCGTGTTTGCGTGGGCTTCCTCTGGGTGATTCTTACAAAGGTTAAGTGTAAGTTCTTTGCCCATTTAATAAGGTTTGTACTGCAATTAATGCAAACATTGAAAGCTTGGAAAAGTCTGAAACTTAAACATGATGCAACAGATACGAGAAAGGAACAATAACCATTGGTCGTCCTATCAAAACAGACCATTTTTGACCAGCCCAATGCTGGCCTCATGAATAAGACACTTCTGTAGTATCAAGATAAAGAATACATCATGAAATAATCCATTGTTTAAGACCATGTGCATAAATGGCTCGATCCAATGAAATTATCCCTTACAATATTATTGACCGATTAGACGATAAAGACCATAATGTAACACCGCTATTTAAGGGAGGCAGCAGACGGAAAATTATAGGCCGGTTAGCCTGACTTTGGTTATTGGCAAGATTTTAGAGCCCATTATTAAAGATGAGATCGCAGAGTACTTGGAAGTGCATGATAAAATAGCACTGAGCCAGCACGGTTTCATCAAGGGGAGGTCATGTCAGTTTCCCTGGTCTACCCAATGTAAACTGGCCAAGATTTTAAATTTTATTTAGTATGCTTGCTTAAATTGAGCATTTTATTTTAAGGCATTTCACAAACATGTATTCTGCAACCGACCAACTAGGTCAAATCGCTATTTTTTAATAACACAGCAGAAAAAGAGCTATGTTGATGCTGCTAACCTTTTACAAAAAGCCAATATAATTTAGGTACTGTGATGTAGTCACTGACTAACAGTGATTGTATCAGAAGAAAGTACTTCAATTACCATGTAATTGAAGGATAAATAATTAATAATCAAATAGTTGAGTTAGATTATATTTAGTTTCTGTATTTCCTACTAATATTCCTATGTTCAGTTAAAAGTCTGAAACTTAAACACGATGCAACATGATGCAAGAGGTTTAGGAGGAGGGATGGAAGGAAAAACCTGGTGCTGGCAGTCTGGAATGTACTGCCAGGGAGGGTGATAGAGGCGAGTTGTCTCACATCCTTTAAAAAGTACCTGGGTGAACACTTGGCACAGGGCTATGGGCCAAGTGCTAGCAGATGGGATTGAGTGGGAGTTCACATGTTTCTAATGTGTCGGTGCGGACTTGATGGGCCAAAGGGCCTCTCCTACTCAACTTTTATTCCCCAGTCTCCCATTCCTCTTTCCTTTCTTGGAGATGGTCAAAATTCAGTCATCCTACTGGCTATAGGACACAATTCATCTCGTGTCACCCCACCTTTGCAATAACCCCTGCTTTATAGGTCATAAACTTAGAAATTTTCATTCCATCACAAACAAATGCACATCTTCCAGCTACAGAGAAGCCATAAACAGTCACATACTCCTGTCAAATTATCTTAATCCAAGCCTACACTGAAACTATTAGAATCAACAGTTAGGACCATTTCTTATCATAATATCAGAGAATAAAGGTTTCCCCTCTGGTCCAGATCTATTAAAACATGTATTGTTTGTTTAAGCAGTGTCATTCTAAATTCACACTGTTTTAGCCATTTCTTCAAACTGATTTAAGAACAAACACCTAATTGTACTTTGGGCATTAAGACAGCTTTAGCTCAACTAAAATGAGCTCCATCATAAGACAAAACAAGTTTGTTTCTGCACAACCATCTTTACTGTTAATTGCCCAACAAAGTCATAACTGAACCACTTGATTTTAAACTGTGCTTACAGAATAAAATCCATAGATATTACAGATTATAAAAATTAGTAGAATTTTCAAAACCTGACACCATGGCTCTTACCCAGTTCCCTTTTGGAGAAAAGGCAGGGGTCTATCTTGTGCCTTGGCCAATATTTGTCCTTCAACTATTATTGAAAACAAATCGACTTGTCATTTAACTCATTAGTTTCTTGGGATCTTGCTTTGCATCATTTGTACTTCTGGGGTAAGAAAAATGGATGGCTGTGTTAGTGTCCTAAATTTGTGAGGCTGTGTAAATATAATTTATTTCAAATACTAGCTAAATTTGGTAGGTTGAGTTGCATTTTTCATACCTAGCGTATTACAGAAAATATACTGGTTGTACTGCCTTGTATGCTAATATTGAAATTCTTTGAGCTTGGCATCGAAATTGATGAAGCATAGTGCTGATATTATTGGTGAGAGGAAAAGCAACCAATTAATAAGCTTTATCTTGATAGGTTAAACTTGTAAGCAAACCTGTTCTGAGAACTTGTGTGTCTGGGATACAAGAATTAGTACCTATGTCGACAACTCCAGCAGATTTGAGTTTCTGTCTGTGCTTATCAGGGGCTGCATAATATTTACAACTAAAACAGTTTAATTGCTCTTTTCCAAGGTTTCTTTTGATTTAATAACTAACAAAGATTGTAATGAAGAAAGGTAATCTCTCAATTCCATTCAAAGCAGCACAGAGGGCTGGGAGAGTCAAGCAGAGGCAGTTTAGTGAGCTTCTCGCTGGGCGCCACAGCCTCTGAGTCATGGGCTGCCAGATTTCCAGCTGCGTCAGCTCTGTGGCAGAAATTGGTGCGGAGCTGAATGAATTATGCTGGTGCTCATTGTAATATATTTTACATCTGATTAGCGGGCCTGGGGCTGAAGACTCCGGGCCCTCTAGAGTCTCCCCCGCCCTGGCACTCCAACGGGTTTACAATCGCTCCCCACTTGTGGGCAGCTGGTGGCCAAACCCCGCTGGAGTGAAGGGAGGGGGTGGGGGGCATGGAGGCTCCCCTGGAGGCTCCCCTGGAGGTTGGAAGTAAGCGGGAGGGGACTGTCAGCCTGGCCCCATGGCACTGCCCCAGGGATAAAGTGGCAATGCCCAGGGAGCACCTTGCACTGCCCATCGGCATCAGGCAATGCCAAGGGGGTGGGGCCTAATGGGGCAGGGCCTCGGGGGGAAATGGGCGGGGTTCCAGCTGCCACTCTGCAGTCGGGCTGGGTGACAGGGGGGTGGGGGAGGGGGGGGGGGAGGTGGTGGTGGGGTCGCAGGGCCAGCAATGCAGGGTCGCAGAGCTGGCTAGCGACTGGGAGACTGGCAGTGCGGGGCTACTGCACATGTGCCGAACTTGGCGCTGACAGATCATTGCATATGCTGCTGGCCTCTCCAGAGTGAATAAGCCCTACCCACAGCTTTTTCATGTGAATCACACTAGTACAATCTACAGTGCACTGTGTGGGAGATCCAATTTGAAATTGCCACTGAAAAAAACATGTGGAATTTACTCCAGTTTTTATGTGAATTCGACACTTAGAATTTATTTTGGGAGGCCCCCCCACCTTATCTTTTGCTAGTCAGTGTGTTCAAATTCTTTAACTTGAACAAATTATATTCAAACACAGGACTAGATTGCATAAAGTGAGTCAGGCTATGTTGCAGTTCACCTTGATAATTATGATGAAGTTGCGATGATTAAATTCTTAATGCACGCTTTTAATACAGTCAACATTCTTCACATACTTTAGAAGTAATTCCAGGCTATTAAAACATTTATACTGATTTGAACTACACTCATTCCTCAGTGTCTGTTCTGCCATCTGTCCCACATCAGTTCTTTGGAGCCGATCAGGTTGGACTTTTTGAGTGTACGTGTGTCAGAAGGGGACCTCTGTCTTGTTTCAAACTTTTAAATCTCTATTCATTTTACGTGAAACCGTATGCTATTCTGGTGGCAATTTAAAATTAAACTTGTTAGCTTTTGTTTGGAATTGATTATTTCCATGGGGGATCTGAAAACAAGGATGAGAATTTTAAAACTAAGATGTTGTTTGGCATATATCAATATTAATCAATGAGTCCAGGGGAGATGGGTAAACGAGACTTGGTGCGAGTTAGGACACAGGCAGCATAGATTGAATGACGTCAAGTTTACGGAAGGTAGAATGTCGCAGGCCGGCTAGGAGTGTGTTAGAATAATCAAGTCCAGAAGTAACAAAGACATGGATTAAGGTTACAGCAGCAGAGAAGTTGAGGCAGGGGTGGAGTTGAATAAATAGGATGCCTTAACACTAATATGGATTTGTTGTAGGATGGTCATCTCAGGTCCAAGGTTGTTAAAAAGTCTCAATCTCAGACAGTTGCCAAGGAGAGGGATGGAGAGTTTGTGGTAGGGATCAATGACGATGGCTTCTGATTTCTGGATATTTAATTGTAGAAGCGTTCTGCTCATGCAGTACTAGACATTAACAAGACAGAGGAGGGTCAAGAGAAATTGCGGTGAGGAGAGGTGGATATCATAAACGTGCATGTGAAAACTAAAACTATGGGGCTGGATTTTTGCAGAGTCGTGGTGACTCCTTCAGTTATGGCAGGTAGAACCCAGATGTGGAAATCCTGCCTCTATTCCAACAGATTCCATTTTGCTGAGAAGGGAAAAGGAGTTGGCCGGGGCGTGATTCCCATGTGAGAGGCAACCCAAACTCAGGGCCATTTGAACTCTACCAAGTTCAGCTGGACCCCATTTTCTCTGTAGCAAGGACCTTAATCCACAGTGTGGGAGTTACAAATTGTTTTAGAGTAGACATAAATGCTTGTAAAGGGTGGATAATGTCTGTAGGACTGTCAAGATATGAAGTTATTTAAATCCCCTGCATTTTAATCATAGAAGAAAAGCCTGCCTGTGGCAGTGAGAGGCAAAACAAAATCTTCTTGAAGTTATAAACAGCTGTTTGTTGTCGTTATTAATGCTTGGCTGCTTTCCACAACCTATAATTTTCTCAGCAGGGATTCAAAGTTCACAGTTTGATTGCCAACTTGGAGATTATTAGAAGATGAACTGCCTTTGATTTGGGATGATGAATGCAAGTTGCCTGTTTTTATAAGGGATTAAGTACTTGAGTTTGAATGGGACTGTTTTTGCAATAGCAAAGGCTATAATAGATTTATTTTATTTTTATTTTATTTCAACATAGCTGTTGAGGTCTGCCCATTGTGGATATTGGGTGGGTTGACATGGAGGATGTAAGGGAAAAGGAGTGGTGGGAGGGACCATGGATTGACTTATGTTGGCATGAGTTGGCTGGGGGAAAGATTGGCAGGGGGAAAGAGTTGGCATTAAGTTGGCCTGGGGGCTATGAGGGGCCATGGGACTGGCTGCGGGGGGTGGGTATTTGACCTGTGTTTATCTACAAGCATGGATTGGCATGGGGCATTGATTGGCATGTAGTATGGAGATGTAAAGGGGAAGTGGGTGATAGTATGATGCGATGTGAATGATGAAGTGTGGAGGGCTTAAAAATTAAGCATACAGGAATTACTTCACAGAGAGCCAAATTTTAAACAACCTGTGTCGACACTCAACAGACCCTGTGACTGCCTCTGATCTGTGTCCAGTGGGGAGCGAGATGGGGCGGACCCCACTCCACCCAACATCAGTCTCCTTTGGAGTGAAAATCAGGTCTGGCAGTGTACCTTCTCTTGAAGAAGATATGGTGAGCCAGGAAGTTTCCAGCTTCTCACTGCTTTTCTCGAGGCTGGAAATCTGACCTCATGATTTCCGATACCAAGAGGCAGCATATAGACTTCAAAGATTTTAATCTTTTATCATAAAGATTTTTCTGTGTAGTTTAGGATGAAGCATTTTGTGTAATTTAGGGTATCTGCAAAAGATCAGCAGTCTAATGACAACGATTTAGAGGAGGTGCATGCTTGATTCTGGTGATAAGATTGATTTGCTGAACTTGGTTGGAAGAGAATATTGAAATTGGACAAAGACCTGACAAATATTTGTACAAAGTTAACCAGTAGCATAGGAATTCAGCAGAGTTTTTTTTCCACAGGATTTAGCAGTAGCTATGTTGATTAACTTCAAAAGACAGCTGGATAAATAAGAAATGGGATTGATGATTTGGAACATTGGGGCAGAAATGGACCATTTAGCTCCTCAAGAGACCATGGCTGATCTGTCTCTTAATTCCATTCACCCACCTTGGCTCAATATCCCTTAATACCCTTGGCTAGAAAGAAATCTACCAACTTAAGATTTAAAATTATTTGTTGAGTTGACATCTGCTTCTGTAGGAGCGAGCTCCACACTTTAACTACCCTTTGCATGAAGTAGTATTTCCTAATTTCCTTCCTTATAGGTTTGGCTTGATTTTAAAATTATCCACCCTTGTCCTGGGCACCTCCACCAGTGCAAAAGATGTTTTGCTATTTATCCTATTAATTCTGTTTAAAATCCTGAATATCTTGAAGTAACCTCTTCCTCTTCTATATTTCAACAAATACAAACCTTGTTTATGTAATCTGTCTTACAATCTAACCATTATTTCCCATGTAACATTCTGGTGAAGCTGCATCCCTTCCGAGGCCAATACATAAATATAGAAAGAGGTTAACAAATATTCCAATAGTTTGTTATTGGTATTGTATTTATATAAATGCTAACTTCCTCGAGTGTTCTCCCAGTTGGCTACAGTAGTTGAAATGGAAACCTCATTTACATGTATCTAAGCTCTAATGATCTTCTACCAAACTTGCTGCACTGATTGGGAGAGCACCCTCCACCTGCTGCCAACTCATCCCAAAACATTTTCTGGCACTTGTGTGGACTTTATGTTTACGAAATCTAGTTTTCTTTTATCTCATTTGCATCTCCTACCTCCTTCATCTTTTTATAATTAAGGCAGTCATATTTATTTCATGTGAACTTGATTTGTGCCAGTTGTGTGAAGTTTGCTAATAGCAAATTTGTAACTTTATACTGCAAGTTATTTAATTTCCATTGATTTCTACAAGAACTAGTGGTGTCGACATTGGATCTTGCCTGCATCAGTGCTGATTGAGCTTGCACTGGCATCACTGCAAGTTGATCCAATTGCCAAAGATTGCCTATTTTTGGTGAGCTCTGGTGCATGTTGTAGCCCCAGAGGCATTTGAAGGGCAACTAAAGGTCACTGGAAGAATATTTGCATATATTCCAGGAGGTGTGTCACTTGCTGCATAATTTCCATGCCCTGACCTGCTCTGGTAGCTACAGTATTTATATGCTGGTCCACTTTAGTTTCTGGTCAATGGTAACTTCCAGGATATTGACAGTGGGAAATTCAGGGATGGTAATGCCATGGAGTTACGGGGATCACTGCTGGATTTTCTCTTGTTGGAGATGGTAATTGCCTGGCACTTGCATGCTGTGAATATATTTTTGTTTTTCACACTTCACTACAATGATCAGCAATTTTGCACATTACACCTTGCGTGTGACTGGAACTGATGCACTTCCCATTTTGGGGATTTTCTTTCTCTCCTCAATAACTGTAATTCTATGCGTGATTTCTCCAGCTGACTCAACATTTGACAGTATAGCGATTCAGGAATCATGCTATTGCACCTGTGTCAACCTCCATGTTTACTGGAGCTCTATTTAATACTATTACTATGCCCTGCGGACTTGTACTGGACATCTTTATGCTTTGAATGGTATGACTCTCAATCGACCCTTCATTGACTTGGTGCTGTTTGAGAATCATGTGCAGTGACTGCCATTTCCTCCAGCCAGTGTTTTCTCTGTTTACGTTTTCTTGACACGCCTTTGCAAGATCACCTTTCCCCTTGTAGCTGTAGCACCCTCCCTTCAGAAATGGATAATTCAGGTGCCGAATGTTGACCTAAGCACCCTCTCCTTGCTCAGCGGCAACTTATTTACTTCAGAGGATTGGCGGCTGTTAACTTTAACTTCCATGTCCATCGACAGTGCTGTTTGGCAAGCTATGTTGAAAGTTAACTTTGGCAATGTCAGCAATTTACTGCAAATGCATTCACACTTTGAACCACATACAAATCTATCCTGCAATACTCCCTCTTGCAATTCTCCAAAATGAATGGACAGCTTTTTCTCAGCCACAATAAAGTCTCCTAAATCCTCACTAGGCAACTGATCCCTTGTTCCAAACGATGACTTTTAGCATTCTCTAATGTCTTGGGACTGTAGCACTGCTGAAGCTTACGCAAAATGCCAGACTGTGGTGTGTCTTTGGGCTTAGCAGGGCTGAGCAAATTCTTAAGTGTTTTATATATACTTCTGGACACAATTCTGCCAAAATATTCACCCTTTTCAATTCCTCCGCTGCTTGACTAACAGCTGAATTATCAGGATCTTCGAAGATATTATTAATAGTGGAAAACATCTTGAGCCATTCCACATAAACACCAAAAGTCTCTCACAGCTGTACTCTCCTGTTGATGCCGACATCTTTGAAGGTCAGTCCACCCATGTGTGCAAACAGCCTGTTTCCTCAAACCAGAGTTTTAAGCCAATTTCTCAGCAAAAAAACCCTCTCAGTTCCTCTGCTGGTTTGCTGGAAGCTTCTCCAACCCAAAGACTGATATCTTGCCGGACAGAGAGAAACTGATGCATGCGCATTGAGTTCAATTACCCAACTGAAACTGGTTAATTCCAACTTGCTGATATACATACATACACAAGTGGCCATGGGAGGGTGCTATTCTACCTGCCTAACAAAAAATTACTTACACTTTTTACATGTTTCCAGTAATAGCTGCTACTTAACATTTGGCTCTGTTACTTGTTTTGCTGAACCAGGTAATGCAGCTAGGGACCAAGTAACAGGTAATAGCTTGTTTGCCAACACTCATCAAAATTATAGTCAACCAATTCCAATCTTCTAATCTATTGCTTACTAGCCTCTTAATCTCCATGCATTTCATACTTTGCACACTGGTCCCAGCTTCTGTAAAACCACCTGATATTAAGGAGCTGTTATAATGCTACCTGCTAACAATGTTTCTGCAGATATTGACATAGGACCCATTAACGTTACTAATTTGTACTATTTAAGTTAACCTCTGCTACTTAAAGCCAGCCTCCATTTTTTTAAAGGAGAAGTGTATTGTGGTTGGAGCAGGTGCTGAAAATTGTGCTGCAAGTGAATCTGATCTGGAAAAGTGCAAAGAATGGTTGACAGTGGGAGAGTACAGCCCTCCACGATTTCAGATAGTACATGGAGGTCTTGGTGGAGGAGGTGGAAAGTGGAGGTGTCCCGTATCTACAGGGGTACAGGAGGCCCTCCAGGCACATGATGAGAAGACATTTGGAACATATAGCCATGGAGATCAGTGCAAGGAATTTAGTACCAAAGACCTGGATACAGTATCACAAAAAGATTTTCTCAATCCTGGCCACAGAAAATGACAAAATTGGCATAGCAATTGTACACAATGCTGGAATTGTTTACTTCAGTGTTATGAATAGATGCACCATTGTTATAATACAAACTTGTTATGGTTGCAACAACCCTAATCATTTTCACAGTGAATGTTCTCATAATTAGTTTACATATCCAAATGTTCAATTATCATAATATAAAAACAAAAATGTGCTAGAAGTACTCAGCAGATCAGACTGCATCAGTGGAAAGAAAGAAGCAGTTAATGTTTCAGGAAGATCACCTCTCTTTAGAACATTAAATCTGCTTCTCTCTCCACAGATATTGTCTGATCTGCAGTGTCTGACATTATTTCAAATTTATTTTATCATAATAATGGTTTAATCTTGAAACATGTGTGTTCAGTGTTTTGCCATTTTTTTTATTAATGTCACTAAATTAATTGCACATCTCTTGCATTTCATTGTTCTGATCAGTTGTCATGGAAATATACTGAACATAGATTGAATTTACATGGCGTTTCTCTGAATTCACCACTTTAACTTCAGGTTAGCTACAGATAGTCCAGGAAAATCTCTCCAGCTTTTTTCCAAGGTTGTTTGACCTAACATAATGGCTTTGGAATTAAATATTTGCAGAGCACAGTCAGAGCTGTTGGTATGGAGGCTATGCCAGAATTTAGGATCCTATACAAAATGGTATCTTTCTCCATTATCTGTCTTCTGTTGATGAACTCCATTGAACTAACCTTGAATGATTCAGCTTCCTCAAGTAAAACAGATCAGATAGTTACTGATAAATTGAATAGCAAATTCAGGGGAAAATTCTTTATCCAGAGAGCAATTGGAACATGGAACTTGCAACCATAAGGAGCAGTTGAAGAAAGTAGCATATGTGCATTTAAGCAAAATGTACAAAGGAGAAAGAAATGGAAGGGTTAGATGCGGGTTGGTGGGGGGGGGGGGGGGGGCGGCGGTGCGGGTGGAGGCTTGTGTGGAGGATAAACATCAGCATACATTTGATGGGTGAGATGGCTTGTTTCTGTGTTGCACATTCTATGTTTACAATCCATCTTAATATCCATCTTTTCAAATAAGCTTTTGGTCACTTCTTATAACTCGCTCACAATGGGTCAACATGTGTTATTTTTCATTTATTTGTTGATTTTGCCCTGTAGATCCTTTGCTATGTTAATGGTACTATTTATGGTTTGCTTCAGCTGAGTAGTTTTGTTATGTTGCCATGCTGTAGTTGTTTCTTACACTCAATAACAGGACAGCCTTAATCATAGAATGGTTATAGTACAGAAGGAGGCCATTCGCCCCATCATGCCCATGTTCGCTCTCTGAAGAAGAGCATAATCGTGATCAGTAGTCTTTTAAGAAATAGTGCCAGGAGATAACCCACTGTTTGAACCACACCTGCATCTAGCACATGATTCACTGGACAGTGAACACTTTGAGAGATTATATAAATAAGCCAGCATGAAAACATTTTAAAGCATTGCAAAGTATACTGTACCAAGAGCTGCAGTCTTTGTTGTTGCACTGGGATCACATAAATGGTCCATCAAATCTTGTGAAAGTGATTTCTTGTTAATTTGCACATTTGAAACCCAAGGATGTAGTAAAGAGTGCTGAGATTATATGAGACAGATTTTCCTGTTCAGCACCAGGATGGAAAATTGTAAGCAGCTTGTAGAAATGGTTAATGATTCTGTTAATTAGACAATAATATTAATGTTGATGTCAGCATAACGTTAGGTCAGATGATCAGGAGACTCCAAGGGAGTGAGATAAGAACATCCGGGACGTGACTTTCCCAAGATACATCTAAGTGCCCAATGAGCAGGAAAATGGGAAGTTTTTTTTGGGCAAGCTGACTTTTGATAATTTACGGCACTTTGTACAATATGGAGGCCGTCAGAATCATGTCGGGAGGGGTGGGGGAGGGCCTAATCCTGCTGGAGAGGCTAGCAGGAGAGCAGGGGGCCATTGGGCTTGCGCCAATCTCCCTGTATACTGGGAGATCGGTTGACATGGCCGAACACCGATGGTGCTTCGGCTCTTTTGTCTCCCGCTTACATTTCCCGCCCCATGTCCAGAGGATAATGTACTTACATGAGATCTTGGATGTAAATAGTCCTAAATAAATAATTTCGAAGAAAACTAAATACTGACTGTCTCCAAGTCATTCATAGAGTGAGTGAAACCTCATTGAGCCAAAGTTAAGGGCAACAAGCCAAACCAGCTTAAATCTGAATTCGTGATGAGCTTTTCTGCCTTGCCATGTTCTTCACCAGAATGCAGAGGAAAAATCATCCATCTGTGTCCATCACTCCTATAGCACTGCTGGTCTATTATAATGCCTAAAACTGGCACATTATCATATTTTAGAACTATACTTTGCAATTACTGCAGCTCCAAACTGAAAATGAAAAAAAAACTCCTATCACCTGACGTGCCAACCAGCTTTTTCTCCTAACAATGCAGGATTGTAAAACTAACCCCAGAGTATACACAAACAACCCCATTTAAACCACTTAAGTAGCAATAAAAGGACTCATCGTAGTCAGCCCAGCAATATAGTGATATCGGCTAAGACTGTGAGCTGAGAAACCCTGACTGAGAGATCATGATTTTTTAATAAATCTCTTAAAGGTACACTAACATCACACCTTAAAGTCTTTAGTTGATCATTTTGCTTATATTTCTTTATTTTAGTCAAAGTCCGTTTTGAGTAGAATAATTCAGTACATCAATTATGTGATCCAGTACTGTACTGTGCACTGTTGTCTGCAAAGTGGTTTACCAAATAGCAGATGGAAGACTGCATACCTAAGTTTACAAGCATTGTGAATGCTTATGTGCACATGTCCTTGGTTCTATTAACAGTGTAATTACTATTAGTCATTATTTGCAAGGAAAAGAAGCATAGGAGTTTTTGTTGGGGAAAATGTCCAGTGGGAAAGAATACTACTTGCACGCTAACTAAAGCCAGTTTTGTAAAGACTGCATATTCAAACAACTCGTCCATGTCAGTAATGCAAATTGTTGGATTAAACCACTTGATGCTTGCTGAGTTTTCTGTTTTATTTTGTATTGTCAGGATTTATTTGCTGCTTGCTTTCTTACCAGCATATACTGTAATTGACAGTGATAGATTAACAACCCACAGTTTGAGCACCACCTGCTTTCCGCACATGGTGCACTATACAACAGGCATGTTGGGAGATTAGAAACTAACCTGGAGGGTGGGGTGACCAAAACACTGTTGAACTTTTATGTTAACTTTGATCAGGGTTGGAATCATAGACAATATGCACGGGCTAAAATGGTGAAAGGAGATTCAGTAGTAACATTTCAGAAAGGAATTGGATGAATACCTAGACGGTATTTTATAATGGTTTTGCATAACTTTTTTGCATTTGTACCAAACCAAGGATCCCATATATCTTTTTAACTGTCTTTTCAACTTCTGCCACATTTGAAGCATGTACATCCCCAGGTATATCTATTTCTTTGCCTCTTTTAAGAAATAATCATTTAATATATGTTGCTTCTCCTCATTCTTCCGACCAAAATGAATCACTTCATACTTCTCACATTAAATTTCATTTGCCATGTGTCTGCTGTTAAGACTGGGATGGGAGAGTGTACAGTTTATCTTATCCACAGGCCGCACCATAAGTTTAAAAGTTTAATTTACGTACCAAAATGGCCAATTATTTACCTTTACCACCGTTAGACTCAGAGTAAAAGAGAAAGTAATCAAGCTTCTCTCAATAAACACATGCACAACAGTTGTGCTGAGGTTTGGAATAAAGCTACGATAAAGCCGCACACCTCCAAAACTCTCTCCATCTCCCGGTTAGTTTTAGGGACAGCGTAAGGCAGCACCATCTTGGATTTTTGGATATCTCCTAAAGCTGACTCTGCAACTTAAAAATGTTAACCATGGATCATAAATCCAGGCTTCCAGGTCAATTTTGGCTGATCTGAGGCCGGAATCAATCTCAAAATTGGGCACTTTGAACAACGAGACTCTTTAGATACATGATTATTTAGGTTTGAAGAAAAAGACACAAGTTGAGCTGCATAACACAACTGCTTTATTTGGTAGACCTGATATCTGACAACAGAATAGAAGGAATCAACAAATCATTGATTATAATAACCTGCAATTCTGAGCTAATCAGGGATCGTTGTAGGATTAGCAGATGACAACCTCTCAGGCAATTGTCAGGCAATCTGGAATCTGTTTGCATCACAGATCCATATTACAAGGCGAAAGCAAGCCGTGGTACAAAGTAAATCCACAGTCCAGTTTGTAAAGTACCCTGAAACCCTTGTCCAAGGGAAGCAATACCCTGACTGATTGTTAGAGGCCATGCCAGTGCCACAGAGCAAACTCATCTGACAGGTATGATCAACATCCAGCAATTCCAGCCCAATGCTTTCAGTATAGAACACTTTGTGCAATGCCAAAACTTGAAAATACACAGTAGATTCCAAGAGGATTCAAAGGTCAAGATAGCACGCCAAGAGAGCAAAGATACTGGATTTTTGTTTTGGAATGTGGACATCTCGGTTAACAGCCATCTCTCTCACTCAAACTTTAAATTGGACATGGGAGCTAGCATTATGGTCCTATTGGACACAGCACCATGGCTGAGTGACCTCTGGCCATAGATAAGAGAGACAGCACTTTATAGGCCTGGAGGAATTGGGCTCTGATGTCTGGTCCTAGGCATCATTCAGATGTGGCAGCAAACAAATCTTCGAGCTGATATACAAAGAGATGCCTGCATATTCCTTAATCTGCTCAAGGTGATGGAAGATATCGTAATTTATAGGAACTGCAAGTTCCCGAGAGCTCCAACAAGAAAGATTTTCTTGACTGGGACTTCAGCTCTGAAATGTCTTCTCTTTTTACAGAGCAAGGTTCTCCACTTTTGTAATAGGCTCCTGACATCCCTCATTGATCAGACCAGCCAACCACTCGGATGGTTACCACAACGCCTCAAGTTGATGGCATTCAAGACAGGAGCCAGCAGTGAGAATAGCCTCGACCTCTGGCACTGATACCAGTTGAAGAGATAGACCCTGAGGCTACAGAGCAGACATTGCAATCCCCATCCAGCATGACCGTGCTACAAACAATGCTGGAACCGAGTGGCAGCCATCCATTGATGACAGCACAGCATACACACAAACACAAAGTGAGTTAACCAACCAGTCACACCCTTTCAACAAGAAGAGTCATCATCTATCCCAATGTGCATCATGGCAAGCCGCATGAAGGAAGAAGAGAAAAAAAATATAGGGACAATCTCAGAGTTTGTCTGTGCCATAATGAGTAGGGTAAACCAATCACCACCTGTTGGCCAACTCCGGAGACCAGCCATGCAGAAGAGGAAGGCCCTGCATTAGAAGACGTGGAAACGGCATCTAGAAGGATGACAGATGCTTAGCCAGCATTAGCTCTTTTTCTCGGGTAATATCTCTCATTCTGTGATTACTCAGGAATTGCTATGGAAACCAATGGGAGTGCATTTAGACTGCATAGTTTAGATACAACCTTCATGCTTATGTTCTAACCATAGTATGATTTATATCTTTACTGCCGAACAACAATAATAAAGTAAATTACTAATAGAGACAGGACGGCCCCCTCTTTTTTTTGTACCGAGCTGATAATAATTGCCGGTAAGATACGGACAACACATCTATCACCAGAACTTGGGAATTGACAATGAACAACTCGATGCCAGAGAACAGAAAAAGAGGATGAAAGGACGCCAGATGCCAGAACAACTTCTAATTCAATAAAGTTTACCTGCAGCAACAGATACTACCAATCCTCTGATACTAGTGAGAACAAGATATGGAAGGGCTATAAGTCCTCTGGACTGCCTTAACCTATGAACTCAGACTTTGGGGAAGGAGGGGAGGGCTGGTAGTAATGATTTGTGGGGTAAGTTGGAATAGCTTGGCAATACATGTTCCAGACTTAGAATCATAGAATCTGTATTACAACTGCAAATGAGGATTGGAGAAAGTTGTTCTGGTTACACTGCATGCCCTGAGTGAATCTCCCTTGAAACTCTTTGTATTCCACATGTCCACACTGCTGGCTTCACTGTCTGCAGGAAGTGGAATGGAGAGCATATGACTGGATTAACACAGGACAATAAGAGTCAACTCTATTGCATCTCTTTGTGTCAGAATGGGTTTCTGCATGAGGGCTTATTTTGCACAAATACGAATTCAGCACTTTGGTCCAAAGTGTTTTGGGTTAGTTAAACAATTCATAACTTAGTTGAAGGTTTGTTTGATCTAGCTGGTACTCAAGCATTCACAATATCCTGCTTTCTCCAGATAACAGTCTAAATAACATTGGATGGAATACAGGTTGTGGATCTCATTATTTGGAATGGGGTATTACTGTGATGATTTGCAAGTGTCACGTGCAACTGTGAACTGTGAGTAAATCTAAGGGCAGAATATTAAATAAAATGGAAAGACAAACTAGATGCCTGAAGTTGCTGGGGTCATCTCTTTTATTTTCATTTTGCCATTGCTCTTTTTTTTCTGGCATTGCAATGCTTTTTGATTGAAGGTTTAGTTCACCATAGCTCATTGGACACAGTCCACATGGTAAAGCTAAAGGCCATAATTAGGGTTAGTTTGGTCTGATTTTTTTTTTAACTTAAAGGATGGAAATGGTTAAAAAGTAATTTTGTGGCAAAAATGGCATTGCAGAAAAATAAAGCTAAAATTAGCCATATACCTCTCGCCAATATACAACCTGAGGGAGTTGATTTGGAGGTTTCAGGAACAAAGCCCACAAGGTTTGGTTTCACTTTTTAAAAATTCTATGAATGATGCCTGTATACTTGTAAACTGTAAGTGAAAGGATAACTTTCAAAGTAAATGAAAGATGTCAGATAAGGAAGAGCTCTTGATAGTCCCTGTGGCAACCTGTCATTTTCAGATGCGAATAGACAGCACTCTACTTTGTGCAGCATAATTTAGTTGAGGCAGCTGTTGATTAAAGAGCTGGATTTGTTGCCTCTGCTTTTGTAGTTTTTAGTGCAACAGAAACAAGGATCAGAATTTGCATTAATAAATGCAGGCAAACTGCCAGAATTTGTTCAACAAGATTGTGATGTTTTCATTGTAACTGAATGAGATACTACAACATCTTGAGGGTTTTATGGGAGTCTTCTAACGTAGAAAGGAGCACCAAAATTTAGTGCTGCAAAGATACAATTCATTTGAAGCAATAAATATAAGTAAGATTGGAACTAAAAATGAAAATCTATAAATCACATCAGTGGAAGGGGCAATCATTAGTGTTTTGTCTTTGTGTGGTGTTTGCGATGTAGATTTTAATCAGCATTCCTCCAGTAAAATGTTCCTTAGATCTATCAGATGACTCTTTGTATCGTTATTTCACAAATGAATCATGGGTTTCTCCTCCTCACGTTGATTGTGTTGGCTTGTATTTAGTATCATTATACAACTGTAGGAAAACTATTTGATCAGCCAGTGTTTACTGCATCTCATGATTATCATTGTCTTGTCTGGAGGAACAAAAACCACAGCTTAACAAGAATATATGTTTGTAAAGTAATATAAAAGCAAAATATTATGAATGCTGGACTTGTGAAATAAAAACAGTGCTGGAAAACCTCAGCAGAGGAATTAATGTTTTGAGTCCAATATGACTCCTCTTTGGAACCGAAGAGAGGTAGGAATGTGGTGGGTTTTTATACTGTTGAAATAGAGGAGACGTTCAGGTGGAGCAAAAGAGGTCAGAGATAGGCCAGGGATATTGGTACAGTATATTTATTGGAATAGATAACCCAAGGCACGTCACAGGATCATTAATAAACAAAACATGACACTGTACTCATAAGTGAGATATTGTCACTGACCCAAATTCTGGTCAAAGGAGGTAGATTTTAAGGAATATCATAGAATCCCTACAGTGCAGAAGGAGGCCATTTGGCCCATCAAGCTGTGCCGCCGACAATTGCACCCAGGCCCTATCCACGCAACCCCACGTATTTACCCGCTAATCCCTCTGACACGAAGATGCAATTTACAATGGCCAATCAACCTAACCTGCACATCTTTGGACTGGAACGCCTGGAGGAAACTCACGCAGACACGAGGAGAATGTGCAAACTCCACATAGGCAGTGACCCAAGGCCGGAATTGAACCCGGGTCCCTGGTGCTGTGAGGCAGCAGTGCTAACCATTGTGTCATCATGCCACCCTCAATAAATGCCACGGAACATTTTCTCATGGAAATAAGAATTACTTTCTATCACTCTGTCTATTTTTTCTTAATTTAGCGATGAGACCTTTGTTGTATAGGCCAACCTCAGCAGCGCAATCTCAAGCTATCTGGGTACGTTTTCTAAATTGCAGTCAAGCCCAATCCATCACGCAAACCAGCCTCCCATTCATTGACTCCTTATACACTTCCCGCATAATCAAGGACACAACGCACCCCGGACATTCTCTCTCTCAACACCTTCTGTTGGGGAAAATGATACAAAAGTCTGAGATCACATATCAACCGACTCAAGAACAGCTTCTTCCCTGCTGCCATCAGACATTTGAATGGACCTACCTTATATTAAGTTGATCTTTCTCTACACCCTAGCTAAGACTGTAACACTATATTCTGCACCCTCTCTTTTCCTTCTCCCCTATATACTCTATGAACGGTATGTTTTGTCTTTGTAGCACGCCAAGAAACAATACTTTTCACTGTATCCTAATACATGTGACAAATCAAATCAAATACCACTACCTGTAAGTTTCCTTCCAAGCCTTTTAGCTTGCCTTTTTGCCAGTTTTAATCATCCTAACTTTTCTTTGTACTGTGGCCCTATTTGCCTCTTGCTCTTGATTACCCTGTCTGTCGTTTTTGCATTTTACTGTTCTTTCTATTATTACTGTCCTTTATTCTCTTTCCAATGTCACTCTGCTTAGGTTTCCAGCCCTTCCATTGGGAGGGTTTTATGCCTCAAAACACTAACCAGTTAGACGGTTAGACCATCTAGGAACCGTCTAACTGTTCCTAGACGGTTAGTGTTCTAGGCCTAACCGTCTTCAGCTGTTTCTTCAGTGACCTTTTCCAATCTTAAGGCAAAGAAATGCAAATGTTCATTGATGATTGCACAATGTTCAGCACCATTCACAACAAATCCGATATGGAAGCTGTTTGTACCCAACTGCAGCAAGAACTGGACAATCAGGCTTGAGCTGACAAGTGGTAAGCAATATTTGTATCACACAAGTACCAAGCAATGACCATCTCCAACAAGAGAAAATCCTACCATCTCTCCTTGACATTCAGTGGCATTATCGCTGATGAGTTCCCCACTTTCAGCTTCCTGGGGGTTGCCATTAACCAGAAGTTGAACTGGACCACCCACATAAATACTGTGGCTACAAGAGCAGGTCAGAGATTGGGAATTCCGTAGAGAATATCTCGCCTCCTGACTCCCCAAACCCTATTCACAAGACAAGTCAGGATTGTGATGGTATATTGTCCAAATGATCCCCAAGAAGCTCAACCCCATCCAGGACACAGCAGTCCATTTGATTGGCACTTCATCCAACACCTTCAATATCCACCCCCTCCACCACTGATGCACAGTGGCAGCAGTGTGTACCACTTATAAGATGCTTTGCAGCAACTCACCAAAGCTCCTTTGACAGCACCTTCCAAAACTGAATAACGCCTAGAATAACAAAGACAGCAGGGGCATGGGAAGACCACTCCCTGCAATTTCCCCTCCAAGTCACACACCATCCTTACTTGGAAATATATTGTCATTCTTTCACTGTCACAAAGTCAACATCCTGGACTTCACTCTCTAACAGCATTGGGTGTACTTACACCACATGGCCTGAAGCAATTCAAGAAGACAGCTCACACCATCTTCAAAAGGGCAATTAGGGATGGGCAATGAATGCTGACCTAGCCAACGATGCCCACATCCTGTGGAAAAAATTTTTTTAAAAGGTTTTTCTGGAAAATGCATAAATGCTGCTTTTACGGTTTACAGTTTTGAGCAAAACAGCATACTTATGGAATTTGAACTATTTTCATAGAATTAGTATTGTTTTGCATTATTGTTCTTAAGTACACAAGAACTAGAATGAAGGAAAATTGATTGCAACTGCAAAATGGATATTTATACAGCATTAATATTTTTAAAATTGTTAATCATTTACATAACCTTATTGCCACAAATTACCCTTCCTTTTTATTTCACGTGTGCGTGCGTGTGTAATGCATGCATAAGACAGGATGACAAATTGGAAGTGGCCATAACAGATTTCGTGCAGAACATTGGGAGAATGATCACCAATTCTAATGGGCAGATGTAGCACAGTTCAGATATTAGAATGCAGCATCAATGTTTCACGGGTCTCTGTGAATGGAAGAATTGAAAAGTCCTAAGTTCAGTCCAATTGGGATGAATCATTGTGTTTAATTTCTATTTATAACATTGCATTATTTCCAACTCTGCACAAAGTTTTCCTGAAACTGCGGGGGTGATTCTCCCAAAAGTGCTGAATTATAGCAGTCATTAACACAATACTATAAATGGGACTATATAGTATTGTGTTAATGACTGCTATAATTCAGCACTTTTGGGAGAATCACCCCCGCAGTTTCAGGAAAACTTTGTGCAGAGTTGGCGGGAAAACTGTTCTAGATCGTGACAGTTCTGATAGGTCAGCTTCTCAACTGAATCTCTGCACTCTGTGCACTGAAGAGGTCCCAGTCGTGAATCTCGTTAAAACCCAGGGAGCGGGGGGCCTATTCGTGCCAGAGTTTGACAGTTCTGGAACTCTGAGATGCCCAGTGGTCCCAAACTATCAAACTCCCGTTTGCTGGCCAACCCGATCGCTCCTCCTCTCGCCCCACCCCCCGCACGACCCGATCATGGCCCCCACAGCAATTCCTGGGCCAGCCCTGACCTCACCCCACCGGCCCGGAGTGCCCCGATGCCCAGGCCCCACCTCCCAGCAGTGGCGGTCCCCTCACCCTGGCCCAATCGCTGCCCTCCCTCCATCCCAGACCGATCCCAATGCAGAGTGGCAGCGGGGGGACCCCCCCCCCCCCCCCCCCACTCTTACCAATCGCACCTAGGCCCCGTCCCCTTGGCACTGCCCAATGGGCAGTGCCGAGGTGCTACCCGGGCATGGGCACTGTGCCCTTTGGGTACTGCCAGGGTGCCTATGCCCACGGGGCACCATCCCCCACTGCCCTGGGGGGGGGTCCCGATTGCCCTCCCTTCATTCCGGCGTGGTCTCCCGCTAGCTCCCCGAACGTGAGGAGCTAGTCTGAACCCCACTGGAATTAAGTACTTCTGGCGGGGTGGGAGATTCAATCTGATAATTAACACATCTACATATTTAAAATAGATTTTAAAAAGATTTAAATTACTTACCCGCCTTCCCGCCGGTTTCCAGCATGGTCTGACCGGCGACTGTTCGCCAGCTCTGGGAGATGTGCATTCATTCCCCGCGCATGCGCAAATCCCTGTTCAAGGCCGCAGACACACGCAGAAAGTGGCGGGCGAGGATGGGAGAATCGCAGCCTGCATTTCCGATTTCTATCTTGACATCTGAATGACAACGTTTTGGAAGGCTTATGTAGCCAACTGGTTATAATATGTGTAGGATGGGCATGCAGTATTGTTGATGATTAACACAGTTAAATAATTGGGAACTGCAGAAACAGATTGAAGAGTTGTGGAAGATAGAACAAATAATAAAATTTGAATATCTAGTCATTAGCCACTCTGAATACTTCATTTAAAGTAGGTTAATTTAAAGCAGTGCCATCTGTGTCAGTTGATATCACTCTCCTGCCTGAGTCAGAGGAAGATTTGCTAGCTCAAATATTACTGCAGAGCACAGAATCTAGGTTGGCACTCTAGTGCAGAATTGAGAGAGTTTTTTTAATGTTGGAGGTGCTGTATTTGGGATGGAGTGTTATTTTCAGTGGCCCATCTCTCTCTCACGTGGATATAAAAGATTGCAGGACATAAAGAGCAGGTGAGTTCTCCTTGGTGACCTGGCAAGTACTTGTATTTAAATCAGTATCATTTTTTAAAAAATGATCTTGTCATTAATACATTGCTTGCTGTGTGCAAATTGGCTGCCGTATTTCCTACATTACAACAGTCACTGCACTTCGTTGGCTGTAAAACACTTTGGGACATTTTGAGGTTGTGAAAAGCACTAAATAAATGCACATCTTTAATTACTTGAGGTTTATTGACTGCAAAATTGGGCTCTGTAGTGCCACAGTATCTTTGGTGCTGTATGCCAATACTTCTGACTTGCAGTGACTGTTGTACTGTAGGAAAGACAGCAGCCAATTTGCACACTGCAAACTCCCACTCTCAATTTAATGCTCTTTATGTCCTGCAATCTTTTATATCCACATCAGAGAGAGATGGGCCACTGAACATAACACTCCATCCCAAATACAGCACCTCCGTCATTAAAGCACTCTCTCAATACTGCACCAGAATGCCAACCTAGATTTTGTGCTCTGCAGTCAATGCCACCTTGGTTGAGGGTGTTAGTATGGATGTTAGGAGTGTGCACCAGAAGTATACAGAGTAGGCAGATTGTGAAAGCAGTCTGTGTGTAATGCTGATTTTGACAGTAGAGCATTCATGTTCCCATCCCTGCCACTCTGCCACTTGCTCTCGCCTGTTAGCCAGTCCGTTCAGACTGATGCCACTCTTGCTGTGGTGGTGCAATCCAGGCTGGGTCTTCTAGGCCCAGAGCTGGTAAAGGGTGCCTTCCAAAAACATTTACCGTTCCCCACTGAAATTCAGCAAACTTCCATCAGCCAGGCTACGCCAGTCAGGCAGCCCTCAATCGAAACTCTAGGCCAGGCAGGCACAAAGGAAATACACAAAAATGGTAGCTGATCTTTGGCTGTAATAATGAATGATTTGTTGGATAAAGTACAGTTATTATTATATATAAAATGGATTTACTTATTTGCTGTGAAATTAATTTTAAATTGTTGCGTGACTGGCATTCAGAGCTCTCTTCAATGCTAACTATCTGCCATGAATTGTAAAGATGTGGTATTTCTCAGCCGATTATGCCCAGCAGGGTATATGAATTTTGCAAGTAACTACTGTTAATGTGCATAAGACAGTAGATTCCTTGGGGATGGTTTTTAGCTGCTGATGCTTTTGAATTGCTTCTTTAGATAAAGTTACCTTATCCAGGAAACAACTAATTTCCTGTTCAAGACGAGTTAAAATTAAATTGTGTTTGAATTTATTATAACAGTTCTTTATTGTCAGTCATTCTTGATCAGACTCTGCACATTTCATGAATTAAATTGTGTCTGCTAAAAATGCTCAATGTTAATATAAACCATAGAATGAATAAAGAAAATGGAAATAGAGATTCTAAGGTCTAAAATTGAAGCCAGAAAGAAAAAGATTGTAACATCAGTAAACAAGATGTACCTAATGCAGGAATTAGCTTTTATTGTGTGTATGAACCATTTTTTCTGCAGCTTAATTATTATATTTTCCTGTTGAAGTGTAGCACAGCAATATGTTGAAGTAATCTAATGCTATCATCAATAACTTGCAATCAGTGAAAATAAAGTATTTGATGCCATGCAGTATTATATCAATTACACTTCTGTCATTAAAGCAAACTGCTGTAATTGCAACTTTTGTTTGCAGTTCAGCAACATGATATAAACCAGATGAAAATAAGTTTCATATTGTTAATTCAGTTATCCTGATGTTCATTGAATTCCTGTGGTTTAAATGACTGTTGTTAAACAACAGAGTTGGTAATTTGGCTTGAAACCAGACATTGCTGCCAGCATGTGAATAAAATTTTAACATTCACAGAAGAAGAAGAAAGATAAAGAGCCTTAAACAATATGGGAGATAGTACTTTATATAGTCTGTACCACCCACAGGTTGCTCCCTTTAAAGTACATGATAATCTAACATCAATCCATGGTTATCAGCACTACAAATATTGTTATATATAAATTATTATACATACATATATAATCAGTGACTAGTGTTAACCAGTAAGTAGTTAATAATTGCTATTAAATAGCGTCAATATTTTAATTCCAATCTACTTAGGTAGTTCTAAACTATTCTGTGAATGTAAACATAAAAACGAAGTTGTCCTAATAATTCACTAGTCCAGAAGAAGATTGTTCACCTCACTGGTATTTGGCTCGTGTGATTGTTGGAGCATAAATTTGGGTCCCTTGCTTATCCTGGACCAAAATCCAAGATGGTGGTGATTTAAATATTCATTACTATCTGGGAAAGGAGCTACTTTCTGTTAGAACCTTTCAATGAGTGTGACGCTAGTATGCCTTTAGGAAACAAATTTTTTTAATGTTCTCTACCGTTTGTTTTTTCATTGTTGCTGAGCTGTCTGCTTAGAAGTCCTTTTATTGCTGCTTCAATGATTTAAATGGGGTTTTGTTTATTTTTACTCTGGGCTTCATGCAGTGTCTGGGATTTTACAACCTTTTGCATTGTTGGGAGAAGAATGATTGACAGGTCAGGTAACGGGAGTTCTTTCATTTTCAGTTTTGGGCTGCTGGCTGCTATTTTAGTATAGAAGGTGTTTGGACATCAGACTGAAAAGCAATGTTTCTCTCTCTCCCTCTGGGTTTGTAAATTCTGCTTGCTAGCTGGAAACAGCCTTCTTGCCCTCCTGGAGTAAGAATTCTGTCTCTTGCAGTGGTTCATTGGCTGAAAGTTAGAGGCCAGCAGTGGCATTATCTCTACCTCAAGGGCTGCTGGAAGTTACATTGCTGGGAAGTCAGAGTTCAAATTCTTCAACCAAAGGACTAAGTTCCAGCATCACATGAGCATTTGTATTTTCTATGCTAAACTTGTGGCAGTAGTATGTTTATTTTTTTCCATTTGTTGGCTGGTCAGTATTTATTGCCCTGGTTGCCCGACGATAGGTGAGAGTCAACCACATTGCTGTGTTCTGGAGTCACATGTAGACCAGACCAGGTAAGGACGACAGATTTCCTTCCCTAAAGGATATTAGTGAACCACTTGGGTTTTTCTGACAATCGACAATGGTTTGATTCTTAATTCTAGATTTTTAAAATTGAATTCAAATTCCACTCTCTGCCATGGCGGGATTCAAACCTAGGTCCCCAGAACATTAGCTGAGTTTCTGGATTAATAGGGAAATTATAAGGAAGTTTAAAAGCAAATTACTGCGGATGCTGGAATCTGAAACCAAAAGAGAAAATGCTGGAAAATCTCAGCAGGTCTGGCAGCATCTGTAAGGAGAGAAAATAGCTGATTTTCGAGTTGGAACATTTCATACAGTTGTTAAGGTTTATACAATATCATGGTTGATTTTTTTCCTTGTTTGTAATTGGTAAAAGTTAGAATATGTTAACTGTATTCTTAAATAAACTTTGTTTGATAAAAGCTCACGAGTGGGTCATTTGAATCATACCTGAAGTGAAACATATCATGCTTGCCCTAGCCAAATTAAAATTGCAAAACTTATGATCCATGCGGACTTCATAATACACTTTGGAGTTTCTGAACTGAGTTATAACACGAGCCATTTGGAGCTGTGTTGCAAGTATGCTGATAAGGCATTTGTCTTGAATGTGTTTTTGGTCTGTGGCCCACAAGAAGACTTATTTACTTTCATTTTCTGTGGTAACTTGGTGTGGCCCTTTCAACTTGAAGAATAGAAATATCACTTGATGCTGGCACAAAACTACTGCAATTGCTACAAAAATATAATAAAACAGCATTTTGAGTGTTATCATCAAATATGGTTTTGCCATTTGAAAAGCTTGCCATCATTGTAAAAATAAGTTGAACATTCCAACTCAATATTTCACAACTTGCCAGTAATCCAAGTGATGTTTTCTTGCCATTCTTTGAATACAATAAACGGTGCACCCTTTCATTTGATGTAAAGCAGGATTAAACCCAGACATCCAAATATTTCAATTATTTGAATGCAATGGCTTAACGGCTAGGATTCTGCAGTCAGCGGTGTAGCAATCATATCAGCAAGCAGGATACAACCATCAAACTGAAGTATTCATGCACAACAAATCAGGAAGTTAAAAACATTTAAATTAAGTGTTGCAGATTTTTTCAGAGAGCAAAATAAATGTGTGACTGTATTCTGATAGCAACTAAAACAAAGGTGAACAGATTCCTAAAATAGGATTTTAAAATGTTTTTTAAAACTTTGCAGAATGCTAATTACTGTGGCGAAATTAGATATTCCACAAATGTAATTTCAGTTTTTCTAGGCCAGTAAGGGAAGGTAGTTATGAAGCTTGTGTGCTGTTTGGAAGCCCAGTTGCATTTACCTCAAATGTAACTTTTTCCAAGGGTTTTAACGACAAGATTTTTTTGTTAAATCATGATTGCAAGGCTGATTGCAGTCTGTGAGAATGTCTACAGTGCACCCTATGGCAGGGCATAGCTTCACTGGCCAACTTCTGGATTGCCATGTTATTCTGCACATGCCCATACTCCCAAAGTTGCTGACAGTTTAGTGGAGTTATGATGGTGAATGCTGACTTTTTCACCATCATTTCACCGTAGCAAAACCCAGTCCAGTATCTTGCAGTTGACCATTTTAATGATGAATGAATATACTAAAGCTGCATTTCCAAAACTGGGTTGCACAGAATTCTGGGGTTCCGTGGGGACTTGTCCAGGGGCTCTGCGGTAGGTCTGGAAGTTTTAAATTTGAAAAAATTGCCCTTCCAGCTTGTTAAATCAAAGGTGATTTTTTTCACTTTCTTGACTACTGATAGATGCACTGATCAGCCTATCAGCAGCCAATGCACTGAGAAACTGGCCTTTTATTAGATGAACTGGGAATAGTGACAAAGTCAGGGCGAGAGCAAAGGCGACCAGATGTTGGAGCAAGATAGGCTGCAGCCATCGGGAGGTCGAGGCTAGGGGAATGGGGCCGGGAGTCCAGAGTCTTGTGGTGCAAGAGAGAGAGGTGGTAGGGTGAGTGTCAGAGGGAGAATGGTGGGTGGGAGAAACAGGGAGAGAGGTGAATGGGTGGGTGCACGAGAGAGAGAGAGGTAGGATAATGGTGGGGGGAGAGATGGGAGGAGTGGAGAAAAGTGGCAGTGTGAGTGGGAGAGAGATGTGAGAGAGAGGGGAAGGTGGGGGTGCACGAGAGCCTGTAAGGGCATGGGCACATGCGAGAGAGAGGAGAAAAAGGCAGGTGTATGTCTGACAGAGGTGGAGTATGCATGTGAGAGAGAGGGGCAGAAGTTTGCATGTAAGAGAGGCTTGAGGAGAGGAGAAGAGCTGAGTGTGTGTGTGTGTTTCTGTGTGTGTGCAAGAGAGAGAGAAGGGCACGTGTGAGTCTGTGTTTGAGTTTGATACAAGAACCCAGCTCTCTATCAGCAATCCTAATAAATGATTTATGAGCAAAATAAGCAGCATCAGCCCTCCCATTAAAAATGACAAAAAGGTAAGACTTAAGTATTTATTGAATAAGGGAATGTAATAAAGATATACACAAGAAATAGAATAGCCTTTAAACTGTTTTTGTATGTTTGTACCTGTTGTGCAAACACAATTATTTTTTTCTGGTTTATAACTTTAACATCATTAGAGGTTCCATCGGTACTCTTGGGAGGCCAAAAGGGTTCTGTGGCTGGAAAAGTTCAGGAAACTCTGTGCTGAAGGATGCTTATTCGGCCTATATACAGATTAACAGGCAATAACAGATTTATAATGCATAGGGTTATAATATAATTGTGGAATTAAATCAACATCATAAATTGCACAAGTAAAACCTTAATAGATACTAAAGCCATTAAACTATTTGATGAAACTACATCTTGGCAATAGATTATTCAAGACATTTCTTACTGTTTAACATTTAACATCTTATACTTTGCTTTTTGGGAGCGCATCTTTTACAACATTCATTTATACTTGATGATATGGCAGAAAAATGTTCACTTGAAAACGTTATCAGAATGTTATATGATTACTGAATACATGTGCAGGATAAATAAATCTCTGGATTTTATTCATCTAAATCTACTGTTTTATTGAGATTTGCATTTTGTTGAATTTATTGTATTTCTGATCATTCTGATTTTAAATTGGACATTATTTTATTTCCAAACCAAGCCAGTTTGAATACTGATTTGAAATTGACAATCAAGTTATATTTGGGTAATATGCTGCAGAAAAATAAAGAATTATCCAATTCTGTGGCCCAAAACTGAAACATTGGGTTAGCAGGATGCACATATTTAATGCTTGGCTAAGCATTGTTATGTTATTCTTTTGAAATTGGAACAATGAATGCTAGAACTACAACACGGTTGTTTCCAAAGTCAGTGCAGTGAGAAACGAGTCAGCAATAAACACAGACTTGCACTCACATGGTCACAGCTTTCCCATATGTCTGTCATTATCTATAACGCAATGAATAAAACAAATTATTGACATTCAACATATATTAATTTATCTGTTCTGTAGCTTTCCAAAAAGTGATTCTTGTTCAGTTATTGAGCTCGTAAATCTTCAGGGAATAATCATTATTGTTGGACAAACAGCTTGCTGCTTGAATTGTATGCCACGCCTCCTATCCGGAACCAAGATTCATAACTCTTCATTATAAAGTCTACTCTCTTGGAGAAAATAAATCTTTTTTGTTGTGTGTGAAAATAAAAGCACTTTTTTTACTTTTTCAAAATCTTTGCAATTTCTGTGGAATCGTGTCTGATTAGAACCTTGTTCTTTTTTGTCCCTATCTTGGAATGAATTCTGTGACCTGCGGATGCCGGCATATTGTACATCCATCAATGAAATCATTCACTCTCATCTCGGAATCCATTCCTCCTATATTTTTGGGACAACCTTTTCATCTGCATGATCGTTCTTTGCAGGTGAGTAGATAAAAATCACAAACTAACGACCTGGCTGTTTTGCTTTTCTTACTGTGAAACACCTTGCATTCATTTTTATTGTCAATATAAACACACTATTTAATTGTGCTGCTTTATATTTAAATAGAATTGCATGGCAAATCAATGCAATTCATGATTGGTATGATAATTTTGGAATATATTTTTATTGCTTTATGATGGAGTACATGAATAGATTCAACAACAAGCAAAGCATGCTGCAGTACTGTAATGGTGTCTCAGTTGATTTCACGGTCTGACAAATTTCTAACAAAGTTAGTACCCAGTAAAATTGCAGCTGTTGCTTTCCTTGAAGAATGGAAATGCCTTTGTAAAAAAGCTGGTGTTGATTAAGCTACTTCGTTGTATTCTGGAATCCGTGATAGTTTATACTTCCTGACTTTAATTTGATAGATTGATTTGATTTATTATTGTCACATATATTAGTATACAGTGAAAAGTATTGTTTCTTGCAAGCTACACTGACAAGGCATACCGGTTCATAGAGAAAGAAATGAGACAGTGCAGAATGTAGTGTTACAGTCATAGCTAAGGTGTAGAGAAAGATCAACTTAATACAAGGTAGGTCAGTTCAAAAGTCTAATGGCAACAGCTACAGTTGTTCGAAGGAGTCTTTTGTTATATGTAAATGTAACATTACTTTGTCAAAGATAGCATAATTGTTTATATATTGAAATTTAGTAAGGTGGCAGTTGTGGCGAGGTGTTGCACTGCTTTTTGTCTTTGGGATGACTCACTACATTTTTGCATACCCATAGTGGAAAGCTAAATGGTCACATCTGTATCTTAAACGTCCTGCTGACACCAGCTTTTCGGAACAATTATGGAAAGTCTATTGATAATTCTGTAGCCCTGATTGCAACTTAGTTCAGGCAGATATTCCTTCTAGCCCCATAAAGACAAGTTTTACCTCTGCTGACCTTGACTCTCCTCCCATTATGTTGGCTTGGTAGGAAAACCGCTATGCTTCTGACTTATATAGACATCAGGCCTCAATGACATAATTGGAGCTCCATCTACATATTTAACAAGAGGTCCACCATTTGAATACAAAAACATAAGAAATAGGCCATATGGCCCTACAAACCTGCTCCACCATGGAATGTGCTCATGGCTGAATTTCTGTATTAATTCCACTTCCCCACCATATTTTCGGTTCTCTTGTTTCCCTAAGTCCCCAGAAATTCATTGATCTCAGTCTTGAATGTATTCATTGAGCCTCCAGAGTTCCCTGGAGTTCCAAAAATTCAGAACTCAGTGGTGAAATTTCTCTTGACATCAGTCCTACATGTCTGACCCCTTACTGTGCAGTTATCACTCCTAATTGCAGAGTCTCCAGACAGGGGAAATGGCTTCTAAGCATCTATCCTGTCAAGTCCTCTAAGAACCCTCACCCTTGGTTGCTGTAAGTATCCACCTCACTTGCTCAGAAGAGCTGGTTAAAATTGGAATCGGTGTGGGATATCAGCTGTTGGTGTCCTTTGGATGATTTTAACAATGTACCTGACCAGTTTCTGTCTCTATATATCCTTGTCCTTGCTATTTCAGTGACCTAAGACTACTTCATTATATTTAATACAAGCTTCACATGGAAGGACATTCTTTCATTGCACGCTGGGATTTTATTTAAAAATGGGCATCCAGCCATTGTCTGCCCATCATATGACTACAAAAGTAAATGCTATTTCAGCAACTGAAACTTTTATTATTCATCTTGTTAGCATAATATTCAAAGTCCTTGACATTGGTTTTATACCAGTCAGAAAAACAAAGTAGTACACATAAAAAAGCACTCTCGATCCTTGTCAGACAAGTATCTGTAATTAATATGTTTGCACACACTATCAGTTTTATTTTCGTAGGCAAGTTAAATGTTTGACTTTTTGATGTTTCTAAATGTGTAATAAAGATTTTAGGCCACTATTAATGCCATTACACAACTATCAGTACATTACACACTTTCTGGAGATCTTATTGGTAGTACATACGAATAGTTTTATATTTTGAGCCATAATGTTCTGCATGACACATTGATATAGGACTCTCAAAGACCGTATGATCCATTCACTGTTAGTAGATTGTGTTTTCACACCTGGAAAACTAATGTTAGAGTGTCTCTATTAAAGACACTCGTATAATTTGAACTATCCTGACAGAAATATTGCCATAGTATTCTAAACATGTAATTATTTGGAGTTTTTGCATCTGCTTCAAAATTAATGCCAAAAAAATTGCTTTGATGAGAACAGTTTAGCACCTTTAACATAATAAAACATCCTCAGGCCTTCATAGGGGCATTATAAAACAAAATATGGCACGGTGCCATATAAGGAATATTAGGTTAAATGGAGTCAAAAAAACATGAAGCAGTGTAGGGAGGGAATTTTGGAGGTTAGCTCCACCTGAAGATGTGGAGCTTCTAGACAACTGAAGATGTGCTCATCAGTGGTGGAGCCATTAAAATCAGGGATACTCAAGATCAGAATTGGTTGAGTGCAGACAGCTCAAAGGGGTTGTAGGTCTGGAAAAGATTACAGGGAGAAGATTACAGGAAGGGATGAGGCAATAGAGAGATTTTAAAACAAAGGTCAGAATTTTAAAATGAATTTAACTAGCAATAAATCTTGACTTGAGAACCAGAGAGCATAGTCCCTCACCTTTAATCATCAAATTATCTGAAAATCTTTTTTCCTTTTGATAGGCCAAATTAGTTCAAGTAAAATATTTGCATTGTAATTTGATTTTCATCTCTGGACAGAGTCGTTAAGTTGATGTTTCAGTTCTGGACTCTTTACAAAAATGAAATGGGGTCAAACCTAAAATATTAATCTTTTCTGATCTGATGCTGACTTATCTGCTAAGAGTTTCCAGCATTTTCTGTTTTTGCTTAAAATATGCAGGATCTGCAGTTTTTTGCTTTGTGATCAGTTTGAGTTTGGCCGTTCTAATTAGCAATTACAACCAATTCTATCCTATTCAAACACTTTCAATTTCTGTTAATTAGTATATTTTCCAGATAAACCACACTGAAACAAAGTTTTTGTTTAATTATATGTTCCTCAGATATAGGCAGGGCTCTATTTATTATCCATCCTTCATTGTCCTGACAACTGAGGGCTTAATTGGGCATTTTGGAGGGCAGTAAAAATGAATCACCTGATAGTGGTTCCTTTTCACGAAGACGGGCTTACAGACGCCTAAGTGGCGATTTCTGGGAGCTAGTGGGAATCGGTGAAAACCCTCTACTGTTGGTATCATACCTCACACAAAGGAAGATGGCTGTGGTTGTTGGATATATGAATATATGAATCACCTGAACCCCTGGACATCACTGCAGGCATTCCTCAGGATAGTTACATAAGCTGAACTATCTTCAGCTGCTTTATTAATTACCTTCCTTCCATCATAAGGTCAGAAGTGGGGTGTTTACTGATGAATGCACGATGTTCTGTACCATTCGCAATTCCTCAGACATTGAAGCTGTTGTGCCCACACGCAGTAGTCCTGGTCAAATTCAGCCATAGGTTGATAAAGACGTAACATCCGTGACGTACAAGTGCCAGGCAATGACCTTCTCCAGCATGAGGGAAACTATATCCCCATGATATTCACAAGAACATAAGAACTAGGAGCACGAGTAGGCCAACTGGCCCCTCGAGCCTGCTCCGCCATTCAATAAGATCATGGCTGATCTTTTCGTGGACTCAACTCCACTTACCCGCCCGCTCACCATACCCTTAATTCCTTTATGTTCAAAAATGTATCTATCCTTGCCTAAAAACATTCAATGAGGTAGTCTCAACTGCTTCACTGGGCAGGGAATTTCACGGATTCACAACCCTTTGTATGAAGAAGTTCCTCCTCAACTCAGTCCTAAATCTGCTTCCCCTTATTTTGAGCCTATGCCCCCTAGTTCTAGTTTCACCCGCCAGTGGAAACAACTTCCCTGTTTCTATCTTATCTATTCCCTTCATAATCTTATATGTTTCTGTAAGATCTCCCCTCATTCTTCTGAATTCCAATGAGTATAGCCCCAGTCTACTCAGTCTCTCCTCATAAGCCAACCCTCTCAAATCCGGAATTAACCTAGTGAATCTCCTCTGCATCCCCTCCAGTGCCAGTATATCCTTTCTCAAGTAAGGAGACCAAAACTGTACACAGTACTCCAGGTGTGGCCTCACCAGCACCTTATACAGCTGCAACATAACCTCACTGTTTTTAAACTCCATCCCTCTAGCAATAAAGGACAAAATTCTATTTGCCGCCTTAATTACCTGCTGCACCTGCAAACCAACTCCTTGAGATTCCTGCACAAGGACACCCAGGTCCCTCTGCACAGCAGCATGCTGCAATTTTTTACCATTTAAATAATAGTCCATTTTGCTGTTATTCCTACCAAAATGGATGACCTCACAGGCATTATGATTGCTGAATTCCCCCATTAACATCTTGGGGTTCATCAAAGTAGAAAATGGACTGAACCATGTAGCTATTATGCCTACGAGAGGTCAGAGGTTGGGAATTCTTCAGTGAGTAACTGCGTTCTTGATTCCACAAGGCCTGTCCACCATCTACAAAGCACAAATGAAGTGTGTGATGGAATATTCTCCACTTGCCTGGATGAATGCAGCTCTAAAAATACTCAAGAAGCTCAACATCATCCAGGACAAAGCAGCTGGCATAATTTTTCCTTAATCTTAGCTTCTTCCACCACTGGTACACAGTGGCAAGAATGTGTACCATCTACAACATATATTGTAGCAGCTCACCACAGCATCTTCAACAGCATCTTCCAAACCTGTAACCTCTACCACCTAGAAGGACAAGGCAGATGCATGGGAACACGAACCTTCCAAGCCACACCCCATCCTGACTTGGAACTACATTGCCATTCCTTCAGCCATTGTGTGATGAGGAGGAATTACTTCACCCAGAGAGTGGTAAGCTTGTGAATTCTCTCCCACAGAAAGCAGTTGAGGCCAAAACACTATGTTTTCAAGAGGAGTCAGACATAGCCCTTGGTGCTAAAGCTTTCAAAGGATATGAGGGGAAAGCAGGAACAGGGTACTGAGTTGGATGATCAGCCATGATCATAAGGAATGGTGGAGCAGATTCGAAGGGCCAAACTACCTACTCCTCTTTTCTATGTTTCTATGTAATCCTGGAATTCCTGTAACAGCACTGCGGATATATCTAGTGTTACAGATAGACCCTAGCGTTCAAGAAGGCAGCTCACCACCACCTTAGGCAGTTAGTGATGGGCACAAAATGCTGGCCTTGCCAGCAACACCCATATTCCAAGAATGAGATCCAGCATGTGGAGCAGTTAAAACACAACTATTTCTGCACGTTCAGTTATCCCTCGTATAGCACCCCTATTTTGTTTTAAAATCAGCATACTAAATTAAAATCAATATTACACATTTTGTTTTAATGGATAATGGTGGGCTATGTTTCTGACTTGAACTTAACGGGCCAAAAATCTTTTCAACCTACTCAAGCCAACTTCTCACTTCTTATATTTACCTCCCACTTGCTGCTTCCCATCACCTGCTCATTTCTTCCCTATCTCACTCTTACCACTTCTCGCCCCTCTCACTCTGTCTCCCTCAACATTCGGTCATCACTTATTACCCCACTCCCCCCTTCCAGTTGCTCTTGCTCCCCCCTGCTAGAGTCATAGAGAAATGCAGCACAGAAACTGGTCCAACCAGTCCATGCCGACCAGGTTTCCTAAACTGAACTAGTCCCATTTGGCCCATACCTAAACCTTTCCCATCTACGTATCTGTCCAAGTGTCTTTTAAATGTTCTAATTGTACCTGTCTCTACTACCTCCTCTTGCAGCTCATTCCATATACACACCACTCTCTGTGTGAAAAAGTTGCCCCTCGAGTCCCTTTTAAATCTTTCCCCTCCCACCTTAAACCTATGCCTCTAGTATTGGACCCCGTAACCCTGGGGAAAAGACCTTGGCTACTCACCTTATCTCTGCCCCTCATGATTTTATAAACTTATAAGGTCACCCGTCATCCTCCTAGGTCCAGGGAAAAAAATCCAAGCCGCTCCTTATAATTCAAACCTTCCAGTCCCGGTAACATCCTTGTAAATCGTTTTTGCACTCTTTCAGTTTAATAATATCCTTCCTATAGCAAGGTGACCAGAATGGTAAGCAGTACTCCAAATGTGGCCGTACCGATATCTTGTACAGTTGTAACATAACATCCCAACTCCTGTACTCAATGCTGTGGCTGATGAGGGCAAATGTGCCAAACAAAGTATGCCTGCTCACTTGTTCTGCTTGTTGCTGCCTGTCCCTCATTCTTTCCACTTGCTGCTTCACTCTCATGACCCCCTCCCTCCCACTCCCCGTGTCCCTTTCCAGACCATCCTGCTGCCCTTCTCCTGATTCCTTGCTCACAGCCGCAAGCAAGAAGAGGTGAGAGGGTCAGGGAGGGAAGTGATGAGCAGGAGAGAGAAGGGTAGTGAATAACCGGGAGAGGGAAGCATCAAGCTGGTGGTTGGGGGGGACGAAATGGTGCATGGGAGGGAATAACAGAGTTGAGTTTGAAAAGCAGCACGTGGGAGAGAGTTACAGGATGGGGAGTGGGAAGAGGCAGTGAGGGAAATAGCATAGTGTTTTAAAAACGAATTACAGGCTGACCATACACAGTTACAATGTGGATCGTGGAGTATGTGTAGGAATGTTGATAAAATGAAAATGAAAGCAGCGCTGTTTGAGTAACTTCCATGATTTACAAACCGCATTAAAAATGAGAACGTGCTTTAAATGGAGGTGCCTTTTCATTGACTGAAATAGCGTTTTCTCATAGATACTACACAAACTTATAAAAACGAACATATTTATTTATTTTGGAATGTAAACATTCTTCTGATAGGACTTAACTAACTTGTCAGGGGGATGGGAAAATGAGCTGTAGTCCAGAAGCCAGTGTTGAGTGTAGTGAGGTACTGAGGAGGGTATCAAGGTTGCAGGAGTGTACCGACAGACAGGAAGGTGGGTTGAAGTGTGTCTACTTCAACGCAAGGAACATCCGGAATAAGGTAGGTGAACTTGGAGCATGGATTGGTACTTGGGACTACGATGTTGTGGCCATTACGAAGACATGGCTAGAACAGGGAGAGGAATGGTTGTCGCAAGTCCCGGGGTATAGATGTTTCGGTAAGAGTAGGGAGGGTGGTAAAAGAAGTGGAGGAGTAACATTGTTAATCAAGGATAGTTTAACGGCTGCAGAAAGACAGTTCGAGGGGGATCTGTCTACTGAGGTAATATGGGCTGAAGTTAGAAATAGGAAAGGAGCGGTCACGTTGTTGGGGGTTTTCTATAGGCCCCCAAATAGTAATAGAGATGTGGAGGAAGAAATTGCAAAGCAGATTATGGATAGGTGTAGAGATCACAGGGTAGTTGTCATATGTGACTTTAACTTTCCAAATATTGATTGGAACCTTTATAGGTCGAATAGTTCTGATGGGGCAGTTTTTGTACAGTGTGTGCAGGAGGGTTTCCTGACACAATATGTGGATAAGCTGACAAGAGGTGGGGCCTCATTGGATTTGGTACTGGGTAATGAACGGGCCAAGTGTTAGATTTATTTGTGGGAGAGCACTTTGGAGATAGTGACCACAATTCGGTGTCTTTCATTGTTGCAATGGAGAGGGATAGGGCCATACGGCAGGGCAAGGTTTATAATTGGGGGAGGGGTAATTATGATGCGATTAGGCAAGAATTAGGGGGCGTAAGATGGGAACAGAAACTGTCAGAGAAAGGCACAAATGAAAAGTGGAGCTTGTTTAAGGAACAAATACTGCGTGTCTTTGATAGGTATGTCCCTGTCAGGCAGGGAGGAAATGGCCGAGTGAGGGAACCATGGTTCACAAAAGAGGTTGAATGTCTTGTCAAGAGGAAAAAGGAAGTGTATGTAAGGATGAGAAAACAAGGTTCAATTGGGTCGCTTGAGGGTTACAAGTTAGCAAGGAATGAGCTTTAAAAAAAGGGCTTAGGAGAGCTAGGAGGGGGCATGAGAAGTCCTTGGCGGGTCGGATCAAGGAAAACCCCAAGGCTTTTTACTCTTATGTGAAAAATAAAAGAATGACCAGGGTGAGGTTAGGGCCGGTCAAGGACAGTAGTGGGAACTTGTGCATAAAGTCAGAAGAGATAGGAGAGGCGATGAATGAATACTTTTCTTCAGTGTTCACCAAGGAGAGGGGCCATGTTTTTGAGGATGAGAGTGTGATACAGGCTGATGGGCTGGAAGAGGTAGATGTTCTGAGGGAAGATGTATTAGCAATTTTGAAAAACCTGAGGGTCGATTAGTCCCCTGGGCCAGATGGGATATATCCTAGGATTCTTTGGGAGGCAAGGGATGAGATTGCAGAGCCTTTGGCTTTGATCTTTGGGTCCTCACTGTCCATGGGGATAGTCATGATGTGAAGATGCCGGCGTTGGACTGGGGTGAACACGGTAAGAAGTCTCACAACACCAGGTTAAAGTCCAACAGGTTTATTTGGTAGCAAATACCATAAGCTTTCGGAGCACTGCTCCTTCGTCAGATGGAGTGGAAATGTGCTCTCAAACAGTGCACAGAGACACAACATCAAGTTACAGAATACTGATTAGAATGCGAAAGAAGTCCCCGCATTCTAATCAGTATTCTGTAACTTGATGTTGTGTCTCTGTGCACTGTTTGAGAGCACATTTCCACTCCATCTGACGAAGGAGCAGCGCTCTGAAAGCTTATGGTATTTGCTACCAAATAAACCTGTTGGACTTTAACCTGGTGTTGTGAGACTTCTTACACGGGGATAGTGCCAGAGGACTGGAGAGTGGCGAATGTTGTCCCTCTGTTCAAGAAAGGAAATAGGAATGACCCTGGTAATTATAGGCCGGTTAGTCTTTCTTCGGTGGTCGGTAAGTTAATGGAAAAGGTCCTGAGGGATAGGATTTATGACCATTTAGAAAGATGCGCCTTAATCCGGGATAGTCAACACAGATTCGTGAAGGGTAAGTCTTGCCTCACAAATTTGATTGAATTCTTTGAGGAGGTAACTAAGTGTGTGTTGATGAAGGTAGAGCAGTTGATGTCGTATACATGGATTTTAGTAAGGCGTTTGATAAAGTCCCCCATGGTGGGATAGAGGGAAATTTGGTCAATTGGATAAGTAACTGGCTATCTCGTAGAAGACAGAGGGTGGTGGTGGGTGGAAAATTTTCAGACTGGAGACCAGTTACCAGCGGTGTACCACAGGGATCAGTGCTGGGTCCTCTGCTATTTGTGATTTTTATCAATGACTTGGAGGAGGGGGCTGAAGGGTGGGTCAGTAAATTTGCTGATGACACCAAGATTGGTGGAGTAGTGGATGAGGTGGAGGGCTGTTGTAGGCTGCAAAGAGACATTGATAGGATGCAGAGCTGGGCCGAAAAATGGCAGATGGAGTTTAACCCTGATAAATGCGAGGTGATTCATTTTGGAGGACAAATTTGAATGCGGATTACAGGGTCAACGGCAGGGTTCTGAGGAATGTGGAGGAACAGAGAGATCTTGGTGTTCATATCCACAGATCTCTGAAGGTTGCCACTCAAGTGGATAGAGCCGTGAAGAAGGTCTATAGTGTGTTAGCTTTTATTAACAGGGGGTTTGAGTTTAAGAGCCGTGGGGTTATGCTGCAACTGTACAGGACCTTGGTGAGACCACATTTGGAATATTGTGTGCAGTTCTGGTCACCTCACTATAAGAAGGATGTGGAAGCATTGGAGAGAATGCAAAGGAGATTTACCAGGATGCTGCCTGGTTTGGAGGGTGTGTCTTATGAGAAAAGGTTGAGGGAGCTAGGGTGTTTCTCTTTAGAGCGGAGGAGGATGAGAGGCGACTTAATAGAGGTTTATAAGATGATGAGGGGGATAGATAGAGTGGACGTTTAGAGACTATTTCCTCGGGTGGATGTAGCTGTTACTAGGGGGCATAACTATAAGGTTCATGGAGGGAGATATAGGAGGGATGTCCAAGGTAGGTTCTTTACTCAGAGAGTGGTTGGGGTGTGGAATGGACTGCCTGCTGTGATAGTGGAGTCGGACACTTTAGGAACTTTCAAGCGGTTACTGGATAGGCACATGGAGCACACCAGAATGATAGGGAGTGGGATAGCTTGATCTTGGTTTCGGACAAAGCTCGGCACAACATTGAGGGCCAAAGGGCCTGTACTGTGCTGTACTGTTCTATGTTCTATCTATGTTCTAACTGCGGTACCAGCGGTGGCTGGGGAAGTCATTTATCTACCTTCTCAGCTGTTAACTATATATTGAGAACTGATATATAAGCTTGTACCATTTGTGTAGCAATTCAGACAAAAGTCATGCAGTTATGTAGATTGAAATCATATTTTGTGGCATTAACAGTGAAAGTCTCTGTTCCTTTGTCATGTCAGTGAAGATATTGGGGGTTAACAGTTAATAATTGATGCTAATTACACAATAGTTTCATTCCTGATCTTGCTTCGGCAGGTGTGGGGATGGTTAAATCTGATGATCCTTTGAATTCCACTTGAATGCAAGAATTTATAGGGTTGATTTAAACTCAGGTGGGGCTGCCAGGATTTTGCTATTTTAAAATTGCTAGTCAATAACTTAACTGTTTTAGCTGGAAGGAGATAATTGGCTGTTGGCTAAGGATGAAGAGCCATTAGTCTGGAGGCCACCCACTGAGACCAGGAGAAAGCTACGAGCTGCAGGTTAGGTTGCTGGGGAGTAGGGTTGTGGAGGGAGGAAGTGGTGAGGAATATTCTGAGGATCATGTGGCTGGAGGAGGAGAGCCCAAGACCTCAAAGGAAATGTCATTCATAGGTCAGATTTCCTTGCCTCGGTTATATTTTGACCCTAAGCAGTAGAAGATTTCTTCTTAAATTACTTGATTTATTTTCCGTTTAATCCCAGCTGTGAAAACCATTTTTGTGATTGATTCTTGCCACCGGTGTTGTGAACTCTTACACTTTAATCCTCAGTCTCAAACTGGATGTGGAAATGGCAGTTGAGGAACATGATCTGTCCAGTTCTTATCTCAGTTAGCAATTCATTTACTACAAAAAAAAATCCTGTTGCACTTGGACGCAAGAGACAGATGGGGATAAGATGGGCAGACAGCCAGGATGGAAAATCAAGCAAATGCTGAGAAATGGAAGCCATTCCAGACACAAAAATGAAGAATATGATTATGCCAGTTAACAGAATATTTCAAAAGTGATAGAAAAATCTAATGTTTCGTGTATAAGAAATAGAAATTGGATTGAAGATAATTGCGTTCCAATGAGGGCATGCAACCATTTTCCCCATATCAACCCAGTGGTTATCTTGTTCTTCAGGAACCAGTTGCTATTTCTGACTTCTGGGAATTGTGCAAGTTTAAGCTAGAGGAGACGCTACCCTCCCCACTCATCGGAGACATGTCTGACATGTACTTGATGCCTCCTATGGCAATGTGACTAAAATCAGTAATTCCAGAGATTGTGAGCATTAAACATTTTGGTTTTGTGCATTGCAATTGACATTTATTTTCCCTTCAGGTGCTTTGTCATTAAGTAGGCGAATGAAAGCATAGAAACTAGAAGCAGGAGTAGGCCATATGGCCCTTCAAAAATTGTTTTGAGTTTATTGAGGGGGGAATTTTACCATTTTGAGTCTAAGTGCCAGATCTGGGCGTCAAATAGATCTGCGCTGGAATCCTCTTTGCAGCGCGCCCATATGCGTTTTGCCGGCTCCGGCCTGATCCGCGCTGTGGCCGGGGCGTAGCACTGGCGGACCGATCGGAGCTCTGAACTGTGCATGCGCAGTTCGAAAAAAATCTGACAGCGCGCCCGGGCGCGAAAAAAAAAGCGGAGAGCGGCTCTCTGACGTTCATCCTCTGGTCGGGGGAGGGGGGAGGGGAGGGGGGTGTGTGACCGATCATCCCCTGGGGTGGGGGAGGGAGAGGAGAGGGGGTGTGAAGTATCATCCTCTGGTCGGGGGGGGTTCCGCTGCCTGTCTGCGGCTGATCCCTCCTGGCACCATCACTGGTACACTACCAGCCACAGCCACCTTTCCCGCTCTCTCACACCTACAGAGAAGAGTAATCTGTGACTGGTACCCCCCGACCAGAGGATGAGACGTCACACCCCCTCTCCTCCTCCTGCCCCGACCAGAGGATGACCTGGGTCAGAGACCCATTGCAGTCTCTGACCCCACTCTTTGGAGGCTGCAGCAGCGACTTCAGACTATTATTTTGCAGGTCGGTAACAGTGTGGACGCGGACCGGGCCAGAAGACGGTAAAGTGGGATTTGGCGGTAGAGTTGGGCGCACGGTTCATTAAGTCGATTTAAATGCATGCAAATGCATTTAAATCGTCGGGCCGCCCGATTCGGGCGCGTGCTGGACCTGCGCCCGATTTGGGTGTCGGTAAAGCCGCGATCTGCTTGGATTCGGGTGCAGATTGTGTTAAAGGCCCGACGCCCAACTTTACCGCGGGCGCAAAGTTTTGGTAAAATCAGGCCCTGTGTGTGCTCTGATAACCATTTGAACTTGAATAACATTTATTTAAATCAATGTCCTTATCTCAAGTGCATATAATATTTGGAAGAAAATGGTTCAGAAGGAGAAGGTTGAAAATATAGTGAATCATAATCGGGGAAGAATGTCGTATTTTCCAAAAATAATTGAATCATATCTAGTTTGGTCCTCTACACACTGTCGTTATTTTCTGAAAATTGCCACTTTCCTTCTCTGGGGTTATTTATGCTTCTTTCCCATTTAAAGCATATCATTTTTCACAAAGTACTCAGTGATACCATTCCAAATCAATACCATATCCTGCCTAAGGCTTACATTTCTGCTGTCTCCATAACTGCAAGTGCTACCATTAACAAGAATAAATTTACCTGCTTTACCCTTCTATTCAAATATAGCTGAAATCATAAATTTCAAAATGACAATTAGCAACTCCTCTAAAGATACTTCTAATTTTGACATATTTATAGGCCTTTAAGGGGCCTTATAGGCATTTGTGTGAATGTTACTAGCTGCTTCGTTGACGTGTCCCGACACCTTTGAATGAATATTTGAACACAAACAACTCCCAGATCTCTCATTTCTTGCACTGCCTTTGGAATTATTTCAGGCTGGAAGTCCTCTTCCAATTTCTCTTGGTCTTTCATTCTGAGAGTTTCTAAAGCCTAAGTTTGACATCACCTAATCACTGCTCCCTGATCTACCTCATCTCTTTCCCCCTTTTGTCTGGGCCTGCATTCTCTATAGTGGCACTTGCCCATTTAAAGGAAACACAGTTCTCTATTGTCAGGAAATAGATATAGTTTTAAGTAATTTTTTTTTGTGGATATTAGAAATTAGGTATAGCTTTAAATAAACTTAATTTTGTGCTAAGGAAGGATTAATTACTTCAGTTTGGTTCAGATGTCTGCATTAATGAGGGTTTTATGACATTATGCAAACAAGATTTAAATAAAAAAGGAGGGTGTTGCTGAGCAACCAGGAGCCACCCTGAAACAGTAAGATTTTTTGTGTCAGTTGTAAGCCAGTGCCAGGAGAAGCTGAACACAGGACTGGGAACTGCAGAGAGCAGATTTCCCAAAATCCAGGCAATGGGACAAAAGAGTTCAAGGAAGATTGAAATCAAAGGAACAAACAAAACCGGAATCTGAGCAAGGTGTTGTTCAGGTAAATTAAAGTAAAGAGCAGAGAAAGGGCTCTGAATTAAAGAGACAGCGACAGGAGCCAGATTTAAAATCAGCTTGTCAGAAACCAACATCTGAGCTAATCATTAGATTGGTGACTCCTTATTGCGGACCTGTGAAGTAGTGTTATTCTGTTGGTATGGCTGGATACCTGAGAGAGACTGTGGAAGGCAAAGCTTGAATGCACAACGCAATCCAGGGCAGAGGGGTACTGAAAGAAGAGGTTGAAATCCTGAAGGTGAAACCTTGGTGAAGACATCCAAGAGAGAGTATCATTTTGAGGAAGATTCCAAGGTATGTTCTTCATGAGCAGAGATTAGAAATCTTGTGTGAAAGTCAGTTCCAGTGACGCTCAACGTGACAAGCGTCTGGGGGAAACCGATGAGAAATCCACAGTATTTGTCTTGGGTGGCGTCTGTTAGTTTCAGAGTGTGGGGAGTCTGAGCACGTTTTGCCTATTGGTTTACATGCACTGCGTACTTACTGTGAGCATAAGAGTATAAGATAGATTTTGTGTCTTGTGTTATTACAAATCTGTATATATCCGTAAAGCAGTAGCTAGGTTGAGGGAATATTATGTTATAGTTGATCATTTTTTGGTTAATAAATGTTTTATCTTCTGCTACAAGTTCATCGGCTGTCTTGTGACTCTCTTCATCCACATATCTAACCAAAAGTTAAAAGTTAAGATCTTCGGCCAGGTTCCATCCTGGGATCTGATTTGTCCAGTAGAAACACCAGCTGGGATTCTTCCACTGTTTCCAGTTAAACAACTTAGACATTGTTCGTCTTTTTTTAAAAAAAAATTCAGATTATGTTTCATTTACAATTGGTCTTGTTTATTCTATTTCAATTTTCACTCTGTTTGGTGTTTTAATTTAAAACATTGATCATCCTCATTTATTATACTCCTTACATTTTCCCCCCTCACTTCTCCCTGAATGATGGGAACATAGAATATCCATAATCTCGATATGTTGCTGATTGCACAGGTACTGCACAGGTTCCTTGAGCGTGTCAGCTAGAATTGGAAAGCATCTGCTTACATTAATAGTTTTGTTAATTTACCTGAAAACCTAAAGTATAACATACAAATTATGTATTTGTGGGTAGTATTTTTACTTTTTAATTTACTGCCGTCCCCATAAAATACTCAAATCTTCAAATGTCATGAAATCAAGGGGTATTATATGATTTATTGCATAACTAAACTGAACTCTTGACTTGTTCTCCAACCAATATTCTGTTGTGTGGAATGACCAATAGATATCTTTAGGCAGATAGATACCCTTTTGGTAATAAAATGGAAAGAGAAATATGTTTTTGTTCTGATTCCAATAATGCAGTTCACTCAATTTAAGTTGCTGGATGTCATCTACCACATCCAATTTCAGATTAGTAAACATATTTGAGTGAAGGGTTTGGATTTTGCTGTGAAAATAAACAATAGTGAATGCAGTTAATTATGTGCAAATTTCCAGTAAGAACTCACGTACATTTAGATCCTGTCTGAGATGTGACGTTGTACCATAAATTTCTTGAAAATGGCATCTCTCATTCTCATTCTCTATTCAAATGTATTGAATGATGTGAAGTAGCTGGCTGCTTTTCCGGGAAGTGTCAATGAACAGGAAGCTGATTTGAGTGGTGGACTGGGCTTCATTCACGAACCTTTGTAGTTTCTTGCGGTCTTGGGCAGAGCAGGAGCCATACCAAGCTGTGATACAACCAGAAAGAATGCTTTCTATGGTGCATCTGTAAAAGTTGGTGAGAGTTGTAGCTGACATGCTAAACTTCCTTAGTCATCTGAGAAAGTAGAGGCGTTGGTGGGCTTTCTTAACTATAGCGCGGCATGGGGGGGGATCAGGACATGTTGTTGGTCATGTATCCTCCCTATCTTTAATTTAATGGCATAAATGGCAGTGAATTGAATAGTTAAATATTTAATTAAAATATCAGATCAAAACTAACAAAATAGGAAGTTGTCATTCTGTGGTTGGCTGAGTGTTTGTGACTGACCCAGATTATTTCATTTAAGAAACATATATGCAGCATGTTTTAATTGGTTGCTCTAAGGTATGTGTTTGGCTGCTAGTGTGTTTAAAAATAGAAAATTTGAACCTCTCATTTGTACTATAGTTTTCATTACACATTTTTGAAGACGCTTTGATAATCTCTCTTGCTGAAAAACATCAATAAATGTCATGCAATAAGTTTGAAGGCTCCCTCTGCTGGTTATAAAGACTTAACAGCTAAATAGAACACAGAGGTGACCAACCCTTTCTATGTAAGCAATAGCATGATTAAATCCAAAACACAAATACTATGGTATATGATGCCTACAAAGCTTATTGAGTGAGCTAGGAAAATCTTTTTAAATTTCTGCAAAATTTTTGGTTCTTGTTAATGGAATTATTATCAGTATTACTTGGGTATTGTCATAACAATGCACCATGATGTTTTGCCGTTTCTTCAGAATATAAATAAAGAAATAAATTTAGCAAGAAATAGGGTTGGGAGTCACAATTAGAACACCTTAAATTCTATATTAAGGTGCTGATAGTTCAAAATGAATAATAGGCACGGTGACACAGTGGTTCGCACTGCTGCCTCACAGCACCAGGGACCCGGGTTCGATTCCCGGCCTTGGGTTACTATCTGTGTGGAGTCTGCATGCTCTCCCTGTGTCAGCGTGTCTTTCCTCCGGGTGCTCCAGTTTCCTCCCACGGTCCGAAAGACATGCTAGTTAGTTGCCTCATTCTCCTTCCTATCGTGTGAAGCCCAAAACTGGACTTATTTATTAGTGTCACAGGTAGGCTTACATTAACACTGCAATGAAATGACTGTGGTTTTGACTCAGTTACTAACTCTGGAAGTGAATTCCGTTGTCTCTCAACTCTGTGTGGTGACATTTCTCCTGCCTTCTGTTGAAAGTTTCCTCCAATTAATCTTTTATGTATTTGGTGCAGTTATGAAGACTGGAATTTTCCAGTCCTTCATGCCAGTGGATCTTCCGGTCCCACCTAACCAGCGTGTCTTTCGGACTGTGGGAGGAAAGTGGAGCACCCGGAGGAAAGCCACACAGACACGGAGAGCATGCAGACTCCACACAGATAGTAACCCAAGGCCAGGAATCGAAAGATTCTCCCTCAGTGTACCCAAATAGGCGTGTGGTGACTAGGGGATTTTCACAGTAACTTCATTGCAGTGTTAATGTAAGCCTACTTGTGACATTAATAAATAAGCCCGGTTTTGGGCTTCATACGATAGGAAGGCGATTGAGGCTGTATACATCTTTTCCTCCTTCCGCTTATCCAACCTAAACAGATTGTTGTGGTTTTGACTCAGTCACTAACTTTAGAAGTGAATTCTGTTGTCTCTCAACTATGTGATGACACTTCTCCTGCCTTCTGTTGAAAGTTTCCTCCAATCAATCTTTTATGTATTTGGTGCAGTTATGAATTTTCCAGCTCTTCATGCCAATGGATCTTCAGCCCCACCGATATGAATGGAGATTTCAATGGCTCGCTGGTCCTGCTGCGGGATTTGTTGTATCACTCCATCTGCTGCATTGTACTAATGTAAAAATAATGTTTTTCAAGCCATTCTACATAGGTATATTTTTTCATATTAGCAAACATCCATGTGAACCTGTATACAGCCTCAATCTCTTTCCTGTCGTGTGAAGTCCAAAACTGGGCTTATTTATTAGTGTCACAAGTAGGCTTACATTAACACTGCAATGAAATTACTGTGAAAATTCCCTAGTCACCACGCGCCTGTTCGGGTACACTGAGGGAGAATTTAGCACAGCCAATGCACCTAACTAGCATGTCTTTTGGACTGTGGGAAGAAACCAGAGCACCCGGAGGAAAGCCACGCAGACATGGGGAGAGCATGCAGACTCCATATAGATAGTAGCCCAAAGTCGGGAATTGAACCCGGGTCCCTCGTGCTGTGAGGCAGCAGTGCTAACTAATGTGCCACCGTGCCTATTATTCATTTTGAACTACCAGCACCTCAAATGCAATTTGTGTTCTAATTGTGATTCCCAACCCTATTACTGTAACTGAGGATTTAGTAAGTTTTTAATATCATCATGACTTGTATTTCATATTTTACACCTCTCAATAAAATCCTGAATTTCATTACCTTTTTTCAGTCTCTTATGGTGTTGTCTTAATCTCCTTTGACCTTCGAACACCTCTGCATTTCCAAAGTAGTGAACCTGCTTCATATAGAGTATAATTACTGCTATTTTTTATTATGACCAAAGCGCATCACCTCACGTTTGCCGACATTGAATTTCATCTGCCACTTTTTAAGCCCGTTCCTTCCATCCTATGAATATTCCTTGCGCAACTTCCTTTGTCTTCTGAAGGATTAACTTCTCTATATATTTTGGTGTGATCTGCAAATTTTGATACCTCTCCCTCGAGGCCCATATACAAATGATTGATATTCACAGTAAACAGAATTGAACCCTGAGGGATACAACTACCCATTTCCAGCCAACCTGAAAAATTGCCCTGAACTCCTTTTTTTCTAATAATTTAAATCCAGTTTTCAATCTTTTCTCACATCCATATCTTTTATTTCTTGTCAAAAACATTCCTGTATGGTAGTTTGTGAAAGGTTTTCCTGAAGTCCATATATATTGCATCCACTCATTCCTCCAGTTACTGAATAATTCTAGGTTTGCTGAGCACAATTATTCCTTTTTAAATCAATGCTGATTTGCCACTGTTTTCTCTCTCTCTGCGTGTGCGGTAATTTTATTCTTTATAAAAAACCTTTAAAGGGAATTCTTTATCCCAGAAGTTAAGCGGGCTTCTCTGTAATTACCTGTAATATTTGAAGATTACAGAAATGATTCAAAGTAGGCTGTGATGTTAGAAACTAGAAGGTTGCGAATACTGCATATGGAAAGGCATTTCTGTAGCCTGGAATGGACATTTGATCATTGTCGCCCAAAAAATGTTTGTTTCAGATTGTTTCATCACTGCAAAGAAAAAGGGAAATGTTTAAATTTGTAGATTACTCAATGTAGGTTTATACCCTTAATTTCTCTGTCCCAGTGACAAATTTCTCAGCTGGTTTGTGCTATCAAGGTGAGGTGAATAGTGGAACCCATGCGGTCCTTAGAAGAAAAAGATGCTGAGGGTGATTCGCATCAGACATTTCTCATGAACTTCTACCAATCAGCTTGAGATTGGTATAGGCACAAACCTCTTCATCAATTTGTGCAAGCTTTAGTCTGTACTTTGAGACCTGCAAATAATGGTCTCTCTCCATTCTATTACTTGCTGCTCAGGAAAGACCATTTCCCACTGACATCAGCTAGGTAATAATAAAAGCAATTTTCTCAGTAGTGACGGTTTTTCAGCTAAATCACATTTTTAGCATTCTACTCCAAGGGTATAATAATCGACTTGTCATTCATCTCAGCCACAGAAACAATGATTCAGACAGATGACCAAGAAGAATATTGTAGTGGAAAATCTCTGAAGTGCATATTAGTGGACTCTCCACAAATGGAGTTGTGCGTTTGCTCTGCATCTTTCATTAGTACCATTAAAACTACTTGCATAGACTAAGGCATTTTATCATTTTATTTATTAATTAAACAGAAGCTGCTGAAATTTTTTTAAACAACCAGTGGGTGTGATTTTCTGTGCAACCCTACCGCATGTTTTGCAGCGGTGGAGGTGACCTGTCATTGGCTGGCAGTGAGATCTTCTGGTCTTGCCGTTGTCAATGTGGTTTCTCATTGAATGTGCTCCTTGCCACCGGGAAACCCGTGCTGTAGGCGTGACCAGAAAATCCCACTGGTGTCAATGGCCAGAAAATTCTGGCTAGTAGGTCCTATCTGAAGAAGATTGTAGGATTTTCCTTTGCTTCTCTGAATTGCTCTTTTTGACTAGTTGTTTAGTATTCACCTCCTACCTTCCAAATAATCTTGTGAAATTCCTGTGTTAAGCATTCATAAAAAGGTTGGTGCTGGTGCACCATTAAAGGGGTATCATCACCACAATGACTATTGTGATTTACAAAACAGGCTCATTAATTCTCATGGCAGCTAGTAATGGGCAATAAACATGACCTTGTGAGCATCATCCACATTGCAAGTACAAATCAATATAAATTATTCAAATCCTTGACTGGAAATTATTGGGTCCTTGATAGTGACAGAAGTGCAGAGGGATGGGATGCCTGCTAGCATCCAACAGTAGTTCTCAACAGGTGTGCATTGGCACACTGGTGTGCCATGAATTTAAAATGATTAAAAATCCATGTAACTGAACTAAAACTAACCTTTGTCTTCACCTCCATGGTCAGCAATCCAAGTCCCGATGAACCTTAGACCTCCTGCACATGCGCTGACTGGGAAAGTGCTGCACTTGCGCAGTTCGGACATTTTTTACGTTGGTGGATGTGCATGGGCCTGAACAGCATGAAAAATCAGAATTGACATGTACAGCTGTTTTCTGACCACGCATGTGCAGGAGGCCCGATGTTCCTCTGGTCTTGGAGATGCCAACCACCGAGCTGAAGATGGAGGTCCTATACATCAAGCAAAAACTCCAAAAGGACACAAAAGCCCTGGCAAAAGCTAGGGAGAAGGTGAAAAAACAGCAGTGAGGACAAGGGAATATGAAAAAACAACGTTCCCAGTAATGGAAGAAGACAATGTTATGAAAAGGAACCAGGAAAACTGAGGAAAAGGAGAAACAGGCTCCAAATGAGGACGGCACGGTGGCACAGTAGTTAGCAGTGCTGCCTCACAACGCCAGGGACCCGGGTTCGATTCTCGACTTGGGGTCACTGGCTGTGTGGAGTCTGCACATTCTCCCGTGTCTGCGTGGGTTTCCTCTGGGTGCTCCAGTTTCCTCCCATTGTCCAAAGACGTGCTGGTTAGAAGCATTGGCCATGCTAAATTCTCCCTCAGTGCACCCGGAGTGTGGCGACTAGGGGATTTTCACAGTAACTTCATTGCAGTGTTAATGTAAGCCTACTTGTGACACTAATAAAGAAACGTTAACTTAATTAGAGAAAGGGCTATGAGAAGCAGACCTTAAGTGATGTGGGATTGGGAAAAGCCCTATTAGCCAAAGATGCCCCAAAGATCTGGAAAAGCAACTGAAGGCTGGTAACTCACTATTGTCATTGGGGCAATGGTACACCTTTTGAGCAGTAGTGTTCAACTGAAGAGCTCAAATCGTCCTTGTTAGTTGATGCTTGTGGGCATTTATTGTGTAATGTGATGTGGTCGACCACAGTTTGCTATGGGTAAGTTCTTGAGAAGTGAAGAATCCGGCTCTGATTCAGATGTGGCCAAAAGAACAGAACCTCGAGAGAATAAAATCGAGGTTCATACACAGACAGTACAGTGACAGGTACTTGGCCGTTGGATTATTGTGGACTTGTGATGTCTCTTGCCCTGTCCCAGAATGTCTAAAACTTGCAAGGAGAAGCTGTCAAAATCTGCAGTGGCACCAAGTGAGATGAAGCGTGATTTGAACACAAAATATCACTCATTCTTCAGCAAGGATATACAGTACTTCAAGTGGCTGAGAGAGAAAAATGTAAAGCAAAATCAACATATGATGGAGTGTGTGTAGGTCTGGGATAATACGCAGGAGACGAGTGGACGAGCTCGTGGTGAAATGGGAGAACCTGCATACCATTGCCAAAATCCTAATTCTGCCGGTATGCAAAAGTATTTCGAGAGCAGTGTTGGGAGCTGATGCTGCCAAAGATGCTGCGACAAATTTCCTCTTTCTGATAATACAATCACTCGCCATTTTGACGAAATGTCGGTTGATATTGAAAAGGAGCTTCAGAAGAATGTGTGGAAAATTTGCTCTGTAGATTGATGACTCCGCAGATATTAGTGGACACTGACAATTCTTAGCCAATATCAAGTATGTTGATGGGGATTCTACCAAAGAGAATTTCTTCTTTTGCAAAGAATTGCCCAGGCCCAGTCATGCGAGTGGAGAGGAAATCTTTTGTGTCATAACTGCTTAAATGGAGGAAAACAATCTTAACTGCACCAAGTGTAATAGCACCTGCACTGACAAAGCAACTTCCATGATAGGAAAAGTCAAAGGATTTGTGAGTAAGTTGAAAGAACAGAATGCTGACATCCTGGTCAGTCACATTATGCTGCATTGTGAAGCCCTTGTGCCAAAACAATGTCCTCTGAGTTAGCTCCAGTATTAGACCAAACAGTGAAAATCATGAATTGGGTGAAGTTGGGTTTGTTTACTATTCTGTGTAAAGAAATGAGAGCAGGGTACCAGTGTTTACTCATGCACATACAAGTGCGACGGCTCTCTTGGGGAAAGGTCTTCTCTTCTGTTTCTGAGCTCTGAAAAATGTTTGGACTCTGCGTGAATTGTTACACAAAGATTTAATATTTGACGATTCTTGGTGTGCTAAGCTTGCATATGTTTCAGACATACTCAACTATCTGAATGTGTTGAATGTTAAAATATGGAGGGAAAATGAAAACATTCTGACTGTCACAGATAAACTTCAAGGCTTCAAATGAAAATTGGCCCTTCGGAAGGAAAAAGTGGCAAGGGGTTGACTGAGATGTTCAAGCTGGCATAAATGAATGCTGCTGACAACACCATACTCAACCTCATCTCCACACATCTTAAAACACTGCAAGAGAAGTTTGAATGCTATTTCCCCTCCACAAATATGGTTGACTTTGGGTGCATCATCTATTTAGTTCACTTTCGTTTGAATCATCAAAGACATTGTCATTAAAAGAACAGGAGGAAATTGCAGAGTTCAGGATGGATTGTACTGTAAAACTGAGATGTCTCTTGACACATTTTAGTTGCTTGTAGGACAAAGATATCCTCTATTTCAGATCGCGCTTACTGTTTTCCACAACCTATCTGTGTGGGTTGCTGTTCCCCACACTGGCTTATGTAAAAAACAAAAGGTGGGTGCGTCTGTCAGTGGAGCAAGGTCTGAGAGTTGCCCTGTCATTAGTTCCTCCCTGGATCAAGAGCCTCTGTTCACAGAGACAGGCTCAGGTGTTAACATTGTTGGAAAGATGCTGCGCACGG